>NC_045771.1:647031-1294063 GCF_008692025.1 Phocoena sinus | reverse complement strand
CTGGTGGCGCAGCGGTTGAGAGTCCGCCTGCCGATGCAGGGGACACGGGTTCGGGCCCCGGTCCGGGAAGATCCCACATGCCGCGGAGCAGCTGGGCCCGTGAGCCATGGCCGCTGAGCCTGCGCATCCGGAGCCTGTGCTCCGCAACAGGAGAGGGCACAACAGTGAGAGGCCCGCGTACCGCAAAAAAAAAAAAAAAAAAAAAGTAACACCAATGGAAAAAATCTCTATGAAGTTGCCTAGTGCCTATCCTCCTATCTCATTAAATAATTTGTTTTTCTCATTAGATTGTTAATAGTTGACCATGATTTATAAAAGCATAATCCAATCAAATACCTCTTGAAAAAATGTTTTGTTTGTATTCACCGACTTATTTAGCAATTTCTAAAAACTACTACACTTCTGGCTTCAAGAGGGTGTTTTTTAGGTCTGCCCACTCTTTTCACAGGATAAACATTTAAAGCTGTTGACATTTCTTCATTAAAACACATACACACTCACATATACACATGGTGTTGCGTAATTCCTGAGTGCCCTCTACTGGATTTTTAGCATAAAAAAAATTACTTGAATTTTATCACCATAGAGATATTCCTACTAATATTAACGTACAGCTTTCCAAAGCTACTCTTCTTCCCTCCACCATCTGGAGTTTTATAAAAGGTTTCCAAAAGGAAATATTGAAAATATGACATAGCATGGGATTTTTAAAATTTGTTGTAAAGTGGGAAAAGGAACAATATTACAAATATATAAATAGTGCACGTTTACTATTTATAAAATCAGTATCTGATACCTTGGCCTTTAAAATGTGTTTCAGAGTTTATGGAGATACAGAAGGTAAAGTGAAGGTTTATTTTGCGGTTTTTCCTTTTGGTTGCTTATGTTTATAACGAAAAGTCTGTTGTTTTCAAGTAACCTTATAATTTCCCCTCTGTTAGATCTTTCAAAGGTTGATTTATGCAGATAAGCAAGAAGTTCAAGGAGATGGTCCATTTCTGGATGGAATTAATGTCACAATAAGAAGAAACTATATTTATGAAGATGCTTATGACAAACTTTCCCCAGAAAATGGTATATATAATTCTCTCTGTATGTGTACATATGGCAGGGGGAGGCGGGGGGATTACAGAAAAAGGTGATCATTAAACAATTAGTGTTGATTATCTTGTTCTGTAATGACTGTTCAAAACAAATGTAGTAGGTCAAATTTGGGGGATGTATATTATCAAATAATAATTCTAAGACTAACAAATAATTATTGCTCCAGGAGCCTTTCAAATATTGATTTGTTTTTTAAGGAAAGAGCTCTTCTTTCCCCCAAATGTCTGTCTCTAAAATTTAGTTGACAAAAAAGCTATGATTCTAAAAATGTCGTATATAACAGTCTATTTATGTAAACATCATAAATTGTAAGCCAAGTTAAATACACTAATATAAACACCATTGCAATCCAGATTTCTTCATCAAAGGTTAAGTGTGCTTCAATGACACTGCTATTAGATAAAAGAGAATTACATTGTAACAATAATTGGGACAGCATTTAGAGGTCAGTGACACATTCTGTCGTATGTTAATCTTTGACACCCAGTGTTAAAAGTTTTAGTGTTATCAATATATATATTAATAATTTTAACTTCACAATATGGTATCCATGATATTACATTAAATCGGTGTTATATCAATGCAGGTATTAAAAACGAAAGCCTGGCAGAGGCTCCAGCTCACGTCTTTGGGAGGTGCTGGCAGGCTGTCAGATACAGAATAACGGTTGCCTTTTCTTCTAGGGGAGTAATTTCATTTTCTTCTAGGAAAGCAAAACCTCTCATTTTGAATACTTTTCTTTCATATTGTGGAACAGTGGAGGAACGCTACTTGTGGAACGTCACTTGTTCCCTTACTCTGTTCCAGGTTTTGTGTGCAGAATTTTTGTCTTTAACCCAGCTTAGTTTGGTCGTTTAATCTGTGCCATTGGCCTCTGAGGTCAAGTATCACAGACTGAGACAGAGTTTTAACTCAAGTCTGACACAGGCTGTGAGCTCTCCTCTGTCCCAGGTTACTGTTGCCTAGGATGTCGTGCTTTCAAAACTTTTTGTATGAGTGGGGCAGATATCAGGTATTCTGACACCTAGTCTAACATATTTTTGGGGAAAAAAAAAGTTCTCCCTCCTTTGGGATCTACGGTCCTTCGTAATCAATTATAGTAGCTGTTGTATTGTGTTATGTGTTACTGTGTTAGCAGTTTCTGTGTCTGTGTCTCCCACTTGACTGAGGCCCTCACGGTCTAAGATGGGATCCTGAATCCTTGTTCCTCCCACCCAGCTAGCTAGTGCTCAGTAGATGTTTGTTGAATTTGTGATTGAAAACAAGAAAGACAAGGGCTCTGACGGAGTCATAAGTTGGCAGACGGCTGGCAGAGTGTTCAGAGAAGAGCTGAGATGTGCTTGATGCTGGAGGGCTTCCTCAGATGCAGGGCGTGAGCCAGGTCTTGGGAGCCGTGTCTCCCAGGCTGGGTCACCGCGAAGGGCGTGGACGTTCACAGCCGACCCGGTTCTGCACCTGCCAGGCTTGGGCTTCCTGCAGGTCCTGCTTCCTGCAGGCTAGTGTATGTCTGCGAGCTCTTCAGCCAAAATGAGAACATGTGCTTAGCAGCGATTTTCAGTTAACTTTATTTCATGGAGATTAAGACATTACTTGCTCAGTGATAACAAGCCCCAGATTTCCTAATGAATCCTTAAGCTTAAAAATGATTTAAAAGTTAATCACGCTCCAGCTCTCTAGTTGTGCAGGCTGATGATCTCATTGAGTTGAAAGATTTTGGAAAAATCTTACAATATTTATGTTATAATGCCTTAAATCTTTACAAGTGTTCTCTCAGTCAGGCCTTCTTAATAAGAATTTTTAAACCATATGTCAAAATTGTTTGGTATTTTGCTATGCAAATTATAAAATTAAATATCACCTCAGAATGTTTAATTTACTTACGGAGAATTGGTTTGAAGTGCTTCGTTGACTGATCGTTTACATATGATCAGTTAATAGGATTATTCCATACGTCATCTAGTCATTAAAGCAGATCCATTCTTCATGGGTTCCTATATCTCATATCATCTCAGAACAGTTTTCTAAAGTGTGGGTTTCGCCCCATCTGGCAAGTGAACTGGCCTGGTGGAGCTCAGAAAAGTTGAGTGACATCTTTGTGCAGTAGGGAGCTGAGCAAGCAGAGTGACACGGGTCCCGGCGCGCTGATGCCACGCACGCTCTTTCCGCCGTGCCTCCACCCAGCAGCACTTTACCTGGGGGAGAGCGTGGCTTGTTCATCTCTCCTTGTGGTGACTATGGAGAAGTGACCGTATTTGCTCTCAGGAGTGTTGTGAGGGTTGACGTCTCGGTGAGCTCTTGGTGTCATCCATTGTCTGGGATGAGATTTGCTAGGGCTGTTGGCTCTGAGCTGTTCTGGACTCCATTCCTGAGAGCCTCACTTGCGCTCTTGTGTGTTGGTTCGTTGGATTCTGTCTTGCTTAATGGGCAGGGTTTATTACATTGTTTTTCTGAAGAAGAAGTGATAATAGGGTAAAATCAAAGTACAGTTGACCCTTGAACAATGCAGGTTTGAACTGTGCGGGTCCACTTATGCAGATTTTTTTCAAGAAATATATTGCCAAACTTTTTTGGAGATTTATAACAATGAGAAAAAACTTGCAGATAAACCACGTAACCTAGAAATACTGAAAAAATTAAGAAAAAGGTATGTCATGAGTGCATAAAATATACGTATTGATAGATGCTAGTCTGTTTTATCATTTACTGTCAGAAGCATACACAGATCTATTATAAGAAGTTAAAGTTTATCAGAACTTACAGAAACACTTGTAGAAGGTGTGTGGCGCCCTCCACAGTTAGGAGAAATGTAAACAAACGTGCAGGTGCCTGTAGCGCACGCTGTCCTGTTTAACGATCTCTTAGCCGCCTCTTGTTACTCCTGCGCTGAGTTCAGTGTGGTGTGGACCCTTGAGACAAGCGAGACCCTCATCACCTCCGCCTGAGCACACGTCCCCTCCAGGAAACCGCGGTCCAGTAAAAAGTGATGGCTCGTGGTTCGTGTATTTTCCCTTGTGTCTGGTGCAACCCTGTGAACCTTAGCGAACATGGGGACCAACACAAAGCGCTGCAAGTGATGCTGGACGTGCCCCCAAGAAGCAGAGGAAAGGCGTGACGTTACGAGAAAATGTTGGGCTGTTTGATGTGTACCTGCAGCTCTGGTTACTGCCGCTTCAAGACTAATGAATCCACCGTGAGGACTGTTGTAAAAAATAAAAAATAAGAAAAGGAAATTTGTGAAGCTGTGGCAGCAGCTACACCAGCAGGCACAAAAACCTTGTACTTTTTGTGACACACCTTTTTATTTCATATTGAAAATGCGTGCAGGATTGCTGTAAGAAAGGCATATCTATAGACTCTAATATGATTTGAGAAAAAGTAGTCTTTCTATATGACTTTTTGTTCTTCTATGCATGTTTTATTAATTCTCTAAATGTTTAATTTCCAATGACATTGATGTCATTGAAAATTAGTAAGAAACTGTGATGTATTATTTTCATAACATAATATTTTAAGTTTACATATTTTATTTATACAAAAGCCAGATATGTTTTCAGTTAATTTACTTTTTCTAAAAAATTTTCAAAGTCAGAAAGTATATCCATATGTTTTGTTAAAGGTTTGCATTTCCCTTACATACTTTCAAATTTACTTTTACTGGTCGTAAAAAAAGAACAAACCATCTAATAACCATGTTGCTTTAAAAATTGTCAGGGGGCTTCCCTGGTGGTGCAGTGGTTGAGAGTCCGCCTGCCGATGCAGGGGACGCGGGTTCGTGCCCCGGTCCGGGAGGATCCCACATGCCGTGGGGCGGCCGGGCCCGTGAGCCATGGCCGCTGCGCCGGCGTGTCCGGAGCCTGTGCTCCGCAACGGGAGAGGCCACAACAGTGAGAGGCCCGCGTACCGCAAAAAAAAAAAAAAATTGTCAAGAGTTTTCAGGAGAGCCTAAAAATTGTCAAGAGAGCCCTAAAATTTACTTCCAGTTTGTTCAAAATAGTGTGTTAAACTGCTACTTCGTATCTTATATGACAACTTAGCGCAAAAGGAAGGTGAAGGATCAAAAGCTGAAGCATTTAATGCCAGCAAAGGATGTTGTGATAATTTTAGGAAGAAGTGTGGCGTTAAAGTGGTCAAGGTGGCGGCAGAAGCAGCACCTGCCCACCGACAGGCGGCACACGAGCTCCCGACGCTGCTAGGAGGCCGTCGAGGAGGAGGGACATCTGCCTGGACAGGTTTTTAACGCAGGCGAAAGCGCCCCGTTCCGGGGGAAGTCTGCCACAGAGGACGTTTTTTAGTGAGGAGGAGAAGTGAGCACCAGTATTTAAGCAGGAGGGGCGGGAGTGCCGCTGGGTGTATGGGCAGGACTGCCCTCATCTAGAGAGCTGCTCACCCCAGCCTCTAGGGGAAAGGTAAACACCAGCTGTCTGTCTTTGGTTGGACAACAAGAAGGCCTGGGCAGTGAGAGCCCTTTTTCTGGATTGGTTCCATCAGTGCCTTGTCCTTGACCTCAGGAAGCACCTTGTTGGCAAGGGATGGCCTTTACAGCTCTTTTGATATTGGCAATGCACGTAGCCACCCAGAAACCCATGAGTTCAACACCAAAGGTGTAGAAGTGGTCTGCTGGCTCATAAAACACATCTCTAATTCAGCCTCTAGATCAGGGGGCCATAGGGACCTTTCAGGCTCATTACACATGGTGCTCCGTGGCAAGGCTTGTCAACGTGGTGTCAGAGAACCCAGCAGAGAGAACATTGTGAGAGTCTCCTACCATTGATGGTGCCGTAGCTGTTATAGAAAGAGCCGTGAAAGCCACCACGCCAGAAACAGTACAGTCCTGCTGGGGAAAAGTGTCCAGATGCTGCCCATCACTTCACAGGATTTACGTCGGAGCCAATCAAGGAAATCGTGAAAGAGATTGTAAATATGGTTAAAAAAAAAAAAAAAAAAAAAAAAATGTGGGGTGAAGGCTTTCAAATACGGATCTTGGAGAAAAAAGGCAAGAGCTAGTAGGCACCAGGTGAGAGGAGCTGACAGAAGACGAATGGGTGGAGATGAGAGCCTCTGAAGCACAGCCAGTGACGAGGACAGGATGCAGAAGAGGAGCACCCGGCGGCAAGCAGGCCACCTGGCGGGAGGGTTCTGATTGCTCGACGGCACTCCTGACGGTTACGCCTCGGACCCTTCTGTGATGTGGGCACTGGGACCAAAGCAAACAGTGGAAGAAGGATTGGCTCCGTATAGAAACAGTTCTGGAGAAATAAAAGAGCAAAAAAGTCAGGCAGAAATTATGATCTGTTCCCGTAAAGTCACAGCAAACGTGCCTGCCCCTCCTGCCTCCCCTTCCACCTCCCCGCCCCCCCAACGCCTCCTCCTCGGCCTAATCGGCGCGAGGACGAGGACGAAGGCCTTTGTGCTGATCCACTCCCACTTCGCAGGGAGCGGCTTAGCTCTTGTGTGTGTGAGTGTCTTCCTGGGAAAGTCTAAGAACCGTGTGAGACATTTGTGTCATCGTCATCGTGGCCCAGGTGTTCATTGTGCAGACAGATGACATTCGTCGTGTGCAGGACTTGTATTGAAGGGGACAGCCCGTGCTTACGTAAGTGCAAAGTGAGTGATGCTGACTGTAAAATTAACGATGTGTTAGCTTTCTGACTCTCGAAACGTTGCTTTCAAAGTTACGTTACCGTACCGTATGCCTCCCTCTCTCCGGCAATTGGAGAAACTGCTTATCGGCTTATCATCACAGGTAAGTGATTTTTAAAAACATGTAACAATGCTACCAATACTGTATTATGGATACAACTGTAATGGTGTATGCCATAAACATGCTGTAAGGATTCATTCCTTAGCGTATAGGCTAGGCTACCGTAAACAGTCATACTCTTGATGCTTTGTTATCAGTGCATGAATCGTTATACCTGTAAACAAATAGGAATTTCGTTTTCACGTTATCTTTTCATTTTTGATGTCTAGTGTTAGTAATGTGTATAACATCTACAGTGTTTTGTATCGTGTAAGACAGTGTTGGTGTAGGTACTGACAGCCAGGCGATTCATCTTGAAAGCAGATGATGTAAACTTGACATGTCAATAAATACAGTACAGTACTGTGAATGTATTTTCTCTTCCTTATGATTTTCTTAATAACATTTTCCTTTTCCTAGCTCACTTTATTGTACGAGTAGAGTATATAATATGTATACCATACAAAATATGTGTTAATCGACGGTTTATGTTGTCGGTAAGGCTTCTGGTCAGCGGTGGGCTATTAGTAGTTAAGTTTTGGGGGAGTCACAAGTTACAGCTGTGTGATTTTCAACTGTGTGTGGGCCCCTAAGCTCTGAATTCTTCAAGGGTCAACTGTAATATATGACTTAGGTCCCCCCACCCCAACCTTACTGTGTAAGTAGATACTTCTAATCTGTCTTTTGAATCGAGTAGTGGCAAGATACCTAGAAGACTAGATTTGCTTCTAAAAATATGGTGCAGAAGATTAGTGCTGCGGTTTGAATGAGAGGGTTAGCGGGCGGGCCTTGGCTGAGCATCACCGCTTACAGAATGTTTACACTTGGAATTTTTCAGAAACCTGCTGCTGCTAACTGTTGGCATTCGGTTTGAGAAATACTGTACATGACACATAAATGCTTGTAGTTTATCCTGAAAACTGAGTGTTGAGAAGATATATGTAAAGGTCACAAAGAACCGACTGTATTTTTGTGTTGCATCCACGGTTATCTGCTTAGAATTCTTTCTGCATTTTACCTAGGCCTTGAGGGTGAACGTGTTTGGTAATTGTATTGATCAAAATAGATGCAAATAACATTGTTTGTGGAATTTAATCATCAGTGAAAAGCATGTTCTTCATTTAAGTGTAGTTAAATTTTAAAAATCAAAGAATGTGTTTTAGTAGAAAAGAACCTATGCTTTGTAGGAAATAGACATGTTTTAAAATTACAGCACTACCCTTTACAATATTAGCTGTATGTCCTTGGGTGAGTCATTCAACCTTCCCTGTCCTTGGATTTCTCACACGAGAATGGGGATTATTCTTAACCCAGAGGTTGTTAAAGGGTTGGAAGTGATTAATGTATGTGAAATTCCTGGCGTGAGTTCTGCCAGCTCGGGGTAGACGTCAGCGGTGGTTATTCCCTCACAAGCACGAGCGCAAGAGGACGCTGCTGCCGCCTCTGGTCGGGTTTGTTTACTCCTGAGGGAGGTGTGGGCACTGCACTGCCCTAGAGGAGAGCTCGCCAGGCACAGCTTTTGTCCCTGTGGCAGGATGGGTGGGCGGCCCTCTCCTGTGCAGGCGCCGTGGGCCTCAGTCCACACGTTAAACTGTCGGCCCTGTTGGAAGGGTAGTATGGAATATTCACACCCCAGGTCCTGTGACCTCAGTGCTGACACTCGCACATCACAGTGCTGGGCTTCAGCTGAACCGACGTTCTGCTAGACCCCTTTCCGGGCTGTTTTCTAGAGCTCACCTGTCCCCTGAGATGCTTTGGGTCAGATACGTGTGGGCGACTGCACACTGCCGGAAAGACAGCTGCAGCGCGGACCCGGGTGCAGCCCTGCGACCTGGGTTCAGTTGCCCTCCACCTGCGGCTCTTGGTGTGCAAAGCACCTGAAGGACATGGGTGGGAAACGGTGAAGGACGCGTCAGTTACTTTGTCAGACCTGTTCCCTGATAAAGCCAGGGAGCCCCTGGTTTTGACTTGTGGTAGAATCACGTCTACTGGCCCCGTATTTGGGGCCTGTGCCCTGAAGCCTGTGTCGGAGGCTATTGTATTCATTGCAAGTGAGTCCGGGGCCTGGCACCCCTGCTCTTCAGTGCTGTCCTTAGGAGGACCTGTGTGGAAACACCCCTCACATGTCAGGCAGACTCAAGCAACTTAAAAACTGCATATTGTGGTACATTATGTAACCAAAAATTTCCCCCATTTTCCAGCCAAACATCGTTTTAACTGATGTAGCTTCTGGTGTTCTGACTCGTGTCCTGCGCCTCTTTCCAGGGGTCTTTGTAATGCTAACTTTGTTGACATCTGCTTTGTTCGTTTATCTTTTCGCCTTTCTTGGTGATAGTTTTCTGTTCCAGTATTATCCTTAGGTCCTCAGTTCCATTCCCCTCTTCCTGGTATTTGAGTTTGTTACATCCTTTAGCATATGTGGGATAACTGTACTTTCTGCCAAACACACCTCCCCCGCCTCACTCCATTCTTGGTCTGTCAGTATCAGTGCAAAGGAACGTCTCTCTTCTTCCCATTGTGGGCTCTGAGGGAAATACTGGTCAGTCTGTCTCATTGTCTCTTTTTAATGTTGATTTTTTTTTTAAGTCTTGCATTAAAATATTTTTAATATTCTTGCTCCCCTTACCTAACTTCCTGTAATACCAGCTTATTTTATTGCTTTTTAAAAAAATATTTTCTCCTTGCCCCATCCCCCCTCTTTTAACAGAGCCTGATTTGAAAAAGCGGATCCGTGTGCACTTACTCAATGCACATGGCCTGGACGAAGCTGGCATTGACGGTGGTGGTATTTTCAGAGAGTTTCTAAATGAACTACTGAAGTCGGGGTTTAACCCCAACCAGGGCTTCTTTAAGACCACTAACGAAGGGCTGCTGTACCCCAACCCAGCTGCCCAGATGCTTGTGGGGGAGTCCTTTGCCAGACATTACTACTTCCTGGGCAGGATGCTTGGAAAGGTAAAGTAAACTTTATGTCAAAACGGATCTCAGACCACGGGGTGAGAAAATTCGGTGCTTCTGTGTGGTTACCGCCTGTTTCATTGAAGGTCTTTATTCAGAATTGCTTAAGTAATTTTGATGAACCCCTGAATCGTGTTTTCTTACATAATAACTGCTTTATAGCATTACACATTTCATACACAGTTACGTACATTTAAAAATTATTGATATAGTGTAGAAAACATGGGAAGCATGATATAAAATTCTGTTTATACACATAAAATTCTGTTTATCTGCTAGCATAGGTATGAGTACTGTAAATATTTTGTCTTTTCACAGTTGCTCTTGTTGATAATCAGTGTTAAAAGTGATTCTTTTAAGGTTCTATAAAATTTTCAAAGTGCTGTGAGGTGGAAGGCCACAGTTATTCAGTGTAGTTTGTGTTATATATGTTGTATGCAGATTCTTGAAAATTGGCCACTTAAGGATATTACGGTAATGCTGTAGGTATACACCATCTACATCTGATGGTATACACCATCTATACAAACACACCTTACCCTTTATTGTAAATGAAAGGAAAATTTAGTTATATAACGTAGTGGAAACTTCCTAGTTAATGGTGAAACTTTCAAAGCACACCTTCCCATTAGAGTCAGAGCAGGACCAAGGTACCCACTGAGGCCAGTCCCACTTACTGTTGAGCTAGAGCAGTGCTGGCCTTAGTCTGTTCAGGCTGCTGTAACAAGATCCCACACACTGGGTGGCTTACAGACAACAGAAATTGACCTCTCACAGTTCTGGAGCCTGGCGTCTGAGATCAGGGCACCGCGTGGTTTTATCTGGTGGAGGCCCCTTTCTTGGTTCAGAGCTGGCGCCTGCTCCCTGGGTCTTCACATGGCAGAAGGGGGCGAGGGAGCTCCGTGGGGCTTCTTTGCAAGGGCTCTAATTCCATTCACGAGGGCTCCACCCTCGTGCCCTAAGCACCAGGGGCCCCACCTCCTGACGCCATCACAGTGTGTGGGGTTTGGGGGAAACGCAGACGTTCAGACCGTGGCATAGCTTGTGGGCTGCCATAGGCGGGGCGTAGGAGGTGGGGCTCCAGTTACGTTGGGAGGGGCTCTCCCCCACAGCTCGGGCCCAGTCCCCCAAGAAAGGGATTTTTCTTTTTTTTCTCTTTAATTGATTACTAGCATTTTAAGTTATGGAAACGTTTACATATAAGGTTATTTTGTTTGCTTCTTTGCACTTAAATAGTGTTGATAATTACTAATCCTAACGTGATGTGGCTGGCAAGTATCCCACTAAAATCAGTAATTGAAACTTATGCCCAGCTGTTGCAGGTGAGGTGGAAAAATCATCTGGTTATTCCCATAGGAAATTGAAAATGAATGATTTTTGGTTTTTGAATGAATGAATGAATGAATGAATTCCACCGTCGTAACTTAGAGAGGAGCATGGTGTGTTTGGGGACGTGCGAAGGGATTCCCCGGTACTCAAACTAACTACCAAGTACTCACGGTCACGACAGACAAAAAGTTTTACCCCAAGTCCACCGTCTGAGTCAGCAGCCCATTGCGGTGGCTAGCGGGTGGAGGTGGGAGGATCGTGTGAGTGCTGCGGTCCAGCCTCGGGCCTCCTGGCCAGCCCGCCTCGTCAGAGTGAGGAGATGTCTTCTGCCCCCTTCCTGGCTCCCAGCACCCACTTCTGCCAGGCACCGGGCCCAGTTCAGAAGATCCCTTCCTCAAGTTAGTTCCCGTTTCTCTTCATACTGGGATGTTTCTTGCAGTATAGAAGGAAGATGTAGCTTCTCCCTGGTTCTGTAAAGTATCGTGCACAGGGCACACGCCGTGGCCACTAACTACTGAGATTGATAATAAGTGAAGTTCATGCTTTATGTTGCCCAAGAACCTGGGTGTGTTGTTATACAGATAGGTAAACATTTTTCATGGTATTTTGGGGAAATTTGTTAGGGTTTTTGGATCGTCTAGGAATGCATTTTTATTTCCACTGTTTGAAATAGTAGAATAGGAACGCCTGATATTTAATATTAACTACCCAGCACATTTTTAGAGACGGGCTGGGTTATAACACAAGGACTGTTATCAGTACGGCCTCTGAAAGTCAGAGGAGTGACCAGAGGTGACAGTCTGAAACTAAGGGCAGCAAACTGCAGCCCCTGAGCAAGTCTACCCACCTATTTTATTGTTTGTTTGTTTTCTCTTTTTTTAAAAAAAGCCTTCACTGGAATATCATTTCCATATTGCCTGTGGCTGCTTTCCCCGGGGGCAGAGCTGAGCAGTGCTGAAGTATGTGCTGCTGGGCCCTTTCCAGGACAGGTTTGCCAGCCCTGCCGGGGGGCCAGCCGACAACCAGACCATAAAGGGCCGGTGTGTCCCGTGATGACAAGTTGGCTCTTCATCCCGTGGGCCGTGCAGAACCACTGTGTTCAGCAAATGGCTGAGGTGACAGACTTTGTACATTTTTCGGGAGACCCTGTGGAGCCCACGCGGAGAATGGCTTTTAGAGACGAGGACAGCAATCCGGTCCTGAGTGACGGTGCCCTGATTACCTAGCGTCAGGCTGTGAGGTCAGGTCAGCTGAGGACTGAAACGTGACCACTGGATTTATCAGCAAGTTTTTGTTTTCTGGGTGTTTTTTTCTTGTAATGTTTTATTGAGATAGAATTCTCAAACCATGCAATTCACCCATTTAAAAAAGTACAATTCAGCGGTTTCGGTGCATTCACAGATTTGTACGGCTATCACTACAAATTTAGAACATTTTCATCACCTGCATCCATTAACAGTTACTCCTCCCTTCCCACCCCCAAGACCCAGGCAAACACTAATCTACTTTTTGTTTCTTATTCTACTGTTAATTAATCTATTAAGGTACCGTTTGTCTCTTATTTGTTTCCTTATTCTGCACATTTCCTATAAATTGAATCATAACATGTGTGGCCTTTTGTGATTGGCTTCTGTCACTTAGCATGTTTTCAAGGATCACTCAAGTTGTGCCATGTGTCAGTACTTCATTCCTTTTATTGCCAGTTAATATTCTGTTGTAGGGTATAACCACATTTATGTAACCATCCCTCGGCTGGTGGACATGAGGGGGGTAGTCGTTGGTGATGTTTTTAGTGGGGTGGCATGATAGACATGAGTTTGCTTTGGGGTGAGGTAAAGGAAATGGAAAGGTTACAGGTGGAAAGAGTGTCGGTGGCCTTTTCAGCCGGCTTGGCTCCCAAGGGAAGGAGAGAGAGGATCTCTAGAGAAAGCACAAGTTCCAGAGAAGAATGGGTGGATGGTTTGGTCGGTGTTCAAAGACAGGGTAGCAGTCTTCGGTGAAGTGTCCGTGGGTAAAGAACCAGACAGGGGGTTGGTCTGGAATCCTGGGAGAGGCAGGAACTGATGAGCAGGTGTGCCCCAGAGCTGCACCCTCTGCGGGAACTTGCTGCGATGGCGCAGGTGTTGTCTGGCTGCCCTGGGGCCGGTGCAGGGAATCTCCTTGTGATGTCGTCCTTCTCATCAGCTTGGGGGTCAGCAGCCGCTGTGGCTCGTGGCTGCGGCGTTGAGCAGCCCTGGGGCTGGTGGAGGGCCAGGGGCCATCTCTGCTAGACGAGGTGAGAGGGGGCAGCCACTGGTGAGCGCCCGGCTGACGCAGGGCTGCACTGCGGTGTCTGGAGAGACTGTGCAGAGTGAGCACATGGGGAGGAGGGCCCCAGGAGGTGGAGTCTCAGTAGGGAAGAAAGTGCACCAAGGAGGAGGGGTGAGCAATGTGCTGAAGGCAGCTGGGAGGTCAGGAAGGTGGGGCTACGAGGGGCACAGCTCTGCTCAGGGCGGTGACACTGAGCCAGCAGCAGGCTGAGTGCAAGCCACGCTCAGAGCTCAGTGTCCAGGGGTGATTACTCAGCAGCTTTACCGTCTTTGAATAAGTAAGTAAGAGACTAATGTTGCTACGTAATCATTTTCTATAAAAATTAATCAGAACTATAATCATTTTCAACTTTACAGTTAAATTCCTTTATTTGTAGTTCTGTTCTCTGTGGTGCGTATTATATTAAACAGACCTTCCCTCGAAGCTTCGTGTATGGAGTTGCCCATTTGAGAAGCACCCTCATTAAAAACTGATGCCTGCAAAGTAGGTGAAGCTCTTGTGACTTATTTTGAAGTAACAGTGTTTTGGGAGTACAATTCACATTCCATAAAATTCAGCCTTCTAAAGAGCACAGTTCAGTGGGCTTTAGTACATTCACTGGGTTGCGCAGCCATCTCCACTGTAATTTCAGAACAAATCCTAAAAAAGGAAACCCCATGTTCATTAGCAGTTGTTCCCCATTCTGCTCCAGTCCTATCAACCCTGGGCCACCACTGACCTACTTCCTGTCTCTGTGATTTGCGTGTTCTGGACATTTCACATAAATGGAATCACACAATACGTGGCCTTTTGTGACTGATTTCTTTGCCTTAGCGTAATGTTTTCAAGGTTCCTCCATGTTGTAGCATATATCAGTACTTCACTCCTTCTTTGTCTGAATAATGTTCCATCCTGTGAATATGTACTGCAGTGTATCAGTTCGTCATTTGATGGATTGTTGGGTTGTTTCTGCTATTGGCTATTACGAGTAATGCTGCTGTGGACCTTCATGGACAGTATATTTTCATTTCTCTTGCCAAGAGAAATACATACCTAGGAGTGGAAGTGTTGGGTCATATGGTGACTATATCAAAATGTCCGCACCCTTTTACAATCCCACCAGCAATGTATGCGAGTTCCATTTTCTCCACATCCTTGCCAACACTTACTATTGTCTGTCTTTTTTGTAACACCCATCCCGGTGGGTGTGAAGTGGTGTGTCATTATGGTTTTGATTTGCATTTCCCTGATGATTAATGATGTTGAACATCTTTTCGTGTGCTTCTTGTCTTCTGTGGAGAAATGTCTATTCAGGCCCATTTCTTAAATTGAGTTGTTTGCCTTTTATTAAGTCCTTTATATATTCTAGTTTCAAGTCCCTTATTAGGTACGTGGTCTGCAAATATTATCTCCTTTTCTTTGGGTTGTCTTTCATTTTCTTGATGTTCTCCTTAGAAGCACAAAAGTTTTTAATTTTGTTTTTCTTTTGTTGCCTTATCTAAGAAACCATTGCCTACGCCAAGGTCACAAAAATATATACCTGAATGTTCTTCTAAGAGTTTTGTAGTTTTAGCTCTTACATTTATGTCTTTGATTCTTTTTTTTTTTAACATCTTTATTGGAGTATAATTGCTTTACAATGGTGTGTTAGTTTCTGCTTTATAACAAAGTGAATCAGTTATACATATACATATGTTCCCATATCTCTTCCCTCTTGCGTCTCCCTCCCTCCCACCCTCCCTGTCCCACCCCTCTAGGTGGTCACAAAGCACTGAGCTGATCTCCCTGTGCTATGCGGCTGCTTCGAGTTTATTTCTGTAGATGGTGTGAGTTAGGAGGTTCCTCTATATTCTTTTTCATATGGATGTCCAGCTGTCCCAGCACCATTTGTTGAAAAGACTGTCCTGGCACTCTTGTTGAGAGTCAGCTGACCACAAATGTAAGGGTTTATTTCTGAACTCTTGATTCTGTTTCATTGATCTCTATGTCTAGCCTTATGCTAGGGTGACACTGTTTTGATTACTGTAGCTCTGTAGTAAGTTTTGTGTTGTGTGTGTGTGTGTGTGTGTGTGTGTGTGTGTGTTAATGACACATGGTAATGGAACCCCAGGCCTAACAAAGCAGCGGGGTAGTGAGAATCGGTATGTCCTGGATATAAAAATCATGCTCCTTTATTTGTATCTCTTTGAGATGCATCATTATAGGCCCAGTTATTATTTATTTGTTCAGATTCCAAATGTCGCTATTTTAATAATACAGACTTTTAAGTGTTCTTCAACTTTAGTAATGGGCTTCAGCTTGACCTCACCATTTTAACAGTATGTTTTCTTCAGGCTCCCCTTATTTCAGTGACAAATTTCAGACATTGACCTGATGTTAGATTCCTTAGCATAAATTTCAAACAGATCATTTTCTCGCCTTAATTCATTTTAAGGCATAATGTATCTCTCCCACCTGGAGCTGTGTGCTGTCCTTGGTGTCAGTTCTCAGGGAGATAGTATCTGTCCCTGTCAGTGGTCCCTTTCGACTCAGTCTCAGCTCCCTCCCAAGGATGTCAGTTTCATAACTCATTGCACGAAAATCTTTGAAAGGATGAGCTATAGTTCTTGCTGTGAAGATGAGCCTTTATTTTGATAGCCTAACCTGAAATACTCCCTAAATTCAGTGGTTCTTATACAGTGCAGTGACAGACAACAGAGTAATTTTATTTGCATAAATTAAATCTTACTGCAGTTCTATATTATTTTTCCTTCCTGAGTGTATGAATTGTCCAATCTTGATTCGTGTAGAGGCAGGATAAGTACTAGATGATCCTGGCTCGCGGAAGCTGTCTGGCTCACTGGTAGCTCTGTGCGTCGCTGGTCAGTGACGTGCTGCTCGCATCGAGAATTGTCCTGACGACACAGTCTTGGAAAGTGCTGTAGATTCAGAGGGGATAACAGATCGCTCTTACTGCTGTACTCTGGAATATTTTCTTTTTTTTATTTTCTTTATTTATTTTTGGCTGCGTTGGGTCTGTTGCTGCGCGCAGGCTTTTCTCTAGCTGTGGCGAGCAGGAGCTACTCTTCGTTGCGGTGCTCGGGCTTCTCATTGCGGTGGCTTCTCTTGTTGCAGAGCACGGGCTCTAGGCACGCGGGCTTCAGTAGTTGTGGCTCGTGGGCTCTAGAGCACAGGCTCAGTAGTTGTGGCGCACGGGCTTAGTTGCTTCGCGACATGTGGGATCTTCCCAGACCAGAGCTCGAACCCGTGTCCCCTGCGTTGGCAGGTGGATGAATAACCACTGCGCCACCAGGGAAGCCCTGGAATGTGTTACCTCTTTAAACCAGATTCCAGGGAGAAAAATTTGGCATCTAAACCTTTCTCGTAAAAATGAAGTTTGTATAAATTCTATCTCAAAGCTCTTTAAAATAATGAAGTTTAGACAAAACCAGTATCAAAAATATAGTTATTTGAGGATCGTACTTAATTTAGTTCCTCACTTTAAGGATTTTACTCATATAATTTCCTGCATGGAAATTCCTAAGGGAGCAGAGTTTCTAAAACATATCTGATCACAAATGGTTAAACTTTGTACCAACATGTTAAAAATTGTCCAGATCTAAGTGAGTGTAATAGTATAGCACTAATAGTGTGGTATCTGAACATTAAATCTTTAAGAGAAGAAAATTGTATATTGATTGATTATGATATTTATTGGGTCATAATGTATTTAAATTTTCTTTAATGCATATGTTAGTGATTGTTTACTGTGATGAAGTGCAGAGAGGTCTTCAGGAGCACTCCTACATAGGAAGAACTACCTCGTGTCACTGGTCACTTCTCCATTAGAAGTTCCATTAGCAGATGATTCCTGCCTTGGTGTGGGTTGTGATTGCATTTTATCGCCTGTAAATCAGGCTCTAGACAGGGAATAAATAAACAGCTCAAGGATGTGGTAATGTCATCTTGAACTTTTTTTTTTTAACAGTTAGAAGCACCTACGTCCATTTAAGCCGATTAAGTTCAGAATATTTATTGAAGGAAATCTTTCATCGTATTTGAATTCTATTTGGAACTAGCTCTTTTTTTCTTGCTTCAGAATATTGATTTAATTGAAACAGAATGCCTGTAAATCACATTATTTGATAATATCTTGATCATATATTTCAAATTTTTAATTAGCAGGTGGTGAAACTTCAGCATAGTGTATAATTTTGTATTGAGTGGAATTCAGCACTTACTGTATCATAGAGTATAATATTGGCAGTTAACAGTTTATCCTGAGATTTTTGAGAGCTGGGAGAATTTATTTTTCTATTCATTAGAGTCCTTTTATAAAATGCTCACTGATTTGCAGAGGCTTTAAAACTGTTGATTGAGGTGAGTAGTAGTCATTTAAGTTACTTTGGTCCTTAAATGGCAAAGCTTCTCCTTTATAATATCTTGTTTTGAACTCTCAGACTCATTAAGGGTCAGCATCCGATTGTCATCAGACTGAGTGCTCTGAGCCTAAAGTTAATATATCTTCCCCTTAGATCTTCTTAAACATAACGTTCAGTAAATAGTTGGGCATTCTGTGCCTAGCGCAGGTCTTCCAAACAATGTTAAGACTTTTTTTCCTTTGATATCAGCAAATTTCAGAAGCAAGCTTTCTCTGAATCTCCCAGTTAACCACAGGGGACGATTCAGCACGAGTTTGCTCTTGTTGACCTTCAGCTTTTTTTGGAAACAGAAAAATCAAAGATCATAATTTATAAATATGAACAACTTATAATTTACAAATGATTATTTTGTTTGAACCTTATCCCTTCTGAGAATTGTACCTGCTTTTACAGCATTCTAATCACAATTTGTATTCTTTTCCATTAAAAACAAAGCACTCCCAAACCTGGAGATGATTCTTCTTTTTGCTAGTTAAGGTTACAGTTTTCTATATAAGTTTATTTCTTCAAAATTAAACATGAGGGCTTCCCTGGTGGCGCAGTGGTTGAGGGTCCGCCTGCCGATGCAGGGGCCGCGGGTTCGTGCCCGGGTCCGGGAGGATCCCACATGCCACGGAGCGGCTGGGCCCGTGAGCCATGGCCGCTGAGCCTGCGCGTCCGGAGCCTGTGCTCCACAACGGGAGAGGCCACAACAGTGAGAGGCCCATGTACCGCAAAAAAAAAAATTAAACATGAAATTAAAATAGTTTACAGTAAAAATGGCAGGTGTATTCCAGAATTCAGTTGATTCCAGTACCAAAAATATTATTGTAGTTTTAGCCATTCTGAGATACTCACCAAAATTCTTTCTGCTCCCACATAAAGTAGATCTTGCTTACTATTGAGATATCCCTTCTCATATTTTTTTAAGCACTCCCAGACACTAGTTTAACATGGGTCAGTATCAACACTGGGGCCATTTTCCTTTTTCTAAGCCATGTTAGATTCTCACCAGGAAAATTAGGAACACAGACTCTTGCTGGTGCTGCGTAAGGTGTATTGCATGTCTTTCCCTGCCTTTATTTGTGCGATAAGGGCAATAATTATCTAAAAGTAAATTCGGCCCATTTAAATCCTTCTAAACACTTAAAATGAGTAAATTTCCTTTATGAAAAGGTAGCCAAGTGAAGATGTATATTGCTGCTCTTGTTTCTAAAATTGGGATAACTTTGTTTGGGAGATAGCAGTAGGTTGGTGTTCTCCGTGAGTGAGACAGACCAGGCTGGGAGTCCTGGTTCCAGCAGCAGGGATCTGAGCAGAGGAGCGATAGCATAAGAGTCATGTTTAACAGGCCTCCTGGCCTCTGCTGTTAGAAGTAGCCCAGGGCTTCCCTGGTGGCGTGGTGGTTAAGAATCCACCTGCCAATGCAGGGGACACGGGTTCGAGCCCTGGTTCAGGAAGATCCCACCTGCCGCGGAGCAGCTAAGCCCGTGTGCCACAGCTACTGAGCCCACACGCCACAACTACTGAAGCCTGCGCGCTGCAACTAGAGAAAGCCTGTGCGCAGCAACAGACCTAACATGGCCAAAAATAAATAAATAAATAAAAAGAAGTAGCCCAAGTGGCAGCAGGAACCCAAGGACTGGGTGATGTCACCCAGGAGTGGGTGTGGCTACAGAAAAGGCCTTTCCAAGATTTAGAGTTCAGGGAGTGAAGGAGAATTTAGCAACACAAGTTCAGAAGAAACAGCTAGAAAGGTCAGGAGAAAACCAGGAAAGTGGTCTTTTGGAAGGGTTTATCTGGAAGCCAAATGAAGACTGTTTCAAGGGAGAGAGAATGACACGTCGGGTCAGGTGCTACCCGTAGGTCAGGTAGATAAGGACCGAGAGGTGACCATTTCTGCCAGCAGTGTGGACAAGCAGCTTTCCTGGAGTGGTGGAGGCCAGAGCCTCTGCACACGGGTCGAGAAAATGGGAGCAGTGTCTTCCAGAAGTACCTACCTTATGGTGTCCTGGAGCCTGTATCCCTACAGAAATAGTGCGTATATTCGGCAAAGCACACGAGCTGGAGTGTTTATAGCAGCGCGATACTGCACAGCCCAAACTGCAACCCGCAGGGGCCCGGGGGCCTGCCGGCCGCGCCCGGAAAGTCGCGGAGGTTGAAGGGCATCTCGCGGGGATGGGTGGCAGCCGGGCCACCAGGGTCGCCGGCCAGGCGGGTGCCTGCGTGCTTTTGCCCTGGGTGGGGGGCGCTTTCCACTTGGGGGGCTGGGCTGCAGCCTGTCCCACAGCTGGGGAGGGGCTGGGGAGGGAGGCCGGCAGGCAGCGACCCCCAGTCTTCTAAGGGGTGGCTGCCGGAGGGAGACGTGAGCAGTGGCTTCAAGGGGAAGGAGGCAGAGCTGCTGCCCTGGCGGCGGGGAGGGAGGGAGGGTCGGGTCGGGTCGGGTCGGGTCGGGTTGGTACTTCGGAGCAAGGCTGAGCTGGCAGGGCTCGTGGGCGGCAGTGCACAGCCTGGTGCCCAGACGGGCGCGTCCCCGCTCGGTACGCCTAGGGACTCTGAGAGACGGAAAGCCAGACCCTTGACTGCCCGGGGCTGGGGGTGTGAAATGTTCAAAAACCAGTCGTGGTGATGGTTGCGCAACTCTGTGAATATCTGAACCACTGGATTGTTCGCTTTAAATGGGTGAATCGTCCGGTACGTGAATTATATCTCAGCAAAGCTGTTACCAAAAAGTAGTGCTGTAATATGGTAGTTTGGTAGAGCCTTAATGTCAGAGGCGTTAGGGGAGGGGGAGGTCAGTGTGAGGTGGGTTCGTGGGTGGGGCATGTCACAGATATCATCACCCTCGTTAGTTAGTAAGGGTCCTCAGTACCTGGCAGAGACGCCTCCTACCCTTGAGGGACACCAGATCCTCACAGTTCAAAAGTCTAATATTTTATTATCCTGCTGGTGAAAGTAGAATTTTTAAACCTGCAAAATGTTTTCTTTTAATTACGGAGAAAAGTTCTTGGTTGTATGGGGTACCTTAACGAGTGTCTTTCCAGGAGCAGGAATATAACAGCTGCTCTAGAACTCCCAGATATTTACTTCTTTTTTTCTTTTGGCCGCGCCGTGCGGCATACTGGACTCTAGTTCCCCGACCAGGGATCAAACCCGTGCCTCCTGCAGTGGAAGCGCAGAGTCTTAACCACTGGACCGCCAGGGAAGTCCCAATATTTACTTCTTGTGGGTAGAAATGGGAGTGTGGGTTTTGTCACTTTGGCTGTGGAGACGTGAATGCTTTATCGTCTGGAGACCTTCTGGTGGGCCCAGTGGGAGGAGCAGAGCAGCCTCTGTGGAGCCTGAGCCGGGGGGAGGGGCCTGGGGGGCGGCAGTCGCTGGGCAGAGTCGCTGTCACACCCTGGGTGGGTTTCTGGATACCCGGTGAGGAAAACAGGATTGAGGCGTGCACTCTCATCCCCTACCCGTCTAGCGTCCTCACAGGATTTCAGGAGTGAAAGAGCTGTTTTTGAAAATAAAGCTGTCAAACCCTCCGTGAGGGTTATCAGTTGCCATGAACAAGTAAAAACCTCTCCTTCGCTTCCAGGGCTGGTGGGACACCTCGTCCCCCTGGGTGGCAATGGCGCAGGTGAGACCCGACACGCAACGTGTGCTGTGTCGCTGAGGGTCAGGCGGCGGTGTGGACAGAGGGGTACAGGAGTAAGCGGTGCGGAAGGGTTTGAAATGAAGCCCCATACACATAGTTTTGCATAACCTGAAATGTCTCAAAAGAGAATAAATGGTTTTTTGCGAACAAGTTCATGGATGCAGAATTCCATCCTACAGATCAGCGGTCCCTAGCACACAGTTGGCACTTAATAAATCTGCTAAATGACTAGGCACTGTATGTTGTACGTAGACTTGCACTGAAGATCAGATGTGTTTCCTGCCCTGCAGGAGCTTATCATAAAAATCAATGGTAGCCCCAGAGACCGTGTTTTTCAACTCTCAGTTATTAATTCTGAAGCCTAGCTACTAAATTAAATAGCATACTGCTATCAGCTTACATTCTTATTTTACATACCTTTTATTTTTCAAACTCCAAGGCTAGCATGATCTGAAATAATTAAAATTATCTCCTTGCTCAGTTAGAGTGGCTTTAAAACAAGACATCTCTGATATAGTTTTTAGATTAAGTTATAAATGTTCACTTTAGAACTACCTGAAGATTGATAGAGATGCATTTGAAAAGCATTATTTTTTCTTATTGATTCTTAATGTAGTAAATTACTGAAGTTATTTGGCCACAAACAAGCAGCCTGAGATGCGGCTCACACTGACTCTGCCGGTAGGGCCCTGATCTGCGTTGATTGCATTGCGGCTGCACTTACTTATATTAAAAGGCTTCTGCCATAATTAATCCTTTTTATTTCAGATCATTTTGGCACAATTTCTAGCTATAAACACTCATAAAAGACAGACAGTTGAAAAATGCGTTATAGGGCTTTTTTCAATATACCTATTGCTATTTTTTCATGACAAGTAGTTATTGATATGCTTCTAGGAACAAGTGTGGTGCAGCTGACTGAGAATTAAGGCCAGTGTGAAAAACGCTAAGTGGATTATTTTGCATAAAAAATTGGCAGTTTTTGAAGTTGTGTAATTAACCTGTGTTTAGAAAATACCCTGATTTATGCTTACGTTTGTATCTCAGTTGCATACATTATGGAAATTTAATTTATAACCCATTTAGCTGATGCGATCATAGTTTTTAGTGCTATCATTTATTAGTGCTTGTGTATTAAATGCTCTAAAGGTTTAAACCTGCCTCGTGTAAAAAATTATACCTATGCATTTACATTTTATGAGTCACAGTGGAATTTCTGTTTAAAATTCAGGTAGCTCTGATAGATTTAACAAACTTCACAGGTTTATTGTTACTAATGCAGAAATGGCAAACAATGACCTTATATATTGAACATCAGATGATTTACACCTTGAGTTTACTTTACAGTCCACTGTACAAATGAGGCTTTTCTTCAACACCTGGGATCAATCACGTCGTCTTCTGCAGAATGCTCTCCTTGGCTCTGAAGGCATCATTCATTTAGAAGTAATGGGGTTTATAAGTGCTTCAGGTTAATAGTATCGGCCATTCTTAACTTGAAGCAAACCGTGGCTTCTCCAAACAGCTCACTCTTTACATTATCAGTGGATGACTTAAGTACCAGTTGCCGTTTTATTACTCATTCTCTAATTAAGAAGTCCTTTTATGCCATCCTTTCAAAATTAATTGGGTAATCATTAGTCTTCAGATCAAATAAAAGCACAGGGACATAACAGTCCAGTTTCCCTGGCACAGAGCATCTGTGGTCTCCACTGGGAGAAGATGGGGAGCCTGGCCTCCTGAGACGCGGTGACGCGGTGACGTCCCTCAGGAGTGTGGCTCATGGTGCCGGCCAGTGGCTTCTGAACCGAAGCCAGTGCACTCTGGGTGTTTACTTCTGGGAGGATGTTTCATAGCTGTTTTCTAGTTTCCTCCAGTCATATTAGTGGGTGAGAGTTTAAAATGTGGGTCTCAGGGGGTACCTGAGCTTTCTCTGGACGTTTAGGGGGAAAGGGGGAAGCATGCATATGAGTGTGTAAGGGTCAGTGATCATAGACTGCCACCCGAGTATGAGATAGAGCAGCGGTCCCCAACCTTTTTGGCGCTAGGGACCAGTTTTGTGGAAGACAGTTTTTCCATGGGGCAGCGGGGAGGAGGAGATGGTTCAGGCAATAATGTGAGCGATGTGGGGAGCGGCAGGTGAAGCGCCACTCACCTCCTGCTGCGCGGCCCGGTTCCTAACAGGCCCCGGACCGGTACCAGTCCGCAGCCCGGGGGTTGGGGACCCCTGAGATAGAGGGTTCAGTAGTGCAGTAGTGCTGGAAGCTGTGACTACGGAAGGGTCCCTCCCACGGTGCACAGTGGCACAAGGCTGCCATCTTTAATGTGGGGAAGGTGGGAGGGGCAGTGCCAGCTCACTCTGGCATTAGTTACGTCACACAGGTCTGTCTCACTAAACCCTGTGCTTAGCCTTTAGCGTGTGTGGGTGTGGCCAGGTGGGTGGCCTCTTGGAAGAGTGACTTCTGAAGTTAATTTCATGGCTGAGCGATCACCCCTTAGATTAAATTTGGCTTTATTTTAGTTGCATGCATAGCATCATAGCACTGAATCCTCACACAGTGGTTTAAAGAAGATCGGAGTGTGTCACACGGCATAGCTGATGGTAGGGGTCGCTAAGGCAGAGTTAGTCCAACCCTCACACCCTGTCTGTCCTTCTGGGGTCACAGACTGCCCTGCAAACAGAGAAAGGTCCATGATCCCCCGTGCTCAAGGCGACGCTTCCAGCTCTGCATTTACCAAGCGAGGGACTGACACCCCTTCTCCCCTGAGAGCGGGGGTGACTACAGTCATGGGAGCTTCTCAGAGGATCCGTGTCCTTGCAGATTAGATGTATGGTAACAAAAATGGCCTTTGTGGGGGAAATCCAGATTTACCCTTGACTTGCACATAAGAATCACTTACCTTACGGTCAGTCGGATTTTCCAGGGGCCAAATGGAAATGCGGTCACTGGTGCTGCCTGTTTGGCAGAACGCCTGTTACGTAGCAAGCATTCGATGAGCGGTAACTATGTTCGTTAGAACATTTTTGACAAGAAAGATTTGTCGGGGCTTCTAAGTCATCTGCTACAATAAAATAATAATGCTTCTGAAAACTTTACAGCACGTTTCTGATTCCTTGTCGCATTTTACAGCCTCAGGCCACAGGGATGGTGAACCCTGACATTATGTTGGAAAACTTTATATAATTGTATTTCCTACCCTCTTTTGCTGGAGAATCTCTGGAGATTAATATAGTAATACTAACACTTAGTGTAATCCACACTGGTCATCAGGGAAATGTAATTTAAAACCACAATGAGATTAGATTACCCCGTTGCACCAACCGGAATAACTAAACCTTAAGAGTGACAGTACTGATAATTGGTGAGAATGTAGACCAGTTAGAACCTTCCTGCATTGCTGGTTCATGGCGAAAAGAAATTGTGTTTTGGAAGACAGCATGTCAGTGTCTAATATAGTTAAACCTTGTGCTCCAGTACTTCCACTGTCACCCAGCCTGCTCAGGTATACAATAAAGAGAAATCAGAGCACAGACCCACAGAAAGGCAGGCCAGTGACTGATACAGCAGCTCTGTGATCATAGCCGAGACTGGAGACCACTCACATGTCCATCGTCATGTGACTAGGCAGAGCTGTTAACAACAGTAACATAGGTGAATCTCAAAAACAGTATGTTGTGAGAAGACAGATATGAAAGAACACATACTGTATAGCCCCAATTATGAAGCTCCAGAACTGGCAAAACTTATCTGTGGTGACAGTAGAGTGAGGGTTAGCCTGAGGGAGGGAGGGTGTTGACTGAGGACTGAGGGGGCGCTAGGTTTGGGGAGGGGGTGTAAATGTTCTCTGTTGTGATCTGAACGGTCGTTACACAGCTGTGAGCAAGTACTGGCGTGTTGTACATTTCACTTTATGTAAATTATACCTTAATATAAAGAGTTGCAAAAGTCATTACACATTGCCATCCTTAGACGTAAAGGTAGACAGTAACTTACAGGGAAAACACTGATCTGGGCATCAGGGAATCTGGGTTTTGACACCAGTTTTGCTGCCTCTAACTCAATACTGGGCAAATCTCCCGAGTTCTAAGGCCCGATCTCTTCATTTTACACTGTGTGTTGGCAAACTACAGCCTGTGGGCCTGTAGCCTGCCACCTATGTTTGTATGGTCACCGAGCTAAGAATGCTTTTTTTTTTCCCCCATTTGATGGTGAAAAAAAAATCTAAAGAAGAAGATGATTTCTTGACATTGGAAATTACCTGAAACCCAACCTTGGCACACATTGTGCTCCTTTTGTGCTAAAGGGCAGAGTGGAGGGGTGGCCACCGACGTGGTCTGGCCTGCCGTTGTGAGTGGAATTGTGACCCCCCCCCCCCCCAAAGATGTGCTCAACTCCTAATACCCTGTACCTGTGATGCGACATTCGGAAAGATGGGTCTTTGCGTATGTAGGCAAGCTCAGGTGAGGTCATATTGGGTAGAGTGGGTCCCAGAATCCAGTGACTGGCGTCTTCATAAGAGAAAGGAGAGGGACACACACAAGGGGAGGCCAGCACGTCCAGAGGCAGAGGCTGGAGGGGCACAGCAACAGGCCAGGGCCCAGCAAGGTGCCGGCAACGCCGGAGCTGGAAGAGGCAGGAAGGACCCTCCCCTAGCGCCCGCCCAGAGAGCGTGGCCCTGCTGCCACCTTGATTTCAGGCCTTCAGACTGGGAGACGATCAGTTTCTGTTGTTTGAAGCCACCCAGTCTGTGATGCTTTGTTACAGCAGCCCTAGGAGACTGACGCACCTGCAAGACACTTCACAGAAAGCACCTGGCAGGCTCTTGCAGCATGAAGGCTGTGGCTCTTAAAAATCCCCATTGGCGCTTCGGCCCCAGAATTCTTTGGTAGTCTGTTCTAGAAGCTTCTACGTAGTGAATGTATGCATTGAATGCTTAAACCGTGGCCTGGCACGTGGTAAACGCTCACCAAATACTAGCTTCCACCATCCTCCTCATGGAGGAGAATCAGTCGTCTGCTATCTTAGGATTCTGTTAAATATCAAATTGGACATACGTTTTCTCATTTTTAGGAAGTATGAAAAAAGAGTTCTTATGAAATGCTAATCAGTGGTCTTTGTTCTCATTTGAAGGCTCTCTACGAAAATATGCTGGTGGAATTGCCCTTCGCTGGCTTTTTCCTGTCCAAGCTGCTTGGAACCAGCGCGGACGTGGACATCCACCACCTGGCGTCCTTAGACCCCGAAGTGTATAAGAATTTGCTGTTTCTCAAGAGCTACGAAGGTGACGTGGAGGAGCTGGGGTTGAACTTCACTGTGGTGAACAACGACCTCGGAGAGGCGCAGGTGAGTTGTGGCTCTGGTATGCGGGGACGTTTGGTTCCGCGGTATGAGCTTGTGCGCATCTTCCTCGGAAGAGTCCCGGGGCTGAGAGCAGAGCTGGGGGAGTTCTGGTGGTGAGCGCAGCCCTCGCCACCCCTCGTGGTGCCAGGCTGCCAGGCACAGCAGCCGTCCTCCTGTGACGGTCACTCGCGTGGCTGTGAGCTAACCTTGCCTCCCGCCTCACTTCTGGAGCCTCGGGGGCGGGCAGTGCTCCTTTGTCCTCATCCAGCCGAGTGGCCCTCGGCAGCTCTTAACGCGGGTCGCAGACCTTCACTGTCCACCTGCGTGCTCCTGTTATTTTTATCCTTGAGAAAAGTAAATAACATACTAGAGAGTCAAGCTAAGGTTTTGAATAGCTGCTTTATTGAGATACGATCCGTGTACCATGAATTCCGCCCTGTAGCCTGTACAAGGTGGGTTAGTACGACCAGCTCCAGCATCCACGTTTAGGACACTGTTATCACCACGGAGACACCGTGTGCCCAGCAGCACGTCCCGCCCGTCCTCAGTCTAGGCGAGCACTGGCCCACTTCCTGTCGCTGTGCACTTGTCTCTTCTGGGTGTTTTTCACACCTGGAACCTTAGGGTGTGTGGCCTCTGGTGCCTAGCTTCGTTCACTGGGTGCTGCAGGTGTACTTCACTCTCTTTTCTGGCCAACTGATGTATATGATGATGTATATGTGGATGTAGCACATATCCTTGACCAGCTGATAAGTGTTCGGGTTATTTCCGCTTTTTGGCTCTTAGGAGTAATACTGCTATAAACACTCACGTACACCATACGTACTGAACGATTTAACGCCCAGGATTTGCTTCGGATGTCATGAGAACCGGGTCAGTAGGTGAAGGCACAGGTGGCCTAGATTGGCCGCGAGGTGGAGCTTGCTGAAGCTGGTGGTGGAGGTGGGCGTGGGGGTCATCATACGATTCTGTCTACTTGAACACGCGCGCACGTGATCCCACAGCCTGCAGACCTTTAAAAGATGCACACAGGCAAATCGAATTGTTTGAGCACTTTGGAAGTCATATTTGTTAATATGTCATTGGATTTTTGAAGTAACCAACTGTTACTATAATGCTGATTGGGTCTTCGTGTTTCCGGTTACTTTGAAGTGCCTCTTGCTGCCTTGTGCAAATAATAATAATATCCAGTTAATTCTGGATAAAATAAGGAAGATAATGAGTGACCCTAAAGGTTAAGATTTAAGATTGTAGAGCAATTTTGACTAACTGAAGGATAAAACGTAATTTTTTCTCCCTGATTAAAATAGTTCCATGTAGCATTTTCGCTGTATATTTCTCCGTATCAATTAATTTCTCTTTTCCTATTAGTTATACTCCATCACCAGTATTCCCATTTTTGGAAGTCTTTTCTCCGTTCTGCCATTTAATATGAACGCTTTATTTGGTAAGAGTTTTAAGTGAACTGTGTACATAAAATATAACTATATTATGTTACAGTTTCATTTAACATTCTAATGAGGATGGATTGTGATGGTCATGTAAGATGTTAATGAGATACACTAACATACTAGGAGAAACGATAGAATAAAAATCAGATGTTTAAGAGTAGTCGTGACCTGATGTCTATTTGAAACTTTAATATTGTCTTGCTACATGTATATTTATATTTTCAGTCAGATGAAAAACATTCCAACTCTTAAAAAGAAGAGTAACCAACCGTGCTTTTCTGACTTATATTTGGTTTTCACAGAAGTTGTCTCTTTTGCAGGAGAGATGCATCTTTTCTGCTGTTCTTACGTAGATTGATAATCTTTTCTGAATCTAGTAGTTGGACTTTAACTATGAAAGTATTGTTATCTTTAAACTTTGTACTTGCTTCTCTAAGCTTCTGTTACTCCTCGGTTTCTAGTCCAGGCTTTCCAAGGTTGTCGGCTTTGCCAGCTTAGAAGTATCTGTGTGTCCAGCAGGTCCGTAGTGTCCAGTCCAGGCCGCGTGGACCGCGCACTGACCCCACGGGTGACTGAGCCCTGTGGCGCAGCGCTGACCCCGTCTGGATCGACGCGGCTTCGAGTGTTTCCTGTGGTGTCGCCTGCTCGCCTCCATGCCTGTTCTTCCCTCCTTCGTCGTTCAGGAGGGGTTGGTGGCGCTCTGTGCGCCGGCCAGTGGGCTGTGCGGAGGAGGTTGCCTTTAACTGTAAGCGCACCCTCATTCTAACTAGAGGCAGATATGATCTGCGTTGTGAGATCTGTAGTTTAGTAGTAGCTCAAAAGGATTGCTCCCATCCAAGTAGATCAGGGAGGGCTGCCCGGAAGAGGCTCTGGGTGGGTGATGAGGGGTCACCAGGTAGGTAAACAGATGGATTTGGAAGTGGCTGAAGTTTCACAGGCTTGGAGGAGAGTAGGTAGACAGAGCCAAGAAGTCTGGGCTTTATCCTGTCGTCCATGGAGAACCTTTTAGGGCCTTGGGCTTTAGGAAGGCTAAACGTACGCTCAGGAAGAGAGCCGGTGTTTCATTTAGCTGATTTGGGGGTGTTTCGGGGTAAGAGAGCCTACCAGGTGCGTTTCAGAGCTAGTAGGAAAACTAATAATAAGACACTTGCGCCTCCTGTCAGCGGAAGCTGAGGTTCTGGTTCTGTGAGTCAGGGCGGGTCCTGGGTATTCTCTGGGTCAGGTGGTTCCAGGATTCAGAGAAACCACAGTTTGGTTAAGCAGTGAGAAAAGCTCTTAACAAGAGCAGTTTGACCGTAATTTTCATTTGTAAAATTACGTTCTGTGGATCAGTGTCTTGGACTAAGTAGATTTTATTTGAGTCGGACGAGGGGTGGGGCAGGCAGGACATTGCAGAGTTTCTCTTTTCCAGACTGAAGAACATGCTATTGTTAGATGTGTCACGTTTATTTATCCATCTGTTGACGGACATTACAGTTGTTCCAGCTATCGTGAATAATGATGCCATGGCTGTTGCTGTATAAATATCTTTTGGGGTCCCTGTTTTCAGTTATTTTGGGTGTATACCTAAAAGTGGAATTGCTGGGTCATATGGCAGTTCTGTGTTTAACTTTTTGAGGACCCTCTGTACTGTTTTCACATGATTTTACATTCCTGCCAGCAGTGCACAAGGGTTCCGATTCTTCCACATACTTGTCTGCACTTGTTATTTTCCGCTTCCTTTTCTCTCTGTTTTTTAAATAAGAGCCCTCCTAGCGGGTGTGAAGTGCCGTTTCACTGTGGTGTTGCATATAGTACACAGCGCTGTGCGGTAGTACCGAGAGTCCCTCAGGAAAACTAAGAGATTTAGTATCTTTTCATTGGCTTCCCCCCTTGACTACAGAACTGTTCTGTGGTTTATTCTCCATCGTGATGTCTTCCAAAACTGAAGCAAAAAGCGTACACAAGGGCTTCCCTGGTGGCGCGGTGGTTGAGAGTCCGCCTGCCGATGCAGGGGACGCGGGTTCGTGCCCCGGTCCGGGAAGATCCCACGTGCTGCGGAGCAGCTGGGCCCGTGAGCCATGGCCGCTGAGCCTGCGCGTCCGGAGCCTGTGCTCCGCAACGGGAGAGCCCACAGCAGTGAGAGGCCCACGTACCGCAAAAAAAAAAAAAAAAAAAAAAGCTACCTGTTTCAGAAATAGGTGACTAAATCCTAAACAGGAATAAAGGAAATAATGCTTCCTGAGACCTCCTCCTTCCTCCTGCTTGGTCATCTAGGCATCTTTGAGAACTGGCATCGATGCTGTAAGATAAAAGGATGAGGGGCTGAGAACCAGATTTCATTTGCTTGTTTTGTTTTGACCTCTTCTTCCATCTCATAGAGCTGAAATTTCAGCACTGCAAAACTGAGATGTTTTTAGAGACGGGATTTATTATTGTCCGAAGGGAACGTCGGCACGCAGACAGTGATGCTGCTGTTGCCTCGCTCCACGTAGTGGCACGACTTGGAAGAAACGAAATAAAAGCTTTGGGGCCGTCTCCGAGGCCTTTGCTAATGGGGGTATTTCCCATTTTCCTTCTGAAATAGACGGTAATGGTGAGATGTCGCGTATGTAAGAGTTCCATTAAAGCGCCACTGATAATACTGGAATCTGTTCAAAGCAAAAGTGTGAAGTCAGGATGTTCCAGTTACTCGTAGAAATTCCCACTGAGTAGAGAGATTATAGATGATAACGCGTAAGAATAATTATACTAAAGAGTCTAATTGGAAAAATTAAAGTCACTGGTAAAGTACCTCGTTTGGGGAGAGATCGTATGGATTTCTGTAGAAATATATGTAAAAGCCTAGTTCTCATATACAGGTTTAGGTTTATAAAACATCACGATTTAAAGATATGTAATATGCAAATACTTCATTGTGTTGGCAGGTTATGTTAATGAATCTTCCCTTTTAAAATAACGGTGTTGCTCTCCAGTTTTTTCTTTAGTGTAATCAGTATGGCTGCTTGTTAGCTTACTCAAAAGTGAACCTGAAATTTTAGATTACTAATTTATGCACATATCTCCCTTGAGGAAAATGCTCAGGGTTTAAGATGGATCCATAAATAATCATCTGTTCTGTGGACGAGCACTGAACTTGAATCATGAGAGCCTGGCTAAAGCCCTGGTTATGCTGCTTTGCTGTGTGACCTTGGGCGAGTCACAGACCCCGTGCTCATCTTCGGAAGGGGATAAGCTGCCGTGAGGATGAAATGAGCCCCTGTGCGTGAGTGACGGCTGCGGGGGGGCGGGGGTGCAGAGGGTGCGGTGCCTGTGCACTCCCAAGGGCCGTAAGGTGTAGACGTCCAGGGCGGCAGAGAGGAGAGCTCTTGCTTTAAAGATTCCATGTTTAAAGATTTAAATATGCCCCTCAAAACGGAACTCTGAGGACAGATTTGACGTGATTTAAACATACATAGCTTTTTAAGTGTAGCCTGAGAGAGGAGCTTAAATTACCAGCGTAACCACTTTAAAGTTACTAGAAATGTCAGTGCTGTCTGATTACTCAGGTAACGGGGGCTTTGGAAGCTCTTTAAACGATACCTTCACGGGTCGTTTTTCTTCCAGATCACACAGTACATCATCATTTATTATCTGCTTTTAATCCACTTAAAGGAAGCGGGGTGGTGTCTTAGCTGTGGAAACAGAACCGCAGCTCCTGTGGCTCGGGTGACAGGAGGCCTGTCGGGAGAGCGGCACAAGAGACAGCGCGGCCTCGCCCCAGAGCCCCTCCTCGGACCTGGCGGTTCCAGCCCTGGGAATGCGAATTAGTGAGCAGTGAAGCGTCATCTGATACAGCTGCACACCTTTGATAGCACTAGATGGTTGTGTAACCATCAGACAGAGGCTAATTTAAGTAAAGCCATCACCAGATCTTAAAATAGCCCTTTCTGTAAAGTGATAAAACAATTGGGGTAAAATGGCATCACCCAGAGGGAGGGGGTGTCTTTGTTGCACTTGGAATATAACTACCAAGAGCCTAAAGGCTGTGAAGGAAATCACGGCGGGGGGAGGGTATCAGTCATTTTCCCATGGCCCATAATCCAAGCATTCCTCTGCTTTTACCCCCCCAAGTTTGCCCTCTACTCACTAGGCGTATTGAGCCTGTTTTGAATGTTACCCAGTTTCCACTGGCAGCAGTCCCCTTACTGAATAACTCCTCCACTCTGGAATGTCTTTGTTCACTTTTACGGATGTATTTATATTTCTTTATACTTGGCATACATTACCTCATCCACACGCATTGAGAATGCATTTCTTTTGTTTAAGCACTAGTAAACGAGGATTCTGAAGTCTACTCTGGTAAATTAGGCTTACGTATTTGTAGCTGTCTGTGGAGTTTTGTCTAGTCAGCTTTGCTTATGTGAGTTTACATAGTCACAATTCCAGGATGGACAAAGCAAGTGTCACCGTGTCACAGAGTTCAGGGCCGGGTGACTTCTCTGTGGCACACAGTGAAGTGAGGTGCGGGGCACCCGAGTCCGGGCTCCCCCTCCCCGCTGCGGCTCATTCCCCCCAACGCTCCAGGGGTGCTTCCCAGGGGTTCCTGAGCCTGCGATTTTCTGAGTGTCGTTACACAGTGATAAAGAAGTTCTTTCTAATGCTTGCAGATACATGAGAAATGGAGTTATTTCTAGTGATTACCACTACCCTTTATATCGTATTCAAAGTACTTTATGGTAGTAATATGGAAACAGAGAAATATATGCTACCTGTATGTGCAAGTAAGAATACTCACTTTACTACGACCTCAATTCCTTAAGCTGCGTTTTCTCCAGAATGGATCCCTTCTGACTCGTGCTGGTCATTCGGTTCATATATTTGCACTTCGTGATTTCTGTTTTATTTAATTAATTTTTTATTGCCCTGTGTGATTTCTCATTATTATTTTTCTGATGGAATTGCCGTGATTACCTTGTAGCATCATTCCTTGGTACTTTGGAGGAAGCCGGGGTGGTTAATGATCTTAGAGACAGAATAGGATGCCAAGCTTTGGAGGGCCCACCAGGGGACTCCTGCATCTGAGGCCGCACGCGCTGGTTTTCGCCAACATTGTCGTGTACAGAGAAACACAGTCAAGTTCCCTTGAAACAGTTGTTCCTACTCTTGTTCTACCCTATACTTTGAGAAGTTTTTGACTCTTATTTTAATATTCACAGGTGGTTGAACTAAAATTCGGCGGAAAAGATATCCCGGTGAGCAGCGCCAACCGGATTGCGTACATCCACCTGGTGGCCGACTATCGGCTGAACAGGCAGATCCGCCAGCACTGCCTGGCGTTCCGGCAGGGCCTGGCCAACGTGGTGAGCCTGGAGTGGCTGCGAATGTTCGACCAGCAGGAGATCCAGGTCCACTTCTTGCACCTGGGGACACGGGTGTTTCCTGATGTGAAAGGCCTTCTTAAAATCTGCCTCCAGTTTTATAACCTGAACTTTTTTTTTTTCAGGTATTAATTTCTGGTGCACAAGTTCCCATAAGTCTGGAGGACTTAAAATCCTTTACAAACTATTCAGGTATGTTATCACTACTAGTTATCCATCCCTGAAAATGTTACAGATGGTCATATTTCCAAAGTAATTTCTAACATGCTTTTTTACATGGGTAATTCATTCATGATTTAAAACCCAGGCTGTATGGGGTTACAGTGAACTCCTCTTCCTGTCTCATTTCTCACCATCCCATTCCTCCCCTGCCGGTCCCCACCAGGAGTAACCACTGTTCTTGGTGTCTTTACATATTTACATATAAATACAAATTTCATTCTTATTTTCCTTGTTTGTATACACTATTCTGCGGCCTGCTTTTTTCTCTTCACAACTTACCTTATTAAGCCTCTTCTTATGGCCACTGGGTTGCTTCCAGTCTTCTGCTTTGAAAAATAGTGCTGGACCAAAAAATAGAAAAACCTAAAAACTGAACCTCATCAAAATATTTACTTTTGATTAAATTAAACTTAAAAGTTTTTACTCTTCAAGAAAATGAAAAACCAAAAAGAAGACACATAAATGGCCAGTAAGCACATAGAAAGATGCTCAACAACATTAGTCGTTAACGAAATAACAGAAGCATAACTAGGTTGTTCCGAGTTGGATGGGTGTACTCTTCGGGCGTTGGTGAGGTTTTTTTGTTTTTCTTTTTTTCTTTTGGCTGTGCCGTGCGTCATGCGGGATCTTAGTTCCCCAACCAGGGATCACACCCGTGCCCCGTGCAGTGGGAATGTGGAATCTTAAGCACTGGACCACCAGGGAAGTCCCATAAACTTTATTTTATATACTTGGGAGCAGTGGAAAGGAAAAAAAAAAAATCATCCTTAAAACAACCACTATTATTTCGTTTGTTTTCCTTAACCATAGTCTGTTATTCTGGTATTTTCAGGGTTTTTGGTAAACATCAGCAGACTGGTTTTAAAATTTGTATGGAAATGTGAAGGACCTAAAGCAGCCGAAACATTTTATAGAGACAAAGTTGAAGGATCATCACCCTGATTCAAAGCTTACTGTAAACCACAGTAACTAAGACGTTGTGGGACTGGCACAGGGATAGACATATCGATCAGTGGAACATAATTGGGAGCTCAGAAACAAATCCTTAGATTTACAGCTGATGATTTTTGACAGTTCAGTGGTACGTGGAAAAGATGAATTTAGACCTTGACCTCACACCGTACGCAGAAATGAGTTCACCAGGATCAGAGACCTGTAGGTAAAAGCCGAAACTGTGAAACTTCTGAAAGAACATATAGGAGAAAACCTTCATGACTGCTGGATTAGGCAGAGTTTTTAGCTGTACAGGAAAAGCATGATCCAGAAAAAAGAAATTGATAGAAATTGGGACTTTCTCAAAATTAAAGATGTTGCGCTTCAAAAGATACCATTAAAAAAGTGAAAAAACAAGCCAGAGATTAAGAGAAAATATTTCCAAGTGATATATCTAATAATGGCTTATGTCCACAGTATATAAAGAAGTCTTGCAACTCAGTAATATAAACAACTGAATTTTAGAACATGGGCAGAAAATAAAGTCTTTCACTCAAGAAGCTATATAAGAATGTCTGGTAAGCAAATAAGCACAGGAACAGTTGTTCTAACACCGTTAATTATTAGGGAAATGCAAATTAAATTCTGATGAGATACCACTACATACCCACTAGAATGACTGTTCTCAAAGAAGACAATGCTAAGTGTTAGTATGTGAAGAAACCTGAACCCTCTTGCCTGGTGGCAGTGTTAAAATGGTAGGACCTCTTTGGAAAAGTTTACAGTTATATAAAAAGTTAATTGTGGAACAACTGGATTTTTGCAAAAGAGTGAGGCTGTACCCCCCCACACACACCATATGCAAAAATTAACTCAAAATGGATCAAGAACTTGAATGTAATACCTAAAACCATAAAACCCTTAGGAGAACACCGGGATTAATCTTCACGGCCTTGGATTTCGCAGCGGGTTCTTAGATACGACACCAAAAGCAGGAGCAACAGAAAAAAGTAAATAAATTGGACTTGATCAAAAATACAAGCTTTGTGCATCCAAGAACATTATTAAGAAAGTGAAAAGACAGCCTTCAGAATGGGAGAAGATATTTGCAAATCATACGTCTGATGAGGGTCTGGTATCCAGAATGTGTAAAGAACCCTTACAACTCAACAAGAAGACAAGCCGGTTCAACGATGGGCAGAGTGCTTGAATAGACATTGCGCCAAAGAAGATATTACACATAGCCAGTATGCTCAGAAAGATGCTCAGCGTCACTAACCACTACAAAAATGTAAACCAGGCCAGAGGGAGGTGTATTCACATCTCTTAGGGCGGCTGTTACTATACACACACACACACACACACACACACACAGAAAATAACAAGTGTTGGCAAGGATGTGGAGAAATTGGAACCCTCATTCACTGCTTGTGGGAATGTAAAGTAGCCAACATGGAAAATGGTTTGGTGGTTCCCCAAAAAGCTCAACATAGAATTACTATATAATCCAGCAATTCAGGACTTCCCTGGTGGTCCCGTGGTTAAGAATCCGCCTTCCGGGCTTCCCTGGTGGCACAGTGGTTGAGAGTCCGCCTGCCGATGCAGGGGACACGGGTTCGTGCCCCGGTCCGGGAAGATCCCACATGCCGCGGAGCACCTGGGCCCGTGAGCCATGGCCGCTGAGCCTGCGCGTCCGGAGCCTGTGCTCCGCAACGAGAGGGGCCACAACAGTGAGAGGCCCACGTACTGAAAAAAAAAAAAAGAATCCGCCTTCCGATGCAGGAGACGTGGGTTTAATCCGTGGCCGGGGAACTAAGATCTCACATGCCTCACACCACAGCTAGGGAGTCTGGGTGGCGCAGCTATTAAGCCCGCACACTCTAGAGCCCATGCGCCACACTAAAAAATCCCACGTGCCGCAACTAAAACCCGACGCAGCCAAACAAATAAATAAATATTAAAAATAATAATCCAGCAATTCTACGCCTAGGTCTATATCCAGAGGGCTTGGAGGCAAGGACTGAAACACCTGTGTTCATGCAACATTGTTCACAGGAGACAAAAGGTGGAAACAACCCCAGTGTCCACCTACAGGTGATAGATAAACGAATGTGTTGTAGACACACAATGGGAATATTACGAAGTCTTAAAAAGGAATGACGTTCAAATGCACGCTACAACGTGGATGAATCTTGGAAACATTATGCTAAGTGAAATAAGCCAGACACAAAAGGACAGATACTGTATGATTCAACTTCGGTGAAATACCTGGAAGTGGCAAATTCCTAGTCACTGAAAGTAGATGAGAGGTTACCAGGGGCTGGGGAGGGGGCACAGGAAGTTACTGCCTAGTGGTTATAGGAGTGTCTGCTTGGGGTGATGAAGACGTTTGGGTTGGAAACAGCAGCGATGGTTGCAGTGTAATGTAATTGTAATTGTTGGTTGTAATGTAATTAACACCCTTGGATTAAACACCTGAAAATGGTTTAAACGGTGAATTTTATGTTACATGTTCACGACAATTTTAAAAAGAAACCCATCCAGACTCCTCTGTTCTGTGGAGTGCTGTTTCCCAACCTTTCCTCCAAGGTAAATTTTGAAAAGGTTTTGGAAGTGGATCGTAGTGAAAGTTGCACAGTATCGTGAGTGTAATTTCGTTTCGTGAAACATCTTTAAGAGCACACTGAGAGACAGACCAGGTCGTGGTTGTCTCTGGGGTGGACGTGGGGGCCTTTTGAGGAATGGATATGTTTTAAAGCTGGATTGTGGTGACGGTTTCAGAACTAAATTTACTAAAGTAAATTACGTATATCCATGTGTGTATATTTATATGTATATAAACGTGTGCCTGTGTCTCCCCTTTCTGTAATTAATTTGTATTGCTCTAAATTTGAGCTCTAATGTTTCTGTAAAGGCAGGTAATACCTAAGGTCACACTGTCCTCACTGTCAAGTCTTCTGTTGAAAAGAATGAAATCAATCCAAGCTTTCCTTTGCCAAGGAAGTGGTCTTGGCTTCTTTGCGTTATCCTGTCTGCACTGAAAGCGTATGCCTTTAATGATCCTAGCTATTCCTATTCTAGTAAATAAGTTTAAAATATTACCATGTTCATTTCGGTGCAAATTAATGCACTTAAGATATTTTATTGATGGTATTTCTGTAGTATATTAACAATGAGGGAACAACATATAGCAATTATTTCCGTCTTAGGAAGCACTTAACTAGATTAAAAGCTGTAGGTAGCAGGTATCCCACTTCAGAACAGTGGTCTAATTGAGTGCTGGGGTGGGTTGGTAACCATGGTCTCTACCTTGTTGTCGGAAGGATGGGTGATAAAACAAATTTAGATACTAAGATGTGTTGGCAAACTAACTAGCTCTATTAAAAATAAAAATCCCAGTGTTTCTGCTATTTCTAGATGTGTGACCATCATGTAAATCCTTTGTTATTTAGGGTTTGCTACTCAACAGAGGCTGATTTTTGACCCCTAGCAGAGTTCTTAAAACTCAGACCCCTTTGCAGCATCTTTTGCTTCTGGGGTTCATCTTGTAGCTGCAGGGTGTTTGTTCCTCATTCTGGCCTTTGGTACTTTACCTTCTGAAGCTTCTCTCCCTGCTGTGTACTTGCCCATCATCTACCAGGACAGAATAAAGGTGTTTCTCTAGAGTTGGCTTTCAGCCGTGAGCTGAAAGAAGAAAAGACTGTTCATCACTGGACAGGCACGACGAAAAGGAATCACTCTTAAAAGTTTGTTCCTCTGGTGCCTTTAGGAGAATCTTGCTTCTGCAGTTACCTCGTTTTTAATACAAACGTCTGTTCCTTTTGTCATAGGCGGCTATTCTGCTGATCACCCCGTAATCAGAGTCTTCTGGAGAGTTGTGGAAGGCTTCACGGATGAGGAAAAGCGCAAACTGCTCAAGTTTGTGACAAGCTGTTCCCGCCCCCCTCTCTTGGGGTTTAAGGTACACAAGCTCGCCGCAGCTGGCTTTAAACACCAACTTGTAACTAAGAAGCCAGCAGGGCAGCAGGTGGGGCTGAGTGAAGTAGTGCGTGCACATTGTTTTCAGAGACCAGCGCTGACAGTGTGTCAGAACGCCCGGTTTATTATTTTGGTACTATGTTTTTAGCCTCGTTAACTGAGTATTTCAGCTCCATCACTGAAGGATTGGTTATTATCTGTGTATCCTGGTGCTGGTTTTATTTGGGGTTTTTTCCCCTGCGTTCACAGTGTCGACCTGTTGCTGTGAGGGTTGTCAGTGTGTTGGGGGTTAAAAGCGAGGAGCTGCTGCAGCCGGGCGGGCGCGCTGTGACGTGAATGATTAGTATCACGCGTCTGTGCGGCTCAGGCTGGTTTCACTTCCGAACTGAAGAAGACACAGGCTACGAATGTTGACGTCGGCTGTTTGGGAAGAATGATGCATGAGCACTAGTATATTTTTTCCTAGTTGCTCACTGTTACTTATTTCATGTTACCTGGCCTTACTGTGTCGTTTCTGGTAATTCATGTTGATCTCCTATAAACTGGCTTAATTATTTTAGCAATTAAAATTGGTCATGGGGGGCTTCCCTGGTGGCGTAGTGGTTAAGAATCCGCCTGCCAGTGCAGGGGTTTGAGCCCTGGTCTGGAAAGATCCCACATGCCGCGGAGCAACTAAGCCCGTGCGCCACAACTACTGAGCCTGCGCTCTAGAGCCCACGAGCCACAGCTACTGAGCCTGTGTGCCTAGAGCCCGTGCTCTGCAACAAGAGAAGCCACCGCAATGAGAAGCCCACGCACCGCAGCGAAGAGTAGCCCCCGCTCGCCACAACTAAAGAAAGGCCACGCGCAGTAACGAAGACCCAACGCAGCCAAAAATAATAAATCTATAAAAAAGATAAAATAGGGCTTCCCTGGTGGTGCAGTGGTTTTAGAATCCGTCTGCCAATGCAGGGGACACGGGTTCGAGCCCTGGTCCAGGAGGATCCGACATGCCGCATAGCAGCCAAGCCCGTGAGCCTAGAGCCTGTGCTCTGCAACAAGAGAAGCCACCGCAATGAGAAGCCCGCGCACCGCAACGAAGAGTAGCCCCTGCTCACCGCAACTAGAGAAAGCCCGCGCGCAGCAACGAAGACCCAACGCAGCCAAAACAAAAAAAAAAAAAGCTTGATCCCTGGTTGGGGAGCTAAGATCCCACATGCCTCGTGGCCAAAAAACCAAAACATAAAACAAGCAATGTTGTAACAAATTCAATAAAGACTTCAAAAAACGGTCCGCATCAAACAAATCTTTAAAAAAAAAAAAGATAAAATAAAATTGGTCATGGGACAGTTTATGTTTTTCTTATTCATAGTAAAAGAAATAAAGCTATATTTAATAGTTTAAAGAGGCACACAGCGGTATATATAACAAAATAATGTCAAGTTAGGTAAGGATTGTATGTTGCGTCTGCTTGTGAAACCTAATGGATTGGCATTCACTTTCCAGTAACCTTGCATTGGACACTGAGTTATGTACTGGTTGTTCTTTTCTTCAACTTTTTGCTTTGAAATTATTTAAAGTGTATAGAAAAGTTGCAAGAATTGAACAAAGAACTTATTACCCACTTTGACCCATTGCTAACATTTTGCCACATTTGTTTTATCATTCTCTCTATAATATACATATATTTCTTTCTGAATCATTTGGGAGTAAAAGTTGAAGACATCATGTTTCTTACACATTTTTCCTACCACCTCAATACTCTCTTACACAGACACAGTTAAGTGATCAAAAGTAAGGAATGCACAGTGATGTGCTGAGCTTCCCTGAGCCTCTGCTTCACAGAGTGTGGTCCTGAGACCAGCAGCTTCAACACCACCTGAGACCTTGTTGGAGTTAAAACATTCTCCGGCCTCGCCCAGACCCCCTGAGTCCACTCAAGGAGGGGGCTCAGCCCTCCTGTTTCTACCTGCCCCTCTGTGTCCAGAGCACCTGCAGCGGCCCAGCCGTCCCGCAGTCCTCCGTGGACTTCGACTTCCCTGGTCTGCAGTCCAGTCCGAGGCTGCACACTGTTTACTGGCCGGTTTCCTCCGGTCTTTGTTGAACATCTTCAGCGGGTCCTGGCACGTTATCCGAGCATGTCCCTCAGTACAGTGGAGCAGTTCCATTCCTGGGAACGAGTGCACTCACGTGTGTTTACACAGTTCTCACGGGATCGCTCAGAGCAATGTTACTGATAATGACCAAAAGCTGAAACAGTCCAAATGTCCATAAACTGGTCATGGATAAACAGAATGTAGTCTCTCCGGGCAACGGGATAGATTCAGAAATGAAAAAGGATGGATTGCTGGTACGGACTACCACGTGTGTGAGCATTGAAAACGTTGTGCTGAGTGAAAGGACTCAGACAATAGGCTACAGACTGTGTGATTCCTTTTACATGAAATGGCTTTAAAGGGGTGGAAATGGGGAACTTTGGGGGGAAATGGCAACATTCTGAAGTTGGATTCATTTTTTTTATATATAAATTTATTTTTGGCTGCATTGGGTCTCTGTTGCTGTGCGCGGGCTTCCTCTAGTTGCGGCGAGCAGGGACTACTCTTCGTTGCGGTGCGCGGGCTTCTCGCTGCAGTGGCTTCTCTTGTTGCAGAGCACGGGCTCTAGGCACGCAGGCTTCAGTAGTTGTGGCTCGTGGGCTTCAGTAGTTGTGGCTCACGGGCTGTGGAGCGCAGGCTCAGTAGTTGTGGTGTACGGGCTTAGTTGCTCCGCGGCACGTGGGATCTTCCCGGACCAGGGCTCGAACCCGTGTCCCCTGCATTGGCAGGAGGATTCTTAACCACTGCACCACAAGGGAAGCCCTGAAGTTGGATTTCAGTTGTACATTTAAATGGGCAAATATTACAGTATGTAAATTACACCTCAGTTAAGGTGTTTTATAAATTGACATCAGTAGCTTAATACAGCATCCCCAAAAGTGCCATCAGAACTAGAGCAGTAAAGTAGAGAAATGGGGAAAGGGATGTGGCATAAGTGCAGTGATTCTGTTTTTCGTAGGAGGTGAGTCACTGACTATTTCAGGGGCAATGAATATAAACAGTTACTGAATAATAATATTCAGTGATCTAGCAGAACTAAAATCCCTTCTCTGTCTTCCAAACTCTCAGATGGAGAAATAAGCATGCAAAACAAGACAACCAAACCAACTCTATTTACCAGATAATAGGAAACAAAGTTAACATGGACAGTCATAGAACAGAAAACAGAAATGCGAGCACGCTGAACTGCCACGACAGGGAACGTGCACAGAATAAGCTCATTTATTAGAAGAAGAACACTCAGACTGAGTCAGAAAACAACTGTGTACAAGTGACACACCTAAACAAAGTGATTCAGGAAGATTTAGTGATGCTGCTAGCTTGGTATATAATCCCCACTCCTCCCAAAAGAAATAGATGGATCTACTTCGTGGGTTTAAGCCCTGGCCTGCAGAACCAGATATGAAAATTGGCCTCTATGACTCTAATGAAAATTGGGCAAGAACGTGAAAGAAACATGTCTCAGCTTTTTGGTTCCTCTTGGGCTTGTAGTGAAGTCTGGAAACCTGGCCGTGTAGGATCTAAAGAGCAGGAAGAAGGCAGATGGAAAGTGCAGTGGTGTGAATAAATGGCGCTAATATGGAAGGTTTCCCGTCGGAGCAGTTAGTATTGTCCATCTGAACAGTCATATGAATTAAATTCTTTTTTTTTTAATTCTTACATATTAAGATTCTAATATGATTAGGTAACTTTGTCAGTAAAATTTATTATGAGAGACAAAGCTTACAGTTTCTTCCAGTTTCAAAACCGCACCAAACCTAGAAGTAAGAAAACTAAGCATCTAGTTTCAAGAAGGGAAGTTTGGAGGGACGTACTCCATCAAAAAATTGAGTGGAAGACCTAGAGATTTCTGCCAGCTCCTGGTTAATTAGTTAAAGCCCGTGGTTTTTGCTTCAGTAAAAATTAGGAGTTTTGCTGGAAGGTTCTAGACATTCTGGCAGCCAGTGGAAGAGCCAGTAGACGTATTACAGGTTTGGAAGACAGGAAAAGTTGAGGGACTTACATTAACTTTCAAACTCCCAAGTAGAATTATAGTGAAAATTCTCTGGTTCTCTGTTGATGATCCCATATAATCATCATTGAGTTACCATTATACCATGAAAAATAATTTTTTGGAAGCCATGAGACAGTCTTCCTGTTTCACATTTTTTTCAATGATCTAAAACATTTTAAATGCGAAATTTATTTAAGAGTTTTCAGATGCTTTTGTGGTTGTCATTAGACTCCAGATTTGGGGAAATCACCGTAGTATTTATGCTTTTCAGTCAGCTCATGTGCGCTGAAGGGGCTGACGGGATTCAGATTTGAAAGAAGAGAATGGCTTTTAGTTGAAGTGCGATCAGTAGCAGTGGCAGGCATGCATAATTTCAGCGTTATGAAACTCCTTATTGCCAGGGTACTGGAGAAGAGTAACATCTGCTAAAGCTAATTCCAGTTTAATATGTTTAATGAATGTGATTGTTAGAGACAAAAAAAATCATTAAAGTGCTGTAGAAAATTGTTAAGTTGCCATCAGGCCACATAATAAATGGATGATTTTTCTCACTCTGAATTAATGCAAATTCCCGTTGTACTCTGTTTAGTTATGCACAAAATGGTACCCTTGACTCAGATTTCAACAAAGAACTTCATATTTTTTTAAACTTTGAGACACCAAATAGGAAATTCAATTAGCATTATGATAGAAACAGTAAAATGCGTCATTTAACTGCAAAATATATTTCAAACTTCCCATTTACCAGTCATTTATCCATTTACCCAGTACTTATTGACCCTGCCTTCAGAGACCCGTTTCTGTTTCAAAAGTGTAATGTTTTTATTTTAGTATATTAAAGCATTTGAGAAAATTGTTGCCCTCAGTGTACTCAGAATGCTAAATAATAAATGTAATAAATGTTATTTGTTTCTCTTTTGGTTCCGTTTCTAACCTTTTTATGAGACATTTAAAGTGGCACACAGGGGCTTCCCTGGTGGCGCAGTGGTTAAGAATCCACCTGCCAATGAAGGGGACCTGGGTTCAAGGCCTGGTCCGGGAAGATCCCACGTGCCGCGGAGCAACTAAGCCCGTGCGCCACAACTACTGAGCCTGTGCTCTAGAGCCTGCAAGCCACAACTCCTGAGCCCACGTGCCACAACTACTGAAGCCCACGCACCTAGAGCCCACACTCTGCAACAAGAGAAGCCACCGACCGCAGTGAGAAGCCCACACACCGCAACGAAGAGTAGCCCCCGCTCGCGGCAACTAGAGAAAGCCCGCGTGCAGCAACGAAGACCCAACGCAACCAAAAATTAATTAAATTAATAAATTTATTTAAAAAATAAAAATAAAGTGGCACATAAACTATAATTAGGGGTAAAGACAGTGGGTTTTAGCACATATTAACATGCCACAGTTTTTGTTTCTTTGGGTTTTTTCACCTGCATTGGATCTTCGTTGCTGCGTACGGGCTTCCTCTAGTTGCGGCGAGTGGGGGCTACTCTTCGTTGCGGTGCACGGGCTTCTCATTGCGGTGGCTTCTCTTGTTGCAGAGCACGGGCTCTAGGCGCGCGGGCTTCAGTAGATGTGGCACGTGGGCTTCAGTATTCGTGGCACGCAGGCTCCGTAGTTGTGGCTCACGGGCTTAGTTGCTCTGCGGCATGTGGGATCTTCCCAGACCAGGGCTCGAACCCGTGTCCCCTGCATTGGCAGATGGGTTCTTAACCACTGCGCCACCAGGGAAGCCCCCACAGGGATTGTGTAAATGAAGTTTTTGTTTGCCAGTAGAGAACCACGTAAAGACTGATGATAAGAAGCATGTAAGTCTCTGGAGGCAGCAATTCGTGGCTGTGCTCTCGCTGCTCGGTTTTGCCCACGTCATAAACTCTGTGCTAAATTCAACATGTAGATGAAACAAGATCCAGTTGAAATGCAGTTTCGGCCGTTTGGGCACCTGTCGTGGGCTGATGTGCCATGTGCTCGGGGTCCCAGTCAGGGCAGGAGCTGCACTCCTGTTTTGTTCTTTCTTTTCCTCTACAGTGGTTAGTAGGTAATTATTTTTTATGCTATTCTTTTTTTTCTTTGTAACAAAATTAATGTTTTCATTATAGAAAATTGGAAGTTGTGGTTTATAAAGAAGAAAAAAAATACCTATAATTGCTCCCGTTCTAACCATTATCGTGTTTTTACGTGAATGTGTGTTTGTATCTATCTATATATATATGGGCATGTGTTTATGCAGATAGATATGATTTTAAAATATAACTTAAGCTGTATCGTGTTCAGTTTTACAGGTTGCTTTTTCACTCAGCATTACATCAGGATCATTTTTCCACATATTAAATAGCCTTTGAAATATTTTTTAATAAACTTCATAATGTCCCATCATGTGAGTCTACCACAATTTACGTATTTTTTTTTTTTTTATTAGTTCTTTACAACTGTTCCTTCCTAATAGTGCCGTCAACACCCTTGTACCTAAATCGTCTGCATCTCTGATTATTAGGATCCGCTCCTAGAGGTAGAGGCCGTGGTGAAGGATGTGAATGTGTGTGAGTTCCTGCTGCTTCCTGCCAGGCTGTCCCCACAGAGTTACCAGGTTACACCCACAAGAGGAGGATTTGGAGCCGGTGTCCGCAGAGACCACTGAGTAGACTCGCCTCTGCAGCGGCATTTGAAGCGTTTGCGCTCCTGTCACAGCTCTAAGGAGGGAGCGTGCTAGCGTAACGGGCGCCAACCAGGCCCACTGTCCCGGTTCTCACTCCTCCCCAGGCACCAGCTGGGCTGCCGTTTTGCTCTTCTGTCGCCGTTTTCTGCGTACATTTGGCAGAGAAGTTTAACTAGCCAGGCTTCTGAAACCCTGCGGCAGTGGAAGGGCGAGAGCACACAGGCCCGAGAGCTAGCAGACTGAGGCTGTCTGGGTAAAGACAGTCCCCACTGCATTGTGCTCCTGCTGGAAGGGAATGTATACATCACATCTTGTATCTAATGATGTTCATGTATCGCAGAGAGAGTCACTGGTTATCTGTAACCATCGGAGGACCTGGCGTGTTCGGTCTGGAACAGTGTCTAGGAGTTCAGCCCGCAGATACTTTCGCCCGATGTAAAATGACTTGAGGACACGGTTACTTACTGCATCATTGTTCGGAAAAAGTGGAAACGACCTAAGTGTCCATTTACAAACTGTGCTGCACGTGCCTGCTGGGACCCGTGCAGCTACAGAGAAGCAGTGGGGAGACTGGCTTGGTGTGGGAAGGCCACAGAGACGCATTATCAGATGGGAGACCGTCAAGGTGCAGACAGCGTCTATAATGTGCTAGCGCCTTATGCTTGTTAGGTGGAGGAGGGAGAAAACACTCTCGTCTCTGTGGAAGGTCCTCAAGACACCCACAGCATTGCTGCTTATGGGGTGGGAACTGGGCAGCTGGGGGAATTGTTACACTATAGCTGAAAAAAGTAGCCAGAACGTCGTTATTATGTCTAAAAAATGACAGCAGATGCCCAACGCCATCCGTGCTGGTGCTGCGGACAAGCCGCAGTCCAGACGCTGCGTCTGCCTGGGCGTCTCTCTAGCCTTTTCTGGCCTGCAGGCCCCGCCCGCCTCAACTGTGCCTGTGGTCCAGTCAGTGGGGGAGCTGGGTTGCTTCTTTGCGTGTCTTGTAAACCGGTCGCTAGAGGCTTCACCGGATTCTAGATGTGAATGTTCCCTTTGGCAGTAAGGCTGCACAGACGCTGTCGTGATGTTCACGTCCTCTGGCTCCAGCATCAGACCCCGTGGTCGTGAGTCGTCTCTGCAGCGCGGCTCCGTCTGTTTCCAGCGTCCTGGCTTTCTGCATCTGGGCGTCTGAGGGGCTGAGCGGTCACAGAGCTGCGGTCGCCGCCTAGATCCATTCTTTGCTGTGCTTGAAAGCAGCCATCTTCCAGTTGTATCGTTTCTTCCTTTCTTAGCTGATTTCTCTATTACGAAAAACTTTATATTTTCTCATCAGCTCTTTGGTTACCCTGAGAACTGTTTGTACAGCCAGGATACAATAATCAAGGAACTCTTGATTATTCCTCATTTACAAGTTATCAGAACATTGAGGGGGATAACTGGCATCTTCTGAAGTACATTTTGGTTCCTTTCTTATCATTACGAACTTTTCACGTTTGATGTGTTTCAGTCCATTGCGGTCGCTCTTTGATAGTGCCCCATCCGTGGGCAGGCGAGGGCCTCCAGGTGGGCTCCAGGGTCCCAGGTAGCTTTGCGTCGCTTTCTTGCTTTCTGGTATGACAAGATAGTAACACTTGTCACATACATTTCCTGGCCCACGTCTGGAATCGGATGTTTTCCCAAGAAGCCCTGTTTCCTTTCTTCGAGAATAGGTTGGTAGAGACCAAAACCCAGGCACTTGATCTGTTCATTGTCACAGGTGGTCATTGAGTCCAGGCCTTTTCAGTGGACAGAGCTAGGAAATGGGCGTTCTTTTGTCCCCAAGAGAAAAATTCATCACAAGTTCAAACTGCTATTTCAAATTGAAATTCAGGCGTATAAGGTTTTTACCTCTTTGATTTTTATATTGGGGTCTCTCTACCTATGAAAACCGTGGCTCCTGATAGTTCATTTCCTTCCTCTGATAAGTTCTAGGGCCCTGCTCTAAGTTATAGTTGTCTCTAATACTTACATAACAGTGGGACTTCCCGGTGGCGCAGTGGTTAAGAATCCGCCTGCCAGTGCAGGGGACACGGGTTTGAGCCCTGGTCCAGGAAGATCCCACATGCCACGGAGCAGCTAAGCCCGTGCGCCACAACTACTGAGCCTGCGCTCTAGAGCCCGTGAGCCACAGCTACTGGAGCCGCATGCCACAACTACTGAAGCCCACATGCCACAACTACTGAAGCCCACGTGCCACAACTACTGAAGCCCACGCACCTAGAGCCCGTGCTCCACAACAAGAGAAGCCACCGCAATGAGAAGCCCGCGCACCGCAACAAAGAGTAGCCCCTGCTCACCGCAGCTAGAGAAAGCCCACGCACAGCAACAAAGACCCAACACAGCCCCCAAAATTAATTAATTAAAAATTAATAGCAGCCATAAAAAAATACTTATATAACAGTTATACATCATACTACAGTGGTTTTAGAACAATAATTTACTGTGACAAAACCGTTCAAGATTTCTTTGCAATTCCAAAACACTGGAAATATTCCTCTCTGTGTGATTAAGCCACCAATAAATAGGTTTATTTGTTTCATTTTGCTTTCGATAGTTAAAGATTGCCTTTTTCTCTCCTGGATTGAAATTGTTTTACGTTCACTGTTGCTGCATCCACGTGGCCCCTGAGCCTGATCCACACAGTGTGGTTCATTTGGAGAAGACGGGCTTCTGCCCTTCCTGTGGTTTGGTATAAGCAGAGGTTTATATCTTCAGCTCTTCACCCTTGTACCTTTCTGAATTTTAAACACATTTTTAAAAGACTAAAAAATAAAAGCTTTAGAGACCCTGTTCACTGACAAGGCTATGTCTCCCATGAATTAATGCTATTCTTTATCCCTTTTTATGCATGGAGCCCAGGGTGCAGCATTTGGTAGAAATTTAGAGCTGAGTCTTGAGCGCAGTGAAAGAGCGAGTGTCCTTTTGGGGAAAGGTGCCTGGGGGCAGTAGCTTTTGTGTACGAGTCTGGAAAGCTCATTTCAGGCCGTGCTCGTTAACCTTCTCCTGCGCACCCGCTGTCTTCCAGGAGCTGTATCCCGCGTTCTGCATTCACAACGGGGGCTCCGACCTGGAGCGGCTGCCCACGGCCAGCACCTGCATGAACCTGCTGAAGCTCCCAGAGTTCCAGGACGAGGCACTGCTGCGGAGCAAGCTGCTCTACGCCATCGAGTGCGCCGCGGGCTTCGAGCTGAGCTGAGCTGAACCGGCGCGGCCGCGGCCCACCCTCGACGGCGAAGGCCAGGGCCTCTGCGCGGCACCTCCGGCCAGCAGGGCGCCCAGGCTGGACCCCTGGCTCTCCTGGGTCCCTCCCCCGCCACCCCTCTTCCTGCATTTTTAAATGATTTATTAAGTTGTGCTCTCGTATTTAGATGGGCGTTGCTTTTCAAATAACTTAAAATAACAAATGTTATGTGCCACGTGGCTAACTTAGTAATTTTGCCAAGAAGAGCACAGTTTTAAGACTGGTGGCAACTCAGTGAAATTAACCAAAGATGAAGCTTTGGCTTTGCTGGTGGAACCGAGCGCGGCCCGGGCTCCTTGGCAGAGGCGCTGCTTGTGGCTCGGCCCAGCTCTGGGTCTGCAGAGAGACAGGCCTGAGGGCGGAGAGGCTCGCTCTGGGGGCCACTGCTTCTTGTGTGGTTGAATTGTTTACAGGCCTAATTGGTAAAACTAAAGGCTTTTCTTTTTTTTCCCCCCTGCTGCCTTTTCCAAGAGCGGTTAGGTTTGAAAAGTAGATAACAGTGGTAATATTTTATTTGTGTTTTTTAAGCCATTTCCCCAAAACGGGACTAGCATGCTTGTTTCCGGCCTGCCGCTGACCTGCATCTTGATGGTTCGGACGTTACTGTGTGGGGGTGTGTGTGAGGCGGGAACTTCCTTCTGTTTCCATTTCTGTCTCCACCTTGTGCCTGGAGAGCTTTCAGGGGAGGGGGTCCCGGTCCAGTCCCTGCGGCGTGTGTGACCCACGAGGGCTCGGGGAGAGGAGACGCTGCAGCGCCGTCTCAAGTCACTTGAACCAAAGTGGTCCTGCGCCTTTGCACTGCGGCCCGGGCTCCGCGGGCCGGTCCTCCTGGATGTGCGGGGATGCCGCGCTCCCGCACCCTCTGCCCCCCCATCGGTGCTGCTGTGTAGGAGGGGCAGGCGGCCCAGGCGCCTGGGGCCTGGGTGATTCTCTCGGGATTCGGCACTTTATCAGGACCTGGGTGGTTTCAGTCTCCACAAGTCTCCAAAGGCGGAGAGCATTTCAGAGCATCACCTGTGAACACGGATGCTGGGGCCGCGGAGGACTCAGGACCGTGCGTGACTTCTCTCCCACGGCTGGTGTTTCGCTGCCACTGGAGCTCTGAGCTGTCGTGTTGAACTGGCCAGAATTAGCAATATACTTCTAAATGTGGGAGAACTGAATGACACTTTCAAGACCGTGCCCGTTATCGAAACAAAATGTATAATTTCTTAATTTGAAGAGTAAATTAAGTGTTTAAATGCTGTTTGTAGTCTCGATATACAGAAATAAAATAATTAGGGTTTGTCCTTGGTTTTATTTTTATTTTAGGTCGTTTTGTGTTGAATGTTCTGTAGCTTCTTTACTTATTAGTTGATGTGTATATTTTATCATCAGTATTTTGGAAACGGAATATCTGGGACTGAAGAGAATTGGGCAGTTACTCTTATTTGGGTTCTTTTCCTCAGCTATTCTGAGCATATTTATTTGTATGTTCCAGTGGCTAAATATTGGCATTAAATTTTTTCCCAAGTCCGTGTTGGAGTCGTACCCCAAATCATTGTAATTAGTTCTATTCTGCCCTAGTGAAACCACAACTTCTGAACATTAATCAGGCTGGTTTAAATGTCATCAGTTCGTACGGGGTACAGCACCTATGCTTCAGAGCAGGTGTACCGGGCAGTAACGCCCGCCGTCTGAAAGGCACTGAGCGAGGCTTCGGGAAGGTTGACCTTAACAGCCGTTCCCGCACGTGCCCTGGTGAGAGCCAGGCCCTGCAGGGGTGACCCTCACCTCGCCAGGTCTCATTACTGAGGAAATTATACTTCAGGAAGGTTCTCCTTTCTCCATCGTCTCGTTTGCCGTTCCTGGTTCTGTTCTGCTCTGCTTGGCGCTGGTAGTTTTGTGCTCACACCATGGGAGAGGCTGCAGACATTTCTCACAGGCTGTGTCTGTGAATAGACTTCTCTGCCTGGTGTCCCAGGAAAGCTGATGAGGGCAGTGGTATCACACCGCGGTGCTCACGCCGCCCTGGTGCCACTCTGATACTGGCGACGTGTTGGTTCCGTGGCTCTTGGGGGCGGGGGCGGGTGTGCATCTGCGTGGCTCGGCCCTGGGTACCGCGGGGCCCGGTGAGGTGGCCCCGGGCGGGCCAGGCCTGCGGTCTTGGCAGTCAGAGGCAGACGGTCGTGCTGATCACCAGTGTGACCCGCACAGACCTGTGATGCTCGTGGGCTTGGAGCCCAGGTCGGGCTCTGCCAGGGGCAAGCTTCCTGAAGAGCGGAGTGCAGAGGTGGAAGTAATTTAATATTTAAGAAAGAAAGTAATTTGATATTTAAGAAAGGTAAACAGCTAGAGGTGCATATTAATGCAAATAAAATAGAAATTTTATTTGAGCTAGCCTAAATGAGCTATAGCCACACTAATATTTAGCTGAATTCCTACAGTCGCCTCTTGCAAACTCGTCTGCTCCCGGTCTGAAAGTGTTAAGTATAGTAGCTTAGTAATCTGTGCCCCAAGTAACAGCCACGTCTGCGCCACACAGGTCAGCAGATCTCCCCTGGGGTTTGTTTTAGGGACATCACCCCCACTCCCCAAACAAAGGGTGTCACTGAGCCCGACCTTGGCTTCCAAAGGTTTCTTCGTGACACCACAGTGGTGGCCGGAGTGGACGACCGGAGGCCGGGTGACCAGCAGGTCCAGGTGGGAAGTTGGGCGAGAGCTGAGAGGATGGAGGCAAGGTCCAGCGGGGGCTCCTGTGGCCTCGGAGCATCCCGGACCACCCAGAGGTCTCTGCTTCCAGGAAACTCTGAGTTCTCAGCCTGAGTACTTCGTGCCTCAGCTTACACATCTGTGAAATGGGGATAATCTAGATGCAGGTCTCCCCCATTAAGAAGGACTCACTTCAGTACCTGGTTTTGCTAGCCAAAAGAAATTTGAAGAGGATTGGCACTTTTACCAAAAAAAAAAAAAAAAAAAAAGTGAAAAGGGGAAATCTCATTCAGCTCAGCGTGTTTTGCAGCGAGCGTTACAGAGGCAGCGCCTCTGTAAGTTAAAAGTGGTAACTTGTCTGCTCCCTGACTTACACCTCTCTCCATGGCACTAATTCTGTCTGATCCAGTATGGATTTCACTCGTTTATGTTCTTTCTCCCCGCCCCCTAGAACGTGAGTTCCATTACCAAGCTCCTAAAATAAAGCCTAGCACGCACACTGGGTGCTCACGCATTATTTGTCACATGGATGGGTTTTCCTGTGAAGTTAGCTTTTGCTAAGCAGGGCGAATGTTAAGTTAATGTCTGTACAGATGTTCAGATTCTGAGCCTCCGGGCCGGACCAGAACCCTTTGCCCACGTGGTAATGAGCCTGCTGCCCCGCCCTATCCAGCCCCACCAGTCCAGCCAGGGCGGCTTTCCTGCCCTCCCGGTGCGTGACGGCGCACAGGCTCCAGCGGGTGGGGTCCCCAGGGGGCAGCTGCGGCCCAACAACAGGTCTGTGCGACTAACACGGTGACGGGTGGGCCCCGCCTGACCTGGCCGTGAGTCGCCCTGGTTCTCTGGGTGCTCCCACCAGTGGCCACATCCACCAGCCGGTGGCTCCATCAGGACAGCGGGTGGCCATGCCCAGCTGTCCCCAGCACTTAGCACCACGCCTGGCGTGGGTGGACGCAGCTCTCTCTAAGGAGAGAAGGCGGTGGGAGGGAGGCTGGGAATGAGAGAAGAAGCATCCGTGAAATCGGTATGTTGAGGAATTTATATTTTACTTTTTAAAGGGCCGAACAAATGGAAAGTCATTCATCCTGGAGTGTGGTCACCTGAAGAAGAGGCCCAGGCCGTCTGGGTAAATGATTGCTGTCATCTTACAGACCAGATGGACGGCTTTCCTGACGGGCGAGCGTCTCAGATCCCACCTCCAGGACAGACCTCACGGGCACCTTCCCTTCCCCACGGCCATGCCCACCCTCGGCCCAGGGCACCCCAGGCAGGCCTGACCCCCCCGGAACCCTCAGGAGGCCGGGCTCACCGCGGGGAAGGGTTAGGGTTAGGGTTTCGGGGGGAGAGAGGTGCACGGTGGGACCAGAGGCCCAGCGCCAGCCTCCGGGGTCCCTGCCCGGGGGCCGCACAGCACGAGCAGGGCTGCCCAGGGAAGCTCACCGGAGCCCAGCGGCCAGGGTTTCGGCGGGTCGGTCACGTGGGCACACAGCACCCCCCATAGCTCCCCTGACATGCGCCGCCTGTGGGCGCAGAAGTGGCCCAGGCCGGCCCGCAGAGAGGGGCACCCAGGCCTGGGCACGAAGGCTCGTCAGCCAGGATGGTCCACGAGCCGCCTGCTGGGCACACGTGGTCTGCACACCCGCCGTCCACACCCAGGGCCCTCCGGGGACCCCAGCCTGGACTCCACAGGCGGCGTGGAGAATCTGCTCTCTCTCGGGGGGTCAGGCCTGCCTGGGGTGCCCTGGGCCGAGGGTCCAGCCGGCAGGGAGGGGAAGGGTCTGCCGGTTTCAGTCGGGATGTAAATACTCCCGCCCTGTTTTCAGGCTACTGGCGGGACGGTACGCACCTCCCTGTGCTCCTGGAACTGGACAGACCCTCGGGGGGACACAGCTCGGCCTGGGGGGCTTGCACACGCCGGGACATGGGGGCGGGAGGGGATTCTGGCCAAGAAGCCAGGTCAGGCTTCTGAGGAGGCTATGGGGCTTCAACTTCAGGGCTGGGAGGGGAAGCGCTCCGGGAAATGTGGACCACTGGACGGGGCCCCTCCAGGGGTGGCCCGGGAGTTCGGCTGTCTTGGTGGGAAGACTTGGGGCCGTGTTGTGAGTGTCGGGAGCCCCGCGGCGTCTGGGCGGAGAAAACGAGGACCGGGTGACACTTGTGGCAGGTCAGCATCACCACCCAGACCGGGGCGCCCAGGATTCACAAAGGGCTCTCCCCTGGGGGGCATCTCTCGTGACAACGCCCACCGTTCCTTCCCCACGGGTCGGGGGACACTTGGAGGCAACTCTGATGGAGGCAGAGAAACAGCTCCCGACACTGGAGCAGGAAGGCGGCTTGTGTGGGATGCGGAGATGGAGGGCCGGTTCCCAGCGGACCCTCGGCCCAGGAGGGAGTGATGACCTCTGCGTCCCTGGTCCTCCGAGCCTCGGGGAGGACTGCCTTTGGCCTGTCTCAGGTGAGATGTCCAACCCCAGCTCATTACCCATGGCCAGAGGGGTGGGTCACATCTCACGACAGACTGCTGGAACCCTACTCGGTCATGCCCACGACTGAGGGGACCACCACTCCTAGCTGCCCACGGACACCGCTTGGGAAGCGGGTGGGAGCCCAGCCCAGGCTGGGGCAGCACTCGCTGGACCTGAAGGAAGGCTGAGGGTGGCCTTGCCAAGGCCCGGAGAACAGCCCAGCTAAGGCCCCAGAGGGTAGGACCAGGCCTGCCACCCCCCAGCGTGCCTGCAGCTTCACCGGGGAGGGGAAGCAGCGAGACGAGAAGCACAAACGCCAGGGTCAGGAAGGAGAGGAGCTGGGGGTCATGAGGGACCACTGCCCCCAGCTCACGCTCAGGATTTAGGGCTTAGAAGTGGAAGCATCACAGTTTTTGAGCTCCGGGAGGTATCTCTACCTGCACCTGTGTCCCCAGCTTCTCGGCCTCACAGAAAACAAGGGCTTCGGAACAAAAAGGGAGCCCACAAGTGTGGGGCAATTCTGGACGGAGCTGGGACTGGGTGCATCCGAAAACCCGGGCTCAGGTCCAGAGGAACGCTGTCACCCCAGGCAGGGCTGCTGACCGTGGGGGGAAGGAGGAGACCCCAGGGTCAGGCGCTGGGGACGGTTCCCCGCACTGTGCCGTGCTCTGCGGGATGAGCCCGGACCCCGAGAACGTGCAGTTGGCATTGCTTCTGTGGGACCTGGTGAGGCAAGGGGGAGCCTGGGGCCGGCGCCCGCTATCTCGGCCCCTGTCCCAGTTCCGGGGCGCCCCAAACCATCGGCACAGAGACCCAGCCCACCTTTCCCTGGGACCGCCAGCCCCGCTGGGTCGCCAGCCCTGGGTCACACGCCGCCATTCCCCATGTGGCCAGCAGGGGCCGCTGTGGCTGCACACAGCACACACGGGCCCAAGCACACATAAACACACAGCACCCAAACGTATGTACATGCGCACACCCATACACAGTCACACGCAAAGCGTGGACACATGTATGCACACACCTGCCCCTGCGGAGCCAGCCTGGTGGCGGGGGTTTGGGGGTGGAGCTGGAAGAACCCCTTCCCAGGCCTCAGTCCTGGCACATGGGACCACTGACCAGATGCCACTTCCCACTTCTGTACCCAGCACAGCCGCCCCGGGCCACCCGAGCCCCTGCGGGTGATGCAGATGGAGACACTCCCTGAACTCCGTCCTGGGGGGCCCGAGCCCCAGAGCCTGGGAATGGCAGCAGGAGGGAGGGGACCCCTGAAGGGAGGGAAGTCTCAGCCCAGTGTGGGTGTGCAGAGGACCGATGGGGGCAGACAGGGGACAGATGGGACAGGCCAGGGGACAGTCCAGAGGGCAGATGGGACAGGCCAGAGGACAGACAGGGGACAGACCAGAGGACAGATGGGACAGGCCAGGGGACAGGCCAGAGGACAGATGGGACAGATGGGGACAGGCCAGGGGACAGACAAAACAGGCCAGGGGACAGGCCAGGGGACAGGCCAGAGGACAGATGGGACAGGCCAGGGGACAGACGGGACAGGCCAGGGAACAGACAGGGGACAGGCCAGAGGACAGATGGGACAGGCCAGGGAACAGGCCAGAGGACAGACAGGACAGGCCAGGGGACAGGCCAGGGGACAGACAGGACAGGCCAGAGGACGGATGGGACAGGCCAGCGGACAGGCCAGAGGACAGACGGGACAGGCCAGGGGACAGGCCAGGGGACAGATGGGGACAGGCCAGGGGACAGGCCAGGGGACAGACGGAACAGGCCAGGGGACAGGCCAGAGGACAGATGGGACAGGCCAGGGAACAGGCCAGAGGACAGACAGGACAGGCCAGGGGACAGGCCAGGGGACAGGCCAGGGGACAGACGGGACAGGCCAGAGGACAGACAGGACAGGCCAGCAGACAGGCCAGGGGACAGACGGGACAGGCCAGGGGACAGATGGGGACAGTCCAGACAGGAGACAGGCCAGAGGATAGGACCTGGCCTCCTTACCCACCTCCCCTCCCAGACCTGAGGACAGGCCCACGCTGCTCATGGCTGGCCCTGCCCTGGACGGGTAGGCAGTCCCCTGAGGGACACCACTTTACCATATGAAGTAACATTCACAGGTTCTGGCATGAGGGACCTGATGCCTTCTGGGGCCGCCATTCAGCCCACCACAGGCAGCCCTGATACATATTTTTTGGGGGCCGCGCCGCGAGGCGTGTGGGATCTTTGTTCCTCGACCAGGGATCGAACCCGCATCCCCTGCAGTTGGAACCTGGAGTTGGAACCAGGCTGGCCGCCGGGCTGTGCCTCCTTTGGTGTTTAGGCCCCGAAGACGGCATTTCCGCGGGGCTACTCCTGGGGGCTCCCGGCTGGCCCGCGGAAGGATCCCACCGCCAAGGACAGCGTGGCTCGGTCTGGCCTTGGAGGGAACACCCCAGGCTCCTCCAAGGCCCAGCGAAAGTGGCCTCCCCAGACGCGTGTGCAGCGGGGTCTCTGCCATCTCAGGCACGGAGCGGGGTGTGTCGTCCCCCGCCGCCCGCTGGCCTGTATGCCGCTAGGCCAGAGGCTCTGGGGTGCCCCCAGGAGACATCTGGCACCGTCTGGGGACATTCTTGGTTGTCACAACCAGTGGGGGAAGGGTAGCCCGACAAGAGGTGGGTGGAAGGCATGGCCGCTGTGACCCGCCTCCCAGGCTGGGACGCCCCTCAGCCCAGAGCAGTGGAGGCGGCCCGGCCCCTCTGATGCACGGGCGGCCGCGGGCCTAAACATTTCACGGCCGAGACACTTGATCTCAGGTCTCATCCTGCCAGCCGATACCCTCCTCTGAGGTTGCCGGCTCTTGGACGCCATCGACATTCAGTTTTTATGAACAGGGGGCACCCGGCCGGGCTGTGGGGTCTGTGGAACACATTTAATCTTTCAAGTAACTGAAGACTTAGTTTCAGTTACATCTTCAGCAAAACCATCGGCCGTATTAAGTGATCTGCCGTCTGTGCAAACACCTCTCCCCACAGGACGGCGCAGGTGGCCCAAAGGAGGGTGGAGAAGAACGCGGCTTCTCGGACCCTCCGCCGGGACCCCGGGAACCAGCCACACGGGGAGGTCACAGCCGCCCCAGACCAGTGCAAAGGGAATTTCAGGCTGACAGTGAACAGCATCCCGTAGCCCAGGTGGGCCCCGGATTGTTTGCCGGGACGGTCCACCTCCCCGAGTCCTGTGTTTTCTCTGGCAGCCAAAGCAGGGGAAGTGCAGTGTGTCCACAAGTCTGCACGGGATGCACAGGTGGGTGGGGTGGCAGCCAGGATGACCAACCCCACTGCCAGCCTCTCCAGGCCGCGTGGCGTCTTCCAAGTCCTCCTTTGGGTCACAGTGGGGTCCGGGGGGCAAGGAAGCTGGCCTGACTAGGAGGGCCCCAGCCCAGCAGAGGTGGGCAGCGGAGGGCAGAAGTCATCCGCCCAAGGTCCAGGTGCTAAAAGAGCCCAAGGTCAGAGGTTGGGACAGAGCATTCGGGACAGGGTGGACTCTGCCCTCTGCCCTCTGCCCCAACCCTGCCCTGGGGGCAAAGGGCCAGAGCCTTAGAGGCTGGAGACAAGAAGGAAGGTGAGGGCTTCCCTGGTGGCGCAGTGGTTGAGAGTCCGCCTGTCGATGCAGGGGACGCAGGTTCGTGCCCAGGTCTGGGAAGATCCCACATGCCGCGGAGCGGCTGGGCCCGTGAGCCGTGGCCGCTGAGCCTGTGCGTCCGGAGCCTGTGCTCCGCAACGAGAGAGGCCACAACAGTGAGAGGCCCGCGTACAGAAGGAAGGTGAGCACAGCCCTGGAAGGGCGGGGCTGTGCATGGGGAGAGGGCAGGCCCCTGAGTCACCTCCAAATAGCACTGGGGAGCTGCCAGCTGGGTGGGGGTCGTCCCCTCCCCCCACCGCACCCAGGCCGCGGTGCACACACTCCACTGTCCTGAGGACTCACGTGGGAACTGGACGCCGCCCTCGAGACGGCTCCGGGTCGTCCACCCTGTGCCAGGGGCAGGGTGGCCGAGAGGCCTCAGAGTCACCTTCCCGTGAATGACCCTCATCCCACCTCTGACCGGCACCCTGATGCCCCCGGGCTGGCAAAGCCTCCTCGGATGTCACCCCAGCCTTCCCAACAAGGGTGAAGTGAATTCACATTCGCGCACACCTGTGTCTACACCCGAGGCAGTGCTACGGATCCGGCTGTGAGCCGCTCTTCCCATCCCTTCCGAGGGACGCCGGGAGCCTCTGGTCCCCGCAGCGAAGGGCCCTGGCCTCCTGAATGACGCCGTGTGCAGGATAAATCTGTACGGGGGAGACCTGGGCAGAAGGAAAGAGCAGGGGGATGTGGAAACGTGACCTGGGAAGTCACCCCTTTGCTGCCCCTCCAAGATGCGCTGGGCAGGGAGCGGAATGGGGGGCCTGCAGAGTTGCGGGGGGAAGACAGGTGGCAGAAGGGGCCCAGAGGCCAGAGGCCCCGGGTGGAAAGTGCTGGGATCTGCAGGGAGGCCTGGGGACCAAGGCGGAGGAGCGGGCCCAGCAGGGCTGGGTTGCAGAGACCTGGGCTTTGCTCCCTCACCACGGAGCCTCTGCGCCAGCCGACGTGTGTGCCCAGAGGCCCCGAGCGACTGTGCCGTCGGAGCCCTGGTGGTGGGTGCGCGGTGGCTAGAGGGGACCGCGTGCACACCCGAGCTGACGGACCGGCCCCCGAGCCCGCCCACTCATGTTCTGCTCCCCGTGACCGGGTCACCTGCCTGCATGCCCAGCACTATCACTGACCCCCAGTAAAAGCTCTCCTTAAGAATAAGAACGAAAAAAAATAAATTAAAAAAGAAAAAAAGAATAGGAACGTTTTGTTACAAACCGGAGCACAGACGTGGGGCTTGATGAGTCATTACGAAGCGAGTGTGGGGTAGCGGCTGCCAGGCGCCCGGCGCCTCAGCACCCAGAGCCCGAGGGCCGTCCGTGCAGCCCCGCCTCCTGCCCGGGGGCCGCCATGCCACTGTTCTGGAAACTTCTTCCCTGTGCGGTTCATCACTTTTGCTGGTGCGAGTTTTTCACATCCTTTATTCTGAGGGATCCTCCCCTGTCTTCCCAGGTCAGTCCAGTGGATCACACCCTCTTCTTCCTGGAGAGTCAAGGCTGCAGGACGGAGCCCAGGGGGCCGGTCAACACCCTGTCCGAAAAGGGACCCAGGCCAGGAAGCAGGGCCCTCGTCCTCGAACGGTCTCTGCTGTGGGCGCAGAGGGGTCCTGACGGTCCGTGTGCGAGGGTTTGCCTTCCGTGCACTCCTCAGGAAGGAGCCTGGGCTTGGAGCCAGCCAGACGGATAGCCCCACCCATCCTATCCCCACTATACCCACCACTTAATCCTCTCAGCCGCCTTGTCCTCACCTGTGATGAGCTGCATGCCTGCGACATGGGATGCCCCACCAGCAGAGATGCCCTGCCCAGTGCTGTCCTTGAGAGCTCAGACTCCACCTTCGAGATGCTCTCTCCAGCCTCCCGGGAGGAAAGCCTGGGCCCCTGGGTCTCTCGGGGTCCCCCGGGAGCGCTGGGGCCGCAGAGGGGCTGGGTTGGATGGGGTGGGGCGCTGGGGCTGAGCTGGAGGCCAGCCAGGGCCAGGGACGGGGAGGGGCTCTGGGGCTGGGGGCTGCCAGGCCGCCCTTGGAAATGCTCCACGGGGCACTAACTGGTACAAAGCCCAGGTAACGACAGGGATGCCCACCCTGGAGGGCCGCCCCTACCGGTGGAGGCCTGCGAGCTGCCACCAGCCCCTGCGGCAGGACCACACCCAGGGCGGGAGCCACGGGCCCAGCCACCACCGGGCAGGTGCGGGACCCCCGCGGGCCTGTTGTGAGGCCCCGTGGAGCTGAGCCTGGGCACGTGCATGGCAGCTGTTCCCACAGTGGTCGCACGAGGAGGTCCACCCCCCGAACCTCACCAGGCAGCCGCTCACCCTTCAGGCTGCCCAGACGGGTGGGGCCCCAGACTTGACGACCTAATGGTGTTGTCTCTGATGTGCGCACACATGCGCCGTGCACGCACACGCGGGTGGGCGTCCAGAGCCCGGCCCACGGGCAGGAGGCCGGCATTCCCAGGCTGTCTGCCGGTGGTGCCGGGAGGGCGGCCCCAGGCCTGGAGCTCTCGGCGCTGACCTCGCCCCTGCTCCCCTCCGCCCCTTCCTCCACAGAGCTCCCACCCGCCCCACCTGGGACGCACCCTCCTCTCAGGCCAGCCTACCTGGTGCGTCTCCTTGGCATCTTTCTCTGGGCAGCGGTAGATAATCCATCCCGCTCTAAACACCTGTTCACGGCCACGCCTGCCTGTGTGCCCTCCTGAAGGGCGGGGCCCATGTCCACTCACTCTGCATACCAGGGCCCTGCCCTGGGCATCGTCAGAGTTCAAGAAACGTTTGTTGAATGAACAAGGGGCCCGAGATAGCTGGGGATGGGCAGGAGGTGGACTCAGGCTGCCCGTCCTTCATCCCAAATTCCTGACGGGTTTGATGAGACACGCATGGAGAGGACAAATGTATGGATACCACGGGGGAAAGGAGTGGGGTGGGAGGAACTGGGAGACTGGGATTGACACATTTACATTATTGATACTATGTATAAAATAGACAACTGATGGGAACGCACCGTACAGCACAGGGAACTCTACCTAACGCACTGTGGTAACCTAAATGGGAGGGAAGTCCAAAAGGGAGGGGATATCTGTATGTGCACGGCTGAGTCATTCTGTCGTGCAGTGGAGGCTAACACAACACTGCAAAGCAACCATACTCCAATAAAAACTAATTTAAAAATTAAAAAAAAAAAAGGACCCGGGATGAAAGTCAGAATTCCTGATAATTATCAGAAATTCCTGAAATCATGAATTAGTCTGTATTTGTTCTATAACACTTTATTTCCATGTCTCTGATATTGACTGGTTAAAACGAGTGACTAATTTTCCTATGATAGGGTCATGTTAAAAGTTTGGGGGCTTTCTTTTTCTGGGGTACGTGGGCCTCTCACTGTCGTGGCCTCTCCCGTTGCAGAGCACAGGCTCCGGACGCGCAGGCTCAGCGGCCATGGCTCACGGGCCGAGCCGCTCCGCGGCATGTGGGATCCTCCCGGACCGGGGCACGAACCCGTGTCCCCTGCATCGGCAGGCGGACTCTCAACCACTGCACCACCAGGGAAGCCTGGCTCTTCTGTTTTATTTTTATACTTTTGGCCGTGCCGCGTGGCTTGTGGGATCTTAGTTCCCCGAGCAGGGATATTTCCAGGCCCTCAGCAGAGAAAGAGCCAGGGAATTCCCATTCTGTTTTGAAAACATATAACAATAAATGCTATGATGCAGTTGATTTCTTTTATCATTCTTAAAATACTTGCACCATCTCTCAGACTCTCTGCATCGTTACGGATCTCTAAAAAGTTCCGTTTAATAAGGAATATTAGGTTTAGCCGCACTTACAAGCGTCCACAGCCCACAGCAGACACTTGAATGTTCTCGGGGAGTGCTGGGATGATGTGAAGCTTGAGCGGCCAGCGAGGTTAACACCCGACACTGACCGGGAACCAAAGGCCTCCCAAGTACACGACTCCTCAACACATCTGGCAGGATTTGAACGTTGTGCTGGGTGTGTGTGCTGACTGGTGTGGATTTTATATGCTGGAATGACTCACCGCCAGCAGCGCAGGCCCTCTCGCCTCTTACACCATGACAGCCACTTGGAGCGACGCCGCCCCATCTCTCCCACACGCCAACCACAGCCCTGTTTCCCAGACGAGCCGCTCCGTCAGCACTTCCAGCTTCTGACTGGACACCAGGGGCTTCCCCGGCTGGCGGCGTCTTTGTGTTGATTAGTAAGTTCTAACTCTTGCAGAAGAATTATAGTCATTTTTCCTGTCGTGCCAGTTTCTCGACTGCTTTCTCTTGGGATTCAGAAATACATATGTATTTCTTGAGAACCGCCTGGAAGGAAGTTCTTCAATCAGGTTTAGTCACTAGCCAGCCAGGCTCAAGTTGATGAACAGGTCGCCAGGGCCAGCACCGTGTGGGCGGGCAGCCGGGGCACAGCTGAGTGGCCACAGGGGCTGGGGGGGCCCTTCACCTGGGTCCCTCCTGGCCCAGGGACTAACAGTTCTCCTGTCGGGTTAATCAGACAAGTGGGCACTGAGACATCTATTTGGCACAGGGAGAAAAGAGAGGTTCTGTTTAGATTTAACTTTTTAAAAAAATATTAAAAATGTAGGCTTTATAGGTATTTCACATATAGATCGACTTTAAAAAAAAAACAAATTAGCACGTTAACTCTTAACTGGGGACAACGCTTTAGCTTAGGTTTTGAAGTTGTCAGCAAGGAACGCCCGTCCGCTCCAAGCTTGTCGGGGCTTCATGCAGCGTAGATTTTACAGACGCACGTCATGGCGTGCACACCCCTTTTATCCATCGGGGTGTCAGACCCTGGAGGTTTGACCACTGGCCAGACCAGGAGCGGCAGAACACTGCCGCCAGCCCCAGGACGAGCCACGCCCGTCGCCGAGGGGCTTTGAGAGCGCAGGGGCTGGGGGGATGCCGCCGGGTCCCCCAGGGACCTCAGGCCCACGAGGCCCTGCCCGGCCTGGTACTGGGGCCTCGGTGCCCTGCAGGCTGGTTTTGGCCAAGACTCGTGTGGTGTCCATGGCTTTGGGGCCACCAACCGGTCCTGCCGAGGCAGCGGGCTCAGGCAGGGCAGACGAAGAGAAAATAAAGTGCTCACTAAAGACCCAGCTTCCCACAGAAGCTGTGAAAAGTGGATGTAATTTCCCCGAGACACACTCTCAGAGGCTCTGCTCTACAAGCTGCTCAGGGACAGGGACGTCCCGGGGCTGGTCCTTCCTCTGGGCGTCCCTGAGCTCCCCTGCCCCTCCTGCTGTCCTGGCAGCTGGTCCGTCTGGAACCTTCGGGGGACCACACTGTCCTTGTTTTTGTTAAGGGCCTTCTTAGGAGAAAGTGCTTTTTGTTTGTTGAGACTTCTCCCCTGGACACGCCCGCGTTTTAGAACACAAGGACAGTGCTTAACCCAGGTGACCAGACCTGGCACAAGCCTGAGGCTTCACCCTCCTGCAGGCTCACGGGGCACCAGGGTGGCGCCAGCTGACCTTTGTGCCCAGCAAGTCCTTCTGTGTCACCAAGGCTGGCGCTGTTCAAGCACCGTGAAAAGACGGCCGGTCGGAAGCAAAGGCAGCCAGTGTCCCCGTTCGCAAAATGGGCAGAAACCCGAGACCCACGCGGGACTTGGCCCCTGACAGAAGGAGCCGGGGGGATTAAGCAGTAAATTGAAGTGAACTGTAGGTTTCTGTTAGGCAATCACCTGGAGGGGACATTTGGGAGGCTGGCCCGCTGGGCGGTCAGGACTGGTCCCCTGCGCCGCCACCCAGGCTCACTCAGACTCACAGAGACCATGATGTCCCGGGTCACGGGGCGGCCCTGGACGAAGTGGGGGGAAGCAGGCCTTGCTGTCGGCTCGTGCCGACCCCGGGGAGCGGCCCGGAGCAGGGCAGGAATCCTGAGAAGCCCTTCCGCCCTGCCTGCGGCCGCCTCTTCTCCCCACCTGCAGGCCTCTCTCTGGGAAAGAATGGTCCCTCGGCCCTGAATGGTGCCTCTGTCTCGCCAGACGGCAGACTCATCTCGTTGGCACAAATGCGTAGCCAGCCGCAGCCTCGGGCCTACCAAGGCAGCCCCACCAGAGGGTTTCCTCCAGGGGTGCCCGGGGGATGCTTCTCCCCCAGAGAAAGTGTGCGGGGGTGGCCGCCTGGGCCGGGGTGGGGAGGGCTCTGGGGCTGGAGCCCTCCTGCCTGTGGGTGGCGGCAGAGCCGGGAGGAGCCTAAGAGAGGGACGGGAGTCAGGCAGGACGTCGGGCAGGGGCCAGAGAGGCATGGGCGCATCGCCCGGCAGAACAGGGCCGCCTGAAAGGGCTTCTGTCCCCAGCGATCGCCCCATCTGTGGGCCCCATGCCCGCCACCCTCCCCATTAGTCCTGTCGAGCAAGGCCTCAAAGGCTGCCGGTGAAAATGGCAGCGTGTTCCCAGAACAAAGGTGAGTGCCCAGGGCCCAGTCCGTCACCTGGGGTGCCTGTGGCCAGGAGGGCGTCGCCTGGGTGCCCCAGGGAAAGTTCGGGAGTAAGGCCAGGCCTCCTGGCCTCCGAGCCTCCCAGTGAGGGAGGGGCCCCTGCAGCACGTCCGCCCTGGTATGCGGGTGCTGAGGGGAGCAGTGGGTGTAACTGCAAAGCCCTCGGAGCAGCTGAGCGACAGATAAGAGTCGCTTGTTGTTTCATCATCCCTTGCAGTGAGCCTCACCCCTGTTTGGGGCCCAGGAATGGGAATTCTGAGTTGAATTCTGCAGTGTCTGGGAGGGGGGCCCCTGACCCAGCACCAGCTGGGCGTACAGGGGGTAAAGGAGAAGGGGAGCCAGCAGGCCCCCACCTTGGGTCGTGAGAGCCACGTGAGAAAGAGTCTAAACAATAATTCCCAAGTTATTCAGCTTCAGCAAGGGAGGAAATCCTGACACCTGCTGCAACGTAGATGAATGATAAGGACGAGATGCTCACGGAGAGAAGCCAGATGCAGAAGGGAAAATATGGTTTGGCTCCACTAACATGCGGCCCTAGAGTCGTCAGAAAGCAGATGGTGGGGGCACAAGGGCTGGGGAGGAGGACGGACAGTCGTGTTTAATGGGGACAGAGTTTCGATTTGGGAAGATGAGAAAATTCTGGAAATTCTGGAGATGATGACGTTTGCACAACAATGTGAATATGCTTGATGGTCCTGAGCTGTGCACTTGAACCTGGTTCCAGCGGTAAATTTGTAATGAGTATCTCACTGCAGTCAGAAAAAGAAGAACAGAAAAAACCCAAACGCAAAGACAAAAAACATATCTGCAGGGGCTTCCCTGGTGGTGCAGTGGTTGAGAGTACGCCTGCCGACGCAGGGGACACGGGTTCGTGCCCCGGTCCGGGAAAATCCCACATGACGCGGAGCGGCTGGGCCCGTGAGCCATGGCCGCTGGGCCTGCGCGTCCGGAGCCTGTGCTCCGCAACGGGAGAGGCCACACAGCAAGAGGCCCGTGTACCGCAAAAAAAAAACAACGAAAAACATATCTGCAGGCAAGGGCAGATGAGAACAAACATGGGGGTCAGAAGTAGGGGGTCAGGAAATGGCACTTTGGAGAGCCTGCTGTGAGCAGGTCTGGGCCCCGTGCCAGCCTGCCTTCCAGGAGGGGCAGTGGTCCTCCCGTGGCAGGTGCTGGCTGGGCTGCCTGAGGTCAGTGGCCCTGATAGATAAGGGAAAGGACAGTGATTGCCTTTGGGGTGGAGGACTCATTCGTGCTGTTTGAGTATTTACTTTGGGCTTATGTTAATGTCACAATTTAAAGCATTATTTTAAAATGTGACATTTAAAAATATTTAATATTAGTTATTAAATAATATTTATATTATTAACTAATATTGAAGGTTAAGATGCTGGGACTTCCCTGGTGGTCCAGTGGTTGGAACTTCGCCTTTCAATTCCGGGGGCACAGGTTTGATCACTGGTCAGGGAGCGAAGATACCACATGCCATGCAGCCAAACAAAAGCAAAAATATAAAATGGAAGCAATATTGTAACAAATTCAATAGAGACTTTACAAATGGTCCAGGGGCTGCCCTGGTGGCGCAGTGGTTAAGAATCCGCCTGCCAATGCAGGGGACACGGGTTCAATCCCTGGTCCGGGAAGATCCCACATGCTGAGGAACAACTAAGCCCGTGTGCCACAACTACTGAGCCTGTGTGCCACAACTACTGAAGCCCGAGTGCTCTAGGGCCCGTGAACCGCAACTACTGAGACTGCCTGCTGCAACTACTGAAGCCCGCGTGCCTAGAGCCCATGCTCTACAGCAAGAGAAGCCACTGCAAGGAGAAGCCTGCACACTGCAACGAAGAGTAGCCCCTACTCGCTGCAACTAGAGAAAGCCCACGTGCAGCAACGAAGACCCAACATAGCCAAAAAAAAAAAAAAGGGTCCACATGAAAAAAAAAAAAAAAAGGGTCAAGATGCCCCACTGCCGCAGGTCAAACATCTTCTTTGTCCCCAAACCTTCAATGAAGGGCGATATGATTCACTGTGAGCAAGCATGCGTGTGGAGGGAGTGTGTGTGTGTAGGAACGAGAGTGTGTACATGTGTGTGCAAGTGTGCGTGTGTGTACCTGTGGTCCTGCAGCGCCACTGGCCCAGGCCTGGCCTGGAGGAAAATCGTCCACGGGGCACGGGGGGGGTCTCACGCCTGTGAGAGGGGCTCGCTCCCCCTTGCCCGTGGCACTTGGGCCCAGAGCCCCGACCTTCCACGTCCACACTGCAGAGAGGTGGGCCTCGGCCAGGCCCACAGGGGGACTGGCAGGAAGGGCTGCAAGGCCTTGGGGTCAAGGCAGTGGAGCACGCCTGCAGCCCCAGCACAGGGCAGTGCTGAGTAAGGCTGGCTGGGACCTGCGGGCTCAGCCCTGGGTGGGGGACGGCAGGGCGGGGCTGCCAGGCAGCTAACTCCAGGTCAAGTCCTAGAAAGCTCCGGGCCTGCGCTGGACTGTGGCCCAGGTCCCCGTGGGTGAGGGGGCAGCCTGTCCACGGGGTGTGGCTGGGCCTGCCATCCGCAGGTGAAACCCAAGGTGCGCAGTCTCCTGGAGGCTCACAGAGACCCACGGGGTCTTATCAGGACCCTGCCCTGCACCTGCTTCAAGCTGTGTGCCCCCCCGACAGGAGCCCTGACCCGGGCACAGTGGGCCCTGACCTCCACCTGAGCACAGGAACCTTCTGGAAATGTTCTGATCCATGGTGGAGCTGGGGCCCAGGTGAGCGCACTGTTACCTGGGCTCTGAGGGCAGGAAAGCCCTTCCCACAAGAGGGACGTTCGTCCCTACTGCCCCGGGGTCACCGTATTTCCAGGGTTACAGAAATAACACGAGTCCGTTTCACGAGGGGTGTTTTGTCCTGCTCCAGGGGCCCTTCTGTTAGGACTCACCTCTCCAGGTCTGAAGACATTTAGGCCAAAAGGCAAAAATGTCCAAGTTGCAAAGACGAGTCATTGATCACAATGTGAGCATCCCATTCAGTCATCAGCCTAAGAATCGTCTCCCTGGTTTGCAGCCCAGTCGCCGCGTGGTGACAGCCTCCCGCCATCTCCCGGCCACACATTCAAATGCTTGTTCATCATTTATCCATGGAATGGCCTCCTCTTGGGCACCTGCTGTGTGCTGCCCTGTACCGGCTGCACCACACGGGTCACGCAAAGCCCCTGACCTCACGCAAGGACAGCGCAGTGGGAAAGGCAGACCCTGCGCTCGTGGTTCCACCAACAGGCTTTTCATTAGAGCTCTGGAAGGTGCCACGAAGGAAACCGATGGTCTCAGCTTGTAAGGATGGACCTGACTGTACTGGACCGAACTTGAGTCTGCTTGCCTGACGCACAGCAAAGCCAGTCTTCTGACACCGGGTTGTGGTGAAGGGAAGCACAGCGTTTATTGTAGGTGCCAAGCACAAAGAACAGGCAGCTCGCGCTCAGAAGACCCAAACTCCCCAGTGGCTTTCCGGGAAGGGGTTTTAGAGGCGACACTTTTGGGGAGGGCTGTAGGCCGTGTACTTTCTTCTGATCGGTTGGTGGTGAGGTAACAGGGTGGCGGTTCAGGAATCTCAGTCATCAGCCTCTGGGGGCTATAGTGCTTGTGGTCAGCTGTGGTCAGCACCATCCTTCAGCTGTTTCTGCAGATCAACTCAAGGATATGCCCCAGGTTGTTATGCGTATTCCTTGAGGAGGAGCTAGGACTCTGTGTTGTCACTGAATTACTATCATTACTTCTTTGCTTCACTGCTTCACCTGTGAATCTGCATTCCCTCACTTCCATAACTAGTAACTGCTTGAATCTGCTCTTTGGAACTCAGGGAAGGCCGAGGAGACTGAAGCCATTTTCTACAAGCAAGAAACGGGGGATCACTGAGGGGCTTCTGTACCCGGGAGAGCCTCACAGGATCCTGCTCAGTTTCAATCCCCCTTTTCTTTTTTTTTTTAAATTTATTTATTTTTATGTTTTGGCTGCATTGGATCTCTGTTGCTGCGCGCGGGCTTTTCTCTAGTTGCGGCTAGCAGGGGCCACTCTTCGTTGCGGTGCTCGGGCTTCTCATTGGGTGGCTTCTCTTGTTGCAGAGCACAGGCTCTAGGCACACGGGCTTCAGTAGTTGTGGCATGTGGGCTCAGTAGTTGTGGCTTGTGGGCTCTAGAGCGCAGGCTCAGTAGTTGTGGCGCACGGGCTTAGTTGCTCCGCGGCATGTGGGATCTTCCTGGACCAGGGCTCAAACCCGTGTCCCCTGCATTGGCAGGTGGATTCTTAACCGCTGCGCCGCCAGGGAAGCCCCACTTTTCTTTTTTTTTTGTTTTTTTGTTTTTTTGGCTGTGCCATGCAGCATGTGAGATCTTAGTTCCCTGACCAGGGACTGAACCCATGCCCCCGCCTTGGAAGCAAGGAGTCTTAACCACTGGACTGTCAGGAAAGCCCAATCCCCCTTTTCTTTGATATTCCTCAATCCTGAGGGGAACAGGGACAGGAATAAGGTTTTGGAGAGGATGATTATAAATTCAGCAGAGGAACTCGGTTTGAGGGGGACCTGGCTTCATAGCCTGTAGAAGTGCTAATAATTTGGACTGAACTGTGAGAAATGAGGACCTGGCCAGGTAGCGGGAGGAGCCTCGCAGAGGAGGGAGCGAAGGCAGGAAGACGGAGCTCCGAGACCTCAGGAGAGCGCAGGTGGGGGCCAGCCGGCAGGGCAGAGTCCGGGGCATCACGTCCCCAACTGGGGGGACCCCTCCCTCCCAGGGCCCCGCCTCTGTGCTGGGGGGTGCCCGCTCATGTGCGTCACACAGGGAGGCCCCCTGACCTGCCCCAGCAAGCCATCGTGGGGCCTGCAGAGGCCTCTCACTTACCTCATCTCTCTTGATCCCAAAAGGCTCCCTCTAGGCTGCCACGTCTCACGGTTGCACACGGAGCCCGTCACAGCCAGCAGGTCCCAAGTCCTTGGCGAAAACGTCTGTGGACTGAACGGAGGCAACGTGGGCTCCGGTTTCACAGACAAGCGCGAGATGTGGGGAGTCAAGGGGGCATCAAGGGGGTTGAGGGGCGCGCGTCTCCAATGGGGCCAGCCCAGGGCCGTGACCTCACGGCCCCCCTCCTCTAGCCCCTTTCACCTGAGCCTCCTGACTTGGGTGCACAAGAGGGGCTGCAATTCCCTTTCGGTTCTCATTGATCAAGGTGGCTAATTACCCTCGGGGGAGCCATCAATGACCCAATCTGAGGGCATTATTTCTCCGTCTCCCCATTGGCAAGCTTGGAATTCCCCAGAGGTGCCAGATGATGTTTCTGTGAGGCCAAAAAGCAAAGACATCTTCCAGCAGCAGAAACCCCCCAAGGCTCTGACTGGTGAGAATAGCTCTCCCACAGTAATTTTACCTGGGCCGGATGTCCTTCTCCCAGGTCAGGCACCCACTTAGGAGAGGAACTCCTTTCTTATGTAATGTGTGGGTTGATCCTAAAGTGTCAGGGTTTCCTGTTGACACCCTGGCGTCACCTCCTGACAAACAAAGGCCACGTGGGTATGCCCTATGTCAAGTCTGGGGCCCCCGGCCCCATAGCAAAATGTTCAGTCATCCTGGTAAGGCATTGACAGGGTAACATATTGTTAAGGAGAAAACCAGGCCCCAGAGAGCATCACTTGTGCTGAAGCCCAGGGCACCTGACCTAACAGCAGGCTCGACCTCCCCAGGAATGTAATCTTAATCCACCAATCCGGAATTTTCTTTAGCACCAATGAGGTCATCTGTCCCGGGGGCCTCTCCATCCCCGGAGGAAGAAGCGTGATAGAGCCTGGACCTTCCTCCAAAAGATGATGCCTGGCCTGAAACTAACCTGCTTTGCTTTCACTCACAACTCCTTGCCCCACCCTCCCGCCTAAGAAAACCTTTCGTTTCGTATGCGCCCCCCTCGGAGGCCCTGCTGTTTACCTGGGGCGGTGCTGCCCATCTGTGAATCGCTTCACAAAGCCAGTTAGGAATCTTCAAATTTACTGGGTTGAATTTGGTTTTGTTAACAATATTTACCTCGGAAATTGAACACAACGGTCATGGCTCGTCCATATTCTGAGTATGGGAAGCACGTTTGACATCAAAACCTGACCGGGACCCCTCAAGTAGCAGCAATTACAATTTGGTTATTTATTGTAGGAGAGAAATTCAGGAGCATTTACAATGAGTCTTATTTCACTAATCAGAGCCGCATACACGTTTCATCTCGTACAATTCTAGGAGCCGTACTTTTCATCTACATCCGAGTTTGCTGTGTGCACGATGTCCCGGGGCTGCAGTCCCCCAGGAGGAGCCCCTGACCTGGGAGGTGCAGCTTCAGGAAGGAAAACCGGCCACCTTTACCAGATATCGGTTGTTGGGGGTTGAATTGTGTCCCTGCAGAAAGAGAAGTTGAAGCCCCAGGACTTGTGAATGGGGCCTTATTTGGAAATAAGGTCTTTGCAGATGTGATCAAGATGAGGTCATACTGGATTAGGATGGGCCTAATCCAATGACCGGTGGCCTTATAAGGAGGGGGAAATTTAGACTCAGAGACACTGGGCGAAGACCAAATGAGAGGCAGAGATTGCAGTGATGCGTCTACAAGCCAGGGCTCGCTGGCCACGGCCAGAACCTAGAGGGCAGGCAAGGGCCATATACTCCCTCTTTTAGGTTCCTGGACCCAATTCCAACGTGTGTGTGTGTGTGTGTGTGTGTGTGTGTGTAGGCTTCCCCACACACCAACAAGCAATTCTCAGACTCCAGCAGGAGAAACTGCAGAAGCAGGAGAAACTCTGAGAACAGAGTAGAAATTTACCCTTTTGTAGGGAAATTTACATTTATAAGGGAAATCTGCATTTCTAACACATCTCCCCCTCTGTACCTGGAAACGGAGGACGATTCTAAATCACAGAACTGCTTAACCAAGGAGAAGGCTGCAGACTGAAATCTGCATAACAACCTTACCCTTGTTTACTGTGCTTTTCCTTGTAACCTCCCTTAACTGGCTCCCCTCCCCCTTCCCCCTCCCCCAACATCTTTGTCTTTATTTAAAGATGGTGTGTGTTTAAAATGATGGCTTGGATACCTCCTGGAGTTTACTAAATTTTCCTGGTGTCTCCCATGTATACCTGCGGTACACATATTAATAAACTTGCATTTGTTTTTCTCCTGTATCTGTCTTTTATTATAGGGAGTCTTAGCTAAGAACTCAAAAGCAAAGAGGGAAAAAGATGTATATGTTCACACACACACGCATGCGATTTTACAAAAATGGGATCACTATATCAATAATGCATCTTGGATACATTTGATGTTAATAAGTATAATTACATTATTATTTGTATGGCCTGCACAGTATTCCTGAGAAGGAGGAACTGATTACCTGCAAAGTTGTGATCAATAACCTTGCATGTACTTTTTTCTTTCATTCTCTGTTCTTGCATTTATTGCCTCAGGGCAAATTTTTACAAATGTTATTCTTTGATCAAAGATAAATTCCGCAGTAGAGCAATAATTGCTAAACTATCTCAGTTTGGCAATTATTCGGGACCTTCTCCTTTGGTTCCTGGACTCACAGGTGGGCTTGGCAGGATGTGTGTGCGTGCACGCCTGTGTCTACAAATTTTCTATCACTTGCACGTTTTGCTGGGGAGAAGTCCATGTCTTTTATCAGTTTCTCCGAGAGGCCATGACACAGAAGAGCTGTGATTTACTGAGTATCTCTATGTGCCAAGCACGGAGCCAAGCACATACAATTAACCTTCGCATGAAGCCTTTATCCCCATTTTACACACGAGGAAACAAAGTCACAGAGCCTCCCTCCTCTTCCAGACATCCTGCAAAACACAGATTCGTCACCGCCTGGCTTTCCTTGCCTGCCAGGTAACAGCCCAAGGCCTTTCCAACTGTCTTCCGAGGCCAACCAGCCTCCCCACGTCTCTCCAAAGGCCTTCCACTCCAGATCAGATCCTTGCGGTTCCATGTTGAAGCGACTTCCACTGGAGTAGAGTTTCCAGCAGCACCGCTATCTGGGCTAACGCTAATTTTGGAATACGTCTTTAATCTTTGAAGATCTTCTCTGCTGTCCGCAAAGAGCTCCTTAAATATGGAGCATTATCTAATTTTCAGGGTGTTTGTTCCCCCGGAACGCCGAGAGACGCCTTGTTGGTACTGGTTGGTTTCTCTCCTGACACAGTTAACTCACTGCACTGGCAGATGTTTTAATAAATAAATATTTATTTATTTTTTGGAGGAAGACCAAGCTATTTGTGGCTAGTCTACTATTTAGACTCCAAGTCTCTGTGCCGTCTGCACACCGAGGTTAGCTCCCAATTGCGTTAAGTAGGGACTCATTTAAATGTGAGCTGTCACACGACAGCACTGTCAACGCCGGGAGGGAAAGAAAACCCTGGGGACGGGCTGGCAGGTAGGGTTGCGTGCGGCGGAGCCAGGTGCTTAGGCGCTGTAGGAAATTCCAGCCCCGCCGAGGTCATCTCAGCTTCACCAGGAGTTGCTAACACCCAACACCGCTGTGCCTTCCCTGACCAGGGATTTCTATAACCTACCAAAGGAGGGAACGAAGAATTGACTCCGAATAAAAGTTTTCTTTTGCTAACTGGTCACGTGCTGGTCACCTGCTAAGAAGTAGGTGCGTAACACAGGGAGGGTTTACACAAGAAACGGCTCCTGAAAATACGGTCTCTGATCTCAAGTGGGAAGAACAAGACCCACGGCCGCCTCCCCCCCGGCTCTCCAGGGTCCCAGGCGAAGGGCGGGTCAGCGGCCCACCCCTAGGGCCCCGGGGACACCCGCCAGCCGCGCACACCCACCGACAGGACCCCACGCGCGCCGCCGTCAGGCGCCGGCGACGGGGCCTCGACTGCGCACGCGCGCTGCGCGCCGCGTCCCGGGCCACGCAGAACCTTCGGGAAGGCGGGGGCGGAGGGGGCGGCCGGGGCGGGGCTCATGCGCGGCGTCAGGGCCGGGCGGAAGTGTCGTAGCCGCGCCGCCGCCGCGTGACGCACTTCCTGTTTGTTGTTGGAGAAAGGAGAGAAAGGAAAGCGCGAGGACCGTTGCAGCGCAGCCGCCACCGTCAGCCGCGCCGCAGTGTCGGAGCCGAGGAGCCTCGGTCGCCGCTCCGTCGCGCCTTACGCCGCCGGCTCCCGTGTCCTCGGTGAGGGCCGCCAGCGGCCGGGGGGGCGGGCCCGGCGGCCCACCTGACCCGGGCCCTGCCCGCGGCGGGCCGGGGGCCGGGCTTGGTGTGAGACCGGGGTTGGGGGCGCGGGGGCACGGGGGGCAGGCCGGGGGCCGCGTGTGGGGCCGGGGTCCAGCTCGTTCCTCGCGGCCCCCTCCCTCGGGCCCCTCCCCCTGTCCTGGGGGGTCCTCTCCTCCCCGCGTCCTGGGGGCCGCGCGCAGGTTGTTGCGGGCGGGGGCGGCGCTGCCGCGTGGGAGGCTGGGTTTTCACTCGGTTTTAAGGCCCCACATAGACGGCCCTGAAGCCAGGAGGAGGTAAGTGTGCAGGAAGAGTAGAGGTTCGTGGGAGGCCGCGCTGCCTAGTGCGGAGACCGGGAAGCGGGCGGGGGACGCGAGGCCGCGTGTCGGGAACTCCCCGCTGGCTTCTCCGAAGTGTGTCGGAGATGGAAATGAAACGCCTGGCTTTCGGCCTACTTAAAAAGCCAGTTTGCTGGGTTTCGCTTCGGGGTGCACCGCAGTTTATATAGCTGAAGTTTGTCAACTTTTGCCCAAGTAAGGAAAGAACTGACGCAAGAAGTGGAAATTGGAAACTTGTGTCGTCTCGCGAAACGTTTTCAGAGCGTGTGGGTCGCTTGTCGGACGCGTACCTCTCCCGGCTACGCGGAAAGGCCACGGCGGTGGTGAAAAGATCTCACCACCACCCGGGGGGCTGCCTGGGAAGGGTGGACTGAGCGGCGCCCTTTGTATTCTCAGCGTTTCTAGTTCCGTTGTGGATTCGCAATAAGACGTTAAGGCTAGAATCTTGTAAGGCAGGTAATTGATTGACTTAGTGGGGGAGTTCGGCCGAATGACCGAAAAAGGAAAGAGAACCAAGCTCTTAGCATTTGAACTTGTGTGATGCTCGTTCAGGTTTTACTCTTTTTTTTATAGTTAGGCACATAGGAATGTTTTCATGATATCTGAAAGGCATTTTGTACTTCTTGCCTCCGCCCTCTCCCTAGACCACACCCTCCCCGGATTCCGTCTGGGAAGTTTAATCCAGACTGTTCCTGTTTCCAGAGACCTTAGCTCCTGTGAGTTTAGGAGTTGAGTATTTGTACGGGCTGTAGTAGAAATATGAGTGTCCTTTGTGCACACTATCCAGGGAGCTGTGGAATTTTGGGGGTTATGCAGAGTCATGAATTTGGGGAGTGAATTGGCTCGGTCTAGGTGTGGATGACTTGACAGGAAGTGGGAGGAGAACAAAAGGGGATGAGAAGTTGGTTTTTGAGATTTGCCTGAGCAGGCTTTGTGTGGTGCTGTGCAAGACTAGGAAGTTGGGAATTTAAGGGCTTTTCAAAGACTTTGACATGTGTTTAGCATCCTCTTCAAAGTATCTGTTTTAAATTTTTCATGACCTCAAAGTGGTAGATTTGGAAAGTATTTCTGGCTGCAGGACAGAGGCTCACCTGGAGGGCTGGGTGGCATGCAACCACTTTCCTCTTCAAGCAAACCCATTATTTTTTTAGGTGTTAAAACCTAGGGTAGAACCATTTTCCCTTGTATCAGCTCTATTTTGGACAGTTCCAAACAAATATAATTGTACTCCTCACCAGCAACGACGGTTTTCAGCCTAGCAAACTCAAATACCGAGTTTGGGATGGAATGGTCTGTGCATTTTTTAGTTTTAAAGCGGGCACGGTTTTTTTCAGTCCGGCTTTTCAGCATTGCAGTGTAATCCTGAGCGTGTCATCTTAGTGACGTTGGTGTTACCCCTTGCTTTCCACTGGGGTGCAGTCTGTATGACTGCGTGTTCAAGGTCAGCTGCTACCTTGGTTAACGCTTAAAGGATGATTAAATGTCACTCCTGGTGTCTGTTGATAAGGATTGAATGAATGCAGTCAGTCTTTTGATATTTTAAAGAATTTTTAGAAAACTTTTTTTTTTTTTGGCCTTTTCACTTCGTTGGAAATGATCTAGAATTTAGGATGGTGTTCTGTGTTAAAAATCTTTTTTGCTTAAAATTTGTCGAGGACACCACCCAGTGGCGACAGCAGGTTAACTGCAGGCTTATTAGTGAATTAGGATGGGATCAGTGGCAAGATTTAAAAAGTGCTGTAGTTTCTCTTGGGTGAACAGAATTTGAGAGAACTTCAAACTTGAAAAAAGTGAGGTAAACGAAGAAAAGTGAAGTTGGTGAAGGTAAGAATAGTGTATAGAAAGACAGTTTTGAAGCCTCATTGGAGAAAATGGCTTCCTGGATATGCCAGCTAGAAAAAAATTGGATGCTTTTATTGTAGATTATAATGTGTTTTTCAAACTTTTATATTTTTAGGGAGACGTAAAAAAACAGTTGATTCTTTTTGTTTCAGTATCCTACTTAAGAAAGAAGTAAATTTTGGAGAGTGTGCTTTAGAGTGTGAGCTCGCGCCTGTCCATTCTTTGATCAGAGGATAAAACTTTTGTTTCTGAACTGAGTAAATCTTTTAAAAAAATACGTGATTTTTTTTTTTTTTTTTTATAGTTTTGTTTTGTTTTGTTTTTATTTTTTTTTAATTTTTATTTATTTATTTTTTTAACATCTTTATTGGGGTATAATTGCTTTACAATGGTGTGTTAGTTTCTGATTTATAACAAAGTGAATCAGCCATACATATACATGTGCTCCCATGTGTCTTCCCTCTTGCATCTCCCTCCCTCCCACTCTCCCCCCCCCCCAAAATACGTGATTTTTAAGGTGGGGGAAATTTCTGAAAAAAACAATAAAAGTAGTAGAAGGGTTGCAATGTACATCAGAGTAGAAAAGGTTCAAATTTATATTCCTCACCTTATTTCAGAAGTTATGTTATTTAGGCATAGTTTGGTTTTCTCTTAAAATTGTTGTCCTGTGTAAAATTTGTAAGGACTTAGGCCATTTTAAGTAAAAGGCACCAACCATTGCATATGGCCGTGAGGCAGTAGAACTACTAGCTGTATGTCCTAATACTCCAGGTATTTTAGGGTTCCTAAGCTCAGTTGCAAGGATCAGTTGTCCCTGGGATGGTGATTTCCTCGTGCAGCATGTGATTCTATGCACTCTGAAATTTTCATTCTGCCTTTTACCAAGAAAGACGTTTAGAGCTTGCCTTGTGCGTGTGATGGCGCACTGGGGCCTTCCTGTGAGGTCCTTTGGGCGGCCCTGGAATTTTAATTGTGTTCGTTTGTGACTATGGCATTGTCCTGGACCCAGAGTACTCAGAAAATATTGGTTGAATTGGATCCTTTTTCCCGGTTTGTCTGTTCCCTGATTACTCTCTGTGGTTAATAATGGAATCCAGCGTTTAGGAAGGTTGGACAAAAATACAGATAGCATACAAATTCAGTTCACAAGTACCAGGACTGAGTACTTGGCATGTATTATTTTATTTTAATGAAATGAAGTTAGTCATGCCTCCACGTGCCTAATAGGTGATGATTGGCAGTTGAAAGAATGGTCTTGGATCCTGAGTTATAGAGGAAGTAACTTCTCTTGTTTGTTTCTTTTTTTTTTTAATTTATTTTTGGCTGTGTTGGGTCTTCGTTGCTGTGTGTGGGCTTTCTCTAGTTGTGGCAAGCGGGGGCTACTCTTTGTTGCGGTGTGCAGGCTTCTCATTGTGGTGGCTTCTCTTGTTGCGGAGCACGGGCTCTAGGTGTGCAGGCTTCAGTAGTTGTGGTGCACAGGCTCAGTAGTTGTGGTGCACGGGCTTAGTAGTTGCTCCGAGGCATGTGGGATCTTCCCGGACCAGGGCTCGAACCCATGTCCCCTGCATCAGCAGGTGGGTTCTTAACCACTGCACCGCCAGGGAAGTCCCCCCCTTGTTTGTTTCAGGAATGCTTTAAGGCATATTGAGTAAGAACGAACTGTAAGTAGATGACTTAAGTTCATGTGATAAGGATTGGTAGTTCACCTCTGTTTGTCCCCCTGCCTCTGTGTGTGCGGGGAATTCATCAGGTAGTGAAATGACGTATAGGAAACGTGGCCACATTTATCATTTATTTTTCTTTAAATTTGCCTCCTTCCATTCCATTAAGCAAGTAGTAGTGCAGAAAATTAGTTTCATGACACAACATGAATTCAACATTTAAATGAAGATGTTTACTTTGATTTGTCTTTTTCTAAGTTAGAAGTAATGTGTATTTTGATTTGCTGGTTTTTTAAGCTAAAGACAGGGAATGTCTTCAATGGACAGATTGCATTATGTAAAACCGTGTGCAACATAAATAGCGATCCATGGGGTGGATAATAATGAAAAGCCTTCTGGAAGGAGGAAGGTTGTTTTTCCCCCTTCAGCTCCATTTTCAATATGGAGTCTCTTGGATTGGGAAGGAATGAAGGAGGATTTTTATTGCAAGCAGAGCAAGGTTTCTTAGATGTTAGGTGGAGAGATAATTTGAGAACAGACTCTTGGGTGGAAAGATGGTTATTTTTAAATTTTTTCAATCTTTTTAAAATACTTATTTGGTTGTGCTGGGTCTTAGTTGTGGCTCGAGGGCTCCTTGGTTGCAGCAGCTGGACTCCTTGGTTGTGGCATGCGAACTCTTGGTTGCGGCATGCGTGTGGGATCTAGTTCCTTGACCAGGATCAAACCCGGGCCCCCTGCCTTGGGAGCGCGGAGTCTTCACTGCGCCACCAGGGAAGTCCCTATTTTTAAATCTTGTATTTGGCTGCGCTGTGTGGCATGCAGGAATCTTAGTTCCTCCACCAGGGATCGAGCCCATGCCCCCTGCAGCAGAAGCGTGGAGTCTTAACCACTGGACCACCAGGGAAGTCCCAAGATGGTCAGTTTAGCCCAGGTACACAGCTTATTTGTGTGCATGGGCAACGTTTGGGACAGAGTAGCCGAAGGTCTCAGAATTACAACAGTCATGTTGGGCACATATATTCTTCTTTTTTTTTTTAATTTAATTTTATTTATTTTTTTATACAGGGAACATATATTCTTTAAGTGTTGTTAAGAACAGGGGGCATGTGTAATGACTTGGAAATTCTCCTTTAGATAACTCATTAAAGTCAAAATTTTATAACTTAAAAAAGGGGCCAGTTAAGCTGTTCAAAAAACTTGGGTTCTTAGAGCTGACGCATCGTGGAGCACCTCACGCTCCAGAAGGATATTTGTGTCTGTCACCTGAGGTGCTTGTTGAAAATCGTCTATGAATATTTCAGGAGGAGGGAAGTAAACGCTTCTGCTGAGTTGTGGCCGTTTGAAGTTGACTCGACTCGTCCATCCTGACATGCCCCACGGGGTGGGCGCCGCCTCTGCTTCTTCCTTTTGTTGTAGAAGTGAAAATCCTGTTCGGATTTCTTGGGCTGGCAAAAACAAGGTATTAATGTGGGTCTTTTTTAAAGGTGAAGTGTTGTAAAGAGAACTCTGGAAAAGCAGGGGACACCTGTATCAGTAAAGCGGTTAAGGGGTAAAAGACTCTGCAACGACCGCGTGTTGGAGATGATGTTTACACTTAACGACCACCTCTTTGTCAGTTGTGGAGAAAACTGTCTAGGCTCTCTCCTTCCAGTGTACCTTGAGATGTTAGGTAGCTATGATATGAAACTGTAATGCTTGGTAAGTACATACAAGTATTCTTAGCTTCATCATTTATAATTTTATTTTTGGTTTTGATGTACATGGTAGTAGTTCAGGTACAGGCAGACCTCGTTTTACAGCGCTTCTCTTTACTGCACTTCTTAGATACTGCCTTTTTTACAAATTGAAGGTGTGTGGCAACCCTGCATCCATCAAGTCTGTTGGTCCCATTTTTCCAACAGCTTTTGCTCACTTTGTATCTCTGGGTCACATTTTGGTAATTCTCGCAATAGTTCAGATTTTTTCATTATTATGTAATGGCGATCAGTCATCTCTGATGTTACTGTTGTAATTGCCTTGGGGCCCTAAAAATCCCGCCCAGCTAAAACAGCTCGTGTTCTGTCTGCTCCACCAACCCGCCATCTCTCTCGCCCTCCTCTGGCCTCCCTGTTCCTGAGACACAACAGTATTGAAATAAGGCCAGTTAATAGCTCTACAATGGCCTCCAAGCGTTCAAGTGAGGGGAGAGTCGCATGTCTCTCAGTTTAAATCAAAAGCTAGAAATGCTGAAGCTGAGAGAGGAGGGCGTGTGGAAAGCTGACGGGCTGAAGGCTAGGCCTCTTGCTCCAAACAGCCACGTCGTGAAGGCAAAGGAACGTTCTTGAAGGAGACTAAGGTGCTGCTCCAGTGAGCACACGAATGGTAAGGAAGCAACACAGCCTTACTGCTGTTGAGGAGAAAGTTTCAGTGGTCTGCATAGACGATCAGACCCGCCACGACACTGCCTGAAGCCAAAGCCGAATGCCGGCCAGGCCCTGACTGCCTTCAGGTCTGTGAAGCTGAGACAGGTGCGGAAGGTGCAGAAGAAGAGCTTGAAGCCAGCAGAGGCTGGCTCACGAGGTTTAAGGAAAGAAGCCGCCTCCGTAACATAAAAGTGCGAGGCGAAGCAGCAAGTGCTGATCCAGCAGGTCCAGCTAAGATCGTTAACGAAAGCGGCTACACGGAACAGCAGATTTTCAGTGTAGGCCAAAGAGCCTTCCAGTGAAAGATGCCAACTAGGACTTTCACAGTAGACAGAAGTCAATGCGTGGCTTCAAAGCTTCGGAGGACAGGCTGACTCTCTTGTTAGGGGCTAATGCAGCTGGTGACTTCAGTTGAAGCCGGTGCTGGTTTACCATCTAAAGATCCTGGGGCCCCTAGCATTGCGCTCAGTCTACTCTGCTTGTGCTCTGTACGCGGAACGACAAAGCCTGGTTGACGCCATCTGTCGACAGCATGGTATACTGTATATTTTAAGCCCACTGTTGAGACCCACTGCTCAGAAAAAAGATTCATTTCAAAAAACTACTGCTCCTTGACAGTGACGCAAGAGCTCTGATGGAGATGTACAGTGAGATTCATGTTGTCTTCATGCTTGCTAACACAGCATCCGTTCCACAGCCCACGGATCAAGGAATAATTCTGACTTTCAAGCCTTGTTATTTAAGAGATACATTTTGTAAGGCTGTAGCTGCCATAGATAGCCATTCCTCTGATGATCTGGGCAAAGTCAATTGAAAACTCTCTGGAAAGGACTCACCATTCTGAATGCCATTAGGAACATTTGTGATTCATGGGAAGAGGTCAAAATGCCAGCATTCACAGGAGTTTGGGAGAAGTTGATTCTTACCTTCACGGATGACTTGGAGGGGTTCAAGACTTCAGTGGAGGAGAAACAACAGATGTGGTGGAATCAACAGGAGAACTAGAATTAGAGCCTGAGATGTGACCGAATTGCTGTAATCTCAGGATAAACTTCCACAGAAAAGCATTGCTGCTTACGGAGAGCAACAAAAAGAAGAGGCTTCTTGAGATGGAATCTGCTGCTGGTGAAGACTGTGGAAATGACAACAAAGGATTTAGAATAGGACATGAGCTTAGTTGAAAAAGCAGCAGCAGGATTTGTGAGGATTGAGTCCAAGTTTGAGAGAAGTTCTGCTCGGTAAAATGCTGCCAAACAGCATTGCATGTTGCAGGGAATCCTTATGAAAGGAGGGGTCGGTTGATGCGGCAAACTTCACGGCTTCGTTTTAAGAAATTGCCACGGCCATGTAGCCATCCGCATGGAGGCAAGATCCTCCACCAGCAGAAAGATACTGAGAGCTCAGGGGGTGCGTAGCATTTTTTTAGCAGTAAAGGTTTTTAAAAAATTAAGGTATGTACATTGTTATTTTCGACATAATACTGTTGCACACTTAACAGGTATAATGTAAAGTAACCTTTTATATGCACTGGGAAGCCAGAAAACTTTGTGTGACTCACTTAATTGGCTTTATTGTGGTCTGGAGCCGAACCCACAATATCTCTGAGGTGCCTGTATGTAATTTATAAGTATGTGCACATGTCCCGGGGAGGTGCACGCTTTTCTACTCAAGTGGTCCGCACGTGAGTTTCGGTACCACGAGACTTAAGTGTGTGTTCTGAAACTCCTAACATTGAAGGTGAATAAATTTATTGGAAGAAGCAGGGTTTGTTTTTGTTTTGTTTTGTTTTTGGCCGCGTTGCGTGGCTTGCGGGGATCTTAGTTCCCTGACCAGGGATTGAACCGGTGCCCTCGACAGTGGAAGCGCGGAGTCTCAACCGCTGCACGGCCAGGGAAGTCCCAAGAGGCAGTTATTTTTGGTTAATGGGTATTAGGCTACTTAGTGGCTTTACTAAAGAGGCAGAGTTAAACTTTTTTGACTTGATGAGGCCTGTTTTGTTGGAAATTGCATAGATTAACAAACTAGTCCTAAGAAACATTCTTTTTCTTTCTTAATTGAAAATCTAAAGCATTGGTTTCCTCCAGCTTCCTTAACATACAGTAGATTGCGTCAGTGGGAAGTTCAGAACTTTGATAGTGGTTGTTCGAAACGAGCATCTTCCCACTCCTCACCCAGATTCCCTTTAAGTCTGAATCGATTTTCCACACTGGTCCTTTCCAGGGTGGGTGCCAGTAGTCACACTGGGGGCTGAGCCCTGGAAATGGGGCTTGTGCGGCTGAGGGGCTGAGTTTCCAGTGCTGTTTAGTTTTAATGATTGTAGGTGTAAGAGACTGTGTTTGGCTTGCGGGTCAGGCAGCTCGGTTTGAGGTGGTGTTTGCCAGCAGCAGTTGCCACCTGCCTGAAGTCCTCGTGGACGCTGTGCTTTGAAAAAGGCTCTGTCTGCGTTTCCACGCAGCATTCTGTCACAGAAACTGTGCCTCGTTTTCTGCGACTGAGGGGGAGATGCGCTGACCCTGGGGTGCGGGGTGTGGAAGCGCGCTGCTCCCTTCATCCAGGGGCGATTGAGAAGGGAGGGCAGGTCGAGTGGTCTCAGTCGCCCGAGGGCCCGTGTGTTCTGGTGTCTGCTGTCCCCTGTAGTGCCAGCCGAGCACGGAGATGACAGGGGTGGAGGTGGGCACGGGAAGTGTTTGCAGAGTCCAGGCTCTCTCTCATCCTCCAGCCTTACAGTTTTCTCTGGGGAGCAGGACACCTGGCCAGTCTTAGGGGCTAGGTGACAGCCACTTAAAATATGTAGAAATACTGAATTCTGTAGAGAAATTCCTGATACAAGTGTGTAAGTGGCTTTTTTGTTTTGTATTGTTTTTGTTCGCTTGTGGGATCTTAGTTCCCCGATGAGGGGTTGAACCCAGGCCCCCAGTGAAAGCACGGAGTGCTAACCACTGGACCGCCAGGGAATTGCCATTAGTGGTTTTTTATTTTGTGTAAAACTCGGGGATCAGTCAAAAGTAATTTGAATGCAGTTAACCATTTTGTCAAAACTTAGATTGTTTCTTTTATGCCTGATTATTCTGAAGCAGCAAGAAATGAATTAATTTGCGGCTGACGCTGCATGGTGGTGGCTGTGGGATCAGTACTGAAGCCGACTTCTCAGGTTTCCAAGGAGGTATCCTCGGGATAAGGGACCTCATTTGGTCCTCTGTTTCTAGACCTCGGGGTATTGTCACTTTATTGTCTCTAGAGCACGTTTTAATTTGAGTTTGTATTAAAATTTGTTAATCTTATTGGCACTGGTTGAATACTAAAGAGATACTGTTGTTAAGGGAGAGTGTCCATAGCATCCAGTACTTGAGCCCTGCCCTGGTAGCAGGGCTTGATGGCGCAGGCTGACTCCATAACCTCTTTCCTGGCCCCACTGTCTCCATAGCCTCTCTCCAGCACTCTGTTCATACTTTCTTAATTGTATGTGCCTAACTTGTTTACAGGTGTGTCTTTTCCTAAACTTGATGACTTGGTCCCAAGAGTATCACGATTGTTTTCAATATTAAATTTACGTAGTGAAATTCACTCAGAATTACATCGTTGTTTTTACTGAGCATGAATGCGTTGATGGTGTAATTGGTATCCAAAAGGGTTGATCATTTGGGACGATGGGCCACCATATCCAAGGTGGAATTTATGGGCAAAAGCTGTGAACTTCACTTGTCTGAAGAGCCATAGTCGTACAGAGTGAGTAATAGGAGGCAGGACAGTGACCACAGGCTCAGAAAGACCACGGCTTAGCCAAGTCTATGTTGGTCATTGGGTTCTGGTGTTTCCTAGGGGAGTCGAGAGGGAAGGGGGTAGCGGTGGTCTTACTTTTTGTTGGTGACGGCTGGAGCGTGTCCTCATTGTCAGTGTTGGGTTCTGGGTACCAAGGAATTGCAGCTTTGGAGCTTGCTCTCGGCCGGGACCAGGGTAGTGTTCTTAGGAGTTAACTGCAAAGAAATGTGAGGCTGTGTTAGCCTAGAGAGTGAAAACTGCATGAAGGTAAAGCCCTTGAATGTTTGAGGACATCTGTGTGGAAGAGAAATTCAAATGCCTTATGTAACCTGAACAAGGTCCTAGAGGGACAGTTCCCTGAAGGCTCCACTGTTCAGAAAGAAGAGGTAGCCGTCCAGAACTGAGGGCTGCGCCCGGAGTCTGTTGGGGCAGAGAGAGTGTGGATTCGTTAGTGTTTATTGTAGTGGGAAGGCTTTATGCGGTGGTTTGAACTCGGTTTCTTAAAAGGTCATTTTTGTTTAACAAGACCGGGTTGATGCTGCTGGGCCAGGTCTGTGCTTTGAGAATCACTGTGTTGGGGGGTTTCAAGATAATAGTGTTTTCAAATTCCGGCATTTCTTCTGCATTTGTCTGCTGGAAGGTTGGCTCATCAGCTCTTTGGTTTCACGTGCAGTGTGCACAGGAAAGGCCGTGCAATAAATGCTTAATGTTTTTAATTTTATTGCTGTTACGTGTGCTTTTTAAAAATTGCTTTATTTTTTTTGGCTCCGCCTTGTGGCCATGCAGGATCTTAGTTCCCTGCAGTGGAAGCTCGGAGTCCTAACCACTGGGCCGGGCCCCCAGGGAAGTCCCTGGTATGTGTACTTAAAATGCACAACAGTCGTTCCAGTCATAAGAGAAATAAGTAGTAGGGATTTGATGTACAACATGAGAAATATAATTAACACTGCTGTGTGTTATGTGAAAGTTAAGAGTAAAGCCTAAGAGTTCCATCACGAGGAAAAGTACTTTTCCTGCGTCTTTTATTTTGTGTCTCTATGAGGTGATAGATGTACTCTGAACTGATTGTGGTAATCATGTCATGACGTACGTAAGTCACACTGCACCCCTTAAACATGCACAGTGCTCTGTGTCAGTTATATCTCAATAAAACCGGAGGGAAAAAATGCATGGTAGCCATTCTTTTTGAAACTCAGAATCCCTTCTGATCTGTGGATGTTTCAGTTTTGCTCCGAAGTCATTTTGACATGGTTGCACATATTTCTCTTTTTGACTGACTTTTGAACTTTTTACTTTGAAACTATTGTATATTTACAAAAGAGTTGTGAAGATAGTACAGGAGTTTTCCTGTAGACCTCTTACCTAGCTTTCCTTAACATAACAAATGTAACCCTGGTGTTTATCAAAACTAAAAAATTATGTGGGTACAGTACTATTAACTACAGACTTCATTCGCATCCCACCAGTTTTCCCCCCAAAGTGTGTTTCTTGCTACAGACACCAGCCCTGGAGCCCAGATGGCACTTGGTTGTCACTTATTCTTAGTCACCTCCAAGCTGGCCCAGTTCCACAGTCGTGTTTTTCTTGACCGGGCCTGTGCTTTCTGCTGGCATCTTTACTTTGTTGATTGACAGCATATCCTAGGCTCATCCGGTACCTTTGCTGTCCCAGACCTAGCATTAGCTAGCGCAGTGAAGTGTCATTCCGTGACTCCCCGGGGAGCCGACCGTGACCTTTAGTGCTGGTTTGTTTGCTGCTGGACAGTAGGCAGTGTCTGTTGTGATAGCATCTGCATATTCACAGCTCATCTTGGCTGTGAGAAGGAGGCTGCCACAGTATTTCCGAGGAGGGTATCTGGTGCCACTGAAGATCAGGAGAAGTGAAGGGGTTTGAGGTATTTTGCGGGTAAACCAGGCAGAACAGTGGATTCGTTTGTTGTGTGTATGTGGTGGCGTAGCAGTGTGGGCGATGGTGAAGGTTTCCAGCCACGCAGCTTGGGGCAGAATTAATAGGGAAAGGCCAGGTGTGGGAGTGAGGAGGGCCGAGAGTTAAATTTGGTCATGTTCTATTCGGGATGTCTTGTCAGACGTCCAAGTGGCTACGTCAGTAGCCATCTGTCTGTTTGTGTCTGAATGCCAAAGTGAGATCTACGATTGGAGCTAACATCAGGGAGTCATTGCTACATAAACGGTATTTAAATAACAGTGTGGATGAAAACACAGGAGTAGGGTGAGAAGGGGGCTTTGAGCCCCCGGCGTTCCCACTGTTTATTCACAGGCTGATTGAGGGGAGCAGGCTGGCAAGAGGTACGCAAACCAGGAGACTCCACAGCCAGAAAGCCCCTGGGTGCTTAGGGCTTTGGGAAGTCAAACAGCGTGAGCCCTGAATGTGCGCGTTGGACGTTAATTGCGGAAGCTTTTCCTTTTGACGTTAAGTCAGAGTCAGCTTCAAGCGGTGGGCTGGCTGGAGCTGGACAGGACTGTAGTGAAGGCAGCGTTTGTGTCCAGAGTTGGCTGCAGACTGGGTGTCTGATGGGCCTCACTCAGTTCATCTGCATTGCCTTCTGAAGTCTCCATTTAGAAAGGAAGAAAACAGCCAGCATCCCAGCGTGGCTTGTGTCCCAGGCGCTGTTAATTGATGACGCTCACGTGCTCCCTCAGCCCCCATGACGGTCCTGTGGGACCGATGAATCTTCCCGGGGGATGTGTTAGGTGGTTAAGCGGTCACAGCGTTCACCACTTGGCGGGCACGGCCGAGTCTAAGCCCATCTCGCCATGTCTGCGCCGACTGCGTTGAGGTTCTTGCTTTTCGCCACCATTGTCTGCACAGACACTGGCACATTATTGCAATTATAGGACAAATCGATTGGACTTAGGAGAACGTGAGCTCTGAACTGGGAGCAGAGATGTCTAAGCAGTGGCATCTGACACACTGGTGACCTCTGGTCACATGTGGCTCAGGCAGTGGTTCAGCTGTTAGGAGAGGGCGGCTTCATCCTGCGACTTCTCTCCTTGTCCCATTGGTGACAGTGGTCTGGTAAGGTTTCCCTGCATTTTTGACACTGCTGGGCACTAAGATGTCCCCATGCAGCAGTAGCTGGAGCTCAAAAGTGAAGATGCCCACCGGAGTTAATTACTAGCCCTTTGCAGTACAGATGAAGGGGTGCTGATTTTCTGCTGCTTTGCGGATGTTCTTGCCAGTGGTCAGGTTTGTGGTTCCAGGAGATGTGAGGTTGCTGTGCTCCTACAGGCCGTCTCTTCTGGGTAGGAATTTCCAGGCTCACTTTGCCTTGTGCATCTTGCCTGCCCGCCCCGGGAGTTTGAATTGTTTTTTGTCTCTCGAAAGAGTGTACAGTTGATCCCTGAGCAACGTGGGGCTTAGGGGTGCTGACCCCTTGCAGTTGAAAATCTGTGTATGACTCTTTGACTCCCCCGAGTTAAAGTCTATTGTTGACCAGAAGCCTTACCGATAACAAAGTTGATTGGCACGTACTTTGTATGTTATATGTATTATATCACTGTATTCTTACAGTAAACTAGAGAAAATATTAACAAAGTCATAAAAAAGAGAACTTGCGTTCACAGTATTGTATTTATTGATAACATAAGTTTACATCATATTTTTACAAGATGAATTGTCTGTCAGTATCTATGTGACAAAAATGAAAAGATAATGTGAAAACAATTCACGTTTGTTTATCGGTATGATAATTCGTACATCGCTAATGAGACAGCAGCAGTATGATTGCTTTACGGTAGCCTAGTGTAATCGATATGATTGCTTCACGATAGCCTAGCCTATACACTAATGAATGAATCATAAAATTTTTATGACATACAGTATTACACTCATTCATAATACAGTATTGGAAACATTGTTACATTTTTAAAAAACCACTTGTGATAAGCTGATACTGGAGGGAGAGACATACTGTGTGGTTATGTAATTCTTTGAAAGCAAAGTTATAGAACGAAAACTAAAATGTTACTAATTTTGGATTAAATATCACTCACCTTATACCTATGTAAGGATGGACTGGTATATATCTACATTATATCTTTTTCATTCGTGGTTTACCTAACTTTTTCTTAATTTTTCCAGTATTTCTAGGCTTCATGGTTCTTCTGAGTTTTTTCAGATTGTTTCAAATCTCCAAAAAATTTACCAATCTTTATTGAAAAAAATCTGCATACAAGTGGACTTGTGTAGCTCAAACCCATGTTATTCAAAGGTCATTTGTCAAAGGTCATTTGTAGTTTTTTAAAAAATTCAATTTTAATAAAATTAACATGCACGACGCACATCTTAAACTTACACAAGGTTATATGTCAGTTGTATCTGGATAAAGCTGGAGGAACAAGCCAAAGTCAATTTTAGGATATCTTTGATCTTAATTTTCTTATTGTTTTACTAAAGTATTTGAATTAAATGAGTTAATGTTTATAGAATACTTAGAATTTAAACACTTAGAATTATGCCCACTATACCTGTTTTGTTAAATTAAAAAAATTTTAAAGTCCTGTTTTGTGCTTTCTCACAAAGATGCCTGTGCACTCCTCCCTCTCATTGATGAGGTTACATTTTATTTTTAAATTTTTATTTTAAAAAATGAGATATAATTGATTTGAGACATATTGATTTCAGTCATTTACGTCTTGCAGTGTGATTGCCACCTGAGTTAGCTAACACCTCTTGCATTATGAAATCAGCATTTTTTTTTTTTTTTTTTTTTTTTTTGCTGTGAGAATGTTTAAGATCTAGTCTCTCAGCAACTCTGAATATATGACATAGTATTGTTGGTGGTAGTCACCACGCTGGGCGTTAGCTCACCATAGCGCATTGAAAAATCTCCACACTGGTCAGACGTCCACAACGTGGGTTGTAGAGATACTTGTTTCTCCAGCACAGCTCTTTTTGCCTCCCCACCCTGGAATAGTATTTGGTGGTTTTGGAGAGCTTGGAAGCATTGCAGGTTAATGAAGGTAATGGGATTCCATTCTGCAGTTCCAAGGCTTAAGGCTTCGATTCTCAGGGGTGTTCCCTTTCCTCTCCCTTGCAGTTCAGTGGACAGTTTTTCTCGTCTCCCTTTCTTGCAGTTACAGCCTTTTGAGGAGACTAAATTACGGATTTTCATTGCAGCCATTAGTGCCACAGAAGCAAGTCCCATCCTGAAAGCACAGCAACAGCCCCGCCCCCTCAGGGTCACTGTTCTTGGTGTAATTAATTCTCTGTTTCTGTCACTTTTAACTGCTTCAGCTCAGCTGGCTCTTCAGAGGTGTTGGTTGGGTTTTTATCTAACATTTCTAGAGATTTTGAGGTAGTAGGAGGGGTTTCTAGTTTTGATTCCCCTGTGGTATCTTTGAGTTGTTTTTTTGCACGAAGTCCCTGGACTGGCATGGAGGGGCTTTTTTCTCTGTGTGTTCTTCCTGACCCTTGTATGTGGAGTCCTCTGTGAGTGTCCGATGAGGGCTACACAGGCTGATGGGCGCACCTGCGTGCTGAGTCATGATGCAACAGATTTTTTTTTTTTTACCATGGGTTGCTCCCCAGTGTTGAAAAGTAGAAGTATAATACAGCTGTGCATCCTGTTTGAGATGGGGATATTTCCCAGTTGTGACATTATTTAACCCCAGCAAAGTGGCCTCAGGGAGGTTTACAGTCAGAACATTTCATTTGAAAATCTGTTCCTAGAATTTGGGGGAAGGCTAGCTTCAGTTTTTTTTTTTTTAAACTACGCTAATTTTTTGGGTTTGGTTTTGTTTAATATTTATTTATTTAGGCCGTGCCAGGTCCTAGTTGCAGCATGCAGACTGCCAGTTGCGCCATGCAGGATCTAGTTCCCCAACCAGGGATGGAACCCGCGCCCCCTGCATTGGGAGTGTGGAGTCTTACCCACTGGACCACCGGGGAAGTCCCCTGGCTTCAGTTTTGAGCACAGCTGCTTGATAGAGGAACTTCGCTTTATTGGGTGAAGTTACTTTGTCCTCTTGTGTGGAATAGGCCTGCTTCTTGTACGTTTTTGGTCACTGGCTTGACGAGGTGACTTAGTCAAACGTAAAGACGTAAATGCCTTAGACTTCACATCTGAAGAGGGAGCAGATGTGTCGGTTGTGTTCGCTTTGTGGGACCCGAGGCTCGATCCTCGTGGTGGTGGTGGGAGCAGCAGGGGTTCGTCATCCTGCGCTGTGTAGTGATGGCGAGGAGGCACTGCAGGTGTCCCCTGAAGGCCTGCATTTTGGGTGCCCTCTCACTAGGACTGCCAGCAGGGGCACAGTGTGTTTGTTTTCATGTCTGACGGATGGGCACGGGAGGCCAGAGGGGCCGTTACAGGAATAGCCCTGAGTCAGAGCCAGGGGCCGTGGGAGGCTGTTGGCTGGTCAGTAGGAAGGGCTGCCCGGCTGCGGAAGGTGTCTGCTGTTCCTTTGTAGCGTCCCCAGGGCAGCGACGGCATGTTTGTCAGGTGGCCGCAGGCTTGCCCAGTGCCTGGGACAGGAGTGCAGGGCGTGAGGAGGGGACCGATGCTCTGGGCTGCTCAACAGGGGCCTGGCAGCTGGTGGCCGGCGGGCCCGAGGCTGGTGCAGAGTCACCTGTCGGTTTTATTTAGTTGAGACTATTCTTAGCTCATTTCAGAGCGTTTTTTCCTACGTCGGGAAGGGTCTTAGGGTGTGAGCCTTGGAATCAGCTCCCAGATGAGGCCCCGGCCCAACAGGCTGGTGGTTAGTGCCCAGGCAAGGCGACACACACCCCTCACCCCTGCTCTGTCCGCCCCTGCCCCCAAGATGAGCCCAGCCTTGGCAGTCTTGTCACTGACCGTGGATTTCTGATTGCAGGACTCGTTTCCAACAGCCGGTTAAAACATGGTGGATTACTATGAAGTTCTAGGCGTGCAGAGACATGCCTCAGCCGAGGATATTAAAAAGGCGTAAGTAATCGTATTTCTGAATGAGTTAATCTGTGCGCTGGTATGCTGGTCATTTGCAGTGTAACTTTATATCGCCCCTAGAAACGGCACTTCAGGTGGTGAGAGTCTGACTGCTGCAGTCTAGTTTGAATTGTAGACAGCATTTAACAAGTTAGCTTTTGCCTCAGACCTAGGCCCACCTTACCACCTGTCATTCAGGGAGAAGAGGGCACTTGGTTTCCTCTGTCACTTTGTCTTGGGACAGTGGATTCCATTTCTGCTGGAATCAGATCAAAAACTTGCTGAGGATGTGAAATCAGCCTAAAGAACTTCGATGCTGGACTTGGAAGTGGAGCTGCCTTGGTGCTCGTAGGGTTGTCGCCATAACATCCTTGGTGTAGTTGCTTAAAGGTCCCCGTTGCATGACCCTGTCCTGGTCCACGTTCACGCTTGAGCCTAGCGCTACTGTCTGTCCTTGCTGAACCTTTGTGACCAGGGCCTGGCCCACGGGAGGCATCTGAGGCAAGTCTCAGGTCACGGGCAGCTCTCAAGGTAAACTGGGATCGATTTAATTCAGTGTTAACGTACAGCAGAAGGTTGATAGATTTTTAGCCTAGCTCCAGACTAATGCGTAAGCCTGGAATAATAGGGAATCAGTTTCCGGTTTGTGTTGCAGGAACTAGCTTTTTAAGGCTTAATGAAGTCTATATTACTAGACTCAGTAGGTGTGCAGATGGAAACGAAGGATTTTTGAACCAGGTCGTTCTTTTAAAAATGCTCAACTAATTCAGCAGGTTGACTGCTGTTGGGCATACCTGAAGCTGCTTGCAGAATATCCCTGTGTCAGATCTTGGCCAAGAAACAGTGGGGACCATGCGGCCAAGGACGTACCTTAGAGCTGTGTCACCAGTGGGCTGTGGGGTTCCTCACACTCGCTCACGGTTACAAGCAAGAACAGTTTGGTACAGTTGGAAGTAATTGTACTGTTCTTAGTAAGTGTAATATGTGCACAGTACTTACATGAACCGATGGGAAATCATGCCTGTGTTGTGCCAGACACGATTAGAGCGCAGTGTCTCTGGGTGACTAAAGCAGTGGAGTGGAGAGGCGAACACATGGCGCCCCTTAACTCACTGCGTTATGCCTTGGATCTAAAGGAGTCTAGCAGTCGTTCACAAGGCGTAGATAATTGAACCTTATTCTGGACGCGCGTACGTTTCTTCACTTTCACACGAGCGTGCTAGTGCAAACCAGTTGTTTTTTCTCTCTTTATCCTTTTGTAGGGTTTGTCTTTTTTTAAATGGAGGGTTTGTAGCAGCACTTGAGGGGTTTTGGTCTGCTACTGCATGGTTAGGTCCTCAGTGATTTAATAATAAAGTACTGTTTTATCATTAGATTCCAGCTTTAATCCGGTTTTAGTAAGTGAAGCTGAGGTTTTTGATTAAAATGCTGAAATTAAATGGAACCACAGCAGCCTTACATGAATAACTTGCCAAGTGTTAGAAGGACTGTTCGGTTCGTATTCTAGTCTTAGATTTTTAAGGAGCACGCCCTCTCCCTGTCTCGTGCCCCCCCCCCCCCCCGCCCCGAAATGTACACCGCTTATGTGTAGCTAATTAGAAAAGAGGACTTTTTTTTGTTACTTGGAAAGCATGTACTTGTTAATGTTAATTGGAACCATGGAGCAGACCGACCTTGGTCATGGAATCTTTAAGTGAATCTTGAATTCAAATCTCAAGTCGTGAAAGATGCTGGAATATTCCACTGTGCTGTGGCCAGTGGCCCACCTTCGCCCACTGATGCGAAAGTAATGGGCTGGTCAGGCGATGGGGACGTAGGGATAGGGCCAGTCACGTTGGCTCCTTCCTCAGGGAGCAAGGCCTTTGTCTGCACGCGCTCCATTTTCTCAGCCTTAGCACCATGAGTGCATGCTGCCCATACTTTGGTCCTCACACATTTTAAAAACTTTTTTTATCTCTAGATGTGGGTTTGTATTATGCTGTCGATTTTAGAACCTTTTTTTTCATTCTGGCAGAAAGGGAGATGTTACAATAGAGACTAAGGTTAATCTCGCTAGTTTGCAGCTGTGATTTTTTTGCTTAATTATGTTTGAAAGTCCACTGGCTTTCTGGACATTGGATTGATCAGGACCCTTTTACTCCTTTTAAGATACAGGAAACTGGCACTGAAGTGGCATCCAGATAAAAATCCTGAGAATAAAGAAGAAGCGGAGAGAAAATTCAAACAAGTAGCCGAGGCGTATGAGGTGTTGTCGGATGGTGAGTAGTCCAGCGTGGACTGTGCCCTCCCCAGGGCCTGCGGACGGAGGGGTGGTTGAGTGAGCTGTGGGACAACGAGAAGGGTCTTTCTTGTGCACACTTGACATTCCTGTTCCTGGCAGCCACCTGGTAGGTTAGCCGTGAGTGCTGTGGGCACCCTGGCCTCTAGACTTCTCCTAGGGTGGCTCTTTTAAAGCAGTCCTGACCCCTGGTCTGGGGACTGACGGGACAGGTCAGGTCGCGGGAATCTGTCTGGGTCTCTGTGGGTGCGGTGGAGGCCACTTGTGTAGTTGGTATCGTGACCTCTCATCCCCGTTGCCCTGCTGAACACCCTGTGTGAATGTGCTGGCTTCTGCTCGAAAGGATCTCCTGCGCGTCAGGAAATCAGGCATTGCGCGTACAGCTCTGGTTCAGACTTCGCAGCTTGTAGGTTTCCCTCCCCAGGTCTAGAGCTTAGGTATTGAATGGAACTGAAAGTCAGATCTGCTGGCTTAGTTTCAGGGGTCATGCGGAAGGTAGCTGTCAGCCAGATAGATTCCCCGGCTTCTTGGTAAGAGAAGCGTTGTGTGTGGGCCGTGTGATAGGGAGAAGACTGGAGAACTGCTGACACCACCTTGCCAGGAAGCAGTACAGGAGGGCCTGGTATGAGTCGAGGCGGAGACTGTAAAAGATGAGAGGCGGACTCACTGGCCACAGGGAGTGGACCCTTTGCTCCAAGTGTCACTACATGTAGCCAGGTTCACTGTTAAAAGAGAGTTCTGATTTTAGAACCAGCTCCATGTGACTGTCACCCGTGTTGACAGCTGACCATCTTATCCCGTGGTGACACCTGTGTTGACACGGGACCATCTTACTTATGTCCTAATAGCCCCTCCCACTTTATTTTGAAGGAAGGCCTAGTCGTCTTATTTCACAAGTAGCTTTTGTCCTTGTTGTCCTTGTCGTTGTCCTTGTCTTTGTCCTGGTGTTCATGTGCTGATCCAGCACTCCCAGATCTGCGGATTTCACGGACCAGGGACACTAGAAAAATGGAGGACTAAAGTCAAGCTTGATTTCTGGTAGAAAGAGAACCTTTAAACTCCCATAAAGATGCTGCTTTTTTGTTTTTTTTGGTGAGGGCGAGTGTATTTTTCATGTTCTCTTATTCAGCCTTCAATCCCAGGAGTTACCTTCACAGATAGACAGTTACTGTTCTTACAAGTCTCTGATTACCAAAAACAGGCTGTAAATGCTTTGCTTCTACACTTGTTTCCCCATAAACTCCTGTTATTTTACCACACGATTTTGTAGAACATGAGACTTTAGGGGAACACACATTGTGTATGAAAAGAACCTGTACGTCTGAGCAGGGCTGCATCGTAGTTGTTTTTATTCTAGAACACAAATGATAAGATGACCAGGGATAGTAGACCATCATCAAGGCTTGGGTGGGCTCTTGCCTTAGACCAGGGTGATCAAGCTGTAGGCTTTGGGTTGGCTCTTACTCTGGCTGTTACTTAGTTCGTCTCCTTTCTGCCCTCACCAAGTCCCTGTCCTGTTCCTCTTTGTGCCACAGATCTTATCCCCCAGTTGGACTTTGTAGTAAGAAGGTACATGTCTAGGGTTGGAATCGTTTTGCAACTTTATGGTGGGGTTTTGATGTAGTATGCATGGGCGCAGTGAGCAGTAGAGTGAAATAAATGTTTTAAACTTCGTAGTACTTAAAAACGTTTCGAGTTGTTTTTAAGGGAGAGAAGCACTTAGATGTTCCCTCTTTTGCCTTTTCATCTACAGTAAGGGAGGCCTAGCTCTTTAAAATTGATCGTGGAAATTGAGAACCACAGCGGGTCTTTGGGTTTACAACTTTGGAAACACTTTATTGAATTTTGAGGGCAAAGAACAACTTGGTCTTTACTGACTTGTCTTTTTAAATTTATAGCTAAAAAACGGGACATCTATGACAAATACGGCAAAGAAGGATTAAACGGTGGTGGTGGAGGTACGTGTGTACACGTTGGTCTTTCTCTTGGCCTTGTAGTGACAAGTGGAGGTGGTCTGACGGCAAAGGGTCTTATGGGGGTTCAGTGTGTTATTTCTCTTGGACACTCATGTTTCAGTAAATACAAACGCAGTCTGGAGGGTGGGCTGGATGGGGGAAGGGAGGAGAAATTGATAACACGGAAAAAGCCTATTAAAAATCTCGTTATACTAGGAAGTGTATATTGGTGTACATTTTGTAGATAGGAAATACTGTAAAACCTCACGTCATGAGTTTGTACCCCGAGAGCAGTACCTGGTATGTCAAAATAGCCTCAGGGTTTAAAAAAGCAGATTCTTTCGCCAAAGTAACTGCCTCTGGTGGTGAGGCCTAGACGTGTGTATTTTTGATGAAAAGTTCCTGCAGCGATCTGCTGTCCTTCCGGCTCCACAGTGGGCATTTGGACATTCACGCTCCAAACTGACCGTACACACGTATGAGTGAATGTTTATGTGCTTGGCTTACGTGAAGTTTCACAACAAAGAATAAAAATAGTGTTATACTGTGTGCTGGTGACACACTTAGAGATGGTGAGGCAGCCCTCGTGCTGTGTGCAGCTCAGGAACGCTGACGTCCAGGCGCGTCGCCCAGCTCTGGGCTCAGGTGGTTTTGATCTCGGTAGGGCTTGAGAGAGCCTCAGGTTTCTGAGACATTTTCCTTTTGAGATCATGATTTATACTGCAATCGAGTGTTCTGTAGACAAGTGGTTGTGTGTCAGCCGCGAGCAGGAACCCGTAACAGAGCTGTGCTTTGCTCCTGCAGGTGGAAGTCATTTCGACGGTCCGTTTCAGTTTGGCTTCACATTCCGAAACCCAGATGATGTCTTCAGGGAATTTTTTGGTGGAAGGGACCCGTTTTCATTCGACTTCTTCGGTAAGTTCATCATCTGCGTCGTTGGTTACATAATGTGTCCGTGACTCGCGAAGACAGACATACGCGTTCTGTGTAGCCGCAGTTGTAGCTTGTCCTTAAACTTGCTGTCTGAGCAGTGTAGGAGTTTAACTAAACCCCTTCTCCTCCTCCCTTCAGAACACTTCCCTGAATTTTACACCTCGCGTGCTTACATAATGAAGGCTCTCATGTACTCATTTCCTTGGCTGTGTCTGGCTCTGCTGAACTACCTCTGCAGTGGGAAGGATGTGGGCACGGGGGGCTCAGAAATGCTGTTCCTGGTCGGACGATGAGCTCTGTGTGTAATAGTCTGGTTAGAAACGCTAAGTATCGGGGCACATATTGTTCAGAAGACATTTGATCTATAAACTTGTTTTTCTAATTTGTGGTGTTAGGACTATCGAGTTTGTAGTTTTTGAAAAGAAAGGACACCTCTAGAGCAAGGCATCACAGATGTTCGTCTCTGAGAGAATAGCTTTGCCAAAGGAGACCGTCCTGCTGTAGCTGCTGTTTCATTGTAGGAGAGGGTTTCCCATCCGCTGCACCTCTTGGTCCTGGTGCCCGACTAGAGGCAGAGTGTCGGGAGCTCATGTTAGGGTCTGGTGTCAGGAACGTCCTGTGTGCTGGGCGACTCGAGAGGTCAGGGTTCATTCAGCATGTGCTGCTGAGGCCACTGTTGTCTTTGGCTCCTGGAGGGGGAGACATACCCTGTGTTTGCTCCGAGCTTCATTGCCTGGAGCCTGGTCGACAAGGCTGAACGCCACCTGCAGCCCCTCAGGAGGGAGACAAGAACAGCAGTTCTGTCTGCAGCTAACACGGGAACCGGTGGATCCTGCCCATCGCAGGCACGAAGAGGAGTAAGGCGCTACCGTGTCTGGTAGGTGTTGGGCCTTTTACCTGGCGCGGTCCTTCAGTTTATTTCAGATGGGGGTTCAGAGAGACTGTCCTTATTTATTTATTTTAGCATCTTTATTGGAGTAAATTGCTTTACAACGGTGTGTTAGTTTCTGCATTTCCTTATTTTTTACTGTTGTATGGCTTTACTTTTTAAGAAAGTAGCTTATGGAGGAAAGGTGTGTACGTATAGTAGCGTATATTAGCGTTTTCACAGACAAATGTAACAACAAAAGCTAAGCAGGGGAGTGTTCCAATGGGATGGGGGAGGAGACTATGTCATCTTTTTTAAAGACTTTATTTTTTGCATTAATTACTGCTACCATAAGCAGAAATATGTATTGGGAAGGCTCCCTATAAATATGATACAAAACATAATTATGTCCTTTATTAATTTTCCCTTATATTGGTAAGATATCTTACTGTAAGAAAAGCACAAACAGTTTTAATGATCTTTCCCGTCTTAAAATTACCTTGTGTCTCATTACAACCTTTAGCGAGCTCCAGATGTGTTATTTTGGGGAGCAGGGCAGTGCTGGGTGAAATTGGCCCGGTCTCTGCCACCTCGAGCTGTGATGGGGGTGGCAGAGAAGGCAGAGCAGGCTGCCCTTGCCAGGGCTGTGGCCGGCGGCTCATACGTGCTTCTTCATCACTTAGAGGGCTTCTCAAGGGAAGAGTCCCATAGTGCTTGAACAGTAGCCAGGTTTTGTTTTCCTTGGGAGAAAAATCTGACAGGCCAAGCTTTCTCATGAAAAATGATTTTCCTTGAGCCGCTCTTTCTAGAGTGAAGAAGGGGTAGAGATGATAACCAGACGTGGGTGAGTTAGGTAGCATGTGGTTCTCGCCCATCGTGAGTACTGATTTCCACACCTTCTAAACTGAGATTCGTGTATAGAAAGAAATCTTCATGTGCGTGTGTAATCCCATCGTGAGTACTGATTTCCACACCTTCTAAACTGAGGTTCGTGTATAGAAAGAAATCTTCATGTGCGTGTGTAATCCCATCGTGAGTACTGATTTCCACACCTTCTAAACTGAGGTTCGTGTATAGAAAGAAATCTTTATGTGCGTATGTAATTCGCTTAGAAGAGTTACAGATTGCAGGACGTACGGTGGAAATTTCTGCCGTTGGATTCAGAGTCCAGTTTAGGAGAGACCTAGTCGTCCTGTAGATCTAGACTCTCGGGCCCTCTGTTTGAGATGCAGCGTTGCTCACGTTGTAGCGCTAGGCGTTTCCCATGTTTCTCATGATTAGCGTGGCAGCGATAACTTGTCCAGTCCATTCTTGTAGGTGTTCTAGGTGACTTCCATTTTCAGGCTCTCAGGGTTTACACACAGGAAGAGAATCTGCGCCACGGCTGCTGCATGTATGAAGTAACAGTGCGGCCCGATGGCGGTATGTTCAGTGCAGATCCGAGTGAACCTAGGGTTGGGGGTTTTCTGCTTTAGCAGTGATTTAGTGGATGTTTCTCAGTATCCAGATCAACCCGGTTATAACGTCCATTTATAGTGGGTGTGTTCGTTTTTCATCTTAATTTTTCACACGACCAACTTTTTTCCGCTCCCGTTTTCCAAAACAAAAAGAGTAGCTCAAAACCTGTTAAGAGACATTCTGAGCGTCGCTTTGCGTTTATCAGAGTATAAAACCCTCTGACTTCAGACTCGCCAGATGAAAGGGGAGGAGACTTGAAGAACCAGAGCTGGTGGGAAGGATTGAGGCCTGAGGGGTGCCGCACAGACTGCCACGCTGCAAGGAATGTTATGTGGTGGGAAGAGGACGTGGGCCTCCTTGACAGACGCCTTCCCAGAGAGGCAGGGGAAACCATTTCTAAGACACTGAAGACTGGCTCTGCAGTGGGGGATGCAGGCCGACCTTTCAAGGCTGACCTTCCCGAATGCAGAGCATGCACAGAACTGGCCTTAGGAGCGTGTTACTTGGAAAGAACTAATGAGCAGGGATTACCCTGATGTGAATTAGGGCGGTCTCGTCGTTTGTTTATTACTGGAGGAGCCCGTTACTTGCTAGAATGATGTTCTGAGATGGAAAAGCTTCGACCATTACAGCCTAGCAGGAAATGCTGTCTGGGAGGCATTTCTCCTGACTCGTACCCTCTGGTTGGCTAGCCAAAACCAGGCTCTGAAACCGAAAGCCTCTTCCCGAGCGAGAGTGAGTTCACTTCGCTCGTGTCCCATCCGTGTGGGTGCGGGTCCTGCGTGGGCACCCGGCCGAGGAGGGGAGAGGAGGGGGCGTGGGTGCAGCGCAGGCAGGCGGGGCTGCAGAGGGAGGGGTGCAGCCAGGCGTGGGGGGTCGTGAGCCGGTCGTTTTGTCCTCCTCCAGGGTCACGGAGGCGGCTGGCAAGGAGCTGGAGCCTGGGGAGGAGGTGGTGGTGGAGGCCAGCGAGGCCCTGGGGGTGGTAGCCAGCGAGGTGACGAGGAGCCCGGTGGGGTGGGGCGGGGCGGGGCGTGGCGGGCTCCCCAGCAAGGGCCTGGAGGTCACCTCCAGTGAGGACGGGCCCCCGGGGGCCTGAGGGGTGTGAGGACGCGGGCCGAGCTCGAGGCCCTGCTCCTGCCCCGGTGGGCTGTGCGGTGAGCGGGGGCCTGACTCCCTGCCCACAGTGTGTCTGGAATAGACTTCCTGCTGCTAGTGCCTGACCGTCCTTGGGCGGCTCCCCGCGGCCGTTGTGGAGGTGAGTGGAGACGCACAGGGGCCTGGGACGCCCTGCAGGCCACCCTCCACGGGGAAGCCATGTCACAGCCCGAGGCAGCGCCTGTGCTAGTGTCCGAGCTGCGGGAACAGCAGACCCCGAGGTTGGAGCCTGAGACGGTGCGCCTGGCTGGGTCCCTCCCCAGGCCTCTTCCAGCTTCTGGTGGCCTCAGATGGTCCTTTCTGTGTCTTCACATCGTGTTCCCTCTGCGTGTCCAAATGTCCCTTTTTATAGGGACACTAGTGACATGGGATCAGGGCCACCCGGGAGAGCTTGTAACTGGATCGTCTGCAGAAGCCCTACTTCCCACATGAGGTCACAGTCACTGGCCTGTGGGTTAGGAAGGCCGCTATCGATGGGGGCCCCGTTGACGGTATAACGTGTGAAGACTTGTCCTGCGGTTTAGGAACAGCACATTTTGAGAGGGGAAGCCTTTGAAGTCAGGCGCGCTGAGAGGAGCTGGACGTGGGAGAGCGCAGCTGCGGCGGTGGGAGAGGCCCTTGGGAGAAGCAGGGCCTGGGTGGTGACCCCCCGGGTGGGCCTGAGACCCGGTGGCCAGCGTGCCCCCGTCCCGTGCACCCAGGCTCCACCTGCACAGACCTGCACGCGTGGAATTGGAAAGGCGGCAAGGAGTAAGGCTTCAGGTCCACACCAGCAGCGTGTAGAGTTTCCTGCTAAAGGAGTTAAAAGAAAAACACTTTGCGCGAGACTTAAAACGACTATGAAGCCCCTGGTCCCCCACGCTGGGGGAGGGGTGCTGTGGCCAGGAGGACAGGAGGGTGGCTCTGTCCGTGTTTGGGAAGTCTTCTGTCGGAACGGGCAGCAGGCGTTCGAAGATAGTTGGGCGAGGGTGGGTGCCGTGCCGGCGGGCCTCGTGTTCCTCTGCGCCAGGCCCCAGCCCATCCCCAGCGGGAGGGGAAAGGGTTTCCTGAAGAGGGCATGCTCGGTGGTTTTCTGGGCACAAGAGCAGCAGCCCTGAGGTTTGGATCATCTCCCCCGGGGAAGCCAGCACCTGCCACGAGTTAATTTTGAGGGTTTAATGGAGCTCCCGGTGCCACCCAGGGCAGAGCTCCCCGAGTCCATGTAGGGCTTGCTCACCTTCTCTTCCTCCTGGAGCTGTGCTCCCCCGGCCTCAGGTGCTGGGCGGGTGGCTCCCTAGTGGTTTGTGAGGGGGCACATGGCACCAAGAGAGAGAAGGGACCCTGGCGAGACGGGCCGCACACTGACCCTCACAGACTCCTGAGAGGGACAGAGAGTCTCAGGGAGCCCAGACCTCTGCTGGCGTCTGAGATAGGGTGGTTTGGGTCCAGGGTGTGTATTTGGGACCCTTGGCTTGGTCAGGTTTTTGTAATCACTAGAAAATACAGTGCCCCTACGAGACCTGTGATGAAACTAGAAATTGCATTTTGTAACACAGTAGTTGCATGCAGAATTGAAAGTATGCTGTTCACTTGGCATGTATTTATTACCTGCTTACTGTTCAGTGCCAGGCACCACCCCGATGCTGGTTCAGCCACGGAGACGTGTCCCAAACCCATCCTCCCCAGGGTTCCAATCTCGCATCACCCTGTGGCCGTGTTTCTGATTTGTTTCCGTTTCTGTTTCAGATTCTTTTCAAATACGTTGTTTTCTACTTCTGAATATGAGAAAAAAACATTTTAAAACTTGGAGTTGTCGTGAAAGGAGTGTTTTGGTTTTTGTTTGTGGTGTTGGGATTAGCTGGGAGATTATCACGTTGAGATCTGTCTGCTCCCCATGGCCTTTGAATTTCAAGTGTTTCCCCTTTCCTAAGGGTTGCTGTAGTTGAGCTTTGAAACTGTAGTACAGTGTGATTTTCCTTTGTTTGAAATGCCCAGGATGCTTTTTCGAGTTTATGGTGTTATCCTTTTTTGTGCAGTTTTTTTGTGTGTGTGCCTGGGAACTTGATGGTGTGCGGCCATAAGGGAGGGACCGGCTGCTGCCCTAAGTCACCAACGCAGGCCTCTCCCTCGCTTGGGTTTTGTGTTCACTGAAATGTTTCCTTTGGGACAGAGGGAAGAGTGCTGGTAATCATGGCACTTGGCTTTGCGTCTCTTGGCGTTTGGTGTGGATATCAGTATTTGGCTTGAGTTGGTTTCAGCCAACCATTGTGGTGTGGTTACTCTTCTGTCAGATACTGAATTTTGGTAAAATTTAAGAAAATGTGTGTCTCTAAACGTCTTTGCACTTAGTTTTTTCCTTAAGTCTTCCTCTATGTATGTATGCGTGTAAACATTTGTCCCGGTTTGCGCTTAATTTTTTCACAGCATTCAGTGCAGTGTACTTTTTGTCGTAAGTTTGACATCGTTACTTAGGGTGTTGATCAGTTTAGTGTTCTGCAAATATCGCCTTCACGGATTGCATTCAGCACTTCTGAGAGAAGCGCAGGATCTTACCAAGTTGTAGAGGTGTGCTTGATCCAGGACGCCTGAGACACTGGAAGGAGAGAGTTAAATCATAGGGTAGGCATGTGCCTGTTTCCTGTAATATTTGTATCTCACAGCACAGCATTGTTACGGGATAAAGACCTGGCTAGAGACCCTTCTAAAAGGACCAAGGACACAGAATTTAGGAAGTCTTTTAGAAATGTATTTAGGTTGTCCAGAGAGATAGATCCAACAGGGTGTGTATCTCTATATCTCTCTCTGAAGAAATTTAGTATAAGGAATTGGCTCATTTGATTATGAAGATGGACACTTTCAGAATCTGCAGAGCTGATGTCCCAGTTTGACTCCATCAGGCTAGAAGTGCCATCAGTGTTCCGGTTCAGAAGCCATCAGGCAGGAGAATTCTCTCGTGTTTGGCAGGGGAGAGCGGGGAGGGTTGGCCTTTTGGTCTATTCAGCCCTTTAGCTGATGGGATGGGGCCTGCCCACGTTGGGGAGGCCAGTCTGCTCTAATCAGCCTACTGATGTGAACGGTCATCTCACCTGAGAACACCCTCGGAGATGCACCCAATAGCTGGGTGCTGTGGCCCCTTCAAGTTGACACACAGAAGCTGTCCGCTCCCTCCCAGCTTGGCACCCACACTCGTTATCTCCTTAAACCACGCTTAATCTCCAAATGGAGACAATAGCAAGATCGTAATCGTGCCTAATGTGATGGCTGTCCTGCATGTAATCGAGAATGCGCTAACCTTTCTCCCACATAGGAGGTAAGGTCCTTGAACTTACCTTTCTCCTTGTCCCATAGCTGAAACACTGTGATGCAAAGCCTGCATTTGATGTGATGTGATGTGATAAGGGGGTAAAAGAGGCAAGAAGATAAAGCTGTGCTCAGTGTTTATGAATACCATGTGTGCACAAAGTATCCATAAAGCAATGAGGAGGAAGTACACTCGGCAGCTGCACCCCTTGTTTCTGTGACAGGGCCTGTGGGCGCAGCTGCTGTCTGTAACTACCTCCTTCTTCCGCCTGGTCCATGTTCCCTTTGCCCACCAGGCACCTCGGCTGGCGGTGTGGTTCTGTATCCCTGGGGGAGTGAAAGTAAAGAAGTACTTGGTAGAATATTTGGTTATGTTGACATGTCTCATTAAAACTTAGAGTAAATGCAGTATTTGCCCCTTTTTTAACCTCAAAAATAATAATATAACACAAACTCAACGTAAGAAATTGGAAAACATAAATGAGATAAAAAGGAGGGAGGGGGAATCAAACTTTGTCTTACCACCAATTGAAAGTCCACTGTCAACATTTTTCAGATATTATAGTTGGGATGTGTGTGTGTATATATATATATATATATATATATATATATATATATATATATATGTTCTCTTCTGCCTTTTTCTAAAGCGTAAACTTGATGACCATTCAAATACTTGCATTTAACATGCTCTCCATTCATTTACTCTTTTGGAAAATTAGGTAAGTTTCAGTTTTCACTATAAATGCTTTGGACTCCTTTAGTATAGTAAGTTATTTCCATGTTTGATGAGTTGATTTCCCTGAAGTAGAATTGAATTGCTGGATTGAAGGGTCTTTAAAAATTGTATTTAGCTTGGGGGCTGAAGATCGTAAAAGCTCATGGTCCATACGCCCCAAACCAGCAGCAGCCAGTGATGGGAAGCTCTTAATAAGGACTTGCCTGATCTCACAGTGGCACCTGTTAACAACACATCACTATAATCATGACATTTTATTTAATGTGTTTTTTGGTGTCACCATGACTGTTACAAATGAGACTTTTCATTTTTAGGGTTAACTGTAATATCTGAAACTACACGTTAAAATACGGTGACTACTTGAATTGTAGAAAGTCATATTTAGGCTGTATAATAGAAAAATATGCGAGATAAAAGATTTTAAAAATAAAAGAATACAAAAGTACAAGAAGATGTACTTGAAAAGCCAGCTGGCCTTCCTACAGCACACTACTCAGCCAGCTTTTGAAGCAGCTTCTGAAGGTGATTTTATAATTATGAAAGGCTTAGTTTAGCTTCACGTGAACAAATTACAACCGTTTGTTCAGTGGTGGTATCACATGGACACTGGTTTAAGTTGGTCTCCAAAGCCTTGTGAACGACCTTTAAAGATTTAGTTGCTGTATGAACCTTAAATTGTAACATAACTGATTGTTACGGCAGTAATAAAAGGAACATTGCAGAAGGACACAAACAACGTGATTCAGTGTAAACTAAAACTTTAGCGCATGTGCAGAACAGCACATCGTTTAGGAACTCATATGTGGATAGTGAAAATCTAAAGCTGGTCCTGTAGATTCTTCTTAACGGCTACTGCTTGAAAGAGAAAATGACTGCACTGTGAGTTGAAACTGTACTTGTTATATTACGTTTGTGTGTCTTAACGTGGGTGGTTGTAACATAGGAATGTTAATTATCTGCCATCTTGTAGCTCGGATCTATAGGGAATGTGTCCCTGCAGGTGTGTAGGCCATGATAATAAGGTAAAAGGTGACTTAGTAAATAGAACGCTTGTATTTTATTTGAACAGGATGAAGTCTCTGAAGAAATTTACAGAATGTCTCCAGCTCTAGATAAAGTTTATGGTCCATTTTTCTACTTACACTTCTAGATATGGTAATAATGGGACTGTAAGCCCTGTTCACAAGGTAGCTGGTAAATGAATTTCTTAAAGTTGTGTTTGAAAACAGTGGCGTTTACTGTGGAACGTGGGAATTAAGTGCAAGACCAGCAGGCCCTGGAGCTTTCTTGTTCACAGCAGAGGCCCTTGCCCAGTGCTGCGTGGGGCTCGGGCCCCCTTTGGGGTGGTGGACCTGGTCTCTGTGCACATGTTCACTCCTTCTCCCTCTAGCATTCCTTCTTTCTGGTCTCTCAACAGGCCACCAGTGACCAGGTTTTCTAAATGTTTGCTTCTTCAGGCCTGTTTTCGTGTACTTTGCATAGCTCTCTTATTTAAGAGAGGCCTTGTAGGTTTTTATTTTTTTTTTGCTTTTAAAAAAATTTTTATTTATTTTTGGGTCTTCGTTGCTGAGCACAGGCTTTCTGTAGCTGCGGCGAGCGGGGGCTGCTCTTGTTGCAGAGCACGGGCTCTAGGCGCGTGCGGCCATGTCGTTTTGCCACCCCTTTCCTCGCCCCCATTCTGAGTATTGTTTAAGCTGCCTTGGCCTTGCCTGGCCCTTGGTCATTCCTCAGGGTCTGTGAGCAACAGCGCACGTAACCTCTCGCACATCCTTTCAGGTCACTGCCGGTTGCCCTGGGGGTGTGGCACGCTGCTCAGGTCACATTTGTCTGTAAACACGAGTGCGCCATGAATCTCAATTTCTACTTGGTTTTGTGCTCACTGTGTGTTTATTTTTCTGTTTACTTTTATTTCTTTCATTTCACTACTCAAATGCATTAACTTCCTGCTTTGGTCACTCTTGCCTTGTCTTAAAAATATGCCGTGCTGATTCTGTAGTTTGTGTGTCGTGGGTTGCTTTTCTCTTTCCCCAACGTGCATTTCCAGCTTACTCATCCATCAGGAGTCCTTGTTTTCATTTCTTAAAGAATTCCCGTTTCTTCGAAAAAAAAAGTATAGCGCTGATTAATTTCATAGAACCTCAGTGAATTTTTTTAAAAGCTTGTGTAATTCATGTTTTCAGTAGGTGCTCACTGATTGATAATAACAACCAAAAAAAGCCCCTAAACTGTCAAGGCTGATCTTGCTTTTATTTTCAGGAGCATCTCCAGTAGTAATACGATGCCTATTCACGTCAGTAATTTTCTATTAAAGTATAATGTAGTGTCTGCCAATTAACATTTATTCAGATTTGACTTCAGCTTATCCTTCCTAAATTTTTTTTGAGATGTCAGGCTTACAGAAAAGTCGAAGGGATTCCTTAGCACTTGGCTCAGAATCACCGGCTGTTAAATTTTGCCTCACTTCGCTACAGCGTTCTCTTGCGTTATAAGTAAATATGTTAGAAAAATCCGTTTTTGTTTTTATTCCTGAATGACTTTGGAGAAGGCAACCCAGACTCCATGCAGTACGACTGCTTAGGTGTGAAATCCTAACCTTTTAAATGGCGTCAGCTGGGACAGTGTCTACCAGAACTTTCAGTAAAAAGCTATGTTAAAACAGCTCTCTGTCCAAGTCTGTAGTGCAGATTGATGACCTTGAGTTTTATATTTATAGTGTTGTGTTTTTTTGTTTGTTTGTTGTAAATCCCTGATGCATTCTAGCTTTAGTTGCATTAAACAAGTAAGTAAAACTGCTGGTTAGATGGACTTCTGGCTGCTCTGTAGATACGCTACATTGTTGTAATTTCTTGGTAAGTTTTTTGTTCCTAATGGAACAGTGTATCATAAGGCATTAACCCTTATTGAAGCTCTCCTGTGAAAAAGCAAAATTGAATCAAGATTTCACAAAGCACTTTTGTTTGTTTTTAGAAGACCCGTTTGAGGACTTCTTTGGGAATCGAAGGGGCCCCCGCGGAAGCCGGAACCGAGGCACGGGGTCGTTTTTCTCCACTTTCAGTGGATTTCCCTCTTTTGGAGGGGGATTTTCTTCTTTTGATACAGGTACTAAACGTGTGATCAGACATCAGTGCGGTGCTCTTCTAGTTCGGGCACTTTGCAGTATGTGTATAATGCCTTTTGGTAGAACAGCTTAGCAGATTTGCCAGTATTTTTTATGTGTACAAGGCTGTGCTTAGTAACCTACATTTTTTCCTAATCTTCCCAAGAATGTTATACTTGAAAACCTACTTCTGATCTTAACTGTTAAAGGTGGCCAGCATTTAATGAAATTTCTGGTTAAAAGGAGTAAGGTGTTTTTTTTTTTTTTTTTTTTTTTTAGGAGTAAGGTGTTTTGAGATAAATAACTATGAAATAACCCGCTTAGACAATCTCACTAAATCCTTTTTTATCTAACCTCAGCAGTTAAAAAAAATTCCAGTATCTTAGGAGAGTCCAGGTTGATGGGGTCAGGAGGCGGGGCTTTAATGAGGTCTCTGTGTGACCAGAGCCAAGCTGAGTCCCCAGGTGAGGCGTGGTCACTTGTGTTCGCGCTGCCGCACAGAGCTTAGCTGTTGATGTAGAGGCCGTCCGCCAGCTGCAGTCATGTGCGCACGGCCTGGTGCAGCGCTGTGTTCCACCTGAAGAATTGTAATCTTAGCTTTTCTTTGAAGCTCACCCAGTTCCTCTCAACAGAGGAGCTGCTGTGTTTCTGGGGCTCATTTTCGTTTAAACGCTCTGTGGTGAGAACTGGCTGTGCTCCTCGTACAGGCCACCCCACACAATGCACCTGCGAGGGCTCTTCTCCTCAAATGCCGGCTGGACTTGATTACACAGGGCACATGTCGGTGCACTTCTGTCCAGCAGATCCTTTCGTTAGATGCCATGTAGTGTACTCAGGTGTGAGGGAGAGTAAAATAGAGCTGGTTAAAAATATCACAACAGTGCTTCATTTAAGAAATGTGTGTGGGACGCAGTCCTTACCTTTAAGGTGCCTCAGGAAGAGTTGTTAGGGAGTGTGCAATGTGTGCTGTGATGTGGGCCTTTTGGAGTGGGACAGGTAGGTAAGTTCTTTGAACAAGCAAGCAGTCTCAACATCAAAGTTGGCTTGCTTTGGTGTGGCTGTGGAAGTCAGTGTCCGTAGTCGATCACCATGTAATTGAGAATTAGTCCGTGAACTGCAGACCCGTGCTTTTCCAGATAATTCTTGGTGGTATTCTTTCTAAAACTGTTTCAGCTTTTTAATAATTCAGATTTTTATTCCCTGTGGTCACAATTACAAGGGGCAAGTCAGAAGCAAGTTGGCTTTGCCCATCTGTGGCGGGAACTTCGCCCCATTCCTGTGAGATGCGTGGCTCCAAGTTGCTCCCCTTCAGTAGGGTGAAGTGCAGGGAAGCCCAGCAGAGCCCTTTGGAAAGGGGGGGAGGTTCCTCCTGCCCTGTGGCTCTGATGGAAATGTGTGCATTAAATCAACAATGGACATACTAGTCTCTAATCTTTCTTTCCTGTTTCCCTACAGGATTCACTTCCTTTGGTTCACTAGGTCATGGGGGCCTCACTTCATTCTCTTCCACGGCATTTGGTGGCAGTGGGATGGGCAACTACAAATCTATATCAACTTCTACTAAAGTGGTTAATGGCAGAAAAATCACTACAAAGAGGTACAGTGATCTTCTCTAGTTCATATTTCTAATAAGTAGGTGTGGTGTTTCATTGGTGCCACATTTTCTTTGCACACCCTCCAGTGTGTGACATACGGGTTGTATGTTAAGTCTGTCTGGTACCATGAGAATCTTAATCTCCGATTTAGAGCTTTTCCTTCTGAATTTTTGCTCAGTGTTACATATTAGACATCACCCTTACTTAGAGCCGTGTTCATGGGTAATAGTGTGTTGGATGGTAAAATGGAACCATTCATAGTGAAACCGGGACCGTTCTGACTGCTAGTGCCTGTGCCCGTGTTCAGTGTCAGATTTTAAGAAACGCCTGTCCTCCGCAGGTTGGCTTCAGCCACAAAATGAGTAATTGCACGTATATCTGTGGCAAGTTCTGTAAAAATACGCATTTATATTCACATACGTGTTTACGTATTTGGTAACAAGATCGTAAAATGCCTCTTATTCCGCCCCCCCGCCAGGATTGTCGAGAATGGTCAAGAGAGAGTGGAAGTCGAAGAAGACGGCCAGCTGAAGTCCTTGACGATAAATGGTAAGGAGCAGCTGCTGCGCTTGGATAACAAGTAGCTCGCCGCACGTGCGCAGCACAGCGTCCCCTCGGGCGCGCGCCATGGGAGGATTGGCAGGAACATTTTTTTGAAGATTTCACATGAACTCGACTCTCAGTGTAACTGTACTTAATCTAAAGTATTTATACACAGCTCATCGGAGCCCTACTTGTCATAGACTTTTGAGTTTATTGTTGGGACCACATGATAGGACCATTCTTTTTTGTCTTTAAAATTGTTGTAAATCTCTGTATGCACTTTGCTTTTTTATTAAACGTAATCCAAGGTGGCCGTGACTCTTCCGTACACTAACACCAGCACGGACCTGCTTTTCCATTGTGTTTGAAACATGAGCCAAGTAGTGTCAGCTGCTGTGACGTTAACGTCGCCAGGGCGCATCTTCCACAAAGTGATTTCAAGTTTTTTCAGTATTTAGTAGTGAAAGATACTAATGAATTAATGGTAATACATTTCTGGTTTAATATAAATTGAGGATGTTTTCTAGTTGTGCATGAATGCTGGCAACTTAGTAAGTTTTGACAATTGTTTAAATATGTAACGTGTTAAGCTTAGGTTTAAAAAGTTAAGCTGGTAAACTGGGTCTTTGTCATTTGCTTAAAAAAAAAAAAAAGAAAATAAATGCAAATGTGTTTGGTGCATTCTTTCCTGAGTGGGGCGAGGCCTCCTGCGTGTGTGTGTGTGACTTTGTGCCTGGGCTCCCAGAGTCCTTTCATTCCTGCTGTGTCCGGTCACTAAGGCCGATGCTGGACTTCAGTTACGTGTGTTCTTTGGTGTATTTGGAGTGCGTATGAAAATTTTCCTATCAGTGTTGAATAATGATTAGCAATAATTATTGAACATTTCTTTGGTGAGGGAGGAAATGGCTGTCCAGTTTTCCATTCTTCAGAATATGTTGTAGTTTTCTAGGTTATGTTTGATGCCAGCTCATTTAAAGATAATATGCATAGTAAAGTCATGGAACGATACAGGTGTGGGCAAATGTAAAGGTATTTCTTTTGTTTTTCAATCAGTATAATCTGTCACGATAACCATTGATAACTGGAATTCCAGCCAGGGGAATACTAAATAAGAGTTTGATTGTATTTATACTACCCCACTCGAGTTTGTTTTGGGACTAAGCAGTGTGAAACTGCTAGAAGAAGGTGTTAAAAAAGACATTGCAACCTTGAATGTAAGTATTGGAAGACAGCTGGACCCGGGAAGACAAGGAAAGGGGCTTCCGTGTGCCCCGCCGTCTTAGCTCACGGAGCCTGTGGAGAAGGTGTAGGCACACCACACGCTGGGAAACCACATTGTAGAATCTCCTTTCACAAACTAAAACCCTAGTACCAGAAAGTCTGCTTTCGTTGTTGCTGTCAGGATAGGTGGTTTCTCTGTTACTAAGTGAGAAGCTCACAGGAACGGCTGCCAGTTCCCTGACTTGGAGATTATATTTCTCATTGGTGGGTGGAACGAACCATTCGGTAGAACAGGCTCGATGGCCCCCTCAGGACACCAGGTGAATGAAGAGAAGTCTCATCCAGCCCACAGTTGTTGGTGTCCCAGGAAGCTTTTGATTGGAACCTTGGCTTTACACGTCTGAGTGTCCTGGGATGGTCGCGTTTAGTGCAGCCCCGGCTGTGAGCAAGTCGCTCCACTTGAGGGCGCAGGTGGAAGATGAACCTCTTCTGGGGACATGTTTTTAGGGGAGCGTCACAGTCACACGTTCACCATTCCCACTTTGAAAATTGCCGTTATTTTGCACGTCTGGTGATAGAAATGTTAATTAAATAGGAAAGAGAACTTGTTGCTATCGGGTCTCGTTTGCTGAGTATTTGGAAGCAGTCAGGTTCGTTCCCGCAGCCTTGGGTCCAGTGTGCTGTGAAACAGCTGTGAGCGGTGTCACCACGTAAGGAGCGACTCGGGACAAGAGCATTTAATTCACGTTACAGGTCTGGTCACTTGTTAGTCCCTGTGCTTTCCGATTAAAAAACCAAAAATCTTCCTGTAGCCCTGAATGCCTTTGCAGCGGAGACTGAGCTCCCCGCAAACTGCCGGTGCCCACCGTCTGGGAGAGCCTGCCGCGGGGCTGTCACATCATGTGTGCGCTCGTCTCCTCCATGCTCGGGGGGTTATCGTAACAGTCGCTCAGGATGGAGGTCTTCTGTTCAGCTCCCCGGAGCACAGTCTTGAGGGGGCAGCAGTGTGCTCTGCTTTTCTCACTTATGCTTTGTTTTCTCGTTCGCTGCGGTTTGCACCTCCGTTGCTTTGATGTAGTTCAGTGATGGCCAGTTGCCTCGTTCCTGCCTTTTCGGCTCAGGTTCGAAAGGTTCCAGGTTTGCTTTTAGCAGCCCAGTTACTGCTTCTTTGTGATACAGATGATACCACTGGTCACACCTGCCCCGGTAGCTCATCTTTCTTCCTCTTGAGGGTCCACAAAGGGCACATTGTAGAAGTTTGCAGAGATAGCTTTAGACTTACCTGAAGTTACTCTTGTAACCTGTGTATCTGGCCTGCTGGAGTCTTCAGTACAGATGTGGGGAAGCTCCAGGGACATTATTTGTGGGCAGCATCTTTCCGGTCAGTTTTCACTTTGTTTATTGTCTACTAAAGCCTCACCGTTCCTGCTTGATTACCCACTAGCTGTCCTCAGCCTCTTCAGGGACTGCTCTGGTTTCTCCTTTCAGCACTACATAATCACATGAAAATATTTTTATTTTTAGAGAATCCAACAGTAATTTGTAATTCATTGTCTCTGCTATTGCTTCTCAGTGGTTAGCCGTCAGCAAGTTTAGTAATGGGATAGTTCTTACTATTTCAGGAGGCTTTCAAGCACAGAATTGTGGAGTGAGTTTGAGCACTTGATATGGTGGGCAAGTGGAGGTTGAACTGTATGACCCAGTGGCTTTTTTTTTTTTTTTTTTAATGAGGTACGAGATTCTGCCTCCTTTTGAGTTATTTTCGAGGTGATTGGTACTTTCAGAGTGGGTGGTTTAATGCTGCAAGTCTAGAAACATTTGCTTAAATAATTAGATTCTTCCTCAGTCACCGTTTCTTGCGTCCTTAAAGTCAGTCTAAGGCTTCTGCTTTTAGAGCTGGTCACAGGGGTGACCTGTCTCAGCACCTTTGAATCTGCTATTCCTTGCAATTCTATTCTAATGAATTGGGTTAATTAGATGGAGATTTAGTACTGAGTATGACTAGTGGTTAAAATGGGATAAGACAACTTTTTTTCTTTCTTTTTTTCGGTGACTAAATGAGTTATTTCATCTTGCTACTTGGAAAGGTCAGAGGAGGGAAGGTTACAACAGCTGTTTCTCTGTCAATCAGAAATCTAGAAATCATGGTGATCATGGATTTCCAAAGACTAGACCTGGCTGGGACTTTGGAGAGAGTCTTGTTCATTAGAAGTGGAATTGGGTGTCAGAAGACCCGGTGCTTGCTCTTTGCTTAGGTGAATCTTTGCTCCTTGCTTTGTGCACTCTGTAAGTTGTTCTTACCAAACTACATACAAAGGCATTAACTGAGGTTTTGGACCCGGGTGAGTTCTGCACTTTGTGGAGAGCCATGACTATTTCTCCTTTTGCCTCTGGCCCCAGCATTCAGGGAACAAAGACTCGTCTTCTGCAGTCCAACCTCCATAGGAATACAGACCCCACGAGGGCAGGATTTGCCCATTTTCTTGCTGCTTCTCCCTAGCCCGTGGTGCTGGAAGCATTCCCTAAGTATCTGTTGTATAAATCATCCCATGGCACTCATTTCCACTGTGCCCCTGGAATGCTGCCCTGTGAGCCTGGGAGCACCGTATCTCCCAGTCCGAGTGTGCCGAGAAACCACCAGGTCTGGCGTGGGAGGACTGGGGGGTGCATCTTGGTTGATGACATTTCTTTGTGCTTTGGACCACTGAATAGTCCGTGGTGGTGGTGAGCTTCCCAGTCTAGTAAGTATAGCAGCGCATTACTTGTCCTTTTTTCGCCCAGTAGGATTGAGTTGCTTCTTGAAAGGAACACAGCACAGCAGCATTGTCTGTTCTCCCCACCCCTTCCCTCGCCCCGTCCTGGTCCCCAGAGGCATTCGAGGCATCGGTAGGACATCACGAGAACAGGACTTTCTTACCTGGAGCAGGTCCCAGGGCTGTAGGACCCAGAGCTGGGCATGCTGTAGCAGAAGCAGCGTTGCATCCTTTCTCCCGTCGTCTCGTAGGGAAGACCACATTTCCTTAGCGTGCGATGCGGGGAGTTCCCTGCCCTTGCGGAGCTCCACCCAGCTGGACGGCAGCGCGAGCCCGCGGCCAGGGTGTGGACGTGCTGAGAGTAGTGCAGGCGGTGAAGCCGGGAGGGGGAGGTGGCCTCTTTGAGGACTTCGGTCCTTCCAGGGGCCGTCCCAATGTTCTGGCGGCCATCCCTCCACCCCAGGTGGGTGCAGCGGGCGGGCACAGTGTGACCACGGTCTTAAGAGACTAATACTAGGCTTGTTCTCCTAATTCTTTTTCAATAATCGAGATTTATTGGTTTTGAGGATCAGTACGCAGGACATTCCAGTTTGCACACAGTTCTCGATGTATGTACCAAAAATCTAAAAAGTCATGTAGATATTTTTCTTCTAGAAACAGTAATTCCAGTGACTTTCCAGCTTAAGTTCTGGAGGTAGCATTTCCTTAAGAGGATGTCAGGTACCGGTATCTTCAAATGTGGACAAAGCTCTTACACCCCGAGTTCCACTGTTGCACAATTTACTGTCATACACACTGTACCTACATACATATGTTAGCCGACTCACTAGGGAACCTGGTCGGACGGCCACCAGCACAGGTGTCTGAGGGCGCTGAGCTCTGACTGGGACGGCCAGCATCAGGCAGAAGCCAGCGGGGAATAGGAGTCATTTAAGGTATTCAAGACGCGTGAACTGTATGAGTGGGTTATATCCAGTTGCCGCGTGATGTGCCGTGTACTACAGCCTGTGAAGACCACCCCCAGCATCTTCGGAGTGTTAGCTGACACCCGTTCAGAAACCACTCTTTTCTGGTTGTACCAAAAAAACACTGCCAAACGATTTCCCCTCTTTGAGTCGTTTGTACTTGAAGATGGGATGATGTGGGATTTCTTCCTAATTAAAAATGTTTCTGGAGCTCCTGAAAAAATCTTGCATTTACCAAAGAGGTGATAAATACACCCCTGTGATTGCACAAGGGGGAAGATGGGGACCACCCACGGGGCGCGGCTGTGCCCCTCCCAGCGCGAGGCAGCCAGACGCCCGAGCTTCCTGCTGAGCCCCTTCGTCCACTGGGCTTTACACCTCCCTCTCACTCTGGTTTGCGTTTGCTTCCAGGGAAGAGTTACCCTTTCCTGCTGCCGTCTTTCCACTTTGGGGGAACATTTTCCCCTCTGCTGCCCCTCAGTCCGCGGCAGTGAGGAGGTGCCCGGAACCTGCACCCAGCTGGGCTGCGCTTGCAGCTGTCGGCCCCCAGCCGAGGCCGAGGGCTCTCACCTGACGCACTGGCGTGCTGGAGGTGACGCCAGGCCTCCGGTAGCACGGGCTCCAGGACCGGGCGGGCAGGCGAGGCGGTCTCTGCGCGTGATGCCTGTGCTTCCCCGTGCCGCCCGAGGGGACCGTGCGCAGTCGGCCCGTGCTCGTGTGTTGGAGGAGCGTGGCGGAAGGGTCCTGTGGAGGCCCGGAACTGGCTGCTGGCCGCCCTGCTGGGCAGGGTCTGGGTTCCAGCTGCTTCTGGAACGGCTGTGGTCCCGTGCGCCTGGCTGGGGCAGCCGTCCAGCCCGAGGTCTGTGCCTGGGGCTGTTGGCGCCCGTCGCACCTCTGGCCTGAGAGTCTCGTGCAGCCTGGGAGCATCGGCGCTCCTTTGTTCCCGTGACTGTTGAGGTGTTGGCGTGCGTGTGTGCGTGTCCTTGGAGGAGGAGTTCCGTTGAATCGGGTGCCTAGAAGTTGTTGAACAGTCGGGTGGAGAAATGTGGGCATTTGAAGCTGGTAGCCATAAATTGCTTTCCACAAAGAGTATGTGCCTGCCAACGTACTTGGCAATACTGTCTGATAACAATTGTCAAAATTCAAATTTCTGGTTACTGTATGAGGTGGAGCCTCTTGGTTGTTGGCGGGTATGCCTGTTTTTCTGCAGTTGTTCCCTGATTTCACAGGCCCCTGTTAATTCATTGTTTTATGAGTCCTTTGCTTGCTCTGTTAAAGTGATTTTCCTTTTCAGTTGTCACATGTTCATTTGACATACTGTGTGGCTTTTTGGGGTGGCCTTTTGTTTAATGTCCTACATGTTCCACAACTAAAACATTTTCATTTTTAAATTTTTAAAAATTTTTTTGTGGTACTTGGGCCTCTCACTGTTGTGGCCTCTCCCGTTGAGGAGCGCAGGCTCAGCGTCCATGGCTCACGGGCCCAGCCGCTCCGCGGCACGTGGGATCTTTCCGGACTGGAGCACAAACCCGTGTCCCCTGCATCGGCAGGCGGACTCTCAACCACTGCGCCACCAGGGAAGCCCAAAAATTTTCATATTTTTTTATGTACTTTCACTTGTATGTCTGTTTGCTTCTTTAATTTACTTGGAACGTTTGTATGTGTTAAAAACACCCAACTTTCTCCCAGATTTCTTGCCAGTGTTAATACCTATTAAATCTCATTCAACACGCAACTGTTCAGGACTTGTGTTCTCTTGTCCTTTGGGTCTTCTTTTCGGCCCGGGTTGCACTTTGTCATGTGGTGTCCGCTGGTGGAGTGCTTTGATGAAACAACTGCGAGTTCATGGCACATGGCCGCTTAGTCTGCGTAATACGGTTTTTTAGTAAGTCTTTAACGGATGTCGGTATCGAGAAGAAGCTAGAATCACTCGAGATTTTTATGTGGATTAAACTGTGTCTTTAGGAAAATAAGATTTTGTGGATATAAGACCCTACCAAAATTAGAATGTTTATTCTTTTTGATGATTTATTTCAGTTATTGTTTATTATGACAGCCTTCGGTCATTTTTTTATTTTGGGCTGCGTTGGGTCTCCGTTGCGGTGCACGGGCTCCTCGTTGCGGCGGCTTCTCTCGCTGCCGAGCGCGGGCCCTAGGCGCTGGGCTTCGGTAGTTGTGGCGCACGGGCTTAGTTGCTCTGCGGCATGCGGGATCTTCCCGGACCAGGGCTCGAACCCGTGTCCCCTGCATCGGCAGGCGGATTCCTAACCACTGAGCCACCAGGGAAGCCCCTTCGGTCATCTTGATGGAAGTCGTGCTTCAGCCGCACGGTCCAGTCCCGGCAGCCTGAGTGAGGACTGAGCAGGAAAGCCTGGTGGCTCGCGCCTCAGGGCCGGCCTGCGTCCCCCGGGTGCTCAGGGCATCAGAGCATTACTTTGTCCTTTACGGGGCAGGCGGTAGGGGTGCCCCCGACAGCACACAGCCCTCGCCCCTGCTTCCTCTCCGTAGGTCCTGATCCTTACCCTGCTGCTCTCGGGGCCTTTTTCAGCCAAGCGAGCACGTGACCCCGGAGACGGTGGTCTCTGCTGGAGGACTGTGGGCCTGGGGCTCTGCGAGCGTGGCCTGCTGGGTTCCTTCTCCCTCTGCCGCTTCCCCTTGTCCCGGGGGGCTGGGCGGCTCCTGGGCAGAGTGAGGTGCCGGGGTCGGGAGGCCCGGGGGCAGAGGCTGGCTCTGCTTCTGCCTCCCTGGGTTTCCATGTCGTGATTGTTCTCGAAGCGTACAACCCCCGGGGGTGTGTGGTGGTGAGATCCGAGCTCCAGGCGCTGTTGGCCGGAGCTGTGACACCCCTACTTTCCGGGTGAGTGTGGGGCCCCATCCGCCCGAGCCCGGCCGGCCACGCCCTCCATCCCAGGGTGCTGTGATGCCTCAGGAACTCCCCCCCATCCGAGGAGCAGGTTGCTGAACTGCCTGCCCCGCAGCTGTCTCCACAGACAAACGAGTGAAGCCCACCCACCGGGGAAGGCGGGCGCATGCGGGGCTGGCGGATGCCTCAGAGCAGGTTAAGGGGCTCCACCCTCTGTGACGTTACCATGAAGGACGCTCGAAGCCATGGTGCTGGGGGGGAGGCCAACCCCACCAGCCCCTAACGGGAGCTTCCGACCCTTGGTGTGGGTTCTGTGCAGGACTTAAGTTCAGAGGGGCTCGGACAGGAGAGTTCCTGCTGTTGTCTCCTTGACCTTTACCCTCGGTCCGTGATCCTCCCGTGTCCGCACAGCCGCAGCCAGCACCACCGCCCACCTCCTGCCAGAGCCTGGGCCCCTCCTGACTGGGTCCCCCTCCGCGTGACCGCTTTCTCCGTCCATCTGATGGTCGGTCTGACGCGTTGCCACCGTGTCCTGCGCGCAGTCTGGCAGCGATAATTAAGTCGCTCCCTGCTTAGAATCGCCTGCGAGGTGCTGGCGACTTGGCCGTGTGCCCGCTCTTCCTGCGTCCTGTCCCATCCGTGACGCCTGCCCTGCCGCACCCGAGTCACATCGTGGTCTGTGCCGCCTCCCGAGGCTTCCCCGCGTGCCTCCGTGCCTTGCTTTCTTCCCCATCCTGAGAGCGGCGCCTGCTCTTCCTCGTCTCTGCCCCTGCTTCTGTCTCCGCGTCCTCCGCCTCGTCGTGTCATGGTTTTCTGTTTGCGTGTGTCCAGCACTGAGTCCCTGAGAGCGAGGCAGCATCGTGTGTGTCAGGCACTTCTCAGGCCCTAAATATTTGAATCCTCTCTTGGGCCAGTGATGCATTTTTGGATGTCTGAGTCATCTACATTTGTGTCAGTGGTATGCGTGATAGGAAGAAGTATGGGATTAACCCCTGCCCCGACCCCTCGAAGAAAGAAAACAGCAGCCACAACCGAGGCCTGTTGGATTGTACGTATTTGGAAACAAGTGGTTCTGTTTTTATATAAGGAAGTTTGCTTTCATTTGCGTGTTAGCAGCCAGATTCCTGCTGCGCATTGGGCCTCCATTTGGGGAAAGAAGCGGAGCACGTGGGTTGGTGGTTGTGCCCGAGGGACGGCGGCTGGAACTCCCCTGCATAGTTCCTCGGTGACTTCAGGGAGCTTTGCCACAGGGGCACGGGCGGGTTGTGCTTTGTTTTGAAATTTTATCTAACTTGGTGCTACAAGGCAGGATGTTTTCTGTTTCCCAGATGAAAAGGATGCTTGAATTGTATCCCACGTGAACTTTAGTTAAATTCATGTGCGTTAATAGCTGATTTCTGCAGAGGAAAAAGTTAGCAGAAATTATGCCGAAACAGTAAATTGTTTGGGTTGTAAGAGTGGACGTGACTTATTTATTTTTCTTCAAGTCATGTGTTTCGCCTTTATAGTAAATTGCTGAAACAATTAGTGAATTTTCCGTAGAAGAGGAATGTTTCAGCAGTTAACAGAAACGTATGGAAATTTTGGAAGAGGCTGTAGAAAGAAGCCCAAAATGTGGTTGGCTTTCAGAAAGCGTGATGTTGGGAGTGGGGGGATGGGATGGGAAGTGGCGGTCATCTCTTCTTGGTGTCAGCTCTTGGAAGTTCAGGTTGTACCAAGAGGCCCCACGTGGATCTTTGACGGCGGGTGTGGGTGGCCTGCGTGGGGGCCTTCTCTTCTCATGAGGGGGCGTGTCCTCCTGTCCTTAGCGGGTGCTGGACGTCGCTGTCGCCTCCTCTGGCGGACTCAAAGCGTCTGCTGTGTGGCGGCATTTTGCGTCCCATGACCCTGGGTGGGCAGCGCCCTTTTTTGGAGAAGGTTTTTGTTCAGAGAAGAGCCAACCCTGGGACGCCCACTCCACCATCCACATGGGGCCTGGGGGGGGGGGTGTCTGGAGGCACGAGGGGTCCTGTGAGTGCTGAGACCCCCCCCTGCCCCTCCCTGAAAGTGGGTGCCGGCCGATGCTGAGTTTAGCAACTGAGCATCGCAGAGCCCAAGGCTCCTTTGAAGTGGAGGAGCATTGGCTGCAGGCGTTTTCTTGGGCGGGTGGTGGAGGCACCTGGGCTGTCGTCTGGGTGTCAGAGGGATCCTGTCTTTAGGGAAGAGTGTCTCGCTGAGGAGAGCCTCTGTGGGCCTCCCGGGCAGCGTCCACCATGCTGGACACCGTCTGGGAACCTTCCTCTCCGCTTCGGGAACCACAGGCTCAGGAATTGTTTTGGCGACGGGGTCTCCTCACGCAGCTGGACTCACAGCCCATCGTCTGAACCTGGAATGGAGCTGGGCCAGTGGCGTGAGTCCCTCCCTCCTGCCGTCTGAAATCAGGGCCCCACATGCTTAGCCAGGGCGGCTGGGCCTCAGAGAGGACGGATCTCCGCGTCCAGGACCCCCTCGCCCGAGGCCCGGCCTCCCTGCCACACCCTCGAGGCCCGAGGTGTCTCTGCTGCTTCAGCGGTTATGTCCCATAGCCGAGGGTGCCTTGCTGGGGGCTGGGGAGGAAGGGGGTCTGAGGGCAGAGCGTGGCACAGGTCGGCTCAGTCCTCCCCACGCCCACACCTGCAGGGGAGGGAGATCCCGGGCTCTGCTCTGCCTTCAGGGAGAGGCCTGGTAGTCCCTTGTCACGGGTCACGTGGTCCAGCCCCCTGGGCGTCCCCCGGACCGAAGCCCTTGGAGCTAGGGCGGGTCTTGTGGGAGGACTCCGGGCGGGAGGGACGCTGTGAGAACGAGGAGACCCAGGCGGCACGGGGAAGCCCTGGAACAGACTGGGACGCACTGGAGCCATGGATGCGGGAGAGGCCGCCAGCAAGGCCTCTGTGGAGCCCTCGCCCAGGCGTCGGCGTCGGCGTCTGTCTCTGGAGCTCCGGCGCTGCTTTTCCCGGGGCCTCTCACGTCCCCTTGAGACGCCTGCCCTCCGGGGGAGGGGCTCCCCCTCCACCCGGGTGCTGGGCCAGGCACTGGCGTCCCTGGCCCCGTCTGCCCTGAAGGCAGAGCCACCTCTGCCCTGGACAGACCTGCCCTTGAACAGGCCCGGGGGGCGTCTCCGGGGCCCGGCTTCGGGGTGCACACGACAGTCGCTGGGGGCCGTTTCCAGACCTCTGCCATCTGCGTCCTGGAGCAGCTAGGGCAGCTCCTGGGGCGAGTCGGGCTGCGGCGCAGGGAGACGCGATAGAGGCCTGTGTCGGTTCTGAGACGTCAGCTGGGCCCGGGGAAAACGGCGCTGGGTTGGGGCAGGACGGCCTCCTTCCCTGCCCTCCGGGGCTGCCCACTCTCCTTTGCACGCTGCACGTCTGCCGAGCCTCCTGTGCCCCTCGGCTTCTCGTCTCTCCTGCTCAGGAGCCGTGGGACACAGCGAGCCGCACGGGTCCGCTCACCCCCGCTGTGTGCAGTGAGGCCAGGTCCCTGCAGGGCAGGCACCGTCGTGAACACGTGACGTGGCAGGAGTTGGCTGTGCTGATGGCTCTTACTCAGAGCGGCAGCAGCAGCGGGCCATCTTCTCAGACCAGGGGGTCCCGTGTCGCCCGCAGCTGGTTGCGCTTGTGGGTGTGGTGGCCGCCCCTTCTGTCAGTCTGTCAGTGCCGCCCCTTCTGTCAGTCAGTGCCTGCTGGTATTCTGCGTGTAGTGCAGTGGGTTCAAAATGAGCGCTTGAATGAACACGTCGAGGGATTCCTTCCAGAAAGTGTCCAGCGGAGACACTCACATAAGCTTCTCAGCATCCACCTTTCTTTCTTTTCCGCAAATCCCTTTCCCGGTACTTGAGAAATGGAGGCGCTTTCTGGGGGCCTTGTGGGGTCTGTGGCTTGACCACCCTGCTCCAGACCCAGGGCCTCTGGGGCTCATGACGTTGGAGGGCGGCCCTGGGGCACAGAGGTGACGGTGTAGGTGACGGTGTCCACCAGGGCCGGCTCGTGCGACAGTGAGGCGCCCAGCTGTGTGTCCATCGCAGCTTCTGAAGGGCTCGCCTCGGAGTCCAAGCCCGAGAGTCCGGCTCTCAGCTGTGGCCCCTGCATCCACCCCTGGACAATCCCTGGTCCAGAGACGGTGCGGCTGGGCCCTCGGGAGGGGGCTTCACAGAGGCGAGGCCAGAAGTGGGAGGGCGCCAGTATTTGCCCGGGGCGGCTGCCGGGGGAGGGGGTCCCCAGGACCCAAGAGTGTCCCCACCTTCACCCACAGCGGGTCCCGGTCTTCGGGGAGGTCACCAGACCCTGAAGGCCTGGAGTGTATACTGTGCTGTGCGCTGGGAGTTGTTCCGGAATGCCAGGAGGAACGTCTTAGTGACCGTTTCGTCCTCTGACCAGACGGCAGACACGGAGCGTGCCCAGCGGCCCTGAGAGCTGGGGTGGCGGGGGCCTGGAGACGGGCTGGTGTGTGCAGCCGGGGCCCCGGGGTGACAGCACGGCTGAGGGGGCACGCTGGGCGGATGCGGGTCCTACGGGAGCCACCCGGCCTGTGCGCTGGCGCCGCTGAAGACCGTCAGGGAGCAGGGCAGGTGGCCGTGCCGTGCGCGAGACACAGCCGGCGCTGTCCGTTCACCGGGCCTCCCGCGCCCGCCTGGCAGGTAAGTGTCGTCTGTGCCCACGGCCGTGCGGTCCTGCAGGTGGGGCTTCCCTGGGCGGAATGGGGCAGGGGGAGCACCACCTCTTCTGAGCGGCCGACAGGGACCCAGTGGGTTTGAACTGACCTGAGGTGAGTAACATAGCGGCGGGCCGGCCCCCGGGGTGCCCTTACCTCCTGGGATGCCCACCCCTACCACGTCTAGGCCCGTCGCAGTCACGCAGCCACTCAGAGTGAACACGCTGATGTGTGTTGTCCCGCACCTGGGGTGCTCAGGCTACACCTGTGGGCAACGTGTCATCCTTAAGGTCTCATCAGAGCCACCGGGCATGGTTGCGTGGTTGGGCCTGGAGCCGGGGAGGGGCCGGCTGCTCACCCTGGAGGCCTCCCCAGGTGGAGACAAGCCGAGCCTGTGGCTGGGCTGCTGGGTGCCGAGCTCCCTGACCCTGACGCAGTGGCCGCGGGCCTGCAAGACCCTGCGGCCGTGCTGGGGCTGCCCGCGCTGCCCCACCTGCCGCGTCTGGTGCGGATTCTGAGATCAAGTCGCCGTGGTGGTGTTCTCTTAGCCGCGGCTCCGTGGGGCCCCCTCCCCTGGGAGGGCTTCGTGGATTTGGGAGTCATACCTGTGTCTGGACCCCGTAGAGTCCCTGGGGGGTGGAATGGCCCTGAGTGCCCCCAGCCCTGGCCCTGCCCTGGGACCCTCGCTCGCACACGTTCCTCCTTCAGACAGGCGTGTTCTGGGAGCGCTCTGCTCTCGAGTGAAGCCTGCGTCCAGTCGGTGCCTGATGACCCCCCTCAGCGGGCACAGGGGCGCCCCTGCTCGAGGGACGGCGAGCAGATGTGACGGCCGCGCCCAGGGCCTGCTTCCTCAGCTCAGCGGTCCGTTTGACTCTGAGAAGCCGCTGTGACGGTGGCCATAGGTCCCCAGGGGACTGCTAGGGGTGGCATCTGGTGTGACGGTGGTCAAGGCCACGTGCGCCGACCGCCAGGTGCTCTCTCCAGAGCGCTTGGTTAGCTGGCCGCACAAGCGGCCCGCGCACGTCTCTTGGAGGGAGGAGATGTGCTGTTGGGAAAGACGATGAGCCCCGGGCACCCTGCCGAGGAGCAGTGCTGGGAATGTCAGAGGCCCTGCAGGGCGAGGAGAGCCTTAAAATGCACGCCCGGGGTCACCATACTTCTTTGCGGTGTCTCAGGAGGTATTCTCTGCGGAGCAGGGGCGCTGTGAGCGCGGGGTTGGGGGGCTGGTGTGGGTGACTGGGGGTGGGGCGAGCTGGTGTGGTGAGCTCGGGTGCGGTGAGCGGGGGTGCTGTGAGCTCGGGTGCGGTGAGCGCGGGTGTGCTGAGTGGGGGTGCGGTGAGCAGGTGTGCGGTGAGCGGGGGTGCTGTGAGCTCGGGTGCGGTGAGCGAGGGTGGAGTGAGCTCGGGTGCGGTGTGCGGGGGAGGGGTGAGCTCGGGTGCAGTGAGCGGGGTGCTGTGTGCTCCATTGTGGTAAGCGGGGTGTGGTGAGCTCGGGTGCAGTGAGCGGGGGTGCAGTGAGCGGGGTGCAGTGAGCTCAGGTGTGGTGAGAGCGGGTCGGGGCCAGTACTTGAGCTCAGGTGTCTGGAGGAGAGGGAGGGGAGGCCCCACGCCTGTACCCAGCACTGAACTTGGCGCTCTGGGTCGTGTAAATGGTGCGGAAATGATTGTAATCGCGCACCCCCGTGAGAGAGCAGGTCTTCGTTACAGGGAGCATCTCTGCAGGCCTGTCGTCCTCCGCATTGGTGGGGTTTGGGGGGCGGGGGGGGGGGGCCCGGCAGCGATGGAAGGAGAGTCTGCCTGGGGAAGAGCTCGAGTGGGCGAGCACCTCGGGTCACACTGGCTGTCACCTGCTTGGGGCTCAGTGGTGTGCGCCCTGGACGTCGCCGTTTGGGTGACGGGCCTACCCACCACCCTCCAGGGATCAGGGTTGTTGAGGCACAGGAAGGCTACCGCCTGGTGTCACTGGTCCCATCAGACAGGTTGTGTCCTGCCTGCATTGTTACCGGGTTTCTGACAGCCTTTCCCTTAAGCCCTGCCAACCCGCCGTGTGACTGCTGGTCAGAAACCCCCCAGAGAATGAAATTTGAAGTTATTCGGTAACTATTACCATTCGTTTTTAATTTTATTGCTAGTTTCCACCTAATGTGCAAAACTTCTGTTTTTGAAAAGACCGAGAAAAACACAATGTGGAGAGCAATGAGAAATGTTCTTGGCTGTGCGTCTGGTGAAGGTGACCGTGCGTGCGGGTCCCCGGCCCAGAGCTCGGAGCCGCCCTGTGGCACGAGCGGGCGGGAAGCAGGGTGGCCGCCACCTCCATCACCGCAGGGCTGTGCAGGTCCTGGCATCACAGCTGCCTGAGAGAGAGACCAATGGCTGGCCCGGAGCCCACTCCTCCAGGGTGACACCCTTGTGCCAATTCTGAGGGTGAAATTTGTCATGGGGGCCCCGTCCTCCTCCCTCCTGAAGGTCGAGTGTGCTTTCAGGATTCGCTGCCGACCCCCTGGGGGCCGGGTGGGGAGCTGCCGCTGTCACTGGATTTCCGCGCTCCTTTGGTTTCCTCTGTTCTCTTTGGGAAGGTCCGGTTGAGGCACCAGGACCTCCCGCTGTGCGGCTCATGCCCGTCTCCGTCCTGTTCTTTCAGGTGTGGCCGACGAGGACGCCTTCGCGGAGGAGTGCCGGCGACGAGGCCAGCACGCGCTGCCCGGCCAGCCCGCCAGCACCAGTGCCTGCCCTCTGAAGTCCCACCGGCCGGCCTCTGTGCCCAAACACGCGCCCCACCCCCCGGGTGAGGGCGAGGACCACCGGGCCGCCAGCAGCTGGGAGCCCCCGGCCGCGTTCCCCGCAGGTGTGCACGGGGTGTCCGCCGTGGAGCCTCCCCGCGGGGCTGCCTCCCGGCCTTCCCGGGGCCCCCGAGGACCGAGATGGCACCTGTGTTGCTGCGTCCTGGCCTGACGGATGGGCGGGCGGGTGGGGGGAGGCCGCGTGGAGCCCACATTAAAGCGGGGTGCCGGTCTCCCACCACGGCATGCCGTGTGTTGTCGTGGGCAGCAGCTGAGCCCCTTCGTGTAACTTCCAACTTCATGCTGGGAGTCTGGCCCCGCAGAGCGGCCACCCGCCCAGCCTCTCCTGGGGGCCCTGCGGCTGCAGCCGTGTCTCCCTGCCTTGCTGTTGAATTACAGACAGAACCTGACACCCGCCCCCAGGGGTCCTGTGGTCAGGTGGATGGGTGCTGACCCACCCTTACCCCACGGGAGGTTTCCCACCTCTGGATGCAGTGAGGCTTCGTGACCCCCTTTCTCCAGACCCCGCTCTGCCCTCTTCCAGCTTCTTGACCTGTAATTTCTTAGCCCAGATGGGTCTTTGAAGTGTGTTCCCTGTAGAAAGTTCTGGATTACTTCTGATGGCATGGCTGTGCATGCAGGCTGACCCTGGCTGAGTCTAAAGGCCGATGTAAATCTAGTTTGAATTACTCATCAGTTTGAAGCATTTGTGCCCGTCTTGGCTCTCAGCAACTGGAAGTCTCCAGGTTGACCACCGCAGGTTATGTGGAGGAAGAGGTGGATCCTTGGTCCCTTGTTTCAGGGTGACGTCTCTGTGTACGTCGTGAGGTTAGTTCTGTGAACCTAGGGCAAGAAAACATCGTCTGCACAGGGAACTGGAAGGATGAGGTCTATCCTTTTCTTCTCCCAGAACTTTCTGTTGGGAGCTCTGTCCCTTCAATCCCCTTCTGGCCCTTTTCATTTGGAAAGGGGGGTGTGTGTGTGTCTTGAGGAGGACGGGATTTGTCCCATCCACCCACCGGAAGGCGGGTGTCCTGGGTTCTGAGCCAGGGTGCAGAGCCCCGTGGGACTGTGCGGACCTGGCCACCGGCTGCCAGGGAGCAGTGCCACCCGAGGCAGATGGGCCATTTGGGAACGTTAGTCTCTTCCTGGGTAATTGAAAGAAAAATAGAGGTGATTGGAAGGGCTGTGTGGATTCAGAAAAAACTTGTTCTGTCTCGAATGGGCGTGTGGATGTTCTCCCCAGATTTATCGTCACCTCCTGGTCCTGGCCGCTCGTTGGCTGGACTTGGCGAGGGGCAGGGTTGTAGATGCAGTTTCCTTGAACAAATACGATTTGAACAGGGACTTCCCGGGCTGTCCCTTTGGTTGGATGGTTACCATAAACCTGGGTGTCTAAACTGGGTGGGAACATCCCAGTTCCCAAGAGTGAGGCGTGTGGGCTCAGGACTGCCCGGAGGAGCCTTGTTGAGACATCTAGCTGGCTTCCTGAACGGGAAGTGGACCTGGGGTCACAGTGAGGCCCGTGCTGCCTCTGAGCGCCAGAGACCAGGGCTGTGGGCGGAAGGAGAGTAGCCACTGCTGGGGAATCATCAGAAGAGAATTCTTCTTTGTGAAATCTTGTGCTTTGGCAGTTTTTACCATCAGGTCCCTCCCAGGTGTCGTCTCCAGGTGGGGAAACTGTTGACTTACGAACCCCGCACGTGCTCACACACGAGGGCCAGCAATGGTCTTGTGCGTTTGCCGAACGCTTCCTGCCCGTGTTCCACAGCCATGTCGGGCGGCCAGGTCTCAGCCCGGCAGGTGCTGGGCGCTGCGGAGCACACCTCTTTTTTGTGTGTGGTTTGTTTCCTTCTTTCACATCAGGCTACGAGGCCTTCAAAAGAGTGTCAGAGTGAATCACCAAAGAATTAAAGATACGCTTTTTACATGACTAGAGTGAGCTCGTTTGACTTCTTATCGAGAGACGATAGAGCTGCTCCGGAGGAAGACTCCAAAACTGGGACAGTGGAAAAGGCTGCTGGGTAACAGGGCAAAGCTAGGTGCCCAGTGGGTCAGGGCCTCCAGGGAGCAGAGTGATGGGCCCCTGTCCTGCCCCGCCACGCCTGCCCCTCCAGCGGGCACTCTCCGCGTGGTCTGGAGGCTCCCGCGGTCGCTTCCTGCCAGGCTTTCACATTGCGGGCAGCTTTCTTAGAAGCATGTGGTGAAGGGCTTGGTTCCCTACAAAGTGTCCGGTGCCCCCACTTGGTGCTTCAGCCATTGGAGCAATCGCCGGGCTAGGTGCCCCCGGGGCTGGCGGGGTGGGCAGTGGCCTGGCGGGTTCTGATGATTTTAGGCTAAAAACGAGCTCTCGCTTGTGATGCGCTCAGGCCACAGAACATGGGCTTCATTGCTCCTGGGAGCACGTCCCGTGTTGATGGTGCGGCCCGTTGTGGTTCAGGGTCAGGATGTGGCTGGGGGAGCCTTGGCCCGTCCGCGGGGGGAGTTCTGTGTTCGGCCCGACGGTGCCTTCTTGCCGGTATTCACTGTGGTGTTAACCTGCTGTGAGACGGGGTGACCGCCCTGGCTTTATTTCAGAGGACACATCGCACGCCTCTCGGAGCCCGTGAATTAGACGGCGAGATGTGGATAAAGGATGAGTGTTTTTCGTTTATGGATTCCACACACGCTGGAGGTCTATCGAGAATGTGTAACTGTGAAAAAGGAAAAATGATTCGTAGTGAAAAATTCACGAATGAAAGGGTAACATTGATCCTTTAACTTCCCAGCTCTGCCCGGTGTGTGCCCGGGGGCCCCTTCTGGCTTAGGAGACTCATGAGTGGAGACGGGGCCGGGGCCTGAGTATGAGGCAGGAGAGGGTCCCGGCGCCCCCGTGGCCCCCTCGGTCGGTCGTCGTGGTCGAGTGTGAAAGGGACAGCTGAGAGGAGCGGCTTCTGGCCGGAGCAGCCTGGCCACAGGGACGGGGCTGCCGTGCGCTCGCGGCGGGTTAGCAGGACTTTCTTCTCCTTCCTTTTGGCTTATTGTGCGGGTAGCGGAGTCAGGCAGGAGGACGCTGGGCGTGAGGACCTCCAGGGCCCCTGCCACGACCCCCGTGTCAGGGCCACTTCCGTACAGCACGTGACCCGGATGGCTGTGCTGCCGGGAGAGCAGGCAGGACACAGGCCGCAGGGCCCTGGGGACCGCGCTAGCCTCCACCCTCTGCGAGCGGATTCCAGGGGCGTTGAGTCCGTGGTGAGGCCGGGAGGCCCCGGCAGCCTCGTTCTGTTGGAGGCATGTGTGTGTCCTCAGCTTCTCCTCCCGCCCCACAGCGGGCATCGCGATCAGGTCCCGGTCGGCTGTCAGCGCCCACCTAACTGACCCCCGGGCCCGGCCCACCCAGGGGTGGTGCTGTGTGGACACATGCGTGTCGTGAGCAGACTGGGTCTGGGTTCTGTCTGGAGAGAGACTGTGTTCTAAAATGGCGCCTGCCTCAACTTAAAATCTCGAGGATGCTTTTATGTGCTCTTCTCAGCAGGCTTAGGGGCCCACGTGCATTGGGTCGCAGGCCTGCAGTGACCCTGGCCTGGTTCTAGGCTGACCGTTCAGAACGATCCTTTGTTACCAAATTCAGCGTCCCGCTCCGCCCACATCTGTGTGGACTAACGCAGCACAAGGTCCTGAGCTGTTTTTGCAGAAATAACCTGGAGCTCTTCCGGCTCTTGGACAAAATCTCAGGAGGGTGAGCAGGTCACACCCACCTCTTTCTCCCCCGGCTTCGGGCAAGCACACAGCACAGGGGAAAAGGTTGGCGTGGGGCATTGGTTGAGCCCCGGACCCTGTAACAGCTGGGCTTCTCCCTGCAGAGGGCCCCCCCCCCCCCCCCCCCCCCCCCCCCCCCCCCCCCGGGGAGGCCCATCCCCCGAGGCGGAGCCTGCCCTGCCTTGTCTCCAGGTGACCTGGGGCTGGGGCGTGGGGACAGATGATGGGTGGGCCCGCGGGGCTGGGATGCTGGTTGGATCATGTTAGAGCTTTACATCTGCCAAGTTGGAAGTCCGTCCATGTTTTTGTTGAGCCTTAGATATGGAGCAGATAGGAGTGATGACACGTTACTTTATCGCGAGGTTGGTTTGTTTTAACCGGGGGGATATCTAGAGACACGTTTGCCTCTTAGTGGGGCCGCAGCTGCTCTGCAGTGTTTCACACGCCTGTTTCCTTAGGATTCAAAGAAGGTGGCAAGAGGAAGAAGCAGAAGCAGAGAGAGGAGTTGAAGAAGAAGAAGTCGACCAAGGGCCGCCCGTAGACGGGCCGCAGTGCAGCAGCGGCCCGCACACGCGCTAGGTGCCGCACCCCGAGACCACACCTGCTCGGCGCTGGGGACGCTGGGGGCACACCGGTCAGGGCCTGGGGGGCGGGAGCACGGAGCCGCCGGACCGTCCCTGCTTCTCCAGCTCTGCGGCCGAGGCCGCCCCTGCTTGCCTGGCGCACACCTGCGGAGATGCTTGCAGCTTTGGCCGTGTGGCGCTCCCGACGGCGCGTGCGTGCTCGCGACACGACCTTCGCTCCTCCGCTGAGTGTATGAATCTAGACTCAAGCACAGGGTGACGTAGAGGTGACTCCTGACCCCGGGTGACCTTCTCTTCAGTTTCGGGGGAGCCAGACCTTCACTGTGACCTGGCTGCTCGAGGTGTGGAGCCCCCTCACGGTTATGGTTTTACTTCTCATCTTCTCGAATAGCCCGTCTTTCCTTGGATCCGTAGTTGTTTTGGCAGGGACACAGGAGTCTACAAAGTTCTGTTCAGCAGCCTAGGTTAGGCTCAGGCTCGGGGGAAGCAGACGAGCCCCTCCCACACGCAGCTCGTGAGGTACTGAGCACAGGCGCTGAGCCGGGTACGGGCTCCAGCACCGGCTCCTTCAGAAGAATCGCTTCCCTTGGGCCGGGGTCTCCCAGCTTCCCGCAGCGACTCCTCTGCAGGATTGAGGCCCCCAACCCCCTCCCCGCCTGCCGTCAGGGCCCCTCCTCTCACTCCCGCACCCGCCTGAGTCCCCTTTCCCTTTGCCCTCGGGCACCGAGGGCATCGTGCAAAGCTTGGATGGGATTCTCAAAGGCCAGCAGCTTTCACCCAGCAGTGTTGGGAGCCCGGGTACCGGGGGCATAGCTTTCATGGCCGAGCTGCGGGCTTGGGCGGCAGGAGCGAGTGTGGCGCGTGTGATTCTCGGGTGGCTGTGCCGTTTGCTCCGTGTGCCTGCTTGTGGTGAAAGGTGGTGCGGACTCTGGTGTTGGATGCTTCGTGTGGACAATGTAACCATGAAAGCGTAACGATTTTAAGTGCTACCCACGTAAATAAACTGTAAGCGTTATTGACTAACACTCACTTGCCATCGTTTATAAACATCAGTTATTAGTAATTAAAAAGAAAAGCAGTTCTTCTCTGTCATTTCAGTTACGAGAGATCAAGTGATATTCTGGGGGCAAAAGTCGATTCTGAGATGCATTCCCGTAGGGTGGAAATGTTTTAAAGATGACGGTGCCGCTGAATGCACGATGTATGAAACCAGCGTCCTTGCTGACACCATGGGAAGCACGGAGATGAGCCGGGCATTCCTCCAGACTTTGTCTTGGCCGCGGACAGTGTTCACGTCCCGGGGCTGTGAAAGGAGGCTCCCTCCTAGACCTTGGAGCCTCTCGGAGTGGCGACCACCACGCACGGCGCCCTGACATGGTTCAGAAGCTCTCAGCCCAGAGCTTCCCTCATGTGGGGACCCAGGGGGAGGGCTGGCCCGACGCGAGGAAGGTTTCAGGTCCTCAAGGCCGGTCCCCCAGGATAGGACAGACACAGTGTCCGTGCCATGAGGCAGAGCCCCGGCGGTCATCAGGGTGCTGGGGACCCCACGACCATCTTCACACAACCCTGCCCTGCAGGCCGCTCCTGAGTGAAGAGGGGAGGCCCCTGGAGGGGAGGCCCACAGGTGGGTCCCGCTTCGGAGGAGAGGGGAGAGGGGGCAGAGCCACACCAGCCCAGGGGTGGGCACAGAGCTTGTGGGGCTGGAGCCGCCTCTTCCCCTGTGTTAGGAGGGTTAAGGGCTGCAAAGCTCACGTAAGAAACGTGCAATTTGAAATGCATCCCTTTCATAGGACATGCCGTGTCCCGTCCCCAATCTGATGGGGCAGCATTGAACCAGGAAAATGCTGTGGAAACATCCACAGGGAAACTCTTTCAGACTCCCGTTTGGAGCCTTCAAAAAGTGGGGCGTATGACATTAATAATCACGCCTGATTCTTTCACTTTTGCCAAAATGAGGTTTTATTTTGAAGGTCGTTTGACAGTAGGGAGACCTAGGATTCACCGGGCTCGGAATCCAGGTCACGTCTCTGCTCACGCCGGTGGTCCTGGTCACCCCTGGTTGCTTCCACGGAGCTTCTGCACCAGAAACTGCCCCTCCCCCGGCGCCGGCCCCTCCCTCCTTCACCATCTGAGTCTGCCACCCAGAGGCCATCCTTTCGGGTCGTTTGGTCTGCAGTTGCCCACCTGGAGGACCCCTCCGGGCACACCCCTGTCTGCAGCGCCCTCTGGTCCTCACAGGTGTCGTCCTGGGAACCTGAGGATGGCCTCGGGCCAGAGTGGACGAGGACCGCTGGGGCTGTGGCTCTGCCCCTGCCACGCCGCCCCCTCCATCCGGCACCGAGCAGCCGCGCAGCTTCGAACACCACATCGGAGGTGACGAGTGCGGCGGGGCACCCCTGCGCGTGAGAGGCAGTGTGACCCCCTCCTCGCGGACAGAAGAGCACCGCTGAGCTGACGGAGGCCCGGCCGCGGGACGTGGGTGCCCGGGGTCGGGAGGGGCCGGGCAGGGCAGCCCCGCGGACGGCCCTGGCTCCAGGTGGGCAGGAGGGAAGGGCGGCTGCGGAGCTGCGTCTGCCCAGGAGGGCGGGTGGCGGCCCACTTGGTCCTGCGGGTGGATGGGCCCTTCCCCCGCCTGGTGAGCAGAGATGAGACCGGGTTCTGGAGAGTGCGGTGTGTTCTTGTCATCGCGGTGCCCCCTGGGGGCCCTCCCTTACCCGTGGCTGCTGCCTTGGCCCAAGGATGGTCCACCCGGATGGTCCCCCCGGCCCTCGGCACCCTGCCACCTCACGGAAGAGCCCGGCTCGCTCGGGGGCAGGTTTCCCCGGGGCCCGCCTCCCACTGGGCCCCCGCAGAGCCCGCTGTGCTGGCCTGGCCCGGGACCTGGGGACAGACCCCCTGGGATTGTGGGCTGTCCAGGGGAGGCGGCCGGTGTTCTCAGCCAGGTGACTGCTGTGAGCTTCGGGGACGCCGCAGGCGAGTCACCCCAGGTTGAGAGCAGGGGCCCGTGTCCCACGCAGCGGTCCGGGCTGCCGGCCCCCGCACAGAGGCCTTTCGCCCACACAGAGAGGGGCTGTCCCTTGGGACTCTTCCCCCACCCCCGGGAGCCGCTTCCGCTTGGGTTGAAGCCTGGAGCGTGCAGAAGATGCACGGGACCTGCTGGCCTCCCCCTCACGAGGCCCCGGCCTTGGCCGACAGCTGGAGACCACGACAGCCCTGCCTTTATTGCGGAGACGGCGGAGAGGGGGGCGGCCTGGCCCAGGGTCCCTCCCCGGCCACCAGCGTCCAGCCCCATGCTTGGCAGGGAGGCTGCTGAATACGCGTATTTTGAAGAAGTGAAGGGATGAAGAGGCTGAGGAGGGGGCGCCGGGCTCCCGGCCTTTGGAGGAGCAAAGTCACGGGAGGCTGCCGTGGCCCCGTTACCGCCTGTCCGCAGCTGTGCCGTGAGCTGCCTAAGATGCCATGATTTTTAGTGCTGGTGAAATGCAGAGAACATGAAATGGACCATTTAAACCGTTTTTCATTGCACAGCTCAGGGGCGCTTAGCACAGGCACCCTGTTCTACCAGTGCCACCCCGTCATGTCCAGCACTTGCTCTGATCTTCCCAAACCGTGTCCCCGTGAGACATGACTCCTGTCCGCCCCCCACCCCGTCCTCCTTCCTGTCTCTGTCGGTGGCTCCAGGACCTCGTGTGAGTGGGGTCACACAGGGTTTGTCCTGTGACTGGCGTGTCTCGCCCAGCATCCACGTTGCCGTGGGCGTCCGTGGTGGGTGACCACGGTCCCCGGAGGGGCGGACACTTGGGTCGCTGCCGCTGGGCCGCGTCCGGCCTGCGTCCTGATGTATTAGCAGCAGAGGGTCCGACCCTTCGGGAAATGTCCCATCCTCTGGCGAGGCGTGTGCTGTGTCAGCTCCCGCCCCACATGGTGCGTGGCAGGGCTCTTCTGTTGTCTGGGGTTCGGGAGGCAGCAGGGGTGGACGGGCCCGTGGAGCGTCTCGGGTACCAGGCGAGCCCCAGGCTTGGCAAGAGCCCCGGACACGGCTCCCGACCGGGCGCAGCCGGCGGAGCCTTCGCTGCCGCTGGGGCTCGGGGCATGCCCGGTGCCCGCTGCCTGCGCTCCGCTCCCCAGGCCGCCGCCTCCCAGTTTCGGGCGGTCCTCCACGGCAGACCCCCGACTTCCTGCCCACCTGGAGCTGCTGATCAAGGCTGGGCAGGAAGGGCATCCCGGGCCCGCAGCCAGGCGGCTTTGGGTGGATGTGTGGCACCAGGCCCCTTCCTGGGCCCGCCTCCCTGCCCCCTGCAGCTCGCGGGCCCCGTTGCCACTGACCACCCTCGGAGGCCCCCCTGGGTTTTCCGTTCACTCTTGCCCGTGCCTGGGCCACCTGGGCACCTCCTCACACCTGCTGCATCCACCTGGCTCTCAGCTGAGTCTGCCTGGGGTGGGGGTGATGGGAGTGGACACCAAAGGTGCCCCAGTGTTGGGTGGCTGCAGGACAGGCCCTGGGGTGGCTGTTAAGGTCTCACCAGGCATGGTTACTGCCCGGGGCCGAGGCCCCCAGCCCAACTAGAGACCCACGCTTGGTAGAGGCCACGTGAGGGCAGAGGAGTAGTCCGGCTCGGCACCTGCACCAGGCCGCTGCCTCGGACCCCGCTGCCGGGCGGGCGCCCAGCTTCTCAGATTGAGCCCAACGCCGTGAATATTTGTCAGAAAATGGCTCAGTGTTCGTTTCATCCGAATTCCCGACTTCTTCCCCAGGAAGACGTGGAGTCGTTGACAAGCGGGTCCAGCAACTCTGACTGGAGCCCCGGGGCGGGGTCAGGTTGACGGGTGAGGCCGCGTTGCCAGCAGCCGGTGTGGATGGCTGGCGGGTGCCGGGGGCTGGGTCTGGAGGAGACGCCGGCACCGCGTGCCTCCCCGCCTGGCGCTGCCCCCGCCGCTGCGGCTCCCCGACGCGGGGCGGCGGACGCAGCTCATCAGGGCCTGTCGGCAGCCGCTGCGTCAGCGGATTCCTTGCCTCTGTCTCTGGGGTTTTCATAGGTTTTGCTTGATCAACAGCATTCATTCTTAGTGGACAAACAGAATTCGGTTTTGTGGCTTAGAAATTATTGTTTCTCTGGTCAAGTAGCCGTTTAAACAGTGACTGGGTGGCCCTGGGTGACCAGGACGATGAATCTGCCCGTTCCTGAGAAAGCCGATGTCGTGCGTGGGTGTCGGCCAGGCGTCTGGGTCTGGAATGAAGGCGGGCCTGGCAGAAATCCTGGCAGGAGAGGGCGGGGCTGCGGGAAGCAGTGAGCCCCTCAGTCCACCGGCCAGGCTTCCGAAACACTGCCCGTCCCTGGGCCGGCACTCCCCAGGCCCCTGCCTCTTTCCTTGTTCTCCCTTGAACCCAGATCGGGGTCCAGGGCTGGCGCTGCGATGCCCCCGGGATGGGACACCCAGGTGCTCTGGACTCCTGGCTGTCAGGCGCCTGGCTGTGTCCCTGTCCTTTTACAAGGAGACCGCAGGCTCCAGGATGTCAAATATGGTCCCTGATGTCCACAGAGAGAGGAGAGGTGGGCTCTGAGCTATGTCTGTTTGACGTGAGGTTTTTATGCCCCGACCCACCAGGTCATGCTCGGCCAAGGCCAGAGGTGTTTCGTGCAAAGCTGGGCCAGCTCGCCTGTCTTCAGGGTGGCTGGGGGGACAGCCTCCCCGAAGCGTTGTCACCTCTTTACGATTCCCTTCCGGGCGGGAGTGGTCCTGGGGGTCTTGAGCCACCTGCCCTGCCTGGGATGCCGCCCACCGGGCCTCCCCACTGGGTGACACCCGGATAGGCGGCCTGGGCTTTATCAACCCAGCCCGGGTGCTTTGAGGGTGAAAAGGGCTCAGGACTGACTTGGCCAGGGTGTCGGGGGTGTGTGCTTGGTTCCAGGCACCTCACGTACCAGTTGCCAGGGAGCTGAGCATCCGGAGTTGTGTTCGGCTTTTGCGGTTTTAACTTGGTAGCAGGGAGATGTTCCTACAGGAGAGTAGCTAGATGTGACAGTCGTGTGGGTGTGTGATTTGCAGACCATTTTAAAGTAAATCAGACACTTGGTTCTTAAATACTTCCTATGCATCTCCAAAAATATCATTCTTTGCACAACCTCAATACCATTATCACACCTCAGAAAATTAACGGTAATTCCCCAGTGCCACCAAACTCCCAGTCATTTTCAAAATGATTTTATAATGTTATAAAACCATGCTTCACTCAAGACCACATCCTCCTTTGTGCTTATGTTGCCTAACTCTGCGTTCTTGCCTTCTGTGATGAGAAGTCTTTGTCACGTGCAGCGTGTATTTGAGTGGACAGAGTACGTGGCACCTGTCGGTCTGTCTGGTCCAGATCCTCCCTTCAAAGCCTGGACATCCTCTCCTTTTGCCTCTGAGTATCCACCACCGTCTCCCTCTGTGTTCTCAGCTGGAATTCTATGAACGCGGATGTTCCCAGCCCCACTCTGGGACCCTGAAGTGCAGTTTGCACAGAAAAGGCCTGATAAATGTGGTGTCCTTTTCCTACTTTTCAGTCCTCAGAATAATGCTTGTTTCCCGACTTCCTCCTCGGACACCCAAGGTGACCGGTTACTTTCTCTTTTTAGTCTCAGATATCTTTATTGTGTTTTGTCCATTGAAGCCACATCCCAGGGCGCTCTGGGTGATTGTGAGGGATATGTGCATTTAACCAAGGGTCATCCCAGGACTCAGAGTAACTCTGGGGTGCTGGGCTAGGCCTGGTGTGTGTGTGTGAGTGACAGAGACAGAGACTGAGGCAGAGATGCCGCAGGAAGCTCTGGCCTGTGGACTGCGTTCCTCAGGAGGGCACCGTGGTCCCCCGCAGAGACGGCAGAGGGCTGGGGTGCTGTGCTGTGAGAGGGAGGTCCATTCGTTATCAGGGCCCTGAGATGTTAAAATCGTTTGGGAAAAGCTCACAGGGCTGAACGGATGGGATGAGAAGACAACACGGCCTCTCCCGTGACCCAGAGTAGCCCAGGTGGGAGGAATTGCAGGCCTAGCTTCCAGTGACCAGCAGAGGCCGGGCCCAAGGCTGCCCTTCTTCCTTCCTGGGCCGGCTGCTGCCGCCAGCTCCTTCCAGATTCCCACGGCCGTTGGTCGTGGAGGAGAGGCCACCAATGGTGATTGGTCCACCCACCCACCCCCATCATACATCCATCCACCCACCTCCATCATCCATCCATCATCCATCCATCATCCATCCATCCATCATCCTTCCATCATCCATCCATCCATCATCCATCCAGGGCATACCAGTCATGCGTCTGGCGTGTGCAGGCTTGTTGGGGGCACAGCTGTGCGAGCTGCAGCCTGCCCTGCAGATGGGCCCACATGCACTGTGCACAGGTAGGAGGAGTCACCCCCGGTCCTGCCTTCTCAGGCCCCATCCCGGCAGGGGGCTCAGACAGTGCAAGAGGAGCTCCGAGGAGGGGCATCTGCTGCGGGGGGGTGGTCCCGGTGAGGAGAACTCGTGGGAAGGAGGGTCTGGGCCGAGTAGGGCGGAGAGCAGTGGGCTGGAGGAGCCAGGTCGGGGCAGCTTCCAGGACAACAGAGTCTGGGCTGGGCGCTGAGTCCAGCAGAGCAGGCCTGGCCTGAACACGGCCGTCCGGAGGAGAGGGCGCCGGGCTGACTTCGGCCGCCTGCCTAGGCCAAGGCGCTCTGCCGATGGGCCAGCGATGGACCTGCCCTGAGGACCACGTCCGCCCATGGTGGGCAGGGAGGCTCGCCCCATGAAAGCCCCTCCCAACGTCAGAGCAGGTCCTTTGAGCTCAGGCGTGACCTTGGACCACGGAAGCAGCAGGAACCAGGTCTGGGGATGGGTGGGGGGCGACAGGGTGACTTCCCAGGTGCCCGCTCGCTCTTGCAGGAAGTGGCCGCCGCGTCAGGGCTGGCGCCATCTGTGTCTCCTGGCAGCCTTGAAGTTGCCACCTGTCACTTGACAGGGATCACTTCTCACCTGACAGGATCACCTGGCAGCTCACCCCTGGCTCCAGGTGCGGGTCCTGCCCCCAGCCCCCTCTCCTCGGCCGTCATCCCTGGATGCTGTGAGAGGTGCCCTCTCCCCACCGTCTCGTCCACCCTCGAGCGGCACCGAGCAGGCCTGGAGGACGCGTGCACAGGAGAGGAGTCCAGAGGGAGAACGGGGATGTGGGGCAGCACCGAGGACGACCGCCGGGCAGAGCAGCCCGGGCACAGGACCAGTCAGGCCACGAGCACCCTGTGTCCCATGGCCACAGCTGACTGCCCGGCCCCGCCGCCCCAGCTCCTGGAGACCCCACGTCCTGGCAAGGGGGTCCACGTCCTAGCCTGGAAACTGTGAGGAAATCGGGTCTTTGCAGACGCCGTATGTCTAGCCAAGGACCTGGTCTTGTGGGCTAGGGTGGCCCCAGTGCAGGGGTTGGCGTCCTCTAAGACAGGGAGGATGCCTGAGGCTCAGACATGCTGGGAGGAGCCGGGCGGGAGCTGGGGGCAAGGCCGCCACAGCCTGGGTCACACCCTGGCCCCATCCATACATCAGTCCATCCATCCATCCATCCATCTATCCATCCATCGCCTGTGGGCACTGCTCTGGGAGATTCAGCTTAGGATGTGGTTTCTGGGATGTAGCACTTCAGCATCTCAACTTAAAAAACCCACATCAAATATTTTCTGAAGATTCCCGTGTGTCTGTGCAGTTTGGAGGGGATTTTTCCTTATCCAGGGTCTTCAAGGAGAAAGGTCCGCGTGGCAAGATGGCCTCGTATGGCGCAGTATTTTCTGTGGCCACAGGAGGGCGACTCCATAAAGGAAAACAGGACTGTGGGCAGGAGCCCCACCTCTGCCCCCTCCCACATGCGCCTGCACACACACACGCATACCTGCACACGCGTGCACACAGGCACACATGGTAGAGTAAGTCGGTCGTCCTTAAACTTTAATAATGTTGAAAATAATCAAAGCTAAAGTGAGTTGGAGGGGGAGGGGACCAGAGTGGTTTCCTCTCTCCTCGGTGGAATAAAATAGCTTTACTGGAGATCTGGAAGCTTTTCTTGTTCAACATTTACCATCTAGTCTCATCATGTTATAAATAACACGTCAAAGGATTCACAAGAACACAACTTTAAAAGATAAAATTAGGCTGTACCAATAGCTCCAGATTTTTTTCCTACACTCACACACCAAGAACATTTCTACATCTTTCACTCAAATAACATCTGACAAATGGTCATTTGTAGTTGCCTGGGATAATAGAGAAAGATAAAATCTGTTGTTAATATTTCTAGCACCTTCTGGCTAAAATAATCTCATGATCTGCTGAAGCCTGCACTGGTCCCCCACTAGTAGGTGATGGGGAGGAAACGTCAAACCTGCCCAAACTTGCACCAGAGCCCCGCCATCCCGGCTGCCTGGGAGCAAATGGGAGGCATTGCATCTCTGCCCTTGAAAAAAACCCGTCTGGGAATTTTTAAAAAAAATTTTATTGGAGTAGAGTTGCTTTACAATGTTGTGTTAGTTTCTGCTGTACAGCAAAGTGAATCAGCTATACGTATACATATATCCCCTCTTTTTTGGATTTTCTTCCCATTTAGGTCACCACAGAGCACTGAGTAGAGTTCCCTGAGCTATGCAGTAGGTTCTCATTAGTTACCTATTTTATACATAATATATACGTACATAGTGTATATATGTCAATCCCAATCTCCCAGTTCATCCCACTCCCCTTCCCACTTGGTATCCATATGTTTGTTCTCTTTGTGTCTCTTTCTGCTTTGTGAATAAGATCGTTTATCCAATTTTTTCAGATTCCACATATATGTGTTCATATACGATATTTGTTTTTCTCTTTCTGACTTACTTCACTCTGTATGACAGTCTCTAGGTCCATCCACGCCTCTACAAATGACCCACTTTTGTTCCTTGTTATAGCTGAGTAATATTCCATTGTATATATATACCACATCTTCTTTATCCATTCATCTGTCGATGGACACTTAGGTTGCTTCCATCTCCTGGCTATTGTAAATAGAGCCGCAATGAACATTTTGGTACATGACTCTTTTTGAGTTATGGTTTTCTCAGGGTATATGCCCCGTAGTGGGATTGCTGGGTCGTATGGTAGTTCTATTGTTAGTTTTTTAAGGAACTTCCATACTGTTCTCCACAGTGGTTGTATCAATTTACATTCCCACCAACAGTGCAGGAGGGTTCCCTTTTCTCCACGCCCTCTGCAGCATTTATTGTTAGTAGATTTTTTTGATGGTGGAGAATTGTTTTTGAAGCTCTTGGTGCGAACATGCAGCTGTTTCATTAATCCTGACTTTTACAATGAGTCATTTCTCCAAGGTGTGGTTTAACTTTCTAATAACTAGTGCAAGTCTTCCTGTCCCCTAAGTGTGATGTGACACTTTGTGACGTCAAAGAGGGTGACATCTAGTGTCCCCCGTCCTCTACTCCCTACCAGACTGTTACTGAAACCGAGGTGAAAGACAAGCTGACGGAAGAAATAAAGGGGAAGAAGACAGCGGCCAAACCCGAGCTGCCCCAATCCCAATAACACCCATGAGAAGTCATCGCCCCTCCCCGTCGGTCCCCATTTAAAACGCGCAGGGGGGAACTTGAAATACGTGCTGTGCTCTGACATGCCTGCTGCAGCCTCTTCCTCCAAACGACCCCCCTGATCCAACCTCGGACCTAAGAAAACCTCCGGGGTCACCAGCCAGTCTAGGAAACGACATCCTCCTAATAGACTGGCTTCCATTCTGATGCAAAAGTCAGTTGATTTCTGTGACTCCTTCGTGAACTCCAGTCTTAGGCTTAAAGGGTTTATGGTTTGCGTTGGAAGGACAGCGTACGACAGTAGGCGTGGGGTTTCAAAGGTCCTTCCGTGTGGTTGTAAAAACCTCCCGTCAGTCGGGGGCTGGGAGGCTTTACCGACACCACATCCCAGCTGAGGCTCCGATCAGACGTTGAGAGGGCGGCTGTGACAGTCTCGCCGCCCTGTCGCCCAGATTTAGGAACTAGGAAATACAGGCATGGTCTAGAAAAATTCATCTCTCCACCCCTTTTATGTGCCCTTAAATCTACTTTCTTTTCATTTTTAGCTGCATTGACAAATGCTTCGCTGTAAGTGCAAGCTTCTTGGGAGAATATAAATATTATTAGATCTGCCTTTCATTAGAGCCAGACAACCAATTTCATTTCAGAGTAAGAGGCTGCCTGCACGTTTCTGGAATTCTACTTTTTATATACAATCTCTACCGCTTACATATTTTTAATGCAGTGTCCGTTGTCAGGTCAGAATAACAGGACCGACCCGGTGCTGATTACTCTGTGGAAGTGAGTTTCCTCGCGTGTGGGTCTAACCTTCGGCTGTGCTGTGGATTTGCCGGAACTGACATTGTGATCTCCTCAGCACAGTTTATATTTATCACAGCCAGTTTAGAAAGAGTTGGAATTAATTAGGGAATGTTTCAAATGTCAAATCGTTAAATGAAACTGTAAAAAGTGAATTGTGGTCTTTGGTAAGCAAGTATTTCATAAAATAAGATCCCTGGAATGAAACGGTCATTGCTCTGAAATATATGGTTTTTATTACCACTTTTAGGGACGCGGATCAACAATCCAAGAGTTTTAGATTTGATACGAATAGTGATGTATTATAGCTGCCACAGGAAGTCATGGGGTTTGATGTCTAAGACATCACCAGAGACTTGAGGACGTATTCAATCAAAACGTGGCGTAGTTAGGGGTGTGTGTGCGTGTGGGGGCACCTGCCGGTTGTTCTTTGCATTTTAAAAGTCATTTACAAAGCGCTCAGAATGATAGATAACGTAGAAAATATTGACAGCTGAAGTTAACAAATATAGGAGTCTTCTTTGAAATAAATGATCAGGCTGCTGGGAGGTGACCTGGGGCGTCGAGCAGGAGGGACGCTGCCTGTACACCGGCTGCCTCGCCTTTGTCACATGCCATCTGTGGTGACTAATGAGGACCACGGGTACCAACAACTTCAGAAATTCCCCCAAACTGAGAATCTTGTCTCCTTCCTAAATGTGGTTCTGATGACACAGAAACAGTTTCTGTTTCGATGCGTTGATGTTACTCACAGCGAACAAGCTGTGACAAGTAAGTCTGTCGGGGAGCACTCCTGATTTTTCTCTTTTTTTTCTGGTTGTTTTTGTTGAAAACACTTCTTTTTTCAGTGTGGAAGGAGCTGGTAAGGAGGTATGAACAGCCAGCATCTGTGAAAGCGTCTGCTGCTCTTGAAGCCGGGAGCCAGGACGTGAATGTTTGCTGGGTGGTGCACACGGTCTGGGGGCGGCAGGGGCCCCGAGGCTTTTCACAAAAATGCAGACAGATGAGGCTGAAGCCAAGAAACCCTCCTCACGGTCAGAGGGAGAACTTCTGTCCCTGGGGGACAGCCTGCAGACTTCTACGTGGAGACCATAAAGCCCTGGTGTGCAATCATGTCTGTGATCAAATCCGTCTGGTTGGTCTGAGCCGACGGCCGCAGCTGAAATCAGTCCACTTTCTTTCTTTTTTAAAATTATATATTTATTTATTTATTTTGGGCTGCGTTGGGTCTTCGTTGCTGCGCGTGGGCTTTCTCTAGTTGCAGCGAGAAGGGGCTACTCTTCGTTGCGGTGCGCGGGCTTCTCACTGCGGTGGCTTCTCTTGTTGCGGAGCACGGGCTCTAGGCGCGCGGGCTTCAGTAGTTGTGGCACGTGGTCTCTAGAGCGCAGGCTCAGTAGTTGTGGCGCACGGGCTTAGTTGCTCCCCGGCATGTGGGATCTTCCCTGATCAGGGCTCGAACTCACATCCCCTGCATTGGCAGGCAGATTCTTAACCACTGCGCCACCAGGGAAGCCCTCAGTCCACTTTCATGTACGAAGCTCTCACGCTCCTCGGGGGTCAACCCGACACTGGCCTTTGGCTGCGTGAAGTGAGCAGGTGGGGGAAGCGCACTGCAGACAACACGCCGTTGCCATAGGGAGCCGTGGTCCCGGCGCGGTCACTGCTGGATGCTTCCGGAGGCTTCTCTCTGAGATGGAGCAGCAGGAAGCCCTGGGTTTCCCGCGGCGTCTCTCGCTGCGCTGCTGCCTGGACGAGAGGCGCCCACAGCCCCTGCCGGTCCCAGCCCATGTCTGCGTGTCTCACGCGCGCACGCGCAGTCACGCATGTCACACGTGCAGACGTGCTGCCCTCAAGGCCGCCACCTTGGGAGGGGGTGTTTACCTGGTGACGCACCAGGAAAAATGCTGTGGGATGGCATGGGGGGGGTCTCTGTGCTTTGCTGAGAGTGTTTGGTCCTGGGAACAGCCAGGAGCTCATCAGGGGAGCCTGGTGCGTGGAGGGGAGGGTGCGGCCGGATCGTGTCTGGGAAGTGGCCGGGGAGTCACGTCCGGATGAGCTGTTGATGCCGTGGGCGCTCGGTGGGGGGACCCGTGAGGGGGAAGCAGAGATCTGACCCGACCTGATCAGCCACGACACTGGCTTCTGCAAGACGGTCCCTGAAGTAGGAGCCCACAAGTGCCTTGTGTCCCGTGTCCACCATCCGCCACGAGGGGACACTTGTGCAGGAGAGCACATCCTGGTGAACAGCAGGTGTCAGATGTTCACTTGATGTGTCACAGTCGTGGCTCAAAAGTTCAGCCACACGCGTGTGCATGCACACACACACACACACACGCGTGCTCTCACTCCTGGTGACTCTGAATCTTCTCCCTTCTGCAGGGTCTGGAGCAGCGCTGCCCACCAGGGAGCCCCCGTCACAGCATCCTGTCTGGAGACCAGCTCAGCTTCACTCGTCCCAACCTTCCTGAGTCCTCATTCACCTTCACAGACGGTCCGGGCCAAAGACAGGTGAGAAGAGCCCCCCGCAGGGCCCCCCGGGGGAAGTGACTGCAGGGCTGGACGCTGGCCAGGCCTCCAGACCCTGGTGGGGGGGGACAGGTGGGGTGCCATGGCCAACGTCCAGCACCCCGGGCGCTCCAGGCTCACGGCAGCTGGGAAACCAGGTGGCCGTTGGCTGGCCTTGGAGTGGGATCTGGCCCAGGGGTTTAAAACCCTTTTCATGGAGGAGCGATACCCACTCCAGAAGCGCCCTCGGCAAGGGTATTATGGTGACTTTTCACACCCGCACAGCCAGCACCCGGCCACCCTGCCCAGCTCCCGTGGGACTGCCTTCCTGACACCTGCCCCCGCCCTTCGCTGCGTGAAGCTCGCGCTCACACCCACACGTGTGCCCCTCGCAGGCCGGGGGTGAGGGGTCGGGGCTCAGCTGGGCCCCCGGGCGCGTGGAGTCTAGGTCTCCAGGAGGACGCGAGGCTGTGACTGGCCCCGTCCCGCAGCCCCAGGACAGGGGTCCCACTTTGCCCCCAGAGGCCACCCGGTTCCTCCTAGCGCTTCCCCACGGCCCCCGGCAAGCTGGCCTCGACCTCCCAGCCTCTACTCCTGCCCCCCACCCCACCCCAGCCCGAGGAGGCCGTCGGCCTTCCAGGGGAGCGTCCGCGGCCCCTCCCGCCCACAGAGCAGAGGCCCTTGGCCTGGGGTCCGTGGGCTCCAGCGCTCAGTGGTAGATGTCCCTGGGGGCATTATTCCATCACAACCGCTATGTCCCCGTGTTCGGTCACCGCCAGTGGGTGCTTCACACGTTCCCAGGTGTCACTTGGTGGAGACGGGACTCCTGCCGGGCGCCGGGCATCACCTGGGGGTGGGCGGCCCGTCTTCCGTCCTGGGCAGTCACTTCAGTGGGGAAGCGGGGGGCCTGGAGCAGCGTGGGTGCCGGAGGGGTCAGGGAGAGGGGGGCGGAGGGGCCGGGGGCCAGGCCCGCGGCCGCAGCCGGGTTCCTGAGGGACCCACGTGCGGCCTTCGTCAGCTGCCTGGGGGCAGCCCTGCACTCTCCTTCTGCCACTTTGGAAAGTGTAATGAGAGAGAGAGAGGGAGAGAGAGGGATAGAGAGAGAGGAAGACGGAGGTGGGGGGGAGAGAGTGAGGGGGGCAGAGAGGGGGTGACTACAGGACCCGAGGCTGGGCTTGGTGGGTCAGGTGGCTGGGAAGAAGCCTCTGCACCCCTCTTTGCTCATGAGCTGTGGATGCCACCAAGGGGGCACCCAGCGCCCTCGGAATGGGTGCGCCCTTGCAATGGAATCATTTTCTTAATTCTATCTGCGGATTGCTCATTGCAGCTGTGCAGAAATACAACTGATTTTTGCACATTGATCTTGTATCCTACAGCCTTGATGAGCTCATTCATTAGTTGTAATACTTTTTGAGTGATTCCTTAGGGTTCTCTATGTTCAAGATTATGTCATTTGCAAATAGAGTTTTATTTCTTCCTTTCCGGTTTGGATGCCTCTTATTTCTTTTCTTGTCATATTGCCCTGGCCTGACCCTCCAGCAGGACATTCAGTAGTGGCGGTGAGAGCAGACTCCCATGTCTCGTCCTGATCTTAGGAGGGGAGGCTGCAGCCTTTCACCACGTGTGATGTCAGCTGTGGGTTTTTTCTAGGTGCCCTTTATCAAGTGGAGGAAGTTCCCTTGCATTCCTAGTTGCTTTTTGCTTTTTTGTATTTTTATCATGAAAGGGTGTTGGTTTTAGTCAAATGCTTTTTCAGTAAATAAGATGATCATGTGATTTTTGTTTTTAATTCTGTTCTTCTGATGTGTTACATTAATTGATGTTCGGATGTTAAACCAATCCTGTGTTCCTGGGATAAACTCCACGTGCTCATGGGATATGATTCTTTTTCTGTGTTGCTGGATGGTGTTTCTAGTATTCTGTCGAGGATTTTGTTGTCCATATTCAGAAGAGATATTGATTTGTAGTTTCCTCGTGATATCTTTGTCTGGTGTTGGTATCAGGGTAATACTGACTTCATAAAATGAGGCATATCCATAAAATAACTCTCCCAGTCTGTGAAGTGTCTAGAATTTTGCTGGGGGGGTCGACATGAAGTGTGCAGGTCCCAGAATCTTCAAGCCAGCTTTTTGGCTTTGAGTTTCCATTTGCACATTAGCTCTGTCACCTTGCAAAGACTTCCAGAGTGAATTTAGACTGAAATATTAGAACTTTGACCGTTGGAGGTGCTACATTTCGCCCCATGTCCAGTGGAATATTTAATGAATGAATGAACGAGCTCCCCGCCCTCCTCTGCAAATTCCAGGGTGGTCAGCACTCCATTCACTCTCCCAACTTTTTGAGACTTCTCCCAAACTGAGATTCCGTGTCTGCCAGATGCCTGTTTGTCACGCTTTTAGTGCCGCTACTAATGCCCCCTGGTCACTCAGCACTTGCTGTCTGTAAACCTCCTGCACACGTGACCTCTGCAGGCGCGCTTTCACTGCCTCCGTTTTCTGGACGAGGAAACTGGAGATGGCGGGTGACCTGCCACCGCCCCCGTGACGTCGGGTGACATCGGGGGGGACATGCCGGACGGTCTGCACCCAGCTGGGGCTGGCCCACAGCTGCCCCGGCCTCCGCCCTCGTCACCCGCGCCTCTGCCTGCTCTGCTCAGAGCCCTGAGCCGCCGGAGGACGACCGTGTCCCTTAAGGAGGAGGAAGCGCGGGTGCTACCGAGGCTTCCTTGGCAATTTTTTCTTTAATCAAAACCATCACGATTTGCAGCTCCATCTTGATTACGCCTCTCCCGCGGGCACCCCTGATTCCCTGCCTCATCCTTGATTTTTTATTTAAATTTTCCCCACTCTCCGTTCTGATTTCTAGGTCAGAGACTTTGAGACTCATCCTTGCTTGAAGTGGGCTTGGCGATTCTGCCCGGCGTGAGCTTGTTCATGAGGGCGAGGGACAGGGGTGTCCGGAGCGGCAGTGGGCGGCCCCTGCGGTGCAGGCCAGGGGCCCGGGCGCCGTCTTCCTTGATCCCTCTCTCTCTCTCTTTTTAATAAATTCATTTATTTTTAGTTTTGGCTGCGTCGGGTCTTTGTTGCTGCGTCCGGGCTTTCTCTAGTTTCGGCGAGCGGGGGCTACTGTTCGTTGCGGTGCGTGGGCTTCTCATTGCGGTGGCTTCTCTTCTGTCGAGCACGGGCTCTAGGCGTGCGAGCTCAGTAGCTGTGGCTCGCGGGCTCTAGAGCGCAGGCTCAGCAGTTGTGACTCACGGGCTTAGTTGCTCCACGGCATGTGGGATCCTCCCGGACCAGGGCTCGAACCCGTGTCCCTTGCACTGGCAGGCGGATTCTTAATCACTGCACCACCAGGGAAGTCCCTCCTTGACCTCTCTTGAACCCTAACCCCTGCCGAGCCAAGGGCTAGGGGTCATGTTCTCAGCTTCCCTGGCACAGCCAGGCTCACCCAGAATGCTGGGAGGCCCTTTACACGGCACTGTCCCGGGCGGCTGTGGGAAGTGGGGTCTAGGATCCCAGCATCCGCCTGTCTTGGGAGGAAAGGCTCCTGGGGCCTCCGGTCCTGATGCAGGAAGTCTTCCTCTTGTGCCCCCCGGGGTCAGCTCTGAGGGAAGCGGGAGGAGAGAGAGGAGAAGACCCAGGGCTGTCCTGGGCGGCACATCCCCCTTTGTGCCTTTGAAGGAAGAAATCAGCATCTGCATCACCGGTCACATTGCCGCCCGTGCACAGGGTCAGCGAGGGTCACTTCTCCTCTCGGGTGGGGGGACGGTGTTGTCTGACACTCTTTTCCGCTCCTTCTGGGGGAGGCGCTGACGGGGGGCCACCACCAGCCTCTTTCTCCGACGGGGATATTACCCCAAGGCTGCTTTTCCTTAGCAGGATCTGAGGGGTGGTAAGGCCGTGGGGTGCTTGATGGCCGAGATCCAAGGCCCCTGGTGGCCCACTTTCCTCCTTCTGCCACAGCCCCCGCCAAGTTGGTTCCCAGTCCTTCTGAAAGTCCCAGCATCCACCAGAAGCTGCTCTTGCCACCCCCCTACCAGGCCATAATCTCTGGAACTTTCTGACCGAGGCAAGTTTCCTCACACCCAGCCCTTGGTTAATGACACACCCCCCATCACACAAGTGCTCGTTCAGGAGAAGCTGGAGAGCACAGGAAAGTTGGAGGAAGGCTGCAAGAGTCACTAATCACCCATCACTGAGAGATCAGTGTCGTAAGAGCTTTCGAATATTTCCTTCCTGTTCTCTGACTAGTTCACGGATTTTGAGTGCGTACAGCTTTCATTAGAAACAAAAGTGAAATCCTCACATAGACTCAGTTTTGAGTCCTTCCTTCCCACTTAATAGTATGTGTCCTGGTCATTTTTCACATCATCAACACTTTTCAAGACATCATTGAAATAGCTACAGAGCCTTCCATCCTTTGGAGGTGTTACAGGGTGCTTGGTTCTTGTTTTTTTTATTTGTAAATTGTTATATTGAAGTATAGTTGATTTACAGTGTGTTGGTTTCAGGTGTACGGCACAGTGATTCAATTATAGATATACATATACATACATATATATACTTTTTCAGATTCTTTGCCCTTACAGGTTATTACTAAATATTGAGTATCGTTCCTTGTGTTATACAGTAGAAGCTTGTTGATTATCTATTTTATATATAGGAGTGTGTATCTGTTAATTCCAAACGCCAGATTTACCCCTGCCCCGCTTCCCCTTTGGTAACCGTAAGTTTGTTTTCCATCTGTGACTGTTCCTGTTTTGTATATAAGTTCATTTGTGCTTCAATCTTGTTAAAGCTCAACATGGAAACAACTCTGAACGTGGCCAGTTCTCCCAGAAACGTACTTCCAAGATGGGAGCTACACGCCCTGCTGGCCCCCTCTCTGGCCCACGAGGCTGCGGACGTGATCAACTCGAGGCACTAGGTGTGTGTGTGTATCTGCGTGTGTGTGCCTGTACGTGGTGTGTGTGTGCACGCACTCACGTGCCTGAGAGCAGACGCGGGCGCAGAGCTGGCGACACAGAAGTCCTTGCCTGGTTCTCTCTGGGGGCAGGAGGGTCCAGGCTTGTCTGGACACACGTCACAGCCACTAAAAGCCGACGGAGGTGATGCACGTGGGCCACAGAGTCCCCTTGGGATGGAGGTCGCCGGGCGCGGCTGAGCTGGGAAGGGCCGGGGGCCGTGCCGTGGTTGCCATGCCTGCAGACTGTGGATGAGAAACACGAACTGGGTAGCAGAAGCCGAGCAGAATCTGTTTCCCGTTTGCCATCACCGGGTGGAAGGGGGCAGTGGGGACTTTGGCTGCGAGCAGTTTCCAGTGTGAGGCTCACCCTTTCCGGGGAGCTGTGGCCTGTCTTTGAATGGTCGCCTTCCCCACGTTTTGTCACGGGCTAAGCGCGTCCGAACTCTGCTCACTGTATGACGTCATAATGACAGGAGGCTGTTGGGGCTTATGTTGCTGCCCAGTTTTCAGGGTCTTTGCTTCTCTTTTAGGGAACACATTGCGATAAATGAGAAGTGTGTAAAGCTATTTAAAATAACAGGTATCTTTGGATTCCTACTATAAGTTTTTACCAATATGAGAGGAAAACAAGTGGACAAACTTGAATTTTGTGCTCCTAGTGGGTCTTTAAAAGCGTGCTTTTCCCCAGAGGATGCCTGCAGGAAGCAGGTGCGGTGAGAGCATCCTTGGAAGCCGGTGTCTCCTCCAGCCACGCGGACCAGAGGGTCCTGGGGTTACGTTAATAAAAGGTCAGATCTGCTGTACACAGTCTTCCTTCCTTTGTGACTAATTGCAGGGCAGAAAAGATAGCTGCATGTCCCGTATACCGATGTTCCCTGCAGCCCCTTGCGTTTCCACTGCAGTGAACGTCTCTGGGTGTGTTCGTGTGCTTTTCTCTATAAAGCGCGATGAGCTTTGTGGAGCCCACTTGAACTCTGCAGAAACGTAAGTGTGGCTTTAAATCTAAATCATTACTGAAGGCGACGTTTTCATTTGACTTGATGGGAAACCACCCATTTCAACGAAGAAAAAAAATACCACTTATTCTTCAGAGATGAATAATGTTTGCAGTAATATTCGAAGACCCATCGGCATGAATTGAGGGAGGGGATCACCTCTCATGAGATCTACTCTCAGGACAGTTTCAAAGGAGAGACCCTCCCACCTTGCGGAGGCGCTTTCTAGTGGGACGGGGACTCTGAGCATCTTGCGGGTTCCTCGTTGTTCCTGGCAGCTTGCCCAGGCTCTTGCTAATTTATTCAATTCACTAGAGCTCAACGTGGGGCAAGGGGTCCCCAGATATGGCTTGGAGCATCCGCAAGAGATTTTTTCGTCGCTCCCAGCACCTGAGCTACGCATGCAGGCCTGCGGGACACAGAGGCCTGCCGGTGAGGGGCTCTGGGCTGTCCCCAGATCCGGCACAGATCAATGAGCTCTTCATTCAGGTAGAAGAGAAACGCAGAAGGTTTCCCCTGAGCCTATTCTACGGCCAGCATGCCCGTCTGGAGGGCATCAGACGGGCCCCTTGGAAAAGTGGTGTTTATGGCACGAGGCTGCTGGGTCGGCTTCTTTGGGTGTCTTCACGTGGGACGGGCAACTGAATGCTCCGCCACGGTAGACAACACATCCTCGTAATGCCTTCGAGGGGAAGGAAGAAAAGGTGTGTCTGTGCGTGTGATTCGGAAGCTCGGAGCTGCAAGACTCGACAGCCAGGTTCTGCGGCCGGGTCCGGAGCTGACGCTGAAAGAGAACCCTTCCTGCTTTCCAGAGAACCCGCGAGGACTGCACGGAGTGAGCTTAGCTGGTACCCCACCGAGAGGCAGCTAGACGCCGGACAGTCACTGCTGCGGCGAGGGCGTCGTCCTAAAAGACAAAACCAGCCCATCACCTCCACGGCGAGACTCCCACCTTCTGGATTTAGCGGGGGCTCCTTACCTGCGTTTCTCCTGGCCCGGGGAGCAGGTAGTACCATGCCCGTGCGTTGGTGCAGGCCCAGCCCAGACGAGGGGTCGGAATTGAGTGCTTCTGGCTTGGGGGTGGGTATCAAACAGTTAAGGGGCCACGAGCACTTCTCAGCAGTGTTCTGAAACCAGACTGTGATTTGGAGATAAAGACGGAGGATCAAACTAAGCTATTTTCCCACAGTAGCCCCCCCGCCTGCCAACAGAGCTCTCTCTCAGATCGGCAGTCGGGAGCCTTTGTCGCAAGTCACATTATTTTCGTGAAAACTGCTTTTGCTAGCGAGAGATGGTGTTGTCTTACATTTAGCGACGCGGGCTTTCGCGTCCACCAGCTAGCATGGCAGCTGCCTCGGCTCTTCGGAAAACCCAGGTCTCGCCCGGATTTTCGCTGATACTTTATGCAGCTCCAATTCTCCTGCCCGAGCCCGAGCCCGAGCCCGTGCTGCTCCCTCCCGAGTAATAGTTCATAAAAGGCCGATGCAGACGTGTGCCAGTCGCAGGCCCACGTCCTGTCACCGTCCCCTTCTCCCGCCCGGCCCGGATTGGCTGCGCCGCGTTGCCAGGACTCCGTTGCTAGGATGCTGCAGCCTCCAGGCCTGCAGGGAACGCGTAATGAATTATGGATGGATGGTTTTCTCCGAGAGGCCTGATCTGTAATGCAGATGAGCTCCAAGTCACCCCTCTTCTTCTGGCTTCTTAAGGAAGAAAAGAAATCAGCCTTTTAAATCAGAAGCTGGCTTTTACGAAGTCCCAGTTGCCACTGGAGAGGCTGGGCTGCCCATGTTAATTCTTATGCAAAGAGAGGGCCGGGGGTCAGTGTCTGTTATTTGTTCTGGAAAAGCTTGTAGGATTTTCACTGAACTCTGTGACCCTTCGGGGGCATCCTTTTGTGTGTGTGTGATCAGAGACAAAAATGGGATATAAACACCAGAAGTGGCATTTTCTGAATATGAGACACTTTTCCTCTGGGCCTGCGGTGGCTGGGCAGTTATAGGACTCATCTCCCCCCCCCCCCCCCCCCCCCCCCCGCCCTCTCGCTGGACCTCCGCCCCAGAGGCAAAGGAGACCCAGGCCTTTCTCTTCTCCGCGGGGCGTGGCTGGCGAACGCCTCTGTCATGGCCCGCCCTCCATCCGTTTGGGTTGGGTTGGAGAGGGTCCTCGCGCCCTTTTCGGAGGCTGTTGCGTTCGCAGGGGCCTGTGTTGCTGAGATGCTGTCTGCATGGTGGTCTCTGTGCTGCCCACTGCCCGGACTGTAGTGGACAGAGGGGGGCCGGGCCCCCCACCTGCCCCTTCCCTGCCGCCTCGCTCAGGCGCTGGTGCTCTGAGCAGCATCTAAGGGCCGCGTGCTCCATGATAAAGAAGGGGAGTGTTCCAGAGTAAATGCCTCAGGGTTAGAGACCCCTCCTGCCCGGGGAGGGGAGGCTCCACCTTGGACCCTGTGCTCCAGACTCACGTGCCCGCCACGTTCCCACGGCTCCCCTGCCCAGGCTCTTCCTCGGAGGCAGGAGGTGAGGCTCGCGAGGACAGACGGACTCACAGACACAGGAGGCGAGGCATGCGGGCGTCGGGGCTCAGCACTCAAAACAATGAGCCAATTTTCTGGAGAGGCACTGAACTCAGCGAGGATACCTGGTATTACCTGCCTCGGCCAGCAGGTCATCTCTCACCACCGCAGAGAGACCCACAATTATTACAAGGAAGAAAGGAGAGAGAAAGGACTTTATTTCCAAGAGGCAAAGCCTTTATTCCAGAACGGTGGAAAAGCGGTTTAGGTGAAAATTACATTCGTCACCCCCGTATTAGTGTTTATTGAATGAGGCCTGGCTTGGCCCAGGAATTTCAAAGAGATGCATGGTCCCAAAGACCAGTGGTCTCCTGAGACTCCTTCCCGAACGTCGTGTGTCTGAGGCTTGATCTCTTCCGTCTTCTTGTTGAGCGAATGGCGGGTGTGTGTGGTTTTTCAGAATTTCGGGGACGGTTTTAATGAAGAGCCATGGGTCACCTATTCTGCTCAGGGTCACCTAGAGACCATCACTGGTAATAGCAATTGTCTAAGAGTTGAAAGGACAGCAAAACAGAAAAGCCAGGGGGGCTTGGATCTCACCCCGTCCACCTACAGAGCTGGTGGGAAAACGGAGGCGGTTGATCAAAACACGCCGGCAAAGTCCCAGGTGACGTGCCGGTGGCTTCCCCTCCCCCACCGAATCCTCCAGCCAGTTCCCTTCGCTGTGCACGTGCAGCCGGCCTGGCCTCCCCGCAGGAAGGTGGAGGCAGGACCGAAGTCTCCAGGGGTTCCTGCAGCTCATGGAACTTGTGTGATGGGCTGACAGCACCCAGAGCTGGAGGGACGTGAAGGGATCTATTTGGGAACATCTAATGCAGATACGGCTTGTAGGAAAATGGTGTTTTAAAGACTACGTTTCGTGCCATCCAGTTTCTTTACAAGAAAAAAAAAAAAAAAGACAAATAAACGCCAAGGAGAATTCACCCAGGACGGAGACTCAACCCATCTGCTAGCAGAGAGGTGACGCTTTAGCTGAAACAGAAACAAAGCCAGAAGTGCCTCCGCTTCTGCATGAGGTGAACTCAGTGCCGCTTCCAGGAACTAGTGATTCTCTTTGGTTGACCAGATCCCAGTGGTTTTTAATGCTTTATTAATTCCGTGGACACTGGCTTGTCGGGGCCACTGAGCAACGGGGTAATTGCTGGGAGGGCGGGGTCATCGCACCTCACGCCACAACCCAGACGAGGGGAGCGCACAGGACACGCCCGGAGTACGAGGACGGGCTGGGTGTGGCGGGCTTATGCATGTGGCCTGAACAGCCAAGGGTCTTCTTAGCAGAGCTGATGACACAAGGAAAGGGAGGCTTTCCGACAGAGACTCTGGCTGGCTGCAGGGGAGCCTGCCTCCGGGGCCGCTTCTGGTTGAATCGATGAAGCTAAACATGCAAGGGATGACTGAGATATTTGCCAGCTACCCACATGCTGTTCACAGGGACCTCTGGACACCTGGGGACCCGAGGTAGCCACCTGTGTGGGCGTTTCGAGGAAGTGCCATCGAGGAACAGGGTTAGTGGAGGGGAGGCCAGAGCCCCTGCGGCCGCCGAGGTTCTGCCTGGAGGCCGGAGTCACAAAGATGCCCAGCGTGCTTTCAGGACACGACGGGACAATTATTTGGTCTAATGTTCCACACCGGCCCCTGCTCCCCTCGGCCCCATCCACGCTCTGGCTCTCTGGGTCCACTCTCCGCACTGGGGCGCCCTCGAGGGTCACCTGGGTTTCACCTCGTCCCTCCGAGGGGCTAAGCCCCGGGGCGTGTCCTCAGCCAGCTCTTGCTGAGCCCACCCCTCCTGTTCCCACAGGACGCGGCCCTACTAGTGACACGGTGCTTTGTCATCTCCCAGGACAGCCCTCCGTCAGGCAGGCTCAGGACAGCTGAGAGTTCGGCACAGACACCTGGAGTCGAGCCCTGACTGGCGCGTTACTTGCATATTTTATTTAATCTTCCCAGCACCCTTATCCCCATTTTGCCCATGAGGAACTGAAGCACAGAGAGGTGGAGTAACTTGCCCAAGGTCACACAGCAGGTCACCAGGGAAGCTCCAGGACCTGCATCCCGCCTGCTTGGCTGCGTTGCCTCCATCAGGAAAGAGCAAGGACTCGCAAGCACGTCTTAAAGGGGAGTGGGCAGAGCGGAGACGGACGGCTTAAAAGGGAGTGGGCAGAGTGGAGACGGACGGCGTGGCTCCCGCATGAGAGCAAAGACACAAACGAGAAAAGGAAATTGAAGTCCGGAAGCCGCAGCCTGCTCTGCGCTTCCTGAGCGACCGCGCGCACTGCTGACCGTCACTGTCTAGAGCCCCTCTGCTTCTAGTAGGGGCCAGACTGGGAACCCGGTGGAGATAGGGTAGGGACCGACTTGCCCCCTCGATCTCGAGGGTGGCGCTGACCTACCCCCTTGCACGGACCTTGCTCTCGACTCCTGCTGGCTTCAGAGGCTGCCGCTACCCCGACCCCATACACACAGTGGGTCTCAGCCACACAGGCCAAGGTCCGGTGTAGGCTCTTGTCTGGTAGGAGGAAGAAAAAGCGGGCGTGTCCTGGATGCTTCCACGTGGCTTGTGGGTGCCGGCCCCAAAGGGACATCTGCAAACAGCCCGACTCAGAGGTGGCCTCCAGAGACCACCTGGAGGAGAACTGCCGCCGACGGTGGAGCTCCCCCCGTGCACCTGTCAGCACCTGCCGGGGAGGCAGCCTGAGGTTTGAATGTGCGTAGACCACGGGCGGCAGGTCAGGAAATTGGGAAAGGAGTCTGGGCTGGGAAGGTGGCTGGACACGTGTGAGTGGACACCAGGTGTGATCCCCCTGCCACAGAGTAACGGCCGCTGGACAGCATCCCCCATGGGAGGAGGACCAAGCATCCCAGACGACCTGCCAGCAGTGGCCTCTGAGATTCGCCCACACAGCGGGCCCTGGAATGAAGTGGCCACGGGGATGGACACGTGAATAAAGTGCCCACGGGTGTCACAGCCTGGACTCCAAATAGCCAAGGCCATCTGGCCACTGCCGACGGCAAAGCTGAGCCCCCGACACGGCGCCATCCCTCCCAGAGGCCGGCCTGGCCCTCGTGGGGAGCGGCCATGCTGAAGTCCTGGGACGTCCGGCCGGACTTCCCGGCTGTCTCTCCCACCAGCTCACTTCCTGTCTTCCTGAAGGCCCCGCCCTCTGTTTAGCTCACTTCCTGTCTTCCTGAAGGCCCCGCCCTCTGTTTAGCTCACTTCCTGTCTTCCCGAAGGCCCCGCCCTCCCGCCCGCCCTCTGTTTAGCGCCTTGGCCTTGCCTTCGTTGGCCCCAGCCCTGCTCATCTAGGACCCGCCAGACTCTCCGTCCTCAGCCTGATTCCTCTCGGTCTGTGGTCCTTTCTCCGACCCCCAGGGCGTGTCCTGTCACTTCTCTTCCCCTGGGGGTGGTCGTTCTGAGCGGGGTGTGTCTCGCCCTCCACTTGGACCGCAGACCCCGCGGGAGCAGGGCCGCCACGTCCCCTGTGGGCCGTCCCGCCACGTTCCCCTCCGGAGCCGCTGGGCCGTGAGGCGTCCTTCACACCACTCACCTTCGTCTCCTTCTCGGCGATTTCCGCCCTGACACGCAGACGGCGCTCTTTCCTCTCCGCCCTCAACACGGAGTCACCTCTGCGTGTCACAGAAGATTTTGAATAGGAGGTCGCCTACGGCATCCTCAGAAGTTCTCCAGACCAGAAAACAGGCGGCCGTGCAAAACGGAAGAGCCGGCGGTGGCTTCTCGCCTCCCCTTCCCTCCATCGCGGCTGGAGCTGCTCTCAGAACATGGGGTGCCGGGTGACGACCCCTCCAGTGACAGCTGCCCCTGGGACCGTCCACTGCAGTTCGGGTTCTCGGTCTCCTGCTTCCCACTGGCTTGTCCACCTCAGTCCAAATTCCAGGACAGAAGTTCTCGCCCCCTAAACACCTGTTTAGGAGGCAGGTGGTGGTCCGTGAAAGCTGGACGGCCGTGCCCCGTCTGTGGGGCGTGCAGCCCAGTGCCCACACTGCCTGCACCTCCGGCCTCTGGGGGGTTACGGGGCCCTGGTGGTGGAGCTAGTGTCCGGGGGCAGTGGGCGTCTGCCGTGAGAGCTGCCGGCCCCAGGCCAGGCAAGCGGCCTCTGAGGGTGGAGGGGGTCAGGGGGACGTCCGGGTGCCTGAGCAGCCGGTGGGTGTAGTCGGCCACCACGGAGGCGAGGGCGGGAAGTGCGCGGTCTGTCTTGTGTTAACCTCTCTGCTCTGTGACCTGGAGAAGTGATGCTCGCCTTGCTGCCTCTGGCCACGCAGAGCACAGACTGCAGGCTGGAGGTGAGGCGTGGACGCCACGGAGAGTGGAGGCCCCCGGGGCTGACACCCCCTCCATGCAGGTTTCAGGAGCCAGCGTCAGACCCGGTGGTTGAAGGTGTGGAGGTGCTGTGGATGTTCTCGTAGAACGTGGGCTCCTGTCGGACTGCAGGCGGGCCCAGCCCAGCGCCCCGGGGCTGCGGGGACGAGGACGTGGGCCAGGCTCTGAGCAGCTCGACGGCTGCCGTGGCCTTGGCTGGGGACACAAGAGCCGGTCCTGCGCGTGTTGAGAAGGGCCCGGGACACACCCAGCTGGGGGGACGTCCTATGCTGGGCCAGGAGGAAGCCCTGGCGTCCAGCCTGCAGGCCCTGCGGTGGGGGGACAGCGCCGGTAGAGGAGTGCAGTGTGGACGGAGGGACGCGAGCTGGTGTCTGTGCAGACGGGGTCCCTTCCTCCGGCCCCTTCCCATCCCTCGTGGAGTGGGTCCTGTCAGCGTCTCTCGCCTCTTTACGACCCAATCCCCCATCTCTGGTCTCGGGGGATTTAGTAACTTACTCTCTTCTGGGAATGGCCCTGATCTCCCGCTGGCTCTGTGCTTTTTGGGGGACCGGGCAACACGTGTTCTAAACTTGGGGTTCCTATCCCAGGTCTTCACTGTGCAGCACATGCCTGTTTTTTTGTGTGTGTGTGTTTCTTTACTTTCGGTTTTCAAACCATTTCATTTTAGACATGTTCTTATAAACTGTATCTGTTTTCTTTAAGCTCCAATTTGAGATTTGGGATTTCTCTCTACAATCTTATTTTGTGTTATTTATCATGTTTCTTTCGTTGCTTTTTCCCCCTCCCACACTATTTGCTGTTGGATCCATCAAGTTCCTTTATTCTTTTTACCCCCTCCAGGACTCCGGTTCTTCTGGAGCTACCTTCATGGTAATAGGATGGCTGACCCACACGCCTGCTGTGACGCTCCCTCCTCTGAACGCACAGGCCTCGGGATGGCTTCACTTTGATGACCCCTGCCCTTCTCCCATGTTATTTTCATCTGACATTTTAATTCCGTTTTGTTTACAAGCCTACCCTAAAAGTTGGTCATTATGATCATTGCTTTTTACAGTCAAGTCTCTCTGAGTTCCTCCCTGGTTTTTACCAAGGTTCCTGTGGCTTCTGCTTCTGTGTCTCTTTGGCTTTTCACCGTCTCCTACCGACGTGCTGTCTTCCTTTTAAATTTTATTTATTTGTTTGTATTCCCTTATTCCATTTTTTAACTTGGAAACATCGCAAACCCACAGGGAAGCTGCCCAATAGCGGAGAGACCATATTCGTGACCTTCGCCTGGGCTGACGCCGTCGGTTCCACCTCTCTCTCCGTTCTCTCGCTTCCTAATGTGAGTGTTTACTCACTTGCCCTATACTTTATTATTTTTTTATGCTCAACTCTCATTTGTCTTTATTTTTTAAATTTTTACTGGAGTTTAGTTGATTCACAATGTTGTGTTATAGTAGTTTCAAGTGTTCATCAAAGTGAATCAGTTATACACATACACGTATCCACTCTTTTTTTTTTTTTTTTTAGATTCTTTTCCCACATAGGTCACTACAGAGCATTGAGAAGAGTTCCCTGTGCTATACAGCAGGTCCTTGTTGGTTATCTATTTTATACGTACTAGGGTGTATATATCAATCTCAATCTCCAGTTTATCCCTCCTCCCCTTCCCCCCGGTAACCATAAGTTTGTTTTCTGCATCTGTGACTCATTTGTTTTGTAAATATGTTCATTTGTACCATTTTTTTAGGTGCGTAGTTTTTAATTGGCTAAACCATTCGTGAGATGTGGACATGAGGACACTTCTAAACAGTGGAATATGTGTCTCTCAAGACAAGGCGCTGTGTAACCACGACAAAGTTGCATGCAGGAAGTCTAAGATTGTACAAAACGCTTGCCATCCAGCCACAGCTCAAGTTGTGCAGTTATCTCGATAACTTGCTTGCGGTTGTTTAAAATCAAAGATTCAGTGAAGCCTTGCTTAGTTTTCACGCCTAATGAGCACATTGGTTCCTTTCTTCCAGAACAGGTCACTCAGGCTTGTTTTCCTGCCTTCGGTGACAGTGACGTTTGGAGAGGCTCAGGCACGTTTTCTAGAGCATCCCCTCAAATGGACCTCACGCCCCAGCCTCTCCGTCTTTCAGGGGCCGGGCCCGTGTTCTGGCCGTGAGTGGCCGCTGCAGGAGGGGCCCGGCTGGCAGGGGCATCCGGCTCGGCGCGGCTCACCTCCTGCATCCCTCTCCCTCCACTGTGGGCGTCCTCACCTCATTCACGCCTCAGCAGAACACTGAGTAACGCTTGTATCATTTTAAACACCTTTCTAGGCATTTGTCAGCAGAAAGGCTTTCCAGAACTTCTGTTTTCACAAAATGGGAGTTAAACTCTATTGGTTTTGTGAGACTCCCTGGTGCAAGTCCTGTTCTCGCCGGGACCGGGGCACCTGGCCTGGGTCCCCGTCCAAGTCCTTTTCCGCTGGGACCAGGCGGTGACGTCCAGGCCCCGGGTCAGCCCTGTGCTGCTCTCACACTGGCCTGTGACTGCAGGGGACGCCGGGTGCCACCCTGAGCCTCTCTCCTTGCCGTGTAGGCGCCGTCTTCTCCCCGTGTCCTCACACCACCGTCCCCCTGTGTGCGTCTGCGTCTTGATCTCCTTATAAGGACACCCATCGTATGGGATCAGGGCCCACCCACGACCCACGGTTTTACCTTAATCATCTCTTTAAGGACCCCCATCTCCGAACCCAGTCACATCCTGAGGTCCTGGGGTCAGGACCCCAGCACGCTACTCCGAGGGGACACAGCTCAGCCTCTAACGGGCACAGGCCTCCGCGCTCCTCCTCTCAGCCCTCCGGGGTTGCCAGCGGCCACACCACCGGGTCAGGCCGCGCAGGCGCGGTCCGCCGCAGGCTCTCGCATCTCCGTCCCCCGCCCCGACGGCTTCCCTGGGTGCCGGGCCTCCTGAGGCCCAAAGGGGGCTTCGGAGCGGAGCGCCTTCCTTCCCCCTGAGGGAGCCCGCCTGGCGGGGCCGTGCCCTCCTGTGGACGCAGGGAGCCGACGTGGGCAGCCTGGCTAAGGAGGCCGCTGCCGCTTCATCACAGATGGGGATGCCCCGCAGCCCCGCGCCTGCCGGGGGTCGGGGAGGGCTGGCGTCGCCGGCACCCCCGCCTAGCTGGTGGATCGCTGGTTCTATAGAGGAACACAGGTCCCAGCCCCGCGTTTGTCCAGGGAAGCGCCTGGTCCCTTCTGCTGCTTTAGCCGGAAGAGCAGCCTGCCCCTCCCCGCCCCTCCCCCTGGACGCAGCAGTCAGCGCACTGCCCCCCCAGGGGGTGACTTCCCGGCCATCTCCACCTGAGGCTTGGGGTGGGGGAGGGCAGGGTCCCCAGCCCCGCTGGACCCTGGTCCGACAGGAGTAGCCGAGGCTCCTGGCACTTCTGTGGCCCCCAAGAGCCCCTGAGGAGCATTTCCTGGAGGGCTTTGTAGAGGCCCTGGGTCGGCTCCCTTGACGTCTGCAGGTGTCACAAAAGCAGGAGGGAGGGAAGGGGAGAAATAGGAACACGTGGATGGTGTCTGAGACCCGAGGCCCGACCTCTGGTGGGCGAGGCCTCCCCCTGGTCTCCAAGGAGACAGGGCAGCCGCTGCCCGGCTGTGCCTCTGCTGGCCCAGAGCTGAGACCTGCCCCTCCTGAGTGTGGGGTTCGGGTGGGTGCCAGGGAGGGGGACCCACACACACCGACAGACCCGAGCATCCTCCCTCCTCCCGCCTGACAGATGCGCCTTCATCTTGGCCGAAACCAAAGGGGTACATGAACAGTTAAGCTTTTTGTAACTGAAGTTTGCAAACGTCAGGGATGAATCGTTACTACTTCCTGTGTCTGATGGTCTGTTGATGGGCCAGAGCTCTCTGGGTGAGACTTAGGAGGCAAGTATCATTTATCAATTGTTACATATTTATTCCACAGAGTTATTTTTCTTCCCTTTATTTCAGCAGAATAAGGAATTAACCATTTCATAATCTTTTTCACAGAGCTTATAGTCTATTGACAGTTATGATTTAAAGAACTGAAACATAAAATGTAGTTATAGTTCAGTGTATAAAATTTGAGTTAAAAGCGTAAATGGAAGTAAATGTAAAATTTAAAGTCTTAAGATTATACATGTTTTCTAAAAAGCTTTTCGTTCCAGAGTGTTAAAATTCTCTCTTAAGTCTGAAAGGCTCCGTGCAAACTAGAATTAATAAATATAAAAAACTTTCAGTCAAAATTATTTTCAAAAATCTGGGATTTTATTTAATTTATAACACTTCAATCAATTATATGTCATTCAGTGTTGTTGTAAAGATACAGCTCTTCTCAACTCTTGCCTGACGGCCGTCTGGCTACCAGCGTGAGGGACCTGGCAGTTCACACACGGTAGGTCTAGAACTGCACACGTATTCAAAGCTGAGAGGGACGTGATGTCACAAGTGTCCTCAGCTGCCGCGTGCAACCACTGCTAACTCAGGGTTCATTTGTCACGACCTCTGCAACCGCGCGTTGGAGCACAGAGAAGCTCCAAGAGGAAGGCTGCTCGGTCCTGCCGAGAGCACCCTCCGAGTGCACTGCACACCTGGCGTCTCGGAAGGAGGCTCAGACAACGAATTTGTGTGGGTCTTCCTCAGGTGGCGCCTGGTACCGGCAGGGGTGCAGCCCCGTGGTGGAGCGGCGGGGGGACCTGCTCTGGGCCTCATTCCGCAGCTGCCCTCCCTCCTCACGCCTGAGACCCCGACTGAGGCCGTGCTCTGCCTATCCCTTTCTGCCTGTTCTCAGCTCTTAGTTTTACTTTGAGGGTGATTCCTCAGCTTTTTCTTCCAAACATTCTATTAAAATTTTTATTTCACAGTTCTTTTCGACTCTTTGTTCTTTTCTGTTTTAAATAGCATCTTGCTTTTTTCCCCCGCATGGCTGTGATATTTTCTCTTATCTCTCTGGACGTTCTAATTGTATTTTCTATGAAGTTTTCTTCTGCCCGTAGTTTCTGTTCCATAAATAAATCCCCCAGGCCTGGGCAGCTCTGGACGTGCGCTGGTTTTCAGAGTCAGGCTCTTTGCAGCTGGCTCGGGCAGGTCCCGGCCATCTCACAGCGGGGCCTCCGACTCCATCCCTGCAGACTCCTTCTTGGGAGGCCGGCGCCCTTGCAGAGCGGCCCGGGTCTTGCTTGGTGTATGAGCCTTGCTGCTCTGTCTGGATGCTGAGGGCCAGGCCTTTCGTGGACGGCCCCCTCCATCAGGGCTGGCCCCTGCCCTCAGCTGGTCCTGGTGTCTCGGGCCAGAGACCTCTGGGTAGCCCTCCCCGGGGTGAGGCTGTCTTGAGCTGGGTCGGGGAGGGTGGGCTCCTAGCTGTGCAGCTGGACCGGGGGGCTGCGGGGACCCCCTCCCGAGTGGAGGGCTGCTGCACAGGAAGCGCTGGGGGAGGCAGGCGCGTCCCAGCCCCGTCTGGAATGTTCTCAGCCCCTCAGGCCCGCAGCTGTGTGTGTGTGTGTGTGTGTGTGTGTGTGTGTGCGCGCGCGCGCGCGCGCACGTGTGTGTGCGGCCCCGCCCTCTCGGCCCAGCCTGTCAGCTCCGCAGGGCCATCTGGCTCCATCGCTCTCTGCTGGGCCGGCGGGGGCTCCAGTGAGACTGCATGTAGCCGGCCTCTCCCTTGCCTTTCAGGGTCACTGGCCCCAGGGTCACCCCCGTACATGTCCTGCCTGCTCGGCTCCCTGGGGAACCCAGCGGGCAGCACCCCGCCCCCGCCTTCCAGCCCTTCCCCCAGGCTTCAGTCCTGAGACTTCCAGTGTCTGTGATTTGAAAACATCTGCACTGCACCCCTGCACCCCCCCCAGAGACCCTGACACCCACCGCACCCGTCTGTACCAACTGCACCCACTGAGAGAGTTGCCTGGTGCAGTCATTGCTCTGATGAGTCCATTCCGACGAGTGGACGAGCTTTCCAGCCTCCAGAAGCCCCTCCCCAGCTGTGTGCAGCTGTCTCTCCTCCCCTCATGGATGAAACCTTCACGAGAGCCCTAGTGCTCTTCCAGTGCTGTTCTGAGTTGCCCACTTCACATGTTTCTCCAGAATTCACCACAATTCACCCCGGGTAACTGTGCGGGTCATGAGGTTTGGGAGCTAGGGGTGCAGGGCACTGCAACCCACAACCGAGGGCAGTGCAGGATGGAAGGGGAGACTCTCCGGTTGTTGTGGTGTTTGGTGTTGTGTAGACGGACACGGTGGGAGGTGGGTAGCGGCGTTCACCCTGGAGACACAGCCCCAGACAGCGGGCTTGTGCGCAGGGGGTCACCGGGAGCCGTCCCTGGGAGGGGGTCGCAGGGGGTAACTGGGAGGGGGTCGCAGGGCAGGAGTGGCAGGGAGGGGGTTACAGGGGAGTCCACTGTCTTGGGAGCGGTCTTCCCCCCGAGCAGGAACTTGGATTTACCCAGATTCTCAGCTGTCCAGCAGTGGGGCCGGGGCCCGCCCTTTCCCAGGCTGGTGTGCAGGGTGGGAGAGCTGCTGCAGGGCCACCGGTACAATCTCAACCCCTTCGGGTTTGACAGGTGCCTGGAGATGTGACCCCCTTCCTTAGGCTGGATTAGACCCAAGCTCTCTGAGACGTTCCATCATGTTCTGTGTTTGCCTCACCTCGTTCTGTCCCATATTCCTTTAATTAACACCCAGTTGTTGAGTCATCCATGTTTCCAGTAAATTCCATCTTGTTCTTTAGGGTTTAAATGGTAGCATTTTCTTTTTCATGAATCTAGAGGCAAATCCTGAAGGTGGGTGTGTCCCCCCCCCCCCCCCCACTTCTCTGGGGAGATTTGCGGATCAGGCGAGTTTGGTGACGATCTGCCCACATCCAAGGAGATGCAGGTGGTTTAAACCAGACTTGCCCCCTTTTAAAACAAGGTTGCAGTCATGCCAGGTGAGTGCGCCCTTCGGGATGGAGTCTCTCGAGCGCCCGGAGGTGGGAGGGGTGACGGTGGCAGGTTCACATGGACCATCAGGGGCTGGCGGTGGGGGGCTTCCTCTCCCAGAATCTTCATTTCTCACTTCCCTCGACGGAGAATGACAGTGGCAGTCACTCCACACAGGGTCTGGGAGGAAGATCAAACACGGATGCCGGAGTGCAGACCCAAAGGGAAGAGGCCCTCCGACGGTGGGGTTGAGGTCACGCACGGTGCACGGATGCCCAGCGCTCTCTGCAACATCATGGCTGAGAAAGTGCCACACGTTTCGAGGGGCTGCAATGTGCAGACACATCAGTGGGAAAAACACAGGAATTCTTTTAGGCAAGAACATACAACTCCGTTCTGCAGACAACACACGTTCAATGGGAAGGACAGCTTAGGATTACATATGGTGTATATGGATTTTTTTTTTTTTTTGCGGTACGCGGGCCTCTCACTGTTGTGGCCTCTCCCGTTGCGGAGCACAGGCTCCGGACGCGCAGGCTCAGCGGCCATGGCTCACGGGCCCAGCTGCTCCGCGGCACGTGGGACCCTCCCGGAGCGGGGCACGAGCCCGTGTCCCCTGCATCGGCAGGCGGACTCTCAACCACTGCGCCACCAGGGAAGCCCTGGATTTGTTTTTTAATCGCGGTTGAAGGTAGTGTTTTCCCAAAGCCCTCTCTGTACGACAGCTGTGGCTGTTGCGTGTGCCCCGTGGTCCGAGGGACCAGCAGGCAGACGCCCGCCGTCAGGATGGGAACCTCTGCTGGCTGCTGAGGATTCACCGTGTCTGTGCCTCATCCTGGCATGGGCGGCGGGGGTGCGGAGCAGCAGGGGGACAGCGGAATTTTTGTGGGCCCTTCAACGAATACAATAACTAGGTTAGAACATCTACCTAATGAACCAAATTGCAATCCTGTCCCGAAACCATTGTAATCAGATGTAAAATCCCGTTTCCGTCTGAGCACAACCCTGTCCTGTGGTGGGAGACTGGCTGCCCTTGGAAAAACCCAGAACGAGCTCTGCTCCCCCTTCTTTGATGTCATGAGTCCACATCCGATCACTCGGGGTGTTATGGGCAGGGTCTACCGGCAGGCGACCGCAGACTTTGTGTTTTGTGCAGGCTGGCCGTGGAGTGTGTGTGTGTGTCTCTGTGTGTGTGTCTGTGTGTGTGTGTCCCTGCAAGATTCTTCTGAGACAGGCTGCCGTTTCTCTGCATTCAGATACTAGCCTGATTAATTTTAATATCCGGCTGACTGTGCATCTAAGTCAGTTGGAGATGCGTCTCAAGAGGAAAGCTCTAACAGGCTTTGTGCCAATTTGCAGTTTAAGTAAAGGGTGCCTCTAATAGGAGCTGAAGGCTTTGTACTAACCCCCAACAATGGAGAGAGCGAGCCTGGGTGCTGATTACTTAGCCAGCCCCCAGATGCATTCACAGGCCTATTGAAATTCCAATCACTCCTTCCTACTCTTCCCACCTATATAATTGTCAACTGGCCCTTATCATCATTTATTATGCAAAATTGAATTTTTTGAAGCGTGGAGAATGAAGTAATTTCATATGCAAACAGTCAAAACTCTCATGTGTATTCTGGTTCTGTACATGTTGATAAATTCACTTATGATGAGTGACAGTGTGAGATTTTGGGGTCGGGCCGGTCAGTCCGTGGGAGACACTGATGAAAACGATAAACTAAACGCCAGAAGTGTCCCCGACGCATATTGGGGTGAACGTGCGAAATGTCAGTCTGGCCGACGTCTATTAATAACTAAATATGATTGTGTGTGATGAGCAGAGATCTCCATGGTGATTGAGGGGGGGTTTCTTCCGCTCCTTCCAGCTGCCGCTGCTTAGAAATTCCTATCGCTTTTTTACCGCTAATTTGCATAATGACCTTTAAACCTTTTAACTCTTAAAGCTCCGGTTCTTTGTAGCTCCCGAGTCGAGCTGGGGGCTCACGTGCCCTGCACATTTGGGGCCAGCGGCCTAGCCTTTGTCATAGGTCCCTTGGCCCCATTTTCCCCGCCACACCCTCCTGTCCGAGCTCCAGGGTGGACGGTCCTGGAGGGCTGTCTCCTTCTGTTCCCTGGGGCCGGCTGCTCTCAGGGCCCGAACCGGTGACACCTGTGGTCCCAGCATCTCGGGACACGGTGGGAGGGGAGGCCCATTCTAGACGCTCCCTGGGGAGAGCTCGCAGCTGTCTGCGAACCGGAGAGGAGTTCACGGAGGCCAGTCTCGGCTGCTCTGGAGCCCGAGAGGAACTCAAAGCTCACCCCACCCCCTACCGGGGCAAGGTGAACGCCAGGAGGCGTGGGGCTGAACCGGCTTCTGGAGAAGCACAGGTCCTCCGGGGAGGAGAGCCCACTGGGAGCTGTCAATCAGAGCATCTCTGTGGTCATGGACGAGGTACATTGTTATCAGCATCGTTCCACGCTTGTGAGCTGTCAGTCCACAGATACTTTTTTTTTTTTTTTTTTTTTTTTTTTTGCGGTACGCGGGCCTCTCACTGTTGTGGCCTCTCCCGTTGTGGAGCACAGGCTCCGGACGCGCAGGCTCAGCGGCCATGGCTCACGGGCCCAGCCGCTCCGCGGCATGTGGGATCTTCCCGGACCGGGGCACGAACCCGCGTCCCCTGCATCCGCAGGCGGACTCTCAACCACTGCGCCACCAGGGAAGCCCTCCCCAGATACTTTTATGGAGCATCTGTAAATGTTCCCAGTGTGTGTTGGGGGCAGGAAATACGCAGGTGATGCGGGCAGGGTCCCCCCTCCCCAGGACAGCAGACACGGAGCAATAAAGGCAGCAAAATGAGGTGACCAGAGTGGGGAGGCCCCGCCTCTGCTGAAGACCTCCCAGAGGGCTGATAGAACTGAGGGTGCTGCCTCCCTTCATCGGATCCTGCAAGCCCGGGTGGTCCCCGCTCTCATCCAGACGCCCGGTGCTCCTGACGCCCTCGCTGCTCTGGCCACGGCGGGAGGAGTGGCATCTTCCTTCCACCTTAGGGTGGCACTTAATTCTCGAAACATCCGTCCTAGGGCACATTCCAGGTCCAAGTTCCAATCCAAAGTAGGGAGTAGACCCTTCAAAATGCATGTGTGATGCTCGATGTTGGTACAATGAACCTTGTTTGATGAAAAAAAGAGAAAAACTTGAAAAGTTAAGCACAAAGAGATCCGCGAAGGTGAAGCAAACAAAGCAGGACACGACAGGACCACAGCCAGTGGAAGGGCGGGTGCTTCGTGGTGACGCAGCCTCCCTCCGACTGGTGCCTGCGAGGACAGAGGAGAATTCAGTAAAACATGTCGTAAAGGCAAATTCCTGTGGCCAGTTGGGGGCTGGATTTTGTGCCCCCCCCCCAATATATGTTAAAGTCCTGACCCTGTACTTGGAAGCAGGGTCCCTGCTGTTATCAGAGTTAAGAGGGTAGCATCCTGGAGGAGGGCCCCAGTCCGATACAATCATCCGTAGTGGAAAGTGGAGATGCAGACCTGCAGGGGACACCTGGCGATGGGGGCAGGGACTGCAGAGACGCATCTGTGAGCCCGCCATGACCACAGAGGCAAGGAAGCCTCTCCCCTCAGAGCTGCAGAGGGAGTGTGACTCACCCACCCGACCGCACACTTCTGGCCTCAGAACCGTGCGGGACTCCGTGTGCACCCCAGTACAGCCCTTGCTACAGCAGGTTCTCAATTTCCATAAGGAAGTCAGCTGGGATTCCGGTAGGGATTGAGGTGAATCTGCTGATCAGCCTGGGGAATACTTGCGTCTTCCCGGGGTTACGTCTTCCAATTCATGAACATGGGATGTCTTTCCATTTATTTACAGCTTCATTTCTCTCAACAATACTTTGTTGTTTTCAGAGTCTATGTTTCACCTGTTAACTTTATTCATAAGTAATTTACTTTTCTTGATGTTATTGTGAATGTAACTGTTTTCATAATTTCATGTTTCAGACTGCTCATTGCAAGTGTATAGAAATATAATTGATTTTTATATATTGACCTGTATCGTACTCTTTTGCTGAACTAACTTATTAGCTGTGATAGTTTTTTAGCAGATTCCTTGGGATTTTGTACGTACCGTATCATGTCACCTTTCCCACGTGGACGTCTTTTATTTCCTGTTCCTGCCTTACTGCCCTGGGTAGAGCTCCCAGCACATTTATGAATGGGCAGGTGAGAGTCGACATTTGTCTTCATGATCTTATGGGGAAAGCGTTCAGACTTGCACGATGAAGTGTGACATTAGCTGTGGGTTTTGCTTTAGATGCCCTTTGTCAGGTTGAGGGATTTCCCTTCTATTCCTGGTCTGCTGAGTGTTTTTATCATGAAAAGGTCTCGGGTCTGTCAAGTGCTCCTTCTGTACGCGTTGAGATGGTTGTGTCGTTTTTACTTTTTATTCTATTGATTTGATGCATTACCTTAATTGATTTTCAGATTTCAGCCACTCTTGCATCCCTGGGATAAATCCCACTTGGTCATGGTGCATAATTCTTGCATGTTGCTGGATTCAGTCTGCTGGTGCTTCGCTCAGAATCTGTGCGTCCATATTCACATGGACGTCGCCGTGTAGTTTTCTTGAACCTGTGCGTCCATATTCACATGGACGTCGCCGTGTAGTTTTCTTGAACCTGTGCGTCCATATTCACATGGACGTCGCCGTGTAGTTTTCTTGAACCTGTGCGTCCATATTCACACGGACGTCGCCGTGTAGTTTTCTTGAACCTGTGCGTCCATGTTCACACGGACGTCGCCGCCGTGTAGTTTTCTTGAATCGGTGCGTCCATGTTCACATGGACGTCGCCGTGTAGTTTTCTTGAACCTGTGCGTCCATGTTCACACGGACGTCGCCGCCGTGTAGTTTTCTTGAATCGGTGCGTCCATATTCACATGGACGTCGCCGTGTAGTTTTCTTGAACCTGTGCGTCCATATTCACATGGACGTCGCCGTGTAGTTTTCTTGAATCTGTGCGTCCATATTCACATGGACGTCGCTGTGTAGTTTTCTTGTCTTGTGGTGTCTTTGCCTGGTTCTGGTATCAGGCAACACTGGGCTCATAAAATGCTGCATATCCTTTAATAACACGAATACTCCGTGTGTCATTTAATGAAGTGCTTTAGAATTTCGCTAAAGGATCAACATGAAATTTGCTAGCATTGCAGCTGCTGAGCCTCCAGTCCTGGGACCGGGGGCAGAAGATGAGCTGGGAGGTGTCCTTGAGGTTGTTAAGGCAACGGTCAGCTGACGTCTCATGGCAGAAATGGCCCACCTGAGCGGGCGCCTGGTGTGGGAATGCGGGCCCTCCCTGGCTCCGTGGTCCTGGCCCGCCTCTGCCCGTGGGGGAGTCCCTGGGCCCACGGGGGTGTGCTGTCTGCTTACCGTACTCAAGCCCAGAGGCCCCCTGTTTCTCTCCTGTCAGGGCTGGTCCCGCGTGGGCGCCCCTCCAGGTGCGACCACATCCCTGTTAGGAAAAGGCCAAGCAGCTGCAGGGGTGCGCTGGGGCCAGAGCCTCCGGGGTCCTGACTGTGGAGAACCCGGGACGCAGGGTGCAACCTGGGATGAGACAGGGCAAGCAGGAAGGGCCGACTGGTTCCAACCTGTCCCGGCTTCCCGCCTTCCCTGTGCCGTCTGTACATCCGGCCACAGGAGGAAGAGGTGGCCACCCAACACCAACTTTGCCTGATTTTCTCCTCGAGGGCGGATCCCACAGAGAGCAAAAAAGCTGGGAATATGGCAGCCTTTTCATGGGAAAAGAGCCTGGGGGGACTTCCCTGGTGGTCCAGTGGGTGAGACACCGCGCTCCCAATGCAGGGGGCCCGGGTTTTCGATCCCTGTTCGCGGAACTAGAGCCCACATGCCGCAGCTGACACCCGGTGCAGGCAAATAAATAAATAAATATTTTTTAAGAATTGGGTGGTCGGGCTTCCCTGGTGGCGCAGTGGTTGAGAGTCCGCCTGCCGATGCAGGGGACGCGGGTTCGTGCCCCGGTCCGGGAAGATCCCACATGCCGCGGAGCGGCTGGGCCCGTGAGCCATGGCCGCTGAGCCTGCGCGTCCAGAGCCTGTGCTCCGCAACGGGAGAGGCCTCAGCGGTGAGAGGCCCGCCTGAGGAGGCTCTTCGTCTCTGAGATAAGTGGCCTCCTAGACTGTTCTAGGACCTGGCATCCCACAGCAGCCCCACCCCATCTGCTGAGCTGCTGAAGCGAGAACACTGACATTCGTGCTGGAATCCCCCGCTCGTTGCTCTCCCACCGCACCCACCGCCGGGCCGGCAGCTCCACGGTCAGGGTGGTCCTGGGTCTGACCACGTCCCAGCACCTGCACCATCCCCTTCAGGGGCCACCTCTCATCCCACCTCTGGGTCCTGACACCTGGCCCGCCCTCCGTCTGGGAAGCTGTCCCTGTTCCCCAGGTGGGCTCGGCCGCATCCTTCCTCCTTGTCCACCATCGCCCCAGCCTCCCCACCTGCTCCGGCCCCTCCACAGCTTCGTCACAGCCTCGTAAACGACTCTCCCTGCCCCGTGCTTGAGTGTGACGTGGCAGGATTTTGCCCACCTTGCTCACGGCTGTTGTGCCCCTCTGTCCATACAGTGTCTTTCAGGTAAGGATCCCAACAAACGCTTGCTGAATGAGTGGGCGGACAAAGCAGAAACTGTCAGCGCGGTCCTTCGAGACCTCTGCTCCCTCAACCCCCTCCCTGGACCCTCCTGTACGGCGGTCTCTTCAAAGAGGCCACGCCCATCCCTCTTAGCTGGTTTTCCTTAAGACAAGCAGCTCCACCCAAATGGGCTCCCCTGCCCTCTCCTGTGGGACAGAGTTTCAGAATCCCGGAATTCCAGAGATGGGAAGATCTTTGACGGCATCCCGTCCAGGCCTTCTTTTTACTGGGGATAAATGTGGGTCCTGGATGCTGGAGCTGGCGGGTGGTCGCCAGGACCCTCCCATCACTCCCGCTTGGCCGGAGTTGCTGAAGTCTCTGTGGAAGCTTGCCGTCTGGGATGGACTAACTCCTTGGAAAGCGTTCTCAGGATTCAAGGTGGGGATGAACAGAACTGGTGTCGTCAGCAGCTCTTCTCCAAGGAATGGATAAGAGACTTCTCGCCGCCTTCCTCCTGGGATCATGTATAAACCGTGGGTAGTTTTTGCTCGTACCCAAACCTCCCGCAATCAATGAGAAAACCTGAGCTTCCTGAGGATGTCTCGGGTGAAGCTGGACGTGGAGCTGAACGCATCCCCGGCACTTACAGCTGGATACGTATTTGTTGGTCGAATGGATGAATTGATAATTTTAAGCCTCTGGATCTCTTTGCTAACCCAGGAGTCCCGGCAAATGGGTCTTTGTGAAGTGTTGATCAAAGTATCCTTAGATCCCTCTGGAACAAGGCAGGATAGAAATAATAAGAATTGCAAAGATGGTGGATGTCAGAGCCAGGGGAAGGGGAAGAGCTCGTGGTTTCCCCCATTCAACAGACATTCACTGACCGCCTGACACACGTGCAGGCTCTGAGGATGCCGAGAAGAACGGGAGTATCTGCCATAAGGCAGTTTACAGTCTCATGGGGGGAGAGGTGTAAAGAACCCCAGGACGGCGCTGTGGGGAGGGATGCACGAGTGGTCGGCTGGCGAGCGTCAGGGGCTGGGAGGCTGAGGTCCCCACACTGAGCCCGTCTTTAAGGATCACCAAGGGGTTCCTGGAGGGAGCGGGGGGCGCTGCCATCGTGGAAACAGCGTGGGAGAAGTGGGGGTCCGTGAGCTGCAGGAGTGGACCACGACCAGAGCACAACCTGCGCCGGGTTGGTGGGGGGCGGCGGAGGGCCAGCAGAAGGGCAGCGGGAAGGGTGTAGAGGGCCTTGGATGCATTTATCAGGGGACGGGGCGCCGCTGACGGCTGAAGTGACACCATCAGATTTGCCCTTGGAAAGATGGAGCCACGGTGGCGTGGACGTGAACGAGGGGCCGAGGGAGACGGTGAGGGGCGGGCTGTCCCGTAAACACAGCAGAAGCAGCGAGAGGGTGGCCCCAGGCGACGGCGTGCGGCTGGAGGGAGGGGGTCTGGAGGAATTTAGGATGGGGGGCAATGAGGAGGTTGGGGGGACAGAGAGGAAAGTCCAGGAAGACTTTCTGTGGGTGTCCTCTACTTTGGAGGCAAACAGGGGGCTCACGGGGAAGATGTTCAGTTTTGCCACATAGAGTGGGGGGTGTGGCGGGTTTTAGGCGTAGCTGCAGGTCGGGGGGAAGTTGGGCGAGGACGGACGCTCGGCCAGCGTGTGTGTAGCATCAGCAGCTGATGCGGAGGCTTTCCGGGCGGAATGTAGCCAATTTGGAAAAAGGGAAACGGTGCCCGTGGTGGATGCCTGAAGCCGTTCGCAGAATCTCTGTCCGCATCGCAACACCGCGCAGAGCAGGTAACGCTGTTCCGTCTGCACAGGGTCCCGCACACATTGTTTGATTTGTCGTAATTCGATCGACAGATGTGTTTGCATCTTTCCCACAGCACGATCCGTCGATCTCCCACCAGCCCCTCTGTGAGAAAGGACCGCACTTGACAAGACTTCTCACACCAGTGAAGATGAGTCTCCCTGCCTGGATCCCCAGGAGCTTCCCAAGATGCGACCACCCTTCCAGGAGCCAGGGGTGGATGCCAGTCCGGGAGCAGAGTTGTCAGTATAGTGAAATAACTCAGTGTGTGCTGTCCGGAACGATACTGGAGCAGAGGAAGATACATCAGTAGAGGTCAAGGGCATCCCAGGCAGGGTAGATGTGTGAAGGCCTTGGGGGTCTCGGTGGCCCAGAGGAAGGCAGTCAGGAGAGGACCGCCCAGGTTGGGGGGCCGGGGGCTCGCGGGAGGGACACGCCAGCCTTTCAGCTGTGGGCCACCTGGCCACCCGTGTTGCTTCTTCTTTGTCAAGATGGCTCAAGCCCAACAAGGCCACGTTGTTTACTGTGTCAGTCGTCTCTGGGTAGAGACCCCTTAACAGCTCCCGATGGCTCCAGGAAAACTCTAAGTCCTTAGCCGGCTGCCAAGCCCGTTCCCTGTTGGGGCCGGTGCCCTGCTCTGACCCACAGGTCTGCCCGCGTCCCCTGTGTCCCTGCTGCTGGGACAGCTTGAATCTCTCCCCAGGTGAGCACCCCTTGGCCGGACTCCTGCGCTTTTGCTGCCTAATCCCCTACCTTAGTTTTTAGGACACTTTTGGGTGACCTGCTCTGTGACCTCTGCTCTCACATTCTGAAGGGAAGGAACTGTTTATTTCACTTTGAATTCTCACTACACCCAGGCCAACGTTTTGCTCTGAGAAGGTGCTTACCTACCATGAATTAAAAAGAAAAAACCCTTTAGTCGTTTGGACACATTTCCCTCCTAGAATGAAATGTGTTGTGTCTTAACGGTACGTGGGCCTCTCACTGTTGCGGCCTCTCCCGTTGCGGAGCACAGGCTCCGGACGCGCAGGCTCAGCGGCCATGGCTCACGGGCCCAGCCGCTCCGCGGCACGTGGGATCTTCCCGGACCGGGGCACGAACCCGCGTCCCCTGCATCGGCAGGCGGACTCTCGACCACTGCGCCACCAGGGAAGCCCAAAAGTGGGGCTGCTTTTACAGTCCCTCATGGGAGAAACGGGGCCCGAGTCACGAGTAGCGTGGCCGCTGGGTCTGCACCACGGGGCAGTCTCAGCGGGGCCGCGCCACCACTGCCCGGCCATCGACCGCCATGGACACACTTTCTGCGGTTCCCAGAGGGGAAGAAAAAGTGGAAAGAAAACCCCGCAGACGCAGACGGAGGCAGATGGGGTCGTGTTCGAGAGCTACGCATGAGGGGCAGCTGCACTCTTTCTCCTTTGATTTAGGGATGTGTGAGTATTTGGGGAGAAGGAGGGACGAGGGAAGGATGGGAGGAGAAAGACCCAGTCTTGGAAGGCAGGCCTGCAGCCGCCCTCAAGAGACACAGGGCCACGCCGCCTCTGGTCACAGGCCGGGCTGGGTGCTCCCTGCCTGCGCTGGGGGAGGAACGCAGGTGGGTGGGCCTCTTGCAGCCGCCGGCAGGTGCGGGAGGGATGTGTTGGGCGGGGGCTGGAACTCTCCCGGCTGAAGGCTTATTAGCAGCATCAATCACCATGGTGTCACTTCCAAACGCCCTCTCCTCACCTAGTTTGCTAACCCTAATTCTTTATCACACCCAGAAGCTTGGATGAGAGATGCGTGTACTAATGAGTGCTGGCTGGCGGGCTCCGCGGGCAGGGCAGGGGCTGGGAGAGGGATGTCTTCTCCACCCGACAGGATGAACTCCTCGCTCCTGCGGGCATATCTGCATGCCTCGACCCAGCCAGGGTTTGGCAGCCTAAGTGAGCCCCGGGGTTCTTCCCGGCCTCTCCAGAGGCCCGGCTCCCAGCGGCTCCCAGGCTTGCACTTGGAAAGCGCCTTTGCAGCTCAGAAAATACTGCCGGCAGTGTCCCCTTGCTCGCTGTTTATGCTGTGGGGAAAACAGAAAGGAGGTCCACGCGGGGTCTGCGGGGATGGTTGGGGAGAAGGGGGAGAATCCCTCATGGGCACAGTTTATGGTATCGGCTCACATCATCGACCCTGCGAGCAATCATCGAACTGTATGAACCCCAAACAGTCTATAAAATTAGGAAAGATCAGGGGCCGTTGAAAACCATCACGTCTGACTCACCTGCCATAGAACCCAGACTCGGGGAGTGCAGAGCCACTCTTGCAGCCGTGCCCACCCTGGCTCAGCCCCCAGCCCCGGCCTGACCAGATCCACGTAAAACCTCAGCAGAAAAACAAAAAATCTGCAGAGAATATTAGTAATGGCTGGGGTCCTGGACCTCCGCTGGAAGTGACCCTCAGAGTCCAAAGCGGGAGCCTTCCAGCAGCTGACCCCCAGCAGAATGGAACCCCTGGGCAGTGTCAGCCGGCACAGCGGGGGACATGGTGGCCTGGGCCTCGGCCCGTGTGTGATCCGGGCTGAGGGTGAGCGTGACACACGCGGTGTCCTCGGGCTCCCGGAAATGGAGGCCGACGTTCCTAGTCTCCCTTCTGGCAGAAGAGCAAGCGTGGCCAGGCTCCAGGTCAGATTTTCCATGTCTGGGGACAGCAGAAGCCTTAGGCCCTCAGAAGTCCCGGAGGTTTGGTCCTGCACAAATCAGACCAAGCCCCCTGAGGACGTGAGCAAACGAGGCGCTCGTGAGCGTCCCCTAAAGGAAAAGACCCAGCCCCCTGTGCAGCTGTGCTGGGCCAGGAGCCCACGGCCTGCCCAGGCCGGTCTACACAGCCTTCGTCGCTGGCTGTGTCTACAAGGCCTGGGAGCCGGAGGGATCCGGATGGAAACGCTTTCACCGAGTCAGTGCGCGTGGGGCGGACTAGCTGTGACTCAGCAGCCGGTGCGGAGATGTAGCCGGAAGTGATCCGGGGAGCCGCCCCGATCTCTGCTCCTCCCAGCAGCAGGTCCCCGGCAGCAGGCTCTGAAGCGGGCGCGCCTGGGTCCGGCCGTGGGGTGTGCTTGGCCACCTCTGTGACGGGGCAGGGCACGCGCCCACCTGCACGGCGGGCCCTGCGGGTGCAGAATGAGAGCCGTTTCCTTTGTGTCCGGTGGACGTCCCGACCTCTCCTGGGCGGTGACCGGCCCCACGGGCCGTCTGGGGGCCTCGCAGGGTCAGAGCCGCTCCCACTGGCTGGTCCATACGGCTGATTTCACTGCAGAATTGACAGCTGACTCCTGTGTAGACATGTCATTGGCCCGCCAGCCCTCCTCCTGGGGGGTTTCCATGTTGGGAAAGGGGGCTGCAGGCCAAGTGAGAAATCGTATGGAGTCCAAGTCTACGGGAGTCTAACACATTTCTAGAAATTTTCTCTCTCTTTTCCCAGATGTTGCCTATGCTTTAACCCAGGGAACGCATGCAGTCCCTTTGGGCCCTGTGTCCTCGTGTGCGTGTGGCACGTGTGCGTTTGCATCATGGTGCATGTATGGGGGTGTGTGTGCCCGTGAAAGTATATGCCTATACGTGAACACACGTATGTAGACGTGTGTGCGCGCAGCGCATATGTATTCGCGCACCGCTGTGCACACGTGTGTATGCCAGTGGCAAGATGCCCTCCGGAGGCAAATGCGCTTCCTTCATTCCATCGGAGGGCGCCTGGCGACTGCTAGGCCCTCGATTCTAGTTTTAAAGCTGCCACAGCCTCGGTCCTGCTGTTGCTTTGGGACCAGCAAGTTGTTCACTACCAGTGGCCTTGCATCGGTTCAGCGCTGTGTGCTTTACAGGGACTTCCCCGTAATTCGGTCATTTACTGACGGGGCCGCTTCTGACCCCAGGCTGTGACTTCCGAGGGAGCCGTGGGGCCTGAGACGGTGCCAGGCGATGGAGGACACCTGCAATTTGCTACCTCATGGCTTCACACCTGTGCCTTGGAGGCCTGGAGGCCTTGGCAACAGTAGCTTCTATTGAGTGAAATGGTCGGGAAATGGGTCGTTTTGGTGAAATGAACGGCTTGGGGACCTGGAAGTTACTGCATTTACTGCGCGTGGAGCACACGTCTCCAAAGAGTTAAATGCAGCTGGTGCCTCATTTCCAAACCGCAAACGTCTTAATAAGTCAGTTGTTTGAAACTCAGAATGTATTTCCTTCAGAGACAACGTCACCTATGGTGTTGCTGTCTCGAAAACACCTTTAGTGGCAGAAAACAACACTGCTGAAATGTCAGGAATTGGACAAAACCAAAACCCACGGTGTAGCATGAGATTTTAAAAAATTATTTTGATCCCTGGTGGGCAAAGGAAGGATGTTGGATTAGGGGTCTGCGGGGCGAGGGCTGGGCAATGCCGCAGGGCAGTCTGGAAGCAAAGGGCTTTTGAGGGGCAAGTCCCCGATCCACGGACAAGCCTGGCGCACCTTCAGATTTATGGCTTAACTTTGCTCTGTGTAAATGATCGTTAGCTTTTCAGCAAAGATTAGAGAGGTTTTTAATTTTCAAAGGGGATGTAAGGGGAGAATGAAATGGAGCAACTCTGTATGGATGGAGATTTCCCCGAGTGCAGAGGTCAGATCAGCAGGGCAGGTGTGATTAGGAAGTTATGGCTGGAGAGACAGCCTCTTCTCATCTGAGTTCACTGCCGGGTCCCGCTCTGGGCGCTCAGGAAGCCCATATTTTCCCACAACCTCCCGCCTCCCCAGGGCTTTGGGTGGGGCCCGGCCCTGACCTCTGGCCTCTAGAAGGTGGACCCAAGTCCTGGAGGCCACTTCCAGGCCTGTCCCTAAAAGTGCCCGTGACCGTCCGGGTCCCTGGGACCCACAGCAGCAGTGGGGCTGCACGGAGGTGGCAGGTTGAACCCACTTCCCTCTCCAGAGCGGGTCATTCTTACTAAACACCTTCAAGGTATTTCGGCAGGTTGACCGTAACTCACCCGGTCAAGTTCTTCCTTGCATTTGTCCAGCCTGGGGCTCCTTGAGTTTCTTGAAACTGTCAAATTATGTCTTTCATCAAATTTTGGAATCTTTTTACTCTTGATCTTCAAGTCTTTTTTGCCCCCTTGTCTCTCTCCTCTTTGTTGGGCACTCCAGTCGCGTGAATGTTTGACCTGGTGATGTGGTCTTGCAGGTTCCTGAGGTTCTGTGTTATCCTCTTCTTCCTCATGACAAATCACCCCCAAACGTGGTATTGCTAGATGAAAACAATGGGGGAGGGATACGCTAGGAGTTTGGGATTAACATATACACACTACTGTATATAAAATAAACTACTGTAGAGCACAGGGAACTCTATTCAATACCTTGTGATAACCTATGATGGAGAGGAATCTGAAAAAGAACATATATATATGTATATAACTGAATCACTTTGCTGTACACCTGAAACTAACACAACACGGTAAATCAGCTCTACTTCAATGAAAAAAACCACAGTAATAATAGTGAGTTATCGTGTCTGCACGGTCTCTGTGGGTGAGCGGTTTACACAGGGTACTGCGGGGACCACTTGCCTCTCTCCATTGCGTCCGGCGCTTCAGCTGGAAGACGGAGCCTGGACTGATCTGAGATGCCTTCCCCGCACGCCTGGCCAGCAGTGATGGCTGTGGGCCGGGGCCTGGCTGGGCGAATGGCAGGTCACCCACGCGTGGGCTCCCGTGGCCTGGACTCCCGCACACACAGTGACTGGGTCTGTGGGTGACCACGTGAGACAGAGGAGAGGGCGGAAGTCACCTGGCCTCCAGCGTCACCCCCGCCGCTTCCTTGTGGTGGAGGACCTTCCGAAGGCCGGCCAGGCGCCCGCCCAGCCGGAGACTCTGGATTTCATGTTCCCGTTCATTTGTTTCAGCAGCAGCTCAAGGGTTGACCTCAGACTACAAACCCTGCCCCTGGGGTGGCAGCTCCAAACCCAGCTCAGGAGCTCGTCCTCGGTGGGGCTGCTCTGAGCCCCGCGCTTGCCTCTGCAGGGGCTGCTGGGGATTGGGGCGAGCTTGAAGGCCCCCCTTGCGGATCCTCCCTCACTTTTCAGAGGCTGTGGTTGCCCTGGATTCTGGGATCTGGCTGCTCAGAACAGCTACAACTGAGGCGACAGCCACAAGCTGCCCTTGGGATAAAATGAGGAACTCATTCTGGGCTGTTCTCTTGTTCAGGGGTCGACCCCCTCCAGAATTCTGCCCGCTGGATTTCACTATCTACTGCCGTGGGTAGATTCTATTTCCCTCCAGGGTTTGCAGTTAGATCTGCAGAACAGTCCACGTGGTAGGGACTCACGTGGCCCCAACGGAAGCAGAGTCCGGCGCCTTCCTCCAAAGACGGGGCCTGTGAAGCCCGCGCTCCAGCTCACGTCCCCACTCACGACCCCTCCCCCTCATGGCCTCCCCTCCCTGCCACGCTCTCTACCGGCCTGGTCCAGCTGCCCAGTTCAGGGGGCACGTTGACACTGCCATGATGGGAATTGTGCAGTGCGCAACCTGCACTGCTCTCTGGGTGGCCCTGCCCACGTGCTGTTCGACCTCCGGAACCTCCCTCCTGCTTCCCCCCCCCCCCCCCCGAGGCTAACCCCACACTTCAGCCAAGTGGCGGGTCTCATCCACCCTCACTTCCAGGCTGGGGCCCTACGTGCTGCTGTAATCCCCGCCGGCCCCGCCCCTCTTATTATCCGACCACCTGGGAGTAAGATCACGGGTCCTGGGCCAGGCGGCCTGAACACTTGCCCCATCTACTGGCCCTGTGCCCTCGGGCAGGCCCCGCTCTGTGCCTCGGGGTCCCCGTCGCTGAAGGGAGGTGATGACGCACCTGCCCTGGGCGCACAGCGGCCCGATGCTCCTGTCACTGCCTCTACACGCTCCCGCCCCGGGGGCCAGGCCTCACGCCTCCCGGCTCGCAGTGTCTCCAGGGCCTGCTGTGGCCCTGGCTCAGCAGAGGTGGACGTGAACTGGGGGCACTTCCCGGGCTCCCGGCTGCTTGCTGTCCATGCCCTTGAGGGTCCTCTCCCAGCCGCCCGGCCTGCCGGCCCCGCTGGCACCCCGCGGTCAGGGGGGTAGAGCGGGTCTCCTGCTGCCGCCCGAGGGCCCGGCCCTGATGCACACAGAGGCCGTTCTCACCGTGTCCGCTGAGAGCCGGTGATACACGGGCAAAGTCTAATGGAAGCTGTGCACAAATATGACAAGTTTTTTCTTTTAACTAATAAAACAGTTACTTATCACATGGACTGAGTTGAAAATTACTGAGTCTAAAAATGCTGAACAGGGTTTAATTTTAGCAAACGATCGTAAACCGAGCACTTACGAAAGGCGACTTTTTGTTCCCAAACCGAAAGGACACACTCCGCTTTTAGATAAAAAGAGAAATTGCTCAGGGACCAGTTGTTCCAGAGCAGACCACCTCCTAGCCTGAGGGTCACCAGAGGCATCCACACTCGTCCCCAGGCCAGGCAGGGGGTCTGCGGCCCAGGAGGGTGGCGAGGGCCTTTCACCATCAGGGCCAGCGGGTGCCTCAGGGACACTGCCCGTGGGGTCCTGATGCACACGGGCTGCTGTGAATTCTGAGGAGACAACCAGGAGTGTGTGTGTGTGTGTGTGTGTGTGTGTGTGTGTGTGTGTGTGTGTGTGTGACAGAGAGAGAGAGAGAGAGAGAGAGCGAAACGGGGGGGGGGGGTGCGGGCAGAGAGAGACACACAGAATGTCCCTCGGTCCATCCCCCTGCAGAGCCCTGATGGGTGGCTAAGGCTGTTGTGGGCATCCCAGCACAGCTGTCACCTGACCACAGCCCCACGAGAGACCCCAGTGATACCTGTAGTTGAGCCCAGAATCACAAGAAACAATAAAGTGTTTGTTGTCTGAAGTCGCAGAGCTTGGGATGTTTGTTACACGGCGATGGCTGATGGGTGCAGAGGTGCCGGTGGGAAGAAGCTTGCAGGGTGGTCTGGGAGATGGAGCTCGGACCTCGGCCCGGATTCTGGCCTCCACCTTCCTCTGGGCTCACCGTGCTTCCCAGCCCTCCCGGCCCAGCGTGGGAAGCCCTCTCGTATCTCATGTCTGGACCCCAAATTCTGGGACCACCAGCAGGGGCTCCTCTCCCCTCCTGGCCAGGACCGGGCAAGCCTCAGGGTAGGGGCTCCGCACCACAGACCTGGGTGGTCTTCCCTCCCTCCCCCTTCTCTCATTCCCAAGCCCTCCTTGACCGTCTCCAGGCCCAGGTCCCTGCTGTAGGTGCCACATGGTGTGTTGTGGCCACACACGTGTTCTGTGTGCATCTCGGCTCATAGCTGGCCTTGCCCAGGATCTGCTGGAACCAGGGTCATCGTGGGGTGGGGAGCGACAAAGGCATGAGGGACCTGGCAGGGCAGGTCACTGTCTGGGTCCATCAGGGCTTTGACCAGATGGACAAAAAAATACCTTCTAGCCAAATGGCTTATGACCAAACATTGTAATAAGAGCCAGTCCATGTTGAGCAGAAGCCAAACAGCTCGATCACAGAAAGCGCTTTGGACCAATACTTCCACAGTTATAACTTTATTATTAGAAATCAAAGCAGTCAGTATTCAAGTTGTAAGAAGTTTGCATAGCAAAGCAATCACATCTCGGCACTGCCAGCTGCTGGCCTGTGCCTGCTGTCCCCGTGTCACACGTCTGTCATGAGAGAACCTTTCCTCCGACCCAGGTCCATGGGAAGCGGGAGACTTTTGGTCCCTCATACAGTTTTCTTTTCCTCATAATCACTGTATGTTTCACATCTGAACCAAAGGTGACGTTTTTCTGGACTTAGTTGGATGTCAATCTGGACATCTTCCTATTTGTGAAATTGTGAAATTGCAGAGTTAACATTCAGCTTTCCATTCGTTCTCAAAAGCTGAGGAGTATTCTCAAGTTAGAATTGTTTTTGACGTTCTAAATAGAGGCAAATCATTGAAGATTCTTAAACGTGATTTGGCTTACTTTTATACCTGTACACCAAACATTTTTATAGAGATTATACATACGACCTAAGTTGGTCTCTGTTATCCTGCCTCGTGTTATCATTCATATTTTTTTTTTTTTTTTTTGCGGTACGCGGGCCTCTCACTGTTGCGGCCCCTCCCGCTGCGGAGCACAGACTCCGGACGCGCAGGCCCAGCGGCCATGGCCCACGGGCCCAGCCGCCCCGCGGCACGTGGGGTCTTCCCGGATCGGGACACGAACCCGCGTCCCCCGCATCGGCAGGCGGACTCCCAACCACTGCGCCACCAGGGAAGCCCTATCATTCATATTTTTATGCATATTTTTTGATCCCCCCGCCCAAAGGATGTAATATCTCCCCGAAGTTTTCCCACTGATTCTCTGCCTGTTCACCTGTCAGTGGTCCCTGGCCCGCAGGCTGGCAGACGCCACGGCCTCCTTGCAGGACAGTCCTTGCGGTCCTGCGCCCCAGTCCCCTCCACCCCTGCTGGTTGATAAGCTGTGACCTGCGTCTCGCTGGGGCGGGAGGGGTGTGCGGCCTGGGAGGCCGAGAGCTGCCGGGAGAAGACGGGTGTCTCCCAAACATGCCAAGCGCTTGTGGGCTCCACCTTTACTTCAGATCAAAGAAAACACTTTTGATTTCCTATTTTTGTTAACACTAAATTTGAAGGTTGACCTTTAAAGCTACTTCTGTCTCCTGCTCAAAATGTCTCTGCCTCTTCGGGTTCCGGTACTGAAATCAAAATTTAGTAAGTTGTGTGGAAGGATGCAGTCATTTCCGGCTTTGGCCAAACGCTCACTGTGCTGGTAAAGCTTCTCTTACTGTCAAACTTTACTGCCCTTCGTCTAGTTTCTGACCTTTCAGATGCTGTGATAATCACTTCTCCCACGATCGTGGGAGCCCGGAGCCTGGAAACCAGAAGCTCCCCTCTTGGGCTCATGGGGCAGGGGTCTCCCTCCAACTGCACTCGGTAATTTGGGGGGGACCACCTTCCTGACCTTTTGTTTCAAAGATTTCGATGCATAAACGTCCCAGCCTTGGGGCTTTGCTGTCGGCCTGTTAACAGGAGGAGGTCTTTCCCCGCGGTGATTCCCGGTTTGTGGGAAGGTGCTCGGGCCCCCCCGTTAGCTGACTGCTCACACAAACCTAACGCACGACATTTCTGGGAAAGGAGCCTTGTGCGCACCATGCCCCAGACCGACCAAGAGAAGCTCCCCCAGAGCAAAGTCACCGTCTCGGCTCGGGGCCACCAAGTCCCGCAGACCGTGGCAGAGAAGTGCTCTGCCCTGCGCTCCGCCACATTGGGCGCTCCCTGCCTGCTGGCTCCCCTAACTATTCAGGAAGGAAAGGGGAGGGACAAGAGGCGCCTGGGTTTTGCGCCCGCCCCACCTGAGCCACCTCGTGTGGAGCGGCCCGATGGGCAGAGGCCGCAGCAGACCAATAACTTCAAGGCTGCGCAGCCATCACTGGGGAAGCGGTGGCGGCTTGAACGTGTGTCGCTGCCGCAGGGGGCATGGCGCCTGGGCGCTGGGTGGGTCTCTTGAGCCCACAGATTTGTCGGGGTGCAGCATGAGAGGAAGAGGGGCCCCCACGGACCCCATCAGTTCGCTTGGGCATCTGCATGTTGCAGCTGCCGCCATGGACACGGGAGGACCGAGGGGGCCACCGGGAGTCTGGCTGTGGCCTCGTAAGGTCTGGACGGCAGCTGGACAGCACCGAGGCTGTCAGGGCGCAGGTCCGGGCTCCAGGGACTTTACGGGGCATTTCAGGTGCACGAGAGCGTGTGGGAGGGGTTGGTCCCTGAGGATCGCGGAACAAGGACCAAAATCCGTGTCTGTCTGAATTTACCATCTGCTTCTCAGCCCTTCTGGGTTTCGGGACAGGACTGGGATGTGGGGTTGGCGCCTGGTAAAGGAGTCACTTGCAGACGGTCAGCAGACCTGGCGGGGCGGGGTGTGTGAGGTGGCCTCTGGAGCACGAGTTCTCTGTGTGATGGGCGTTGTCTCGAAGTGTTATTTCAGTCTTTTATCTTGTTCCAAAATAGAACTTGGGGCAGTCTGCAGACTGACACGTGGAGGGGTCAGGGAAGGGATGACGGGGTGGCGAACGTGGCCCAGGCTGTGCGCCCCTGGTCGCTCACGCGCTCTCTGTGCCCGTGTTCCCACCAAGCCCGAGGCTGAATGTTTCTCCAGACATTGGACCCTGACGCTCCCGCGGCACTTGTTAACAAACCCTAGATGCCCAGCTCCTCCCTCAGGCCCCAACTCAGTACGCTGGGCCCTGGAATCTGCCCCTCGGCTTCCCCATGACCCTCGCAGCTGGACAGGGCTCCCGTGTCCCAAGCCTGGACCGCCGGCGGGGGGTTCTCTGTGCCGTCAGCTCTCGGCCACCTCCGTGCACGTCCAGCTGCTGGTCAGCCTCGTGTGTGGCAGGCCAGGCAACATTGCTTCCTGCCACCCGAGTGCAGTTGTGCATGTTGTACACTGCACAAGGGCCCTTGGCTGAGGGGACAGACTGGGGCTGAAACCCAGCCCTGGCCCACGGGCTGCACGCAGCACACCAGCTGCCCTGGTGCCCGAGAGTCGTCCACGTTGCTAAGCAGCTTGACCACAGCAGAGGCCTCGTCAGCCTCCAGCACAGGGGCCCCGGGGGCCAATCCCACCTCCTCCCTCGCCTACCCGCTCCGCTCTGCGAGGATATTGCACTCTCTGCTGGGCCCCGGCTTTCCCTGGTGCCCCCCCGACCCTCCCTGCTGCTGCCCCCAGGGCCCCTTTACTGGGCCTCTCCACCCGGCCTCCCCTGCTGCTTCCCCACCTGCTCACACTGACACACGTGCACGCACGTGTGCGCCCCGTCCTCCCCCGCGTTCCCCCATCCCCGGCAGGGAGGTCTCCAGTGAGGTCAGCTTCTGATCGGGGGTCTCGCAGCCCCTTGGGCAGCCCCCGTCGGGGTGTTCCCCAGCCCTGCAGAGCCAGCCTGGGCCTCCCGGACACGGAGCCCCTGGACCTGGAGGGCTCAGGGCCCGCAAGCCTTCCACTGGGTCCCGTTTGCTGTGAGACTGTGGGGAATTGTCCATGAATCCTGATTTCAGGATTTGGGAGTTGTGACCAAAACAGCCTCGTTTCTCCTCAAAAATTTCCTTGTTTCTCAGTGATAAAGTTTTCTGATAATAAACAATACACATCTGAACTTACAAAACACAGTTATCAAACGCTATTAAACAGGGCATCGGCTGTCGTCTTGGGCAAGCAGTGGGGTGACCTCACGCCTGCCACACGGCTGCCTGGCTACAGGCCCCCGGCCGCCCCTGCTTGCGGCCTGGCACACGGCGGACACCGCAGGGGCGCCTTCTGCCTGCAGGACGCTGGGGAGGCCTGGGGAGGCCCTAGTCCGCAGGGAAAGGCCCCCAGGGCCCTCCCTGCTCAGGGATGGCTGCGGGTTCTCCTCTGTGGGGACCGGCCAGTCCAACTGCTCATGGATCGATTTTCTGATATCCGTGAAAAGGAAAAGAAAAAGAGGATGTGTAAGGCCCTCAGAGGCCCGAGGAGGAAACAGTCTGGGCAGCTGAGAAGCGGAAGGGGGAGCCCCTCAAGGGGGGCAGGTGGTGGCAGGGGGCGTCCAGGCGGCCCAGGAGGAAGCTGACCTCGTGCGGCCGAGGTGGGTGAAGGTGGGCCTGCCTGCGCGGGGCCGGGCTGGAGACGTGGCCAAGCCCCTGTCCTCCCGGTGAGGAGGTGACGATTCCCCCCTTCTGTCTCAGCGTGGGGACAAACGAAGGGCCCAGGCTGCGGAAAGGGGCCGGGGATGAGGACAAAAGAGGCTGCAGCTTCGCCCTTCAGCTGCTCCCACATTAGCAGACGTGCGTGGTTCAGCTCCTGGTGAAAAGAAAGAGCCCCAAGTATCGGGCCACCAGGCTTATTAAAAAGTCGGTCTGATGGACGCGGGGTTTGACAAAACTGCATCTGTGGACGGGAGAAGCTATTTCCAGTGACCTGATAAATTAAACAAGTTATCACTATATTGTAATTATAATTATGTCAGGAAATAAAATAGAGATGGGAGGAAAGGTTCAAAAAAGATGGTTTTGAGTTAGAAGCTGTGCCATTCCAAACCCCAAGACTTGTGTGTAAGTTACTCCTTCAACATGGATGCCCCAGGAGGGAGACGAGAGAGACAGACAGACAGAGACAGACAGAGGACTGAGCACAAAGACGTCCCCCAGCAGAGGCGAGCCGAGGGAAGGTGAGCCCCGCAGGCGTGAAAGCGAAGTTCAGGCAGAGAGAGGCAGCTGCTCCACCAGGTGTCTCCATCCTGTCTCTCTCCCCTGAGAACCGGCCTCCTCCTGCCTGGTGGCCTCCCTGGAGGCCAGGCTTCTCTCAGAGCCAGAGGCAAACCCGCCAGCCCTCGGCGTCCCCTGAGACCGTGCAGGGCGGACTCTGGAAGTTTCCGTGCCGCTCAGGTTCCGGATGAGAGGGGACTGTGCCTGCGGGTGGCCCTCACCGCGTCCCCTTCCTGCCCCGGGACCGAGTCTCCACCGCGGCCTGGCCCGTCCCCGGCGACAGACGGTCACGGCCCCATGGGAGGGGAGGGCGCGGTCCTGGCCTCTCGAGAGCACCATCCAGAAACGGCCACAGTATCCATCCACCACGTTCAGCTACGAGGACGAACGACACACGCCATCTGGTCTAACAGAGCGACCTAAACGGCGAAGAACAGTCTCGAAACAAGTATCCCGAATAAAATGGAAACCAGCCGTGGTTTAGGAACAAAAGTGTCATCAAATTCTCATTTTCTATCCCAGTAAACATCTTTGAATTAACGCCTATTCCACTAATTATGAAGGTTTTTTATTAGCGCTCTACTTGATTAAGAAAGCACACACACATTACATATAATGTTGCTGTCATTTTCCCCTGGGGACGCATGCGGTGGTTTCTCAATCGCATTTTAAAGCAAGAGCGAGAGGGGGAGGTGGCTGGGAGCACAGAGGGAGCAAAACGGCTTTTTAAAAGTATGACGTTAATTTTGTAAGAAAAACAAAGCTTCTTAGACGGATCCTATCGCGTTACACCACCCAGTAAAGCAGATGGACAGCATCGACTCACATGGCAGGGCCCGGCCCGGCGCCTGGAGGCCACGCTCGACGGTGCGCCAGCCTGTGGCCGAGGTCTGGGGGGAAGGTTGTCACCCGCAGAGTTCACTTCGGACCCTGCAGCGGAGACGCTGCTCCCAGCCATGGAGACGGCGCGGGAGGACACGGGGTGGACACGGGGGTGGACACGGGAGTGGACATGGGGGTGGACACGGGGGTGGACATGGGCGTGGACACGGGGTGGACACGGGAGTGGACATGGGAGTGGACATGGGGGTGGACACGGGGTGGACACGGGCGTGGGCCCTGAACCCCGGCCGTGGGACCTCAGCCGGTACAAGGCCGAGGTGGCAAATGGACTCAGTGTGGGAGGAGAGGGCAGTGCTGGCTCCCTGTGACCTGGTGGTGGGGGGCTCAGGAGAGGACGGAGAATTTGTTCGAGTGCCTACCGTGCCCGCCTGAGGGCAGGCTGCGGTGCAGAAATGATGCAGTTAGTGTGGGTGTGGGTGGGGCTGGAGGCTGAGAGCAGAGTGTGATAAGGACAGGCCCAGACTCATAGAGTCAGGCTGTGGGCTGCCCCAGGGACCGCCATGTCCCCACACGAGGGCTCAGAACTCCCAGGAGAGCGAGGCATTTTTAACAAGGCTTGATATGCCAGCTGGTGCGCGGAGGTGAGCCCACGTGTGCATTCGCCAGGAATTCCAGGGAACCCACTCCGGCCCCGACACAGACTCACGGTGTAACTGTGGAGAGACGCACTGAGCACGCCGTGACGTGCCTAGCTGATAGAACTGCAACACGTAGAGCTTTTGTTTTCTCTTTGTAAGATCGCATCTAACCGCCTGTAAAATTTACCTTAGTCTCAAGCAACAATTTCATAGGAACGCATCCCTAACTCGCTTGACGGTTAAGTCCCGTGGTGTGCAAAGGTGAATGGTCAGACCTCCCCACCCCAGGACATGCTCTGTGCCCAGAGAGACACCCCGGGGGAGTGGCCGAGGGTCGGGACGAATTCAGAGCCTGTGCCGTCCACGTTCGCTCTGAGAGCCACTGGGCCCCGCCCCCTGTGAAGCGGTGTGACTGTCCCCTGCCTGTCCCTCCTCACTGGCACCTGGTGAGGACTCGGGTCCAGGAGGCCTCACAGGCTGCTCTGTAGCCTCCCGAGCCCCCGCGTTTCTAGCTGGTCTTGAAGACCAGGGACGGTAGCTCCCGCTGTACCCGCGCCCCCCTGAGCGGGGTATACACTTGGTGCACACAAGTGTCAGTATTGTCGGGGAGGAAAGCCCTCCTTGTGGCTGGGAGATGCACAGTCCGGGTCTCTGGTGCCACTTGAGAAGGAAGTCTCATCTCGAGAATAAAACTTCAAACAGGTGCCCGCTGCGGGCTCTGATCAGGAGCTCCTGTCGGGATGGGTGCCGAGGTCCCAGCTGTCCTGGCTGAGCCGGGCCTGGGACGGAAGCGCCAGGAAGCGGAACGGGCGCCCTGCCCGCCGAGGAGACCGGCCGCTCCTCAGACCCCCGGCCCCACGTTCAGGTCGCGCCGTGTCCAAGCCTCTCCTGCACCTTCTCACCTCGCGTGTCCAGCTCCGCCTTCCGGTCCACCGTTCCGGCTTCAGGTGCTCCCGACCCTCCGTTTCACCCGGACAGCCTGTGTCTCGAGAGCGAGCTCTCCCTCGTTTCCAAATAACTGCTCCCCTTGGGTTTCGCCTCTGAAAGTTTGGTTGGGTTCTTTTACTTTTCCTTTCCCGTTTTATTGAGATATAATTTACAAACAGCATGGTGTAAGCGTTAAGGTGTGCAGCTCACGGTCCGACTCACATCCATCCCGCGACGACGACCGCAGTAATTCAGTGAACAGCCCTCATCTCAGGTAGACGCAAAATAAAAGAAATAGACTATCTTTTTCCTTGTGATGAGAAGTGTCAGGACTCACCCCCTTAACAATTCTCCTCCACGGCACACAGCGGCGTTAGCTCTGCTTCTCGTGTCGTACATCACACCCCTAGGACTCAGTTACCTTATGACTGGAAGTTTGTACCTTCTGACGGCCTTCATCCAGCTTCCCTCCCTCCCACCTCCCCCCCCTGGTTCCCACAAATCTGCTCTCTTTTTCTACGAGTCTTTCGGTTTGGGGAGTATAACTGACCTTCAACGCTCTGTAAGCTCCTGTTACACAACAGAGTGATTTGACATTTCTGTACTTCAAAATGATCACCACGGATGTCTAGTTACCACGTGTCACCATACGATGACGTTACCTAGTTACCGACCGCATTCCCCGCGCTGTACATTTCAGCCCTGTGACCCATTTACTTTGTAACTGGAAGCTTGTCCCTCCTAATCTCCCGCACCCATTGCTTTCTTCCCCTCGGGCAACCACTTGTCTGCTCTGTTCCTATGACTCCGTTTTGCTTAAACCCATCACCACCTCCCCTTGTCGTGTTACCGTGGTTCTTCACAGCAGTGACCCTCGCCGACTGCGCTGCATTTCCTCCTGTGCTTTGCGACGTTTTATCAAGAGCTGACTGTCATGCGGGCATCTCCTCTGGGGGTTGCACATGGTCCATCCAAATGGTTTTGCCTCCACTGAGGGTGGGAGCTCACAGTTTTGTTGGGGTCGGATCAGATTTTCACCCCGCTTTTCAGCGAGGACTCCCTGTGCCCCGTGGACGTGGGGAACCAGCCCTAGCCCCGCAGACGGCGCCTGTCTTCTTCTGGCTGGACAGCGGGGCCGGCCCTTCTTCAAACTCCTCCCTCCCTCCTGTGGCTCTGAGGCAGGGGCAGATCACAGCCAGCCTGTGTGCACTTGCAGGACCAGACTGTTAACTTTTTAGGAGTTTTATGAGCTGGTTGTTAAATATAGCCACTATTAAAATTCAATCATATTAACTGACAAACTAGATTAATACGCAGGTAAGGAATACTCAAAACTTATCGCTTCCTAATTGTGTGAACTACATTTCACTCTCACGACTCTAGTAGCTGTCTTCTCGTGTAATCCTTTTCATCTAGGGAGTCCACATTAAAATCACTCACGGTGTGTTTACATCACAGAAATGAGCAAATATGACAAGTCAATGCTTTACGTTTGTCCGGCTGATCGTCTAGACTTGAAGTAAGGGCTGGAGAAGAGACACCGCTAATGCGATTAGACTTACACGCGAGTGGTGTCTGCAAGGGTCACATCTGAACAGCACACGAAAACAGAGGACACATTCCTCTGGGCCCCGAAACCAAGATCCAGCTCCGCAAAGAGGTCGCTGGCGCCACTGGTGAGCAGGGGAGTTCTGACCACACCACCTGTTAAGGTGAAAACAACCCGTGTTCAAGCTGGAACCACGGGTCGGCCACGGACGCAGGAATCCCACAGAACCGAAGCCGGCCTCCCGTGAGGATCCGTTAGCTCCGTGGCGCCCACAACAGGGAAGGCTGTGTGTGTTTTTATTGGTGCCGGCGGCATGCATTCCCAGCACCCCCTGCGCTGACCCCAGGTGGACCGCGTGGACCAGGGCCTCTGCCCCCTCGGGTTCAGCAGCGATCATGCTGCCCACACAGATCCTTCCATATCCCCCCTGTCTTTAGAGCTGCCCACGCACAACGTTTGCAAGGTCCATTTTGCCCAGCATCCCTCGACATTCCTGGCTGGAGGGGCATCTCTACGTCACATGCAGATTCTGACATGTGTTTATCACGAGAAGTGTCACCCATCGCTATGCGCGCTTGTGTGAAACGGTGACAGCAACTTTCCAACACACGGAAAGCAGAAGCTTCCTGGATGCCTCGGCAGGATTTTAACAGGAAGCAAACTCAGGCAAGGAGATGCCGGTGGGGCCGAGCTAACAGAGTGTAAGTGGACGCCCATCGGTTGAGATTGGGGGTCTGATTTCTTGAGATACAAACACCAGCATTTAGTCGGACACCACAGGCCACGTGTCTTGCTACCGCCAGCCGAGACAGACCAGCACAGGACAAGAGGGAAGCCGCCAGGTCACACCCAGCAGCGCTGTCCCTCCGCGGCCAGGGTTTGACTGCTCCCAGCGTGTTCTCTGGTTTTGAGGCTCCTGGGACGGCCCGTGTCTCTGTGAAGTGGCGGAGGGCCCCCTCTCCTCTGCAGGCAGCAAAGAAGGGGCCACCACCGCTCCCCGACACTCCCTGGACAGACACGCACTAAAGAGGGGACAGGGACACACAGAGCACAGACCCCTCCCCATCTTTTGACTGAGATTCTTTAATCACTTTTTTAAAAACACTTTTCATTTTATTTTTTATTTTTTTGGCCGCGCCATGCGGCATGCGGGATCTTAGTTCCCCGACCAAGGATCAAATCCGCACCCCCTGCAGTGGAAGTGCGGAGGCTTAACCACTGGACGGCCAGGGAAGTCCCCTGTTTAATCACTTCTTTTTAAAAGTCACTTTTTAATGAATAAAATCTCAGCGACACTCGACACCCCCCTGTACACACCCAGCTATGCCAATAAAATAGCAACTCAGTATAGAGCTCTAAGGGATACACACACGTTGTTACAGGAATCCAAACGCCCGCACCTTCAGGAAACAGGACGGATGGGAAAAAACTGCTCTCTCATCCCAAATAATGACCATTCAAATGTGAAATCAGAAGTTTAATCAGACACAATTAAATATATTTATATATCTCACACTGAAGGAACATAAGAAGTTAGAAATTACAAGTAGGTATATGCTTCCTATATTCAGATAAACTAGTTTCTATTAATTATTTAGATTCCAGATAGAGAGAAACAACGTTGGGAAAGAAATTATAGATGTTAAAGCAGATATACATGACAACACCATTTAAAGACACAAACAACATTTTGGCATTTTTCTCCCCATTCAGCCGGCTGCTTTCCCTATCCTCCTGTCTTCTGAGATGTAACACCTATTTAAGATGGAAAGAACGGTGGGCAGCACGGGAAGCAGAGGTACCAGGGTGACCGGGGAGCGTCTTGTTCCCTAAAACGAGGCCAGCGACACCCAGAGCCGCCTGCACACCTTCCCAGATGTTTACGCGTCTTCAGTTTAAGGAAGTGCATTCTCTGTTTCGGGGCGGGGGTGGTACATTTGGCGCTCAAGTGGTATTTTGGCAAATCCAGATCGTTGCTAGATGTGTGTGTCTCCGTGACATCAGACAAGGGGGCAGGCAAAGAGATGAACAGTCTGAGCCCTGGGGGGAGCCCGGGCCATCCCTCTTCCCCAGCTGCTATGATCCCACATAGGTAAAAAGCAAAAAAAAATGCGGGTCTCCCTGCGTTCCTCCCACGGTGAAAGCACCCCTGGTCTTCTCTGGATGCCAGCAGGGCCCGAGCCTTCCCAGAAAGGGGACCATGGGTGCCTGCCGGGAGCTGGCCGAGTGCCCAGCTTTGCCCCGCACCCCCTCTGATTTTGGTCGCCCTGCAGGGAAGCGTTTAGCTGCGTCTGTGTAAATCCCTATTTGTAGTTCATAACCGTGTCTGGAGTTTGGGGCTCGCCCCCTACCTTGCCCAGGTGAGGCGTCCCTGCGGTGGCTGGCCTGGAAGCAGGCACTCTGGGTGGGAAAGTGTTTGCCCCCAGCGGCCCTGCCCATCCTCGGGGGTGGAGGGTCGGGAGGGGCTGTCGACAGTGCTGGGCGGGGAGGCTGTTGAGCGGCCGGGATCAAACGAAGAGCTGGGACGACTTTCTTATTATCTGCCCCAAGGCTGCAGAATGTCACCATCCTGTCCACCTAACTCCTCAATAAGCTGCGGGTGTCTCCAGTGATAAACTGTTGGCAAGACAAACGCCGACTGAGTTTCTTACTGCCGGTGGCCTCCATTCGGTGCCTCATCGGCCTCTCTGGGCCCCGCCCTGCACAGCTGACACTCCTTCAGGAAGTGACAGGTCACGAGCCAACTCTATTCCGGGGACCACGCTGACTGCGCCATCAGTACGACATGATTGCGGTTAAGAATGTGGATGGGTGCTTTAAGGAAAAATAAATTTTTTTTTCAAGAAAGTGAAAATAGGTGAACTGATTGCCCCCAGTAATTGCATCTTCCCACAGATCTCTCTTTATTATTGTTTGGTTGAACAAAAATACACATTTTAACTGCTAAACTGCACTGACTACAGAGTCTTAAGGACCCGAATACGAGGCAGCTGCACTGGGAGACGTGGTTAAGTTGCCCCGTGACTGCAGACGGCTTTCCCCGGGGCCTCGGGAAACGCACTCACTGGGGAAAGGCTTTGAGGATGGCGTTCACCTCCTCGGCCACGGCCGTCAGCGCAAACTCGAACTGCTCCTGGAGGGACAGAAGGAAGGAGATGTGAGCGGGGGTCCCTTCTACGCCAGCCTTGGGCTCCCGTGTGTTACTCTGCAGAAAGAAACTGTTTAGGAGAAAAAGGGAAAGGTCGCAGATTTCCGTGGAAAGGAGAACAGGGCACTGGTTTGCAGGATAAGACCCAATGCCGGCGAGCCACACTTCTCGTGTGGGAAAGTCTCATTGTTTATGGCTGCAAGAAGCTGCCAGTAGACACGTGAGCGGGACAACGGCTGCCTGAGGCTCCACGCGCCCCGCCAGGCTCCTTCTGACGGCAGCGCCCAACGCGCGGAACCCCCGATGGGTGGGGCTGGATGCAGCTGCCGGTCCTTCCTAGACTCGCCACGAAAACGGTCACAATCACGACCCCTCGGGGTTCCCTGGCCTCAGGGTGTAAAGTGTGGTGCTTTCGCTGCTCTGGAAATCCGCCCATCACCCAGCTCAACCCGCTTCCGCTCCGTTTGCTAGGAACCCTCACGTCACCCTCAACCGTCCCAACTTAAGACATGCGCGCCCATGTGCTCACGGACGCCAGCGCACCACGGACGGGACACGCCTCTCGTGCAGCTGAAACCTGCCAGGACTGTTGGGTAGAAACGAGGGGCGAGTCCAGGGTGCCGGGACCGTCCGCTCCTCCAGAGACCAGGGCTCGGCAGACAGTGGATGAGCCCACGTCTCCCGCAGGGCTCCCCGGGCTCCCGGCTCCACCACCTCTCCCGAACGCTGCATGAAACACTCAAAAGTAGTGTTATCAAGCACTTCCCACTACACCAAAGAAGTCACAAAAATAATAAACTATGCAAATGATCACCTAGCTAAGGATTTTTGATGAAGGAAAGCCCTACACTTGATAATTCCAGTCATAAACAGACTTGAGTCCAAAGCCCAAAAGAATGATCAGTTTCCACTTTGAATGGCCAGTACGTAATAGAAACGTAGAAACTAGCTCCAATTAAAACAGCAGACTCACGTATGTAGAGAACAAACTTGTGGATTCCAGCGGGAGGGGAGGGGAGGGGTGACACAAGGGTGGGGGCGTGGCAGCTGCATCTGCGGGGTGGAAGAGGCTCAAGAATGGACCACACAACACAGGGAACAAAGCCAGCCCTCTGTCACAGCTGTAGGTGGAAAGTAACCTTGAAAATTGTATAGCAATTAAAAAATTGATAGTAAATAAATAAACTAGCTAAAAAGATAAAACAGCAGAGAGTCAACCAAATTTAACGCTCACTTTGGGACAAAGGCCAGTTTCTCACCAGTGTTCCTCTGGCCTGACACTGAAGGGATGATCTGCCGGGTTCTAACTCGGAGCCTCTGCTGGCGGCCACGAGCCTCCCACGGACACGGAGGATCCTCCCGCGGAAGAGCCTCCCGGCCCGTGTGCAGGGACCCCCTCGGGGCTGGTGCAGCAGGAGGCGCGCCCACGTGGGCCCAGCACACCCCAGCACCGTGTTCCCGCACAGACGGGCCCTCTCCTCCCCTCGAGGCCTGGTGCTCAGGCCTGCTGCCACCAGGACCGACGTGCCCTGGGGAAGCCGCCCCACGCCGCCGTCTCTTGAGCCAGCGGTCAGCCCAGCAGGGTGTGTCACATGCAGGACTTGGTCCAAGACACGGGAGCAACCCCATCAGACGCCTCCTCCCAAACGGTGACTTGCCGACGGGCAGACCAAGGTCCGTGATGACTCAAAAATGTGAGAACATGAAGGGGGCTCTTTGGGAATCTCACTGTACATTTCCCACGCGTGTTTATACGGGAATCCACCCTAGAGCTTGTCTTCAAAGGGAGAAATGGACAAGCAAGAGATACGCACTGTGGCCTTGCTTATATAGGAAGACACCGGAAAACACCCAATGCCAAAGAGAAGTAAATTATTTTATAGAAAAGTGTCTAATAAGAAAGCCAGCATTTCTGCTACCACGTGAAGTGACAAAGGCGGAGGCAGACCTGCCCCTGTGTCTTGACCGTAATCATTTAAACACTCTCCGTTCACAGGACCACACAGAGGACCGGGCTGTGGGACGAAGCAGGTGCAGTTTAAGCCGCTGCTGGGGAGACCGCGGGGTGGAGGGGACGAAGGTCCGCGGGTTCCACGCGATGGTCCCCGCTCAGCTGCCGAGAGGGCTCTGACGGCAAAGCCCGGAAGGCTGGGCCCTCGGGGCTGGACCGTGGTGAGAGGGGCTGTCAGCGCCCGGCCCTTCATCCTGGAAGGCTCCGGCGCCAGCTGCCCCCCCAGCTGCTCCCCCGTCACAGGGGGGGACTGTGTGTGGCCCACATTTTGAGCAGCGTCGCCTTAGCTGAGATACCTGGGTGGGGATGCCAGAAATCGGGAAGAACCTAGCGTTTGAAGTCCTTTTAAGATAGCAATTTACTTTAAGAAAACTGTTAACATAAAGGCAGAAGCTGTACTTAATGAATACAATTCTTTAAATGACAAGGTGAGCGTTTTGGCCTGGACTCAAGCTTAGGACAAGAGCCATCTGAGCAGGGAGGACTCGGGGCGTCCTGGCTGTAACACATCTGAGCTGACTGCGTTTGCAAGGATAGGAAATCGGAGAGAGGGCTGGGATACTGTAAGCAGGAAGATGTGCTAAACACAGGAGACTCGCGGGACACGGTCCGCTGTCTCTCCCAGGGTCCCTGCCCCTCCGCGTGAGGAGCCGCCGAGGCAGGACGTCCGAGCCCTGCGTCCACACAGGACTGGGCAGTGTGGACCTAAAAGGGGTCAGGACGGAATGCCCTCTCCCAGCTCCACCCCTGACCTCGGACACCAGAGACAGAGATGGGGCACAGGACCCGCGTGCCGTGTGCATGTGTGTACATGTGTGTGCACGGGGAGGGTGGGAGACAGAGAGACAGAAGTACAGAGAGGGACGAAGAGACAGAGACAGAGACAGAGAGACAGAGGGCTTCCCTGGTGGCACAGTGGTTGAGAGTCCGCCTGCCGATGCAGGGGACACGGGTTCGTGCCCCGGTCCGGGAGGATCCCACGTGCCGCGGAGCGGCTGGGCCCGTGAGCCGTGGCCGCTGAGCCTGCGCGTCCGGAGCCTGTGCTCCGCAACGGGAGAGGCCACAGCAGTGACAGGCCCGCATACTTGCAAAAAAAAAAAAGAAAAAGGAGAAGAGACAGAGAAAGAGAGACAGACAGAGACAGAGGGAGAGACAGAGACAGACAGAGACAGAGGGAGAGACAGAAAGACAGAGACAGAGAGAGAGACACACAGAAACCGGGAGGCGTAAACACGCCTCCAGGAAGGCGAGTCGGGGTGTCAGGGGCGGACCCGAGCAGTGGGAAACACAGGGGGTGAGGTCAAAGTGCAGAAAGGGGACAGGCGGGTGGGGGGGAGGCAGTGCACGGAGACCACGTGGACGCACCTGTGTGTATCCCAAGGGGGCAAACGTGACATCATTACTTGGATGTGATGGAACACACAAGTCGAATGGCTTTTATTTCTAAGTGACAACTGTAAGAGGAAGTTTTATGATGCAAAAGCAAGCGTCAAGGCCTTTGATTAAAAGGGCACGTTTCTTTCAGGAGATGCACTGAAGGGGAAGGAAGGAGTCTGTTTACAAGACACACACGGACGACAGCTTCACTCATCTTCTGAAGTGTGTTATTTTAATTGCAGCCCCTGATTTCACCTCTCTTCCTAAACATGAGCGTTTTGCTGGGCCTGTCATGGACGTACAGTGACGGGGTCGTGTGGACGTCACGCACCCACGTGCCACCTCTGCCTGGATGTCCTCTTGCCCTTGTGCCGCCTCCACCCCGCAGGGCTGGGTCTGTCCTCTGAGTGTCTGAGGGGGCACAGCCGTCCACCAGGCATCCGTGGTTGCTTTGACTGAGAGCTTGCTTCCGGGTGGAAACACAGCTCTCTGTGACTTTTTACAACCTAATGAAGTTCTGTGCCCGGCTAGGCGTCGGGGCTCCGTGGCTGCCCCAGGCCCCAGCCTCAACGAGCGCAGAGCTTATTAACTGTTCTGACTGTATTCGGCTCACACGATGCGATTTGACTAAATGGGTTCAAATGAACAGACCGTGGATGACCTCCTCGTGGCTCGTGGGAAACAGCATTCAGATTTACGGCACTGTTTTGTCCGAGGAAACTTCCTACGTTTTTGTTAAATTGAACTTTAGGGAAAGCTCAGTTTCATGGAGTGAGATGTTGGGCAGAGCAGCCATCGATGAAGAAAGAACGGGAGCGCCTGTGTGTTTACTATGCGTTATCCCTGAGATTCCAGGAGCTGAATTTCTGCTCTGCACGGCAGCCTCGGAGAGCTCACAGGCAGCCCAGGAAAAGGGCGGGTGTCCGGGGCAGTCCATCCACACAGGAGGTCACAGCTTGCCAGCCTCTGCCGTCTGGGATCACCAGAATGTGGGGGCAAAATCCTCTGGCCACTAGTGTCCCTTCGTCACTTAAAGAAATCAGGATGTTAGTGACTATAAGGTACGTGATGCTAACACAGGGCAGTGCCCCTTCCTCCAGGCAGGGCTGGAAGACCACCCCTCTGGGCTCGTTCTGGCCAACGGGCTGCAGACCACGGAGGGCTGAATGGGGTTTGTAATGTATTAGGAAATTTTCTTTTCTGTTTTAGGGAGAAGATCCGTCTTCTCAATAACTTTGCCTAGATCCATCCCAGAGTCCGTGTGTTTTGAGGATCCTTGTGGCGCAGTGGTTGAGAGTCCGCCTGCCGATGCAGGGGACACGGGAGATGGGCCTTGCGGGGCGGACGGGGCGGACGGGCCTGCCTGGGAGGGGCCCCGCTGCAAGGAGGGAAGCGACGGGTTTGATTTAGGGTCCTGAGTATTATTCACACAGCAGTCAACGGTGTGACAGGGAAGGCAGATTTGACCAGAGGCAGAATCGGCTCTTCATTCCTGGCTGTAAGTCGCCCCTGCTGCCCCAGCCCCGGTTCCGGGACGTGTGAAGTTTGCAGCTGCCGGTGGCCATGTAGGGCCCAGACCGTCCAGGACAGTGAACCAACCCCGCATTTCTGGATGACCAGGCCACTACCCCCAGCACGGTCAGTCCCACGGGCGCTAAACCCGTGGGCTACGGGGCGCTGTGTTGTGGTAAAGCTGAACCACAAACAAACAGGTGTGAGCAGGGTCCAGTTCTCCCCGGGACGCCACCACTGCCAACGGAGAAAGAGTGACCAGTGGGGAATGCTGGCGGCCGCGCCCTGAGCCCGGGGGCCGAGCTCACACACCTTCTCCGGTACGCTCCTGTCAAGACGCACACCCGGACCCCATCACGGGAGCACCGGACACACCCCAGCCAGAGACAGTCCAAGAAGCACAACCAGACCTGGCCGGTCCTCAAGGCCACGGTGCTGCCCACCAGAGGAGGCGAGGGGGACGTGACCAGTGAACGCACCGTGTGGCCGCTCCTGGAAGGGACCCTGCTGCAGAGAAAGGTCCCTGGGAGGTTTGACGCGGTCCGTACGTGAGTCAGTGGCATCGAATCAGGGCCAGCTTCCTGGCCTCGCCTGCCCCCTGTGGTTACGAAGCGTAACCGTGGGAAGCTGGTGAAGGGCACACGGGAATTACTTGTATGTTTTCTGCAAGTGTTTGCAGGTCTGAAATAATTTCAGATTTCAAAAAATCTAAGAAAACATGAAGTGTGCGGTGACTTTCACATAAGATTCCACAGAAGGGTCTGGTGACAATGCTGCAGGTTCTAGGGCCCGGAATAAAGCGGAGGGACAGAGGGGCCGTCGGTGCGGGTGCCATCAAGCCGCTCCCCCCCCCCGCCCCAGCCCAGATGCGGGAAGAGATCAGGGCAGCTGCGATCGCCCGCTAGGGCTGGGCAGAGTCCTGACCACTGAATGCTTCCTCTGGTCCTGCTCAGAAGAGGTTTCTGATTCTACAAGAGAATTAAGCTGGTTTTGGTTTTGCCTCAGTGCTTGGGGCTCCGACAACGCGGAACCAGCCAAAGGGCCCTTGCGATGATCTCCAAGGTCACAGTGTGCTCGCTGGACTTACCAGGCTCCCGGCTTCTCCCTCCTCAACGGAGTGGGCGGCATTTACACTGCTCTCTCTCCCTCAGGCTCAGACACTGCACCGCCCTGCTTGATTTCACATAGCGACAGCGAGGGAGGGACAGCGTAGGAACTGCTTGCCCTTTGTGGGGGACAGCGAGACCCCGAGGCAGGACGACTGGGGCCCCAGAATCGTCACCACCAGGCACCAAAGCACAACCCGGCTTGATTTCACAGGCGAGCTTACGATAACCTAAAGTCTCCTCGAGCACAGAGCAGCGATTTTGCAAGGGCATCTTTCACGATTTGTGGCCTTTGGTGGAGGCGCTAACGGCATCGGAGGGTCAGGACTCCGCACTGGGAAGAAGATTCTGTATTTTATGGCTGCAGGCTGTGTGGGGGTGTTTGTGGCTGGACACAGATATGTCTGGAATGCTGAGAGAATGGGTCACCCCAGTGACCTGCTTCTCTAGCTCTGGCTGACCCGAGGCCGACCAGGAATCTTTTGTCTTTGCTCCTCTTGCTGCGGACTTGGCCTTTTTAAGTATGCACACGAGCTACTCAGGGTGCTCAGGGACCCGGCAGCACCTGGGGACGTTCTGGTGACCACTGTCCTGATGGCCGCCCGGCAGAGCTGCAGCTTGGAGCCGGAAATACGGGAGGTGGGCAGAATGTTGCACAAACACAGAACATTCCATGCAGGGGTGCCGGCGTTTATCACTGACCTCTGACTATAAAACTGCAATGTTCTCCCTCCGTCCCCAAATCTGGCACACGGAGAGTTCCCAGGGCCTGAGATCCGACTGCATCCGCTCAGGCCGAAATGTCTGGCTGCTGCCGGAGCTGCCCTCGACCCTGCAGGGAGGCGCTGCCCGCGTCCTGCCCCGTGCAGCCCTGGCCTGGGAGGAGGCCAGCCGGCCCGACCCTCGCTCCTCTCGAGAAAACCTCCACACAAAGACCCACCCCCGCAAAGCCCTGGCAGCCCCGAGGACTGGCCGACAGTACCTTTGTCTGAACCATGCGTGGCCTCTGGTCCCTCAAGTGCTCCAGCGTCGCGGCAATGTCGATCTCTTTAGCGCCTGCAACAAACACAAATTGGGCTGAGTTCAGGCGCAAGACAGTCCGCGCTCTGCGTCCCTCGCCTGCTGCCGGGGTCCCTCAGGGCTCAGCGGCCAAATGACAACGACAGTCATCCCTCAGCTGCCCGGCTGGCAGGCAATTTCAGGGTTCACACAAGAAAACAGGGCAAGGCGGCTTTCATTAGCATTGATTCAAGAAGGCTGGGCTGAAAAATGTTATCAGGTGCCTATATAGATACCCACAGCAAGCTGTCGCCAGGAGCGACTAAGGCTTTCTTGATTTTTTTTTTTTTTTTGGTGGCATTTTAAGACTTTTATTTTTTTTGGCTGTGCTGCCCGGCTTGCGGGATCTCAGTTCCCCGACCAGGGATTGAAGCCGGGCCACAGCTGTGAAAGCCCGGAATCCTAACCACTAGGCCACCAGGGAACGCCCACGAATTTTTTTTAAAAGATATTTTTGATGTGAACCATTTTTAAAGTCTTTATTGAATTTGTTACAATATTGTTTCCATTTTATGTTTCGGTTTTTTGGCTGCGAGGCATGTGGGATCTTAATTCCCTGACCAGGGATCGAACCCGCGCCTGCTGCATTGGAAGGCGAAGTCTTAATCACTGGACCACCAGGGAAATCCCCCCAACAGTGTTTTGAGTCATAAGAAGTAGCATATAAACTTTAATTTCTAATGCATAGGATTTTTATTCAGAGAACTAATCTTATACATCTAAATATTGGCTTCTAAAGGCAGAGTTCCCTGCCTGTTAGAAGTGTGTTCCAAATGTTAAGAAAAGGTCAGGACGCCCCACGTGCTCACGGGTTAGTCGTGTGGCCCAGATCCCCTCCTACGGACGCACCCGCCTGACACCAGGTGACTTGGGTGCCACAGAAATAATACTATTTGAGTTTAAAAATGTAACCTTACGGATTCCGCGTATATTCTTGTTTTTGCATCTTGCTAGGTCCTTTGGTAGCTGGACAACAAACAAGACCGGGTCCCAAGCTCGCGAGCTTCTTACAGTTCAGAGGGGAGCATCTCACGTCTGCCGTGCAATCCTGTCAAATGCTGGGGGCTTGGGCGGGGCGCACCTCTGAAGTCGGCCGGGACCCCCCACCAACCCCCAGTAGGTGCCTGTCATGCACAGCATTTTGTCTCACGGTGCAAGAACTGTCACCACTCCCTGTTCAGGGGAAATTGAGGCTCGTCCCGGTCACGCAGAGCAGGTAGCCATGCTCATCGGACCCAGATGTGGAAGCGGGACCGGGCTGGTGGCCACCAGGACGGCTCTGGCCTCCCACTTCCATCACACCTGTGTGTGCACAGCCCTGCCCTTGGCCGGGAGCTGGGAGGCGCGCCTGAAAACGTCCAAGGCCGCGGCAGCCTTAGTGCCCTGGTTCATCCTGGAGGCCTGAGGCCCACGTGGGTGACAGCTGAGCCGCCAGCGCCTTTTTCCGAGCGGCAGGGAGATGTCGCTGGGGACACGGATGAGGATGGGAGGGAAGGTGGGGGGACCACACACTGTCTCAGGGAGAGGGTGCCTGAAGTGGGAGGGGCTGGCGGCTGGAGGGAAGGTGGGGACGGCTGGGAGGAAACACATCCCAACCAGGTGCTGTGCTCGCATCAGGGAAACCGCCACGAGTATAGGGAATCCGGCAGTAAGCCGCCGAGAGCGGGAGGCCAGGATCCGGGCTGACCCCCCTCGGCCAGCACGGCGGCCAGTCCGAGTGCCTCGAGGTGTGGGGACAGTGTGGCATGAGCTCATCACATCTAAGCCGGCCGTCCTTCCAGACAATGAACGCCCTCCGTCGGGTATGGGAACACCCCAAGCCCCCCTGACTCTTAAATCAAAGTCTTTCTAGGAAGTCTTTCTTTCTGGGGGATCCGCCGAGAAACTCGTCCAGGCGGAAGACAGGGTCTCCTGTTTGCCTGAAGGCTCCTCTGAAGGTGTCAGAAGTTTTCGAAAGCTGACAAGGTCACAAGATGTACAGTCTTGTTTGGGGGGGAACCTGTGAGCCCAGAACAGCCTGAAACAGTGGGTGAAAGAGGGGCTCCGGGGGGGGGTCCCCTGGCCACGTGTGCAGTGGCCCCCTGAGGGGCCCCCGTGCCAGGAAACTGCTTCCTCATCTCCCCAAAGGAACGTGGAAATGGGCTTCTTCAGGCCACAGGTTTGCCTTAAGAAAGTGAAGTCCTACGTGGAGAGAGAGCAAGGGAGGGGGTGTCCCACCCGAGACCCGAGTTCTCGTCCCCCCAGAAACACCCAGCTGCCGGGTCAGGGTGGCCCCTCTGGACGCAGCACGGAGCTGCTGCTGCTGCTGTTTAATTCCAAGCACGAAGAGGCCCGACTGTGGGCAGGACACGGAAAACGCCACCTGCGTGCGTCCGGGGCGGGCGCGAAGCTCCAGCGGGAGCAGAGCACCGAGGGGCCTCGCGGGGACCCGCGAGTCAGTGCGTGGTGACCGCGCGACGCACAGAACGTATTAGCTGCTCAGTGAATGTGACCCCGTGGATTCTGTGAGCAGAGCCTTCTGGGAGAAGTGCTATCTCTGGGCAGCTCTGTCCTCCCGTCCCGTGGACGCCAGGAGAACGAGGTGTGGGGCAGAGGTTGATTCACCAGTTCAGAGACGACCCTAGTCCTTTAAAAACAAAATCCTGAGGGGTCCAGACTTAACCCCCCACTTTTCAAGGTTGCTCAGGGCAGCGTCTTTAGTCCTTGAAACCGGTTTGAAAGACTCTTTCAACAGCCCTTTTCTTCCGAAGGGCTAGTCTGAACAAGAGAACCGGCATGAAGTCCCGAACCCCCCGTCCCTCCTCCGTCACCCTGGAGCGACTCTGCAGGGCTCTGCCTGGGGCCACGTGCAGGTCCCCTCCGAAGGCAGCTCCGTGGGGAGACTGTAGGCCACCGGGTGACGCTCTGATCAGGTCCTACGGACGAAACCTCTCTTTCCACTGCACTCTCCTTCGGACGACTGCTGACAGAGGAAGGAGAAGGCCTACTTAGGTTTTCCCTAGACAGGGTCTGGGGAACGCGAAACGCCCGGGGACCACGTCTCAGATCACGCTTAGCCTGAAGCCAAGGCTCAACAGCGGAGGGAATCAAATTAAACCTTATGAAACCGTACAGCGCTGAAAATAGAGAAGTAACGGATTTATCAGGTAGAATCAGTGGTCCGACGTGGATGGCTGCTGTCTCCCTGCGTGTTAGGATTGAGGAGAGTTAGTTATCTGAAGTGTGTGTGCAGAGAGAAGTTTTAATAGAGCACACGTGCAGGATCTTCTATGAGGGGCGGGGAGGCACGGCCCTGCATCCTCTTCGGTGACCCCGAGCATCCCGGTGACCCTGAGGTGCACGAGACACACAGTCTGTGTTTATAAACCAGAGCCTCGGGGCTGGAGGGAGGGGTGTGTGTCCTTCTTCACCTTATAAAAGGCTTTACTGAAGGTAAAAGGATTTGTTTAAATCCCCCAAATAGCTAGGAAGCTCCCTCTAGTGCTTTTAAAATGGAATGCTCTCTACAAATCCCATTTTGCTGATCCCATGTCAAGGTCCAGGCGAACAGACACGTGAGGTGCGGTGCTCACGTCGAAAAGCACGCGAATAGTTAAGGAATTAATTAAAACAGATGCAAATAAAACCCGGACAGAAGACGGGGTGTGATTTCAGGGAGAGGTTTCTGGCATTTTCTATCGGAGAAGCTATTTGGATACGAGAGGAATGTATGTGCTTATTTAAGTCATCCTGCGGTCGGTCTAAGCTGGTGATGCCATGAAGGTACAGCATAGACAGAGGCAGCCTGTGCATTTGGGCCCAGCACCGCACAGGGCGACTGTGAGTCAGTCTGACCCATCTCTCCCGGCACCAGTGACCCAGCAGGTGCGCTGCAGACTCGAGGCCGGAGTGGCCGGCGGGGTCCTGAGAGACACTGGCCAGGCGCCACCCCGAGCGCTGACCAACGCACACGAAGGGCTGCCGCTGTGGCCTCCCAGTGTGCTCGGTGGGGTGGGGGGCACTGGCTCCGAAGTTCACATTATTGGTTAAATACACTTTTAAGACAACAGGGGTTTTTAAGCTTTAGATAGAAAAGTGTTCACCATCAAACAAGAAACATTAAAAGAATTGAGTATTAGCAATATTAAAACAGTTTCTTAGGATGCGAGAGTCAATTCAGAGCGAAAGAAAGCCAAGCAAACGGGCCACTGGTGCCTCCTACGAGGCTTGCTCCGACTTCCCCTGGTGACTGCTGGCTAGTGGACGGGGCGCAGGGCTCTCGGATTTTGGCAGCGTGGCCGCGGCTCACGGTCGAGAAGCGCCCCTGTCTCTCCCCGTCCTCTGCGTCCACAGCGTCCTCGGCAACATCACGTAATAAACAGAAATACATTTTGTTGCAGAGCTTTTACCCAGAAGGTTTTGCAAACCGCAGGGATGCAATGTATCCTTTTTTCCTGTAAAAAAAAAAAGCCATCATGCGTCAAGCGCACGAGAGAGAAAGGCCTTTATTTTGCAGGAGGAAACTGTCTCAATTCCACCCTCTGGGAGAACCGAGGAAAGCTCTGCTCCTCACTAAACACACCTAAAGGGGCGAAGGAAGAGCGGTGACGGTCGTGAGCCCGCAAGGGGCACTGCCTAGGTCCCAGGACGAAGCCAGAGCTGTCTGAGCGCCGAGCCGGGTCCCGAGAGTCTGTGGTCTTCGGCTGAGCTCCGTTTGGGAAGGAAGGGCTGAGCAGTGATGGGCAGGGACAGCGCGAGGCCTCACCCCTGCAATCGGCAGGGCTGGATGTCACAGCTGGGGCTCCCTCTGGGTCAGCAGGATGACCGAGCCTTGACCCCAGGCGCCGCGAGTCAGGGGGCACCACAGCCGGAGGGCAGCCCTCCTCCCGCCTCTGGGTGTCTCTGGGTGCAGGTGCTGCCTCCAGACCCTGGCCTCCCACTGTGCACACACGTGGGCACGTTCCCACACACTCCCCCACGGTGCGCACACACGCACACGCACACACTGTCCTGGGTCTTCCGTGCCGAGCAGTTTCTACTTCATGTTTCTGGATGCTCTGAATCGACTGAAGATTTATCAAAATTTAAAAGGAAGACTTTTTTGCTGGCTTTCTAGATTAATGATCATCTCCCTTTCACAAGGTTTCACTGGGATCAAAGGAGACAAGTTGGCATCATATTCCCTTGAAAATCAAGTATCTCAGAACCCAAACAAACTAGGTATTTTTTCATGTTTTTAAAAACAAGTTCGAAATCATTTTTCAGGAGAAGCTAGGATGCCTCCAGATCTTTCTAAAAAAATACAAGTAAACAAAAGCAGGACTGGGTGTATTGCCTGTAAAGTTGCCATCACTTACGCTCCAGGAGGTGTCGGAATTGTGTGACGCATCCCGCGATGTTCAACGAGGCGCCAGAGTGTCTATGATGCTGCGCAGGTACCGGCAGCATCAACGCCGAGAACAGCCCGGCACCCAAGTGCGTGCGAGCGCACAGTGGATAAAAAAGAGGGCGTCAGGAAGGGTGACCGTTAAACTGGTCAAGAAGAGATGGACGTGACGGCCACGAGCAGCCTGACAGGCCTCCACGAGCACACCGTTCAGATCACCACCCACCCCGGGAAGGCAGGCGTCACGGACACAGCGCGTGCACGGGAAGGTGACGGCGGGGACCTCACTACCTCCCGGTTCCATCCACGTGACAAGGAACCACGCAGGACGCACAAGCCCCAGGACCCACTCAGGTCCTCAGTGGACGGGTCAGAGTTACGAAGGGGACGAGGGGTGGGTCATCCGGGTGATGTCCGTGGCTGCAGGGAAGAGGCTGGGAGCCCACAGTGACACGGGAGTCTCGGGGGAGCGGGGGGGCTCTGAGGCGGTCCTCCCGTGCCTCCCAGGATCTTGCACTTGGGGCCACAGACGCGCTCCTGAGCCCCCATACAATCAGAGCACAGGGGCAGGAGGGCGGGCCGGCAGCCGGGCCTCGTGGGACTGATGGCCGCACCGAGGGGCTGGGCCCTTGTTACCCTTGAACCGAGGCCAAGTGCTCCAGGGGAGCTGGACTCTCAGCCACTCACAAAACCCCCATCGAAGGCTCTCCGTGCCCCTCCTCCCACCTCGGCCCCCGAGTCTATGTCTGGTTCAGAAACTGAGGGTGCAGCCGGCCCTGTGGCCTGGCCGGGGACGGGGCTACTTAATTTCTCAGCTGATGGCAGCATGGGGACCACGTTCCTTGGATTCCTCGCACCGTCTCCGCCCATGAAAGGAGAGGCAGGGTCCGGGGAGGCCTCATCGGGCACCGCGAGGTCGTAAGGACGACACAGACGGTCAGCACTTGTCACAGACGCTCTAACACAAGTTCACGCGACTGGCAGGATTTTTCGGGAGGGTCACTAATGCAAAGTGACGGAGGCGTGGTCCTCAACACCACTGCCCACCCACAGAGCGCGGCCGCTCAGCCAGAGCACAGGCCTCAGGGTCCTACTTCACAGTGTTTGAGTCGTCGCTGCCCCGCGACCGGGGTTGCTGTGCTCAGGGACTTCCTGCCACCGGGGAGGAAGGAGAGGGGACGGACACTCACTGTCTGGGGAGGAGCCGTGAGCTGCTGCTGAGAGGGGCCAGGGCAGCTTTGCTGGGCCTCTGGGGTCTCCGGGGTAGGGAGATTCTGGGGCGGCGGGCAGCCAGCGATGCTGAAGGACTCTTGGGGCCTCCAAGCCGCGGCAACCCTGCCAAACATGGCCGGCCAGGCCTGCCAGGGGCCAGCAGGACGGACGGTGGCGATGCTCACGGGGACAGGGTGGGGGGCCAGTCTGGGTTTGGGGACCAGAGAGAGGAAAACCTGGGTGACAAGCTGGCTGTCGCTCTTCCGGGCAAAGGAAGCGTGCATGGGAGGGACGGCCCTGGACCGGCGTCGGGTGGGGTCCAGCCAGGTCTCCCAGCTTCTCATCGGCCACGTGGGACCGTGTCCACGGGTGACTCAGGAGGGAGGAGAAGCCATGTGAGCACATCTGACCCATGAGATGCAGGGGGCTCCACACCGGCCACGAGTGCCCCCTGTGGTGCCGAAGTCCACGGGGCCCCTGTCCGCCCATCGGCAGGTCAGAGAGAGCACAGAACTGTCAGCTTTACCTGCCCAGGAATGATCCATAGGATAGAGACCGTTTAGGAGGCAAAGTGTGCGATTACGGGCTGCAGTGTGGTTCACAAGAGGACCCGGATAAGATGGGCTTAGGATGTTTTCCAGGAACAACTGTCCCATTTTGTCTCGTGTCTCGCCTATTAGTCCCTCATCTATCGTGTCACCCGGGCCCGGGTCACATCCCCAGCGATACTGCTCCCGGGACCCCTGTCCCCACCCAACGAGTCTCAGCTCCAACTGGCCAGATGAACAGACCAGGGAAGAAATATCCACCTGTCACCTCATGGGACACAATTTCTCCAAGTAGAGGAAAGGCCTCACCACCCCACCCTGTTCTGGACACTTTTTTCAGCCTGAAACCTGCATGAGCTGAAGACAAGGCGTCACCGCCTGGAAGCCACGCTGGAGGCAGACTGGTCCGTAGAATTCCTTCTCTGCTGGGTCTTCATGTTTCAGCCACAGACATAAGAACAAGACGTTTCCCCCTCGACGCGCCTTGCTCTGTGCAGCCTGCCCCTCCCAGTTAGTCTTGTCTGTAGAAGTGCCGTCCACGTGCACGGTCGTGGCCAGGGGCGGGCTCGGCCCTTTGTGCAGACCCCTGTGCACATAGACCCCTGGGGTCCTGCCCACTCCAGCCCTTGAATCCAGCGGCACCAAGTCGATCCTGCCGGGACCCGCTGCACGTTCTCCTTCCCCAGCGGCTCCAGATGGATCCGGGTCAGTGAGCCTGTGGTTCCAGGTCCCCGTGGTCTGACCTCTGTCTCCCCTCCCTGGCGGAGTTTCTGCTGCGGCCCTAACAGACCCAGCTACCTGCTCCGCCCCTGTCCCCGGACCAAGCGGCCTGGCCGTGCCTCTGCAGTGCCGCCCCCTAAGCTCTTGGGCTCTGCCATTTGCAGAAAGACCAGGGCTCCGCATCAGCCTGGCCAGCTGGTTGCCTTCCAGCACGTCACCAAACCCCTGGGGATCTGCTTCCTCAGTTTGCAACCAAGTGTCGGAATAAATGATCCCTCAGGGCCCCTTGGGGCTGTGAGGAACGGGCTACAGACGCGTACGGGGCTCTGTGACAGGCGTGGGGTGAAGCGACCCCGCCACTGCCCCTGCATCCCGGGGCCCCAAGTCACAAGCTGCAGCCACTACCTGCTTCTCTTCATGGAGTGTAAAGCCCAGGAGGACAGATCGTTTCCCTTGTTCACCATGTATTCTGGGTGCTCAATAAGTACTAGGTTGGAACGGCACTTCTGTGTTTCAGCCCGTTATTTGCCAAAAGGGGGAACGATATGGCGATGGTGGCCGAGGGGGACAGCAGGGCCCACGAGTGGGGAAAGGGACTGGGGGGCACGTCCCCCGCAGACGAGGGCCGGGTCCTGGGTTCTGCAGGAAGGAGCCGGCGTGGCCCAGAGAGAGGGGCTGCGAACACGTGGGGCCTCCCGAGATCTTTCTCTTTAACATCCCGCTGACCGCTGTGTGCAGAAGAGACGGGCACAGGAGCGAGCGGGGAGGCCAGTCCAAGGCCACAGAGGAAGGGACGGAGGGAGCAGGGCCGAGAGACAGAAGAGAGTGGAGGACCGGACACACGTGGACGACCACCTTCAGCTCTGCTCCCTGGAGCACGGCCGCCCAACGGGACTTCCTGCTACGGGTGCGTTTTCCGTCTGTACCGCCTGTTTGGTAGCCCCCGGGCACCTGTGTTATTGGGGCGCCTGGCATGTGGTCAGCATTTCAATCTTATCATGTAAGTTGCCACACGTGGCTAATGGCTAATGCCCTGAACAGTGCAGCTCTGGGGGAGTGCTGGGTTTTAAAAGTTCAATGAGCCACGAAGTGTTACTTCTCCCAGAATGGGAGAAAATATTTGCAAATCACACATCTGATAAGGGTTTAATATTCACAATATATAAAGGACTCCTACATCTCAATGACAAAAAAACAAACAGCCCAATTAAAAAATGGGCAAAGAACTTGAATAGACACTTCTCCAAAGAAAATGTCCAAATGGTTGACACGCACATGAAAAGGTGCTCAACATCTCTAGTCCTTAGGAAAATGCAAAGCAAGCCCACAGCGAGAAGCTGCTTCACAGCCATGAGGATGGCTGCTATCAAAACCCCAGAAAATGACACAAGTGTTGAAGGGGGTGTGGGAACTGGAGCTCTTCCGTATGCACTGTTGGTGGGAATGGAAAATGGTGCAGCTGCTGTGGAAAACAGTACGGAGGGTCCTCAAGAAATTAGAAATAAAACTGCCATACGATCCAGCAATTCCACACTGGGTGTATAACCCCAAAGAATTGAAAGCAGCAGCTCAAAGAGATGTTTGCACACCCACGATCATAGTAGCATTAATTCAACAGCTGAAAGGTGGAAGCGACCCGAGTGTCTATAGGTGGATGACGGATCAGCTACCCGTGGTCCCCACCCCTGCAATGGAACGTCATTCAGCCTCAGCCAGGAAGGAAATCCTGCCACCGGCTCCAACACGGTGAACCTTGAGGACATGGTGCTCAGTGACATAAGCGAGGCACAGAAGGGCACAAACTGTCTGATTCCACTCATGTGAGGTCCCAAGAGCTGTCAGATTCACAGACACAGGAGGTACGATGGAGATGACGCATCCCCTTGCACGAGGAGATGCTTACTGATGCCACCATGTGACAGGGAAACAGTAAAGACGACGAGCTTCCTGAGGATGGAGACCCGGAGCTGGACAGACGGCCACGCGGGCACTGCACATCCCTTCACACTCCGTGCTGAGACCGCTTAGGACGAACTCGCGGCCGACGCGAGCTTAAAAGGCATCTCCAGGCGCACCTGCCGACTCGGGCTGGCACCCCATGTCATACCATGAAATCCCAGTCCTGCTGCAGTTCCTGCCGAACGAAAGGAACGGGCCCCCCAGGACAGTCCAGGGCTGCGGACACCCCAGGAGCCAGGAGGCTCAGGGTGGCACGGCCAGCTTCCCAGAGGTGGGGCTTCCTCCGTGGCCCCCGGTGAGGGACAGCCAGTGAGGCCACCTCCAGGTGACCCAGCACATGTGATCCTCGGGAAGCCCCACCATCCGCCTGGCGCTCTCCATTTGTTTGAAAATTGTGGTGAAATATGAAAAACCCTGGGCAAAGAGAGGTCACGGACAAAAACGTAAAAGGCACAAGCTTGGAAAATATCTCGGCTGCAAAACCAACGTTGCTACGCTTGAGCTCAGTCTCTAGGTGAGAGGGGAATGCTACCAAACCCTGATTCTGACCCAAAATATTAGCCTGAGTTAGACGTGTGTTCGCAGCCACAGGAAAAATGTGTGGAAGAATTCTACAGGTTGACCCCTGACTTTCCCGCCACAAACCCGGGCAGAGAACCAGCCCCCCCCAACTCAGACTTCAAACCGCATCCCGTCTGCTCGCTGACAGACCAGACGGTGCCGAAAGCCCCTTATGATTCCTGCTGTATCAAAGGCTTTACTCCCCGAAGCCCGTGTGCCCAGCCCAGGCTCCAGGTTGTGGCTGGCTGGGCTGCCCGAGTGTCCCCGGCCAGCCTCAGAGCCCAGGGCCGACGCAGGCGCCGGGCTGCAGGAGAGCTTGGGAGAGGCATTCTTCGGTCCTCCTGCAATTCATTCCTTTAAGAAAAAGGGAATGGGAAGAAAGGTTTCGTGTCCAGGCCCAGAGCCTTTGATCATTTGATCAACGCGGGCCGGCAGTATGGGCCTCCGGCTTCTCAGGCCAGACAAAGGTGGCCCTGGCCGCCCGGCCCCGCAAGCCTGGCCCAGAACAAAACCCCGGCGGCCGCTCGCCGGGGCGGCCTGGGAAAGGCCCACCTCGCAGGCCGAGGGGCCGCCCTGCCCTTTGATCTGTCCCGAGACTGCAGCCTGGGCCCCGGGTCAGGGGATTGCACAGCGCGGGCCCCCGGGCAGAGGGGAGCAGGTCAGGGGCAGAATGAGGGGTGACCAATCTCTGAAAGAGCCTGGAGACCGCCCTCCCGGGTCAGTTCCACATGGCTGGGCTCGCACTGTTGCCGCAGCCGAGCCTCAAGTGGGATTTGACAAGACAGGGCAGGCACCTCGGGCCCAGGGGCAGGCGGGGCGGGGGGCAGCCGGGATGGGAGTCGGCCCCGCCCCCGGGGCTGTGGCACTGTCCCGCTCCAGGTGCCCTCACACCTGCTGGGTGGACACCCGGGTACTCCCCCCCGGCCCCGGTACCGGTACCGCTGGGGCGCCTGTCCTTGGGACGAGCCGGGCGCCATGCCACACGGTGTATACGCAGTGGGTTCCTGTGTCACTTGCTTACACGCAAAGGCGGCACCTCAAACATGCAAGGGGATCTGCATTCTCGGAAGGCATTTGGTTTGATAGACGGGGAAACACTACATGTGACAGCAGACAGGGGAGCAGGATGGGGGAGAAGCAGGAATTCCGCTGTGGGCTGCCGGCTGTAGTGACGGCGCATTTGCAAATGAAGACACAGATACAGTCGATGGGACACAGCGGCATTACTGGACGGGGAACAAACGACCTTCCCACCAAAAAAGTTCGCTTTTTGGATCTGAGGCCAAAACATGTTATTAAAAAGCACCGTCAGAGCATTTGCATTTGCTTCGTTGTTTCTTTGTTTGCACATCACAGCTCGGAGCTACTTCAGGGCGTGAAATACGGTCTCTGGTGGTGTGAGCCCGGCCCACTGTCCCGCACCCCTGCCTCCCCGCCCCGGAGCCGGCAGGGAGCCTGCAGCACCAAGGGGGGCCAGTCCCGGGTCCCGGCTGGTCACATGCTTACTAGCTGTAGGGCTGGTAACGCTCAAGCTCTCTAGTCCTTGTGTGTAACACAATGGCTATTATTTTATCCTCACACGTCGATATCCCTGGGCTAAAGATGTGTTCTGTTTTTCTTTTAACCAGGAGAAATGGAGTAAGAAAGATGCCTATTTCAGAGCTGCTGACAGTGGTGTGACAATGTATAGAAATCCATTTCTGTAATCAGTGTCTGCTCTTATTGCCAGGCAAAGGATGAAGGGTGGGCGTCCTGGAAGGTGGGTGTCCTAGCTAAGAACACACGTGTGCGTGTGTGCGTGAGTGTGTGTCAATGTAGAGAGGACGACGTTTTCACAGGTGGGAAGGAGAATGTAAGACGTCACTCATCGCAGTGTTTCCTGCCCAAGTTCCCTGGAGGCTGACAGGCATCTCAAGAACAAGGAAGTGCCTTTTCAGGTCAGGTTAGGGTCTCCCTGCTGACGTGTGTGGTTCTCCCAGAGGCGGGTCCGAGAGAATCTTCTCCCAGTTGACTATGGAGCGCACTCTGGCCTCTAAGGGGACACCTCACGGGTTTGTTCTGTGGACCACGCTTGGGGAGCCGCCAGCCCCGTTTGGTCCCTGTACTCTCATGGGTTAAACTCCACCCAAGCCATGAACTCATCCCAGGTCATCACAGCACTCATCACAGCACTCTAACCCCAGGTCCCCCGACACTGTCTTTAGGAGGAAAAGGCCCAGGACCACGGACAGCGATTCATGTGCTAAAACGATGTTACAAAGGGGCGTCCAAAGGTGACCTATTTTAGAGACACTCACTCCAAGAGATTTTAGGTGGCTCTGAATTTTGCAGATATAGTTTGAATAACAGGGAGGATTTAAGGCTATTCTGAGCTGCTGAAACGCTGGAAGATCAGGGCTGCCTTCTCCTCACTCCTGGTGTTAACACAGGACGTCCTCAGCGAGCACTCACGCGTCACCGACTGTGTGCTGAGGCCAGAGCGCGACCCCGGGCGGAGGAGGTGACGAAGGAGGAACCTTAGAAATGAACGCGCTTTGCCGCAAACAGCCTTCCTGCGGCCCAGGCTAATTTTCCCCAAGGATTTCTGTGACTACTGCACCGAGGTTGCCATGGCAACCCCATCTGGCTCTGAGCCACAACAAAGCAGCCCCGCTCTGAGTCTTACCTTTGGCCATCTTATTGAGAACCATGTCGATCAGGATGTAGGTGCCGCTCCTGCCCGCGCCGTCACTGTCAATAGAAGGAGAGAGATGAGGACACAACGCACCATGCTGTCCCCACTCCCCACACGCCAACGATGGCATCTTGCCTCTGTGCTCAAGGGGGGCCCATGAGAGGAGGGCAGGGTGGAGAATTGGAGAGGAAGAGAAAGAAAGGGGGTGAGGGGGGTCAGGGGGGGAGAGGGGAGGAGGATGGGAATGGAGGGGGAGGAGGAGGAGGGGAGGGGGGAGGAGATGGGAGGGGGAGGGAGGGGAGGGGAAGGGGAAAGGGAGGGGAGGGGAGAGGGAAGGGGAGAGGGGGAAAGGGAGGGGAGGGAGGGGGAAAGGGAGGGGAGGGGAGGGGGAAAGGGAGGGGAGGGGAGGGGGAAAGGGAGGGGAGGGGAGGGGGAAAGGGAGGGGAGGGGAGGGGATGGGGGATGGGAGGGGAGGGGAGGGAGAGGGAAGGGGAGAGGAGGGGGAAGGGGAGGGAGGGGAGGGGGAAGGGGAGGGGAGGGGAGGGGAGGGGAGGGGAGGGGAGGGGAGGGGAGGAGGGGGAGGGGAAGGGGAGGGGGAGGGGAGGAGGAGGGGAGTGGAGGGGAGGGGGAGGGGAAGGGGAGGGAAGGGGAGGGGGAGGGGGAGGGGAAGAGAAGGGGAAGGAGGCGGAGAGGGAGGGGGAAGAGGAGGGGCAGAGGGGAGACTGGAGCGCTTTCAGCCCTGAGCTAACAGCGGTGCAGATTAGCTATTGTGCCTGTGTTGATTTGTTCCTTTCTTCCTTTTTTCTCCCCTCTTTGGTCAAAGATTCAGCAAATTTTGTCAGAAAAAAAATGAAATAAAGAAATGCCCGGCAGTGTCAGAGTTGATGGCATTTGTATTCAAAGTGTCTGCAAGAGGCCAGCTGTGAGCAGGGGAAGAAGGACGGGTGCAGGTCTCGGGTGTCCACACCCTCGGGGGGCCGTCTGTCCGTCCGTCTAAGGAGTGGGGTGCACATGTCCCCCGTCACTGCAACGGAGCCTCTCTTCATCCCCCCTCGCCCCCAGCTGTAATGGGAATAATCACCACCTGGACGAGATGTAAAAACGTTCTGAATTGTGGCTCGACAATAGCCAGTGAGAGAAAAGGAAGGTGCCTCTTCTAGGAGGAAGTAGCCCTGCATCTCTCCTCCTGCACCATGTGCCCTGAGATGGTCCTTAGGTCAAGCAGGCCGTTCTCACGCCCATGGGCAGCATGTAAGTAAGAGGATGGTGTTTACACGTATACTCCTGGCAGAGTCAGCCAACTGAAGGAGAAGACCAGCGTCTCCGTTTCAGGACTTGGGGAGCTGTGTGACCGCGCTCTCAGTCTCGGACCTGCCGCTTATCCTTTCACAGCAAAGAGTCGCTGAGTGTGGCCTCAACACGTCTCTCAAACAAACGGTGGAAAAAGCCTTGGTTGGAAAGAGAATGATTCCGCATTGTGCCGTGCCCACCTGCGCTCCAGAGGCGGGGATGCCGCCATGCCAGTGTCGCCGACGCCCGAGTGACCGGCCTTCGGCCGAGGGTTTCCTCAGGTCCCTTCAGCTCACGTCACACAGCTCTGCCCAGATCTGCCTCAGAACTGGAGACGGTTCTCCATGGGTGGGTTAACGGTGCTCTGGTCCAGTTCTCGAGGATACAGACCATACTCTGCACACCTCGTCTTCTCTCACGGACCGACACAGAAACACACACACACACTCATGCAGGTACACACACACGGACACACAGGCACACACATTCCACACCCACACACTCAGATACACACACACTCATGCAGGTACACACACACGGACACACAGGCACACACATTCCACACCCACACACTCAGATACACACACACTCATGCAGGTACACACACACGGACACACATTCCACACCCACACACTCAGATACACACACACTCGTGCAGGTACACACACACGGACACACACACACTCAGACACATGCATGCACAGACTTCCTGACTGATCTTTGGAGACCTGACTCCTTTTTATCCCAGGCAGAAAGGAATACTCTGCAAGACAGTTCTAGACAATGGGGCGCACTTCTTCACCAAAAGAGGTGGGTAGGGAGCTCGGGGAAGAGCTCGCCCTCGGAGGGAGTTTTCTTCCAGTGGATCTTTCTTCTCGGTTGGGGGGAACCCACTTGAGGACACGTGAGCCACTGAACTTTCACCCGAAGGCCACTTGTTTGATTCCAGGTCTGTCCCGTTCATAACTGGCCCCAGCCTCTGCGCAGGTTTCCAAACATCTGCAAGGTGTGCTGGGCCGAGACCCCTCCACACACCACACACACCGTCTCAGAGCGTTTGCGCAGCAGTCCCAGGAGGGTTTAAGACAAAATAAGTTTATATCCTCGGTTTCCTTTAGAAGTACCAGTTAGATACACTTATTAAGCAATCAGGAGGTTCAGTTCCTATATTTAATAGTGGTTACTTTTGAGGTAGTGAACACTTCTTAATCCAGGTTAAAAGTTGTACTTGCCTGCAGTGGACAATTATTGGACAAGAACGGCCCCTGTAGCACTTGTTTACTTTTCTGAAATAAAGAGAGACACAGAAGTTATGATTATGTACTAGACTCTGTAGCAGCCATCCAAACAACCCATACGCCAAAGCAAACAGACCGTCTCTTGGACATCGTTTTGCAATACCCTGTTTTGACAAAGAAGATCAAAATTATGCACACATTTTCAAAGGTTTATTTTTCTTTTCAATATTAAATTATTAAACAGAGCTTTGAAAACAATTCTTACATTTACACAGCTTTCTTTTTCCCTTTACAAGTATGAACTCTGGCCTGAGGTCAACAGATCCATCGGTGTGAGCCTCCCCGCCCCCCCACCCCTTGCTCTAGTTAATTTGACTTCCGTTGTTGTTGTGATATGTCTAGATTCTTCGCTTAAATTTTTGAGTTTTGCAATTTACACTCCGCATTTCTTACAGTCTAGACATCACATTGGGATGCAACATTACTGTGATGTCTCAAAACAGCATCTTAAAGACACTTCTCGATCTGTCAGTTTCGTAAGGATATCTAAATTACAGAGAAGCCTCAATTATGTCCAAGACACATATTTCCATTTTTATAAATCTGATTATGTTTAAAACAACTTGTTTGTGCAGATTTTAGGTTAGAATTTATGAAAATTAACAAGAAGCGTTGATTATGTTTAAAACAACTCGGTTGTGCAGATTTTAGGTCAGAATTCATGAAAATTAACAAGAAGCGTAGATTAAGATTTTGTAACCAAATCCTAAATCACTACAGAGCACTGCTAGGAAATTCACTGTATAAGCTTGATATTTTTTGTAATTCAGTGAAACAACTAATCATGTTTACAAATTATATCCAAATTCTCAGTAAAATCTTTCTAAATAAAGAAAATTAAAGACAGAATTTTGGTTAATTGGAGGGAAATAACGTGTGACGGGGGTGTGCTCTAAAATATGCTGTGACTGTGAATTTCTATGATATAAGACGTGAAGTTAAATTTTAAAAAGAATGACAGTAGAGAAAAATCTTTTTCTTCATATGCCGGAAATGGGAAAATGTCACATTTCTCTGCAAAGGCTTGTCTGCTCAGCATGGAAATAGTTGAAAGTGGAAATTCAATCAGCGGGTTCTCTTGCTACAAACCCCTGAGACAGTGTGGGATTGGGAGGGAGTCGAGTGCTGTAGCTGACGGGTGAGCTGAGTGGGTATTTTAATGTCACATAAAATGACATTTATTGCCCAAATGTCAGAGCTCTGTTGCTTTCCTACTTCCGCTATGGAGTGAACAGAATAGGCGCTTCTGAAGGGAGACTCCACCCCCAGAACGGCACAAGGGAAGTGGCAGGAGGTGGCCGTGCGGTCCACGTAACGTGTGCCCGGAGACGGCCACGCCCGGGGCCATCGGGCAGCAGCACCTGCTCTGTGGCTGCTCCCCGGCTGAGATCCAGGCTTCAAACCCGGACCTCAGAGAGCCTGGGAGGTGAGGACCCAGAAACCCGGGTACAACAGGCAGCCCAGAGTCCTCGTGGCCACGGCACTGCTTCTGCTGGAGCCTATCCTTGCTTTTGACCTACACCCCAGTGTTAGGGTTTAGGGGAGAGGAAAGGGGAAGTGATTAAGTTGAGGGAACGTCTGTGCCAGGATCCCTGGAAAGTTCTCAGCCCTTTGAGAAGAAGAGATTGGAAAAGAGATCTACCAGCTCCTTCTAAAACCTCCCATTCTCGAGTCAGGTTGTCAAGGCAACAGCGAGCTTTAGCTCCGACAGAATAGATGCCAGGCCCCAAGGACTTGTCTCCAGCGTGAGCAGTGGGGAGCCCGCCAGCCCAATGAAGGCCGTGTGTGTGCCTGTGCACGCGTGTGTGTCCAGGCACGATGCACACACCGTGTGTGTGTGTGTGTGTGTGTGTGTGCGTAGCACGGAGCTTGCTCGCCCGTGAGACCAGAGCCGGGGTGGCTCTACTTTTACAGGCCTTGCACCTTCAAGCAGAACTTTCTCCTGGACGCTTCTCAGTCACGGAATCTTTTAGGTGTGAACCACCTCAGCTCGGCACCTCCAACACCCTGTTACATTTCCCACCTGCCAGGCCTGTCTGTGTTTCTAAAGGCTAAACTCAACTTTCGGTCAATCCCCCGGTTTTGCTCATTTTTTCTGATGGGGCCAAGCACAGGAAAGGTACATTGAAAAAGAAATAAACACAACAACAAGATGCCCTTCTCTGAAACGTGCTGGTTGCAGGAAAGGACAGCATAAGGAAGCGGTAGGCCAGCAGTGCTCCATGTACAGCCGGCCGGTCAGGCCCCCTCTGGCCAAATGCAGGAGCCACCTCTCTGGCTAAGAAATGTGGCTGAAGAGCAAATTACTGGCTACTTTGGCTGTGACTTGCTTCTCCAGACTGCAATTCTGGTCTCTATCGTACGACACGTTCAAAGTGTTCTTTTCTCCAGCGTGCTGTGACCGGCTGCCTCGGCAGGACCCGAGAAGGTCTCAGTGTAATTTTAATACCCATGCCAGCCCCTCCCTGTGCTAAACCTATGTACAAACGGCCGCAAGCAATCGAGGAGGCGCGAGTGGAAATCCAGTGTGCGGCCATGGTTTCGAATTTTATTTACACAGAACCGGGTACTTGTGTTATTACCATATAAAGCATCACAAGGAGAAAAGCAGAAGCATCACACGGTCCACCAAAGCGTTCATCTGGTCGACCCGAGAGAGAGGTGTGGATTATTCATGAAGATGAGGAATGCACAGCTGTCTGGTTTTACTTTACTGGAACAAATCGTCAGTAAGCAAGAGGCCGCAGACATTGAGTAAGATGGATACCGTATATACTGCAACAGGAGGCATTCACCGAGAAAGAACGATTAGTAATACAAACCAACCCATGGGTCACTGAGTGAGAAGGAACCGCCATGCAACCAACAGCAAGCAAAGGTCAGAGGTCGTTAGAGGCTCAGAAAGGGGGCTTCCCACTCTGTCCCTGCAGTACAGTCACAGTTTCCAATGATCACTTTTGTGACTATGCAACTGGGCTTATATTACTAGCTGCAACGTCACAAAAATGACACTGGCCACCGCTCATTAGCTGGCAAAGTAAGGGTTGTCCATGTTTACAGTGAGCAGCCTTTAGTGGATGTCATTACACACAGCCGGGAGTGAGAGAGTAGCGGAGACAGAGAATTCTTCTACAGCAAAGCCCTCACATGTGATGCTAATTATCTCTTAGCTTAGCAGTTTCTCTTTAAAGTGTAAATGTGCTCCCTCTGGGCGCCAGAAATATTTAATTACACATCTCGGTGTCTGACGAACGCGCTCGGCCAGAACGGGAATGAACGCGGGTCTATTGTTCAAAGGGAGCCGAGCCGCCCCGCTGCATTGAAATGACCAGTGTCTTCAGAAGCCGGCTCACCTTCCGATGGCTGACACGTGGGGGCTGCTTGACACAGAAAACCACAAAGCAGCGATCCGTGTCTGAGCGCGATGTGCTCTGAGAATGTGATCGTACCAACGGCCCAGGTAGTACATGAGAGCAACCTTGTCCGCTAGTGAGGGCAGGACAGCTTTCTCTCTAACGAGATGCTCAAAACCGGGTCTGGGGGTTCGCGTTCCTTTTTATTTACCGAAACCTTCTCGGGCCCTATCTCCTGGGACTCTGGAGAAATGGAATCTGGGGAATCAGATTTTTCTTCCTGACGAACGGTAAGCACAGAGGGTTGGTTATGTATTGTCCAACTCCATATATGGATATGGAGCTAGAAACACGCCCATATGCATATATGTACAGACACACTGGATGAGCACCAACACGGCAACGGCCGTGTGTGTAGCTGCATCCATTTTGCCAGTAATGACTGTTTCTTGAAGAGTCTATCACAGGAAATGTGCCCTAAGTAAGATTTTTAGAAATAAACTCGTATTAAGAAAATGTAAGTGATGGTCAGGCAATCGGGATGGAGTGGGTCTGTCCAAGAGCGTCCAGGACCCCCTGCCGCTCGCGCCCTCCGCCTCCCTGGGTAGGGGGACAGGGCGACAGGCGAGACGCCAAACTCGCGTCTCTGCTGGAGCTGTTTCACGTGCTATTTAACACACAGGGCTATTCAAATAAAGAAATTTGTTTTGTTTTTCAAAGTGGGCTAAAAGGCAAAAGAAATAGTATCAAAATAACCTTCTGTAAGAATCTGTAACACAAATTCAAGAAATCCAGAGTTATACCTGAAACCCCATCTTTATGACAACACGCCGTTTCAACCTCCCTCGAGTTACGTATCTGTGACTGTTCAGATACAGATCACTTTACGAACACGTGTAATTAAAGTGGTTTAAAGGGCACTTTGCCTTTATTCTCTAATTCCTTGTTTTGAATATTTATCTGTTTTCCATACCTGCTAGGTTTCCAATCAGCTAAACGTAAGGGAGGTTCTAGAAAGCTCAGAACGTGGTTATGGGTGGCCTTCGACACCTTCATTTTCTCTCTAGGTATTTTTAAACTGTCAGCTTCCAAACCGCACCACAAATACACGGTAATGCGGGAACTCCAGCCAGGTGTTCATCCAAGGTCATCCATTTCAGGATCTGGGCCTAGCTCTCATCGCCATAGCTAACCAGCTGAGCACCCAAACGAAAACTGGGCTCTCTTCACCAATAGCCTGTGACATTCACACCCTAGGATTCTTCACCACTTGAAGAATCTTACCGAAAACGATGACCTCATTTCCACAATTCTAAGATACCCATTCCCCCCTCACATTCTAACACCTCTAAAGCTAGAAAGCGTCTTACGGTTAATGTGTGAGTCAACATAATCTCCCCTCCCCTCCCCTATACACAACATAAATAGATTTATAACATACAAATCTTAGCAGATGGCACGTCTTACAGCAAACGGCCCCTTGGACCCAGGAGACCCCTTCTCTCCGTGTCCGCACTCAGCACGCTACCCCACCGGCGGGCCGTGGGTCTTACCTGCGGAAATCCAGAAGGGACCTCGTGGAGGCAGGCACTCCCTGGTCATACCAGCTCAGGAAGTGGAACTGCGTCACCGTGCGAGTCTCGTTGGTTTGAAGGTTCTTCAGATAAAAGCTCCTCACGAGGAAATCCTCGCACCAGATGTGTTCAGAGACCAGATGCACCTGGGCGGGGGGAGAGCGGACGGGGGTGTGTGTGTGCAGAAACAGGCGTTGGCTGGGGGCCCAGCTCGGCTGAGCGCGGAGCCACATTGCGGAGAGAGGGGTGGGGACCGCGGGGGCACGTGGCGTGCGGGGGATGCTGGTGAGCAGCCCCGCCTACCTTCCCAATTTCAACGGAGTTTACACAAAAGATCACTTGGTGGTTTTTTTGTTTTTTGTGTGTTTTTTAAATGTCACTCTGGGGCATAGTAGTCAAATTACTGGAAAAACCTGTTACAATCCAAACGATTCATTTCTGTCTTTTCTAAGCCATGTAAACCTTCAACAAAAATCACCCGAGAAAAATTATACTTTTGAGCAAAAACGCCACACGAGGTTCCACTCTCACTGACATGTCATCAGGGAGGCACCACCTGGCTGTAGAAAGAGGAAACCAAAGGCTTACACAGATGCTGCTGGGCCCTGAGCTTGGAAGCCCAGGGCAGGGACCCCAAAGCCACGACCGGCTTAGGGGGAACCTCTGTGCTTCTAACGTGGGTCCTGCTGTGGGACTTTGGCATTCTGAGTAATTTTCATGCAAAACAGGGTCAAAGGACACACTCCAGTACTGGTTTAACTGCCCAAGTTTCCTTAGTTCCTTCCTGATGTGGGCAAAAATCCAGCAGGAGAAATGAGCTTGCCTGCAGGGGACCCTCAGATAAAAAGGCCAAGCACTGTGGACACAGACCACCGGAGAGCAGCAGGGGCTGGGGTGCAGGCGGGATGCTAAGAATTAGGGACGGTGTCAAGAGGCTTTTTTCTGAAAAAGGACCCACTCGGGGCCTGTTTTCCAGAACCAGGCTCAACTGACCACCCAGTGAGGTCATTTTTTGGTCCTTTCTGTCCAAATTTGGATTCATAAAATTAAAAAAATGAAAACCATTTCTGCCAGAGTCCCCATGGCATAGATGTCTGGAGGGTCTTGGTGTCTGTTGACCACGGGCCTGTGGACACCTCCTACGGGGACCGACTGCACAGCAAGGCTTCAAGGGACAGCGGCTGGTGACCGCACAGGGCAGGCCCGCCAGCGCCCTCCACAGCCCATGGCCCCCAAGCCCACGGCCCACGGCGGCCACCCGGGGAAGTACCTCGTAGACGTGGTAGAGGTTGGAGCCCTCGTCCGGCCAGTAGTGGTAACACTGCCTGACGCCGTTCTCCGAGAGGGGGGTCAGCATGACGATGACCACACAGCCGCTCTCCCACACCATCTGCAGACAGACAGAGACCGGCGTGAGTGGCTGAGCCCCATGACATGCGTAGTTAGTGCCCCGGAGACACAGTCCGAATCTGTTCCGTGCACAGGAGATTCATTTCATTTTCATTAGACAGTGGGCTCTGCAGCTGCTTTCCCATCTCCGAATATGCTGGCCCCATAATTTGCATGTTCCGTGGAATATTAAAAAGAGAATCTAGTAAACTCGTTCCACATCCTGTAAAACCTCCTCAGTTGTATGTTCAGCTGCCCGGCTCCCCCCGTTTTGGTCTGTAACGCAGGACAAACAGGCGACTGGTCCCACAGTGGGTTGGCTGGCCTGACTCGGACACACCACATCTCCATGGGACACAAACAGAAATTAGTGGACGTGTTCGTTTTCCAGCACTTGTCATTGTTTGTGCGACTTGACCAACAGTTTGCTTTGTGGAGCTGCCATCCTATCGGAAACAGCCCTGAAAGCATTTCTTCCCAAGTGCGTTACAGCCACGAGTCCCCACCGGCATTTCGTTTCCTTTTACCGAAATATAGCAATACCGCCCAAAGGAAAGCGCACCCCAACCTGACTTAATCATCCGTAACAGCCACACCAAAACCAGCTCCGAGACACGAGAAACAAATGGACCCACGTTTAAACACCAGACGTGGCAAAGACACAAAGGCTCTCGAGCTTGGCTTCTTTTCAGACAAAACTCACAACTTTGTGGCCGCGAGCCTACGTGCTTGGAGCACTTTTGCTAAAACCACTGATTCTATGGGTTAAACGTAAGGGATAGAAATAGTCAATATTCTTAAGGCCCCTCTTTGTGTATCATCTATAGTGGAATTCAAGGGGACTTGCTGCAGTGTTTACAAAAGAGCCCACATAAACGTGAATTACGCTCAAACCCACATGCTTTCCTTCCCTTTAGTGCAAATCCAACAACAGATGAGAATTCAAAGCCAGCGCCCGCTCTAAGCTTCTCAGGCCTCCAGACCTACCCGCTGATCTGTCCTCCTAACACAGAGCGGTTTAATGTGCCTTGAGAAGGTGCAGAAGCCTAGTGAAGCCATTACGAAAATAGGAGAAACACAGATTTTATGAGTGTAATAAAAATGCAATGATCCAGGCCATAAACTAATCGTCGAGGCTCTGCTTGTGGCCCCCAGGAGTGGCGTTAGGAAGGCCCTCCCCCACCGAGGTCCTTCCGTCTGGGGACCCGCCTGGCTCTCTGAAGGTTTGGTTAAGAGTGAATCCAAATGAAATAATTTAAACGAACAACCCCAAAGGCACTCCTGGGGATAATACTTCTTTTGAGGTCACTGTGTGAAAGCAGACAGGGGAACTGACTAAATCAAAGCAATCTCAGCCCACGTGGGCACCAGCCCTGCCCGTGTGGCCTGGAGCCTGTGCGCGGGGCGACAGCCACCTTCGCCACCTTTTCCGGTCTCCCACCGCGCTGCCTGGCCAGCTGGCCCCCCGAGCACACCGGGAAAGCTGTGGCGGGTTTCGGAGGGAATACAGGAGCTGGTGGAAACCCCAGCTGAGCAGGTTCAGCTTCTGAACAGGAGACTGCACTCCCACCCTCTTCCTTGGCTTGGTTTTGCAGGGTCACGCCTGGCGTGGGGAAGACGCGATTTCTGTGCCCAATCTTTGAGAAACCTACTACATTTTTCTCTTCGAGGAAGTAAAAAACGACCCGGATTCCCTACCTGATCTTGCTGTGGTCCACTGAAGCCAGCGCTTTGCTGAATTAAAGAGCGATGATGGCTGAATGCCAGAAGTGGCACTTCCTAGCACTTTCCGTTTGATTCAGTGTCAGACAACACAGCATGCGTGGTCGTCTCCCGGTTCATTGGGCACCTAGCACGGGTCAGGACATCAGAGGCCACGGCAGGGGTGGGGAGAGAGGTCCTGGCCATAACAGTCCTTTACTGACATAAAGTGGGTTCCTTTTCCCGAACAGGAAGCAGGTGCTGTCAGCCCTGGGTCAGAAGAAAGCTGTCAGCGTGGATTAAACGTGGCCTTACATGTGGGATCCCGAGGATAAGTCCCTGGTGCTACGTTGGGAGAAGAACCAGAAATGCCCCCCTTTTCATGAGCTTCTCCTAGAACGCACCAGCACAGGCCAGGGAAGCCCACCCGGAAGGCATGTTATCACCCCGCACACAGGGGTTGGGGGCAGGCGTGACGGGGCCACCGGTGGTGACGATGCCCACCGACTTCTTCACTGGTGGTGGTGTCACAGGGGTCGGGGTAGCCATCTCCGAGGTCCTGGGCTGTCATAAAACACTCCAGCTACACCCTGCCACCCATGCCTGTGCTCCCAGCCCCGAGTGGCACTCAGAGGCCACCCAGAGAAGGAACACATGATGGCAACGCAGCTGATGGAGCTGAGCCTGGGAACCTGTTCATGGTCATCAGACCCAGGCGAGTGGAAAAGTTAGCACGCAGCCGTAGTCAGACCGTTGGCCCAAGTGACATGAAATACATACTCTAGAGGGAATTTGATCCAACTGAGTAAGTAAGTTACAGATTGTTGGTTAAAAAACAAACACCATATCGCTCTCTGCAACCCCGCAGGGGTTGAACTTTGACATGTTGACGTCTTGACCCCTGAAAAGACATGTTGACGTCTTAACCCCTGGCACCTATGAACGCGGCCTTATTTGGAAAGAGGGTCTCTGCATATGTCATAGGATTAAAAAGACGAGGTTATACTCCATCAGGGTGGGTCCTAATCCAACACAAGAGGAGGGAAACACCATGTGAACACGGGCTGGGACTGGGGAGACACTGCCAGGAACACTCGGGGCACCTAAAAGCTGGAAGGTCCTCCTCTCAGAGCTTCCGAGGGAGAGCAGCCCTGCCGGTACCTGGATTTTGGACTTCCGGCCTCTAGAACTGAGAGAATACACTTCCACTGTTCTAAGCCACCCAGTTTGTGGAAATTTGTTACGGCAGCCCCAGGAAAGGCATACACTCACTGATACCCGCCCTCTACTCCAGCCCCAAATCATCCACAGGTGTTGAAAGACATCAGCTCCAAGTTCCTTATATTAAGCTAATTAGAGCAGATGGAAAGAAACTACAGGGTCTCTTCATTCCAAGTCTTTCTGGAGCACCAAGTGTTTAGCAAACAAAACTCTTTCAAAGCCCGGCTGAGACCCGATTAAAGGCAAGACAATCCACCTGAATGGGTAAAAGGCCAGGGTTTCTTCTACAAAGCTCTCTGGTCTCTCCCGGCAGGAAGCTTCTCCTCCCTCTCCCTGGATCCCTTGTGATGAGCCCCTTTCCACTTGTACTGGTCTCGTCTGTGTTGGCACGACTTTCTACTACCAGATTGTCATCTCCTTGAAGACTAGAGCCTTGTCTGGTTGCCATTTCTACCTCCAAGGCATCTGGCACAGGGATTTATTACAGCTGATGCTTAGTTGAAAACAATACATATTTTAAGAAGAGATCATTTGAACAGTTCCGTAAAAAGAGAACTCAAAGAAAACGCTATCAAAGGCTCGCCTGACAGAAGTGCTCCTAGGACTCGCTCAGTGCACAGAAAAGTGGTTTTCTCGAAGCGCATGCGCTGTCTGCACGCCCATTGCAGCTGCCACTGCAGCAAGTGGGGCAGCTTTTCTCCAGACCAGGCCGAGCATCCTCGCCACCCCGCCACACGACCCATTCCCGCTGCCAACTTCTTTTCAAAGGTTGAACGGAGATCAGCTTAAGCCTGGCAATAAGGATGCTGACAAATTCGAAAACGATGAGGACTCAAAGAGGTCTCAGAGCACCTGCATTTTATGTCAATCAGCTGTAACCATGTGCTCTGAGGTCTATTAAAGAAGAAAAACAGCAGTGTCTGTGGCACTTCTGCAGTGCAGACCCCCAGCCCCGCTCTCGTCCCGTCCAGAGGACGGTCGTAAGAAACGCGCCATTAAGCCTTTCCAGACTCTGGTCTGCTTTGGCTACACAATCACAGGCCCTGAGTCAAACTGTGAACGCCGGGGGCGGCGGCCTGGCTAAATGAGGACGAAGGTGATGAAATCTTGATCACATCTTCCATGCGCGACTCACACCCACCTGGCTTGCTTCTCAGTAAACAAAGCTGTCAGCGTGGGCCTCCCTTGGAGATAAAACCCTGAGGTGATGGTAGCAAGCCGATATTAAATGCTGACACCCAGGAAGGGCCGAGCAGGCAGGAAGGCATCTCCCAGCTACTAAGATCAGAACTGAGCCCAAGCCAGTCTCGACTCTGGCTAAACTACAGCAGTCACCTCTGGACGTTTCCCACCAGCAGGAAGGAGGAACCGTCTCCACAAGGGATACTTGGCATTTCACTGGAACCGAGCAAAGACAGAACAGCCTGCTTGTGTGTCAGGCAGAGGCGATGTGGCTGGCGTGGCCATTCAGCGTTTCCACGGCGAGGCCACTCACACACCAAGCCGCCTGTTTATCCGAACTTTGTGCCGTTGCTGTGGAGGTGTTTATGTCAGGTGTCTGACTGTACGGGGAGTCACCTGGGCCCGGACTCTTGTCCCTTAGAATCACTTACAGCTCCCGGGCCTGCGTTTGTGTTTCAAATTTAATGTGCATGTTGACTTCTTAGGTAAAGAAAGTGCCACTCAGGCTGCCATCTTTCTTTTCAAAATCAGGACCTGATGTAAATGCATCGGATCCACTTGTGAATCAAGAGAAGGAGGGAGGAGAAAAAAGAAGAAAGAAGAAAAAACAAAGAAAGAAAGAAAAAAGAAGAAAGGAAAGACAGACTAAGGAAGCAGTATTACACAGAAAAGCAAAGGGTTTTCAGCTGAGGTCCATAAAAATCAGTTAAAGAGGAAACTCAGGCTGTGTTTCTTACCCGAGCCTGAGCTAAGGCTCTGCCACGTGCCTGGCGCAAGGATGCCCTGCCGGGCTCACCATACACGACTGCGCACAGCCCCGCTCAGAGCACGGTCTCCAAACCCACGTTTACACAAGATGATCTGACAAAAGTTTCCTCTTATCTTTAAAGGTTTGTGAATTCATGTACGGAGAATTCAACCAGACTAAATATTTGAAGCAAAATATCCTGGAAAATCTAGGGCACGTGGTTAAAGTACTTGTGAACGCGTGGAAATGAAAGATCAGGTTTTTCCTAGAAATTCACTGTCCTCAAATCCCGCACTCCTTTAAGTTAATCAAGTTATGTGCTTTAACGTCAAAGTTCACAGGGCTCCTGAGTACATTTCTCTGACCACAATCTCTTAACACTCCAGAATCAGTAAAATCTGCAAATCCTTCTCTTTCCCATCATTCACTGCCCAGGGCTAGTGCTGGATGAATATCCAGCAGTGACTCGGCATGAGCTGCGGGACAGGGACTGGAGGACGTCCTCCTACTCTGGGTCCCGCCTCTTAGAACACCCTGACATCGCGAGCCCTGACGTGACCAGGCGTCCTGCCGACTGGGGGGCACTGGGGTGTCTGCACGGGCGCGCCCAGCGAGGGTCACCTCTGGGTGTTCCGGGCTAGGCTCCTGGGGGCCTGGGTGACGCTGGCTGTCAGCTGACCTGCCCAGAGGTGGGAGCCCGGGCGCGCTATGGAAACGGGGCTGCCGCCTTCCGGCTCCCTGTCTGCTGGACCCGCGTGGCCCCGGCGCACGGCTCACCCCTGTAATTCGTCATGACCTTTCTACTGCATTTCTGTTTCACCCCCCTGCGCAGCAAGTCCCTGGAGGAAAAATCTTTATGTTCCTTCGGTCTTCCACGGTACTTCGCTCGGGTTTTTCCTTGACCATCCTAAGAACGACGACTGACGGGTGCTACGGAATAAAAACACTTTATTTTTTTTTTTTTGCAGTACGCAGGCCTCTCACTGCTGTGGCCTCTCCCGTTAAGGAGCACAGGCTCTGGACGCGCAGGCTCAGTGGCCATGGCTCACGGACCCAGCCGCTCCGCGGCATGTGGGATCTTCCCGGACCGGGCCACGAACTCGAAAAACACTTTATTTAAATCCAGCCCATCCGTTTGGAAAAGTGCACTTCCCCAGTTAAGACTTCATAGCAGAATATACTTTCAGAAGGTGGGAAACAGAAATCAACAGGTGGACTACTTTCTTGGTAAAATGTTAATAATAATAATAAATGTCGACACTAGTTGGGCACCAGCTGAATTGCTGCGGACCTCAGCAGGCCTCTGCCCTGGAGTCTGTGGCCCAGCTCTCCAGCCTCTGATTCTGTCTGAAAGTTACCAAAAAGTCTGTCGAGCAAGGTGGGCCAGCCTGGAAATTCTAGAGCGTCTCCCCTCACCCAGCCCCCAGTGAGCGGGGAACGGCCACCAGCCCCTGCCCTGGAGGGGCCCCGGCCCTGAGCTCAGCCACCGCTGGCTGGCTGGGGACCTCGCGCGCCGACCGTAGGGTCCACATCCGCAGGGAGTCCTCACGCACCTGAACCAGCCACCGCGCTGCCTGAATTTCTGCTTTGTCCGAAAATACAGAAGGAGAGACGGCAGACAGCCCACGGCCCACGTGGATGGGGCTCCTTGGAACGCGGGGGTGAGACGGTAGGGCCGGGGGCCGGGGCAGCTCCAGGACCAATGGGTGATGCCCGCCTGGACAGCTCAGGGCCGGGCAGCCTGCGCCCGGGGCTCGTCCTCCCACCCTGCTCACAGCCCAGAGGCCGCTGTTCTCCAGGAAGGCTGTCCCCAAGCTCCCGAGGCACCTGGAGCTCGTGTGTGAGCCCAGCGGGCCTGGCTCCTGGCGGGTGTGCAGGCCTCCCCTCCTTGCAGGGAAACCTCGGCTCCTGGAGAAGCCTTCCCCCAGTTCTAGCCTTGGACACACGCACGCACATGCACACGCACACCTGGGGGATGCAGCTCACACCCTCTGTGCCTGGAGGGGAGGCACCATGTCCCCTCCGTCACAGCAGGGGCCTGGCCCGCGAGAGCCGACAGCCCCCACGGCGGGATGGCCTTTCTCTCCTCTTCACTGGGCAGGAGACACACCTGCCCAGTCGCCGCCCCCTCCTCGCTTTAAGGCCAGTGGGTCAGTGAGAAGCGTGTCGGACCACACAGATCCCGTCTGAAACCCGCCTGCAGCTACTGCGTGCATTTGGGGGGCGTCGTTTGGAATCCCTGGGCCTCGGCTTTTCTGCTGGAACTGGGGTCCTGATTTTCGTTTATTCTAGTGAAATATACATAACACAGAAATACCTTCTTAACTAGTTTTAAGTGTACGGTTCAAGGGCTTTCAGGACGTTCACCTTGTGCCACCATCACCACCACCGTCCCCAGAACTTTCTCATCCCCCCAAACTGAGCCTCTGCCCCACCAAACACCAACTCCCCGACCCCCTCCCCAGCCCCAGGCCCCCACCCGCCCCCTGTCTCTGCGGGACCCCGTCTGGGGGGATCACACACTCGCAACAGCCTTACCCCAGGTTGTCGGGGGCGTCGGGTGAGGTCACGCACCCCGAGCGCCTGCCCCGGGCCCAGCACACGGTAAGCACTCAATAGCTGTTGTCTCCCTCTCTCCTGCTTCTTTCCTCACGTGAACTTGGACCCGGATGTCGGTCTGCCTTCTCCCGGAGCTGCCACCTCAGGCCCCGGGGACACGTGGGGCTGTCCTCACAGGTCAGAACATGTTTCTACAGGAAGGTCGTGGGTCGGGCATGCATTTGGTTTGGAATCGAATTCTCAGAACACATCATGTGAATTCAGGGAAAGAATTCTAATCGCGGGACGGTGAACAGTGCTGTGTGTCCCGGCAGAGCCCTTGGGGTGGGGAGTCAGGCGTGAGGGTCCCGGCTGGAGCAGGAGCCCCCGCCTCATGGTGACCGCAGTCAGGGCGGAAGGGCTGCCGCTGAGTCACACCTACGATGGAATGCTCCAGAAGTGCCGTGTCTGCGTGCAGACGGAGTCTCCCCGATCCCTCCTCTGCATGTTGCCCCTCGGTCCCGAGGCTGCCGATGACCTCGGCGTCGCTGCGTATCCCTGGCCCTCCTCCGCCCACCTGCCCGCCCTGCGGCCTCCTGCTGCGGCCACCCGTCCTGTTGCGATGCTGCCACGTTCGGGGCTTAGTGTCTGTTTTCTTCTTTGCCATCGTATTGGGTGGAATAATGTCCCCCAAAGTCACGTCCACGAACCTGTGAACGTGGCCGTATTTGGAAACAGGAGAAGGAACAAGCTGCTGTCTTCAGCTCCCAGCCTGGGCTCCTTTGTGCCGTGGGAAAGGGCACACAGCCGTTCACGTGAACCCACCTCACAGGGGCCTTTCCTATGGGGGTTTGCTCATCACAGACACAGAATAAGCCCCCGTGAGCTCGGCCCTGGGAGGGGCTTCGGAGCAGCACCCACGAGCTCCAATAAGAGGAAGACGCTTCGATATTTTCTGTAACAGGTGCTGAGCTCCTGGGTCAAAACTTATCAAAGGCCGTGAATCCAGACAACGCAATGAGACGTGAACCCTTACTCAGAGGTCTCCGTTCAGCCTATTGTCTTGGACACAGGAAACTTCTTACGTTTCAAATCAGGTTCTGTTCTCAAAAGAGCTCGCACCTCCCTGTGGCTTTTGAGAAGTTCTACAAGGAGTTTTCAAGGCCGGTGCTGTTTCCCCCTCGCGCTTTCTGCTGGGCCCGAGGTGGAGGGGGCAGCTGGACTTGGAATGTTTGAGGATGTCGAGCCTGTGACCTGGGTGAGTTATTAATAAAGAGCCATGCTTGTGAGATGCCCACTTCTAGAATATGATTCAGAGGGCCAACCCGACCAACGTGACTGTGCTGGGAAGCAAATCACAAGCGATGAAGTGCCTCCGTTCCAAGGCCAACACGTCTTCACTGCGTTCTGCCTGCATCCGGACGCCCCGAGGCCGGTGTGGAGACCATGGCGTCCCTCCCAAGGGCTGTGGAGGAGACAAAGTGAGGCAGGTCTTTCTGCTGCAGGACGGCTCCCAGGCTGTGACGGGCTGACGAGCCCCAGACATCCCGGGAGGGCCAGCCTGTTGGCCACAGAGTATCTGCTCCCACCTTGAGGGATGCCATTGCTTCCTGGACAGTTTGATAAATGCTGACCCCGTCTCAAAGCATCTTGCACTTCATCTCACCTTAACGCTTTTCTCCAGCTGTGTCATTCAGGGATATTTTCTTTCCATTTCGAGAACGTATGCTCCTTGATATCAGACCTCCATAAATGCTCTAGAATCCTATTAGTATAAATACTGACAAACACTGATTATAAATACTGACAAAATGAATTGTCCCCAACAATGGCAACTACTCGGAATAAGCAGAAAGAAAAACATACCAGTGTTCCTGTGTACTAGCCACGGGCGCTGGGGCAGAGTACGAGCCTCTAGTCTCACGGACTGCCAAGATTATAGGACAGAACGTGTAAAACCCTCGACACAGGGCCTGGTACGCGGTAAGTGGTCCACGGATGTGAGCAATGAGTATGCTGAGAGCATCTCTATGCCCTCAGACACGTGTGATCCTGTTGGCAAGAGAAGCTTTCACGCATGAAGTTACAACCGGGACCTGAAACCGATAAAAATGAAACTTCCCCTCTTTGGGGGCACTACACGTCCCTTGTAACTGTGCACCTTGGGATGGTGGGTCAAAGCACAGTCGAAGCTGCGGTGATAGTGGGATTCTGTGGGTCCCTTATTCTGCCACACGACTCGGGATTTTCTTTATTCTGCTTGTCTGAGCACGGGGAGCCTGGGGTTGGCCGGGAAGGTGGCTGAGCAGACCCTGGGCCTCCACGGAATTCCAGCGACGCTCTGCGGGCAGAACCAGGACCAGTGGGCTCACGGCTCGGGAACACAGCTCCGCATGGCGTGAGGAAGACCCTCGGGCCCGGGCCCCAAGCTCCCCTCCTGGAGCAGCTCCGCCTGGGCTGCGTGACCCCTCGGCAGGTTAGGTGTAACGGGGAGGAGGCTCAGCCCTCAAGGGTGGAGGGACCAGCTTGTCCTCAGGCCACAGCCTGATGGCTCTAGGCCATGACCACAGGGTTCAGCTCGGTCTTTTTTTTCTAATAGCGTGAAGCCACCATGGAAGAGCGGGGCCACGGAGACGTGTCCAGTCTTGGTTTCCTACTCGCTGGGTGAGTTATGCAATCTCCCAGATGCTCGCTTGTCTTGCCTGGGAACTGGGGATGTTGACACCTGTGCATCGATACGCTTACAAGGCAATGAGCCCTGGGACACTCAGCAAATCCTGGATCCCTTCCTGACTCTCCGGAAAAGCCTGCAGAGACCGTTCTCAAGGGTGGAGAGGAACACTGTCCCTCCTTGGGGTGGAGAGTCAGGAGAGGGTTGACTGGAAAGTTGGGAAAGTGACTGTCAGACCACAGGGAACAGGGAACACGGAATTTGCTAACTTCAGCTAGTCCCTCTGTCGGGATGAACGACCGGGTTAGAGACGGCATGGCCACGGGACCAAGACAGCCCAGCTCTGTGGACCACAAGCTGCTCCGGCCCCATCATCACCTGTGCCCCGGGACCCAGAAGGCACATCTTCCTCAACTTGTCCTCAGGGGGCCCTCTGTACCGGTTCTGGGGACACCCGATGTGCCCGACACACAGGAGGGGGTTGTCATAGCCACCGAGCAATGACGTGACCTCATGCGCACACCCCACGGTGCCACCTTCCAAGAGCTGTTCCTACGGAGCTCTGCCATGCTGTGGACAATGGGGGAAAAGAGAGGGGACTGGGAGAGGGAAGCCCACTGGCCTCCTGGTTTCCCTTTTATTGGCCAATGTGGACACGAGTTCTCAATGTCTGAGCCTGGTCTGAGTGTTTAGGATTTTGCTGAGTGAAAAGAAAGAGACCAACCTGACCTGTAAGATGCATCATTACAGAGTATCCACAAAGACAGAGACTATAATCTGAGCACCATCTTTTACCGCCATAAAATTAAAACTATAGACAAGAGATGCATTTGAATAAAATACAATAATTTAAACACTTATTATTTCATTTCTTTATAGTTCATAAAATAAAGCAGCTAAAGTAAAGTGGCTAAAAAGGTAAGAGTCTTTAAAGTATTAAATCTCTCAAAGGGAAGTTTTGACACTCAAATTTTGGAAAAAAAGATTGATAATAAAAAATATGAAAGGGCTCATATAAATTCTGAAATCAAGGAACATCTGATGAACACCTGTAAACAAATCTCAATTGGCTTAATTGAATCCAAGGCGTTATTCATGATCAATCAGAACAAAATTTCATTTAAAAAGATTCACCTGCCAGAAGTCGGCCACGGTCGCGGGCAGCGGTCCTTGGGTGGCGATGTACGCGGGCTTCCTGGGATCGTGGTCCATCTGCGGAGACAAGACCGCAGAAGAAAGATGAGCTGAAGAGCCAGGGAGTGAAGGGCCGGCTGAGGGGAGGGGCGCGGCGTGTCCTGTGCTGACAGTCCCAGCCCTCGACCCACACGTGTGCGGAGCGGGAGACGCCGCCGCTCCTCCCCACGGCCCCTCCTGACCCTAACCCACCTGCGCTTTAGGCGGGGCCTGGGGCTCCCCGGCACCTGGAGCCTGGCGATTGGGGCTGAATGTTTTCCTTACCCCGGGATGGAGGTAACTGAGCAGTGTCGGTAGGAAAAGAGGTCAGTGACCCAGAGACCAGATACCAGAGCGTTAACCCACGCACAGGCCGCGCTAGGCAGGGTGGTGGGGACGAAGCGAGCGCACCCGGGGCAGTACCCAGGCCACTAACATGGTGACCCGTGCACGGACGCGTGTGACTGCAGAGGAGTTCGGTCGGTGTGCGCAGGCTTCACGGCCACCACTGGCCATGCGCAGGGTTCGAGGTAACGCGGCCGAGGTTAGCGCCGAGGGCACTGTGCTAGGCAGAGGGCGGGGGCGCTGCCGGGGGCCTGGAGGGATCCAGCAACAATGCCTGCCAGGACGAGTCACTCCCCTCCCGTGGGGGCTTGTTTCTCTTTACCCCGAAAGGGGCTCGGGCCCAGAGTCCTCCTGGGGTCTGAGAGCCAGCGCGGCACACGCTGCCTAGCCTTCCAGCAGCTGACTCCCTATTCTCTCTCCACCTCGCCAGACAGGGACCGAAAACAAGCAGAGGAGAATGCCGTGGTGGGTTACCTGGCTAGGTGGTCTGTCCGAATGCAGCCTGCTGGCTTTGAGAGAGGAAGTTTGGCTTAAAAGACCTTCATTATAACATCTAATTCAAAGACTGACTAAGCAGAAAAAAAAGAACATGAGAACGAAGCCTGGAGAAGCAGACAGGATTAAACCGGACGGACGGAGCTCTTCCCCCTCACGCTGGCGTCCTAAGAAGACAGGAAAGGACCGGGCGAGGCGTTAGAGCCAAGGCGCCCTTGCTGTCCCCGCCTTGAGGCCCGCAGAGGCCTCCCCCAGAAGGGAGTGGGCGGGTCTCCCCTTGGCGGCAGGCGGTTGCTGGCTCATCAGGCTGTGCAGCATCCTTCGTTCTTTCCCATCCAGCACCAGTTTCTACGCTTCGGACACCAGCGTTTGATTAAAGATTTAAGATGCTCCGCACTTGAAGGTACTCGTTAAGAAGACATCTCCCAATGCAGGGAAAGACACAGAGGGTGCGACCACACGATTCGACAGCGACATGCGAGGACGTCAGCTGTAAGCCCCGGGTCCCCTGAAAGCCCCTCCGAGTCTGGGTGTGAGAAGAGCCTGCGTGAGGCGCGTCCGCCTTAACACGAATCCAGTGAATCCTCCCGCAGCGCCTGCCCGTCAACACTTCCGGGGCCGAGGGTTGTCAGCGTCAAAGGATGCCCCCAGCGCACCTTATAATTATGTGCACCATGAAAGGGGGAAAGGGCACAAAAGAACAGGTGTAAGTTACTGTAACAGAACAACATCTGACGCTAGCTGGGGGGTGGAGCGGCAGGAGAAAAGCTTAGCGTGCATCTGATTTAGTGAGATTCGTACTTGAAACCGGAAATGCACGACGCACACAATACAGGTAAAACACGCATTTGTTGGGGGTGACAGCTACTTACGGAGACCCCTATCTCTTCCCTGCATGAAAAGTAAAACCCCACCTCCTTTTCAAGTGTGCCTTTTTGCCCAAAGCAATTCAGAGCGCAACACATTTCAAAATCGTTAGTGCGTTCAACCTAGCACATTTAGTGGCTTTCACAATGAGAAATGTGTGATTGAAAGTAAAAATCGGAACAGGGTTTCGGGAGGGTAGATAAGGCCCCCTGTTGTGGGAGGTCCTGATGTCATGGTGTTCCCATCTTCCCCATCCACTGCTCAATCCGAGACCGGGACCGGAGGACATGGGGCTGGGGTAAGGGGGAGGGGGGCGCTCAGTGGCCCATCACTCCCCTCCCCCTTGGCTGCGTCATGTGGCTGCCTCTTGGAAGGCAGTAGGCGATCACAGAGCGGTGACGTGCCACCAGTTGAACAGTGACTGAGATGACCACACCACCATCGCCTCATCCCGTGCACATCCCGTTGGACAGAAAATAATTCTGGGCAGAAGTATTCTGTGCGTGTAGCAAAGATAAAGCCACGGGAGCCTCAGCCCAGTTCTGTGCAACTTTGAATGAATGAAAGTAAAGCAAAAATTTAACTAAATGCACTGAAGTCTTACTACACTTGGGATCTCCAAGGCGGGATAAGCGTAACTAGAGGAAATCGCGTCAGTTTCTACGGACACGACTTCTCCATCGGGAGCTCTGGCTGCCAGCCCAGCGTGGTGGGTGACGATGCCTCCACCTCCAAGCTCCTGGTGGGGATGAGCATTGGCTTCTGCTGACATCTGAGCTGAATCTTCCCCCGTTCTTCCTTGTTGTTTCCCATTTCTCTGTAGTGTACTTTTTATCTGTAGGACTGTTGTGATTAAACACAAGGTCCAGCACTGTGAACGAAGTCAGGGTCTCTGGCCTCAGTCTTAGTGTCTGTAAAATGGGTGGGGTGGGGGCGGGGAGGCAGGACTTGGTCTCTACGGGCCCTTTAGCTCTGGGATTTTTTTCAGATAAAGTAGACCCCCGAAGTTTGTGATCAGTCTACTGGTCACGTAGCTGACTGAGTCTTACATGAAGATACCACATGAACTAGGGTGCCCGCAAGGTATATCCCTAGGAATTTCTAAATGCACGGCTAAAAAAAACCTAGCGATTTGGTTCAAGCTGTGGAATGACAGTTATAAATGACCATGAGTAACTAGTTCTAATCTGCATTAAAAAAATGTAGCGATATTTCCCCAGTGTTCCAAACAAAACTCATCCTAAAAACTAAGCCTTCAGCATATTAAGACCAGGGCGCCTGTGTTCTGAAGCCTTGAAGGGTGACAGGCAGGGGGCGCTGCCGGCTGGTGCGCAGGTGAGGGCAGGGCCGGTACTGCCCCCAGACCACCTGGTGGCCCAAAGTCTCAGGGAAGGTCTGGGCCAGCCTCTGGTAGGGGGGTCACGGGGATCACGTCTCCTACCCTGCAATCTCACTCAAGGTGAACACGCAGGTTATCTTCCAGTATTCCTATCTGCCCACCTTACACCTGCTTTTCCTAACATGTAAAGCAAAATTCACAGATGTTTTCTTAAAAACAAGAGAACATCAAGCCTGAGTTTTCAAGTCACTTTCCCAGACACCAAGTCAATGTGAGAGTTTGCTGGGAAATTGTAGCATTAGTAAAATCAGTGGGAGAGAGTCTGGCTTTTTTTTCATATTCTTATGAGTTGAGATTTACTTAAGAAAAGTATTGGCTATAAACCAGAATTATACACATACAGATGTTTGCTTGTAAATCCGAAAACCAAGGAATCGGCCCCCATATTCGGCCAATTCCTTAGGATGTTCAGGGCATCTGAGCAGTCATCCTTTTCTGAAGAGTCAGTTTGTATCTACTTAAATTTGTTAAACGCATTCTGAGTTTAAAAATGAAACCATTTCTCCCCTTAATAAACAGAGAAATGAAGAGTAAGTTCACTTTCAAGTGTTGTTGGGACGTTCAGACTTGTCCCTGGTCAGGGGACTCGTGTGCTGCTGTGTTAACGCCCGCCACCCCTTAGTCCATGCCCGACAGTGACCAAGCTCCAGTGCGGCTGATGGAGTTCTCCCGCAGACACCCCATGCGGGGAAGCAGAATTCCCGTTTACTTTCACGACCTCTCATTCCAGAGCAGAGGTTGCACATTATTTACTACTGGATGGCTTTCCTGAAATTTAATGACGAGTAAGTACAAATATGACAGACATAGTTATTGTAGTTTTATTCTGCATGGTCACGGGCTTCTTGGGCTCTCATTGTAAGCTCCTCACTCAATTCTGCTAGGAAACTCATTAACATCAGACCTTCAGTCATTTCAGGAAGAGGTACCGAGGATTTCTTCTAGTTCACGCTTCCAACCCAAATTTGCACAAAAAAGAACTGTGGCATGAAATAAAAGACACCGAAAAATCACTTGCCTCTCCTGGCCTCACCTTCTGACCCAGGTCCCTGCCCCGTTAAGCCTGAGAGGCTGTTCTGAATTTCCATCAACAAGAGAGAGACGGGGAAGGCACAGGAGTAGGGGCTGCTGGTGGGCGGCTTCTGGGAGAGATGCAGTTTCTCACCAGCACCCTTGTCCTCACTGAGTCCTAACTTTAGCCTGAAATAGCTCCAATGTCTGGAAGCCGGAACCCATAAAATGGGGGAGAGTCGGGCACCCCCCAACACTGAACCCCCGTCTCTGAGACGCGAAAAGAATTGTATTGCTCATTCTGGCCCTGTCACGTGGTTCATCCCAGGGAAGGAGCCCAGCGGGGAGAAGGCAGCTCTTTCCCTTCTACAGACCATCATCGTGACCCCTGTGTAGGGACCAGGTCCGGGAAGCTACAAAGCCCACCCTCAGCGGATGAAAGATGCGTAAATCAATGGGGCTTTGGCTTGGTTTTTTGACTTTAGAATTGATGGAAAAATACCAAACTCAACAAGTGTGTTTATTTAGAAAGACTGACTGAACGGCTCCAGTTAGAACTCTGAACACAGACGGAGCCAACGTTTGAGGTCTACTCTGCTGGAGGGAAAGGAGTGAGTCCTTAAAAATAACCCCAGAAACAAAGGCCTGAGCTCAGACGGGTGCAGACAAGATGCTTCCCTCCGAATCCCTTTCGCACCGCAAGCGTGTTACACTGTGCCCTCGCTGTGTGGTTGTGAGGTGTCAGGAAATGGGGCTGACCCACGGCACGCTGGAGTCATAGTAATAAGGTTTATACAGCAGATGCACTGAAATAAATGGAACCACCACGACGACAGCGGTCTATCAGCGGTCCTGCTTGCGATCAGACCACGAACTGTCTCACCCAAGGTCACCACTGAGGACGGCAGGGGCTGTCGTTCACCCAGGGCGCTCTCACGAATCCAGAGATGACCCCATAACCACCTCCCCCCTCCCCCATAACCTCAGAGGGCCGGAGCCCCCAGGACGTGCTGCGTCCTACACGCCCGTGTTTGACTGAAGCCAATGTGAGAACTTACTGAGCTGTCCTGACGCTCCCCGGAGACCAGCGTCAAGAACCACGGTTTAAGGGGGACACAGCCCCACCTGCTCCTGCCTCTCTGCTGCGGGCCCAGGTGCGCCCACCACGTGCCCTGAGAACCCCTGGCAGGTTCCTCTCACCAGCTGCTGACCTACACTCACCCCCCTACCAGCCTCTCTTCCTTCCCCTTGGGCGGCCCCCGACTTTCCCCTGCGGCCTCTCCCCGGGTGCAGGGCGGGAAGCCGCGAGGGTGCGGCAGGCTGTGGCCGTGAGGGGCTCTCCGGAGGCTGGGAACACCTGCCGGCCAGAAGGTCTCACCTGCCCCCGTCCTCCATCACACCCGCTGCCCAGACAGGCGCTGCCGCACCCCCTCCCTCGAAGGGAAGACCCCGCCCGCTGCAAAGACCGGAGGAGACCAGCCCGCAGTTTCCGACCTGCTTCCACATCATCCATCACTTCAACACGTGCCAGGTTTGGGTCTGGGTTTTCCTGTTTCCCCCGAACAGGGAACAAGGAGGCCTAGGAGCCCTTTACACAACCAGCTACGAATTTCCCCAAAGCCACGGGTTCCAGCAGTAACTCGTCAGGGCGCTGTTGCTGGGCCCCTGGGGTGACCGGGCTCAGCACCCCGACACCACGTTCCCTTTGCCTAGGACTCAGCCCCGCCTGGGGACCAAGCCATCAGCAGTGGGCAGGGGGGCAGAGCGCCAGCCCTGGTCCCTGGGGGAGGCTGGTTACCCGGTGGAGACAGACCGGCTATCTGCTATGGAACCAGTGCCCGGCCGGCCCGCTCCCGCCCCGCCCCCCCGGGAGCCTTGGTGCGTGGCGGGCGGTACTCACGATGGGGCTGGCGTTGATGTAGTCAGAGCTGCCGTGGCTGTTCTCTGATTTCAGCCGGATCCGGGAGTGGTCGTCTGCAAGCCCCAAAGCAGAGCGTTAACCCGTGCAGGGCGTCATCCAGGGCCACCGCTGCCCCCCTGCCCCCAGGTCCCGCTGAAGGCCGTCACCGCACCTCCTCCCTCCCTCCCTCCCCAACCGAGGGTCCTTCAGCCCCCGAAGTGGAGCGCCAGGGTGTGCAGGGAACCTCGTGTTTTTCTTGTGTCAAGTTCCAACGCCAAGGCTGGGTGCTCCTGGGCAGTAGCTCATGTAGTGTTTGCCTTTAAGTAACACGTATTTGGTAACACAGAGAAAATAAACATCAACGTGGATATGAAGCTATTAGACCATCATTCAATATATACAATTCTGTCGTCTAGAGAAGGTAAAATACTCGAGATTACAAGAATGTAGCTTTACAAGGAGAGAAGAGGGTGCGGGGAGCAGTGTTCACTGGGGACTCGCCGACACAGAAACGCGCCGAAAACGGGCAAAACCATTTGACGGGTGTTGAAACCAGACGCTCAGAGGGGATTAGGGACATGTGATCGGTCACAGCTTAATGTGTGTGCTACGTGAATCACCCCTGACTTTGGCTCTGGAGTAACCACCCTCCTGCGGTCAGTGACAGCTCTCTGCCCGTTTTCAGGAGCTTTCACGGCCAGCAGGGCACCCCCGAGAGTCCCCGTTTCTCCCGCCTTCCTCCCCTTCCTCCGCAAGGTGCAAACTTGAAAATGGGAAGCGCCGAGCTCCATCATCTGGTACGGCAGTGAGAGCCTTCCGGCAGCCCCCACACCACCTGCTTCTGTTGAGAAAGCCTGGCTGCAGCCCTGGAGCTCAGGGTTTCCACGGCGGTGAGCGTGTTACCCCAAGTCCAGATTCCCGGCGTTTCAGCCGCGTCTCCCCACTTCCTGCTCCCAGCCCTGGGAGCAGCTCGGCAGTGGGGTCAGGAGAGCACGCACGGGGGCTTTGCTGTGGTTTGTGTCTCTTTCCTTTCTCTGGGAGATTTTACTTATTTACTTATTTTTTGTTTTAAACAGTTCTGGGGCTTGGGAAACTTGGCGAGGCCTAAACTGATTGAACTTGGAAGGTATCGTCCACTGGAGACTGGACGCCATCCTATCCGTCTTATTGAGGTATTAACGTTGGCTTTTTCCCAGTAGAGACAAGACAGGTAAGAAACATCTAGAGACGGGGAAGGGGTTCACGCCTGACATGTTTACCTGAGCACAGGTGACACAGGCCAGACGCTGTGGAATGTTCTGAAGGTGTTTACAATGGCAGCTGCCAAAGCCCCCCGCTAAGGTGTGACCAACGATTCAAAAGTCCCCTGGACTCAATGGCTTTGGGGTCCTGCACAGATCTGTTCTTGAGAGACTGAAAATTGGCTGTGGCAGGAAGTTGAAATAAAACCCACGAGAAAAGTCGGTCAACTCTGACATTCCAAAGCGCTACAAACACTCACCCCAAAATGGAGTTCAAGAGGCCCAGTTTCTCAGTGTGTGTGTGTGTGGGGGGGGGGGGCGTCCAGACACGTCAAAGCCAGAGACGGTGCGAGCCACTCGGAAGCCGGGCCCTTCTCTGAATGGGGACCATGCCTTCTGCCCGCACACTGAAGCCTGGATACACAGAGCAGGGCTTCTAGCTGATTCCAAAGGGTTCCCGAGGGTCTCCCAGGAGCCCCCCTCACTGCAAATATTCTCCACAAGCCCACTTCAGGCGTTACTAGTAGCAGCAATTAGGCTGCTCCCAGTGTCTGAGAACCCGTTACCCAGGGCAGGGCTGCTGGCCATCGCGACGGAGGGAACCAGGGAGAAGGGCCCGGAGCTTCAGAGGGTGCCGATCACACCCAGGGCGGGGTGGCCCCCTGGTCGCACTGAACAGGCCCAGGACTGGGGGGCTGCCGGGTCCCTCTCATCTCCACAGGGCCCTGCAAGCAACCAGGCTCAGTAAACAAGGGCCAGCTGGATTTTCTAGTCGGAAAATCAAGAAAACGTGTCCTCAGTTTGGGAGTCTCGGTGAGCTTGAACCCCGATGGTTAATGGGAAAACCTGTTTTGAGCAGAGACGGAGCCTAAGCTTGCTGTGAGGACAGCTCCCAGCGTCCTGCGTCCCTGCGGGCACCGGTCCAGCCACCTTCATCCCCGCAGGGCACTCTTTCCAAGATGCCACTGAGCCTGGGACAAGGGCTTCCAAAGCTCAGAGTTCTACCTTCCCATCACATATTTCATATTGCGGCAATGTGTTGATTTAAAAATTAACAGTGGGGCTTCCCCGGTGCCGCAGTGGTTGAGAGTCCGCCTGCCGATGCAGGGGACACGGGTTCGTGCCCCGGTCCGGGAAGATCCCACATGCCGCGGAGCGGCTGGGCCCGTGAGCCGTGGCCGCTGAGCCTGTGTGTCCGGAGCCTGTGCTCCGCAACGGGAGAGGCCACAACAGTGAGAGGCCTGCGTACTGAAAAAAAAAAAAAAAAAAAATTAACAGTGAACTTTTTTTTTTTTTTACTGTGGGACCATCTTGAACCTCCCTCTGAAACACCGGGGGCCATCCCAGAAGGGCCAGAGCCCGGCGGAGGGTCGGCTGATGTAGCAGGGACGGTCCAGTGGACATTTCACTCGGCCGGGCAAGTCTCAACCATTCTGCGGTTCACGTTCCTGTTCTGAGGGTGGCTGCTGTATTCTTTGTGATGCACGGGGGCAGACAAGGCTGCCTGGCGGGATTACCGGTTCACTCAAGGTCAACAGCGGGGTGGAGGTGAAGCCAGGGCGGGGCTCCTGAGCAAATAACCCCCACCCCTCCTCTGTGGATCCGCGAATACCGTTCCTTTGTCTTCTCCGTTATAACCACAGAGCAAGAATTTTTACAACTACAGCGCTTACATTTTAATGAAGAGCTGGGCGTGTCCTCCAAGATCTCGTGAGACCACTCAGACGCCAGGAAACAAGGAAATTCAGGTAGCGTCTCCCGCTGTACCTGGCTCTACCACCCAGTTATTTTCCTCTCATGAGATCCACAGTAGTAAACTTTATCAAGGAGGGAAGGAGAAAAACACCTATTAAGAAGAAACTTGCTGAATTAACCCTCTGTGCCTGTTCCTTTTCTGTGTACACAATTTATTGTGTACCGTTCCCGTGTTTAAGAACGGTGCTTTGAATGTCTGTAGCGTTCTACCTGTCCTAATGTTTCACGTGTATTATCCTCCTTCTTCCTGGAACACTGTACCATAGACAGAATAGAGTCCATTTTCCCATTTAGGTTGAAGAAACTGAGGCTCTAAAACATCAAGTAATTGACTTGGCAAAGACCACAGAGCTAAGGGTCCAGGCTTGACCCAGCCTGGCCACCTGCTAGCCTGGTGATATTTGGGTAAATGATTTAATATCTTAAAGTGTCAGATCTGTCATCTAAAATGTAGGATAAGGATATCTAACTCACAGGCTTGTTGTGATAAATGGCTTCTATAAAGTGCTCACGTAAGGCCTGGCAGAGAGCAAGGGATTTAGGAACAAGTTCAAAAGATGACAGAGGGACACACACCTAACTGACAAAAAGTCAGCTGAACCGGCAAAACTCATTGTGTGGTATAGGACGAGTTGTCAGTAAATAAGGATGGTTTTCATAAATGCCAACAGAAGGAGGAAGGTCTAGAATTGCTTCTTGATTATGACTAGGGCAAAGGAGCCTGGAGAGAGGGAGACGTTGGAGGACACCGTGGCTTAACCATTCAGGCTTCTTTCTAGCCCGTGCCGTGCGTAGCCTGTGCCCACGTTCGACCAGAACCCACCCAAGGAGAGTGTGTGGAGGCCTCCCCCGCCTGTGACATCATCTCCTAACACGGATCTTTAAGGATAGCGTTTCCTTAGCCTCCCTGATCGTGTCCCTCACGTTGAGTGTACCGATACGTGTATGAGTCAACAGTCTTCATTCCCCTCATAGACGGAGTCATTGATACTGCTGGCGGTAACATGAGTTAGGCATCTGTAGAAGCCGTGAGTTGACACTGGCACTTGCCATGGGGATTTCTTCATCCGCGAGGTCTGTCGGTATTCCCCTGGGGCCCGGCAGCTGTCTCAATTTTCTGTTAAGATTGAGATGAAACCATTACACTGGCTGACGGCATTTCCTCTACTTGGAGGGCATGGCTGGTGCAAGCATGCGGTGCGTCTGTGACGGGCCAGCACTCTGCCTGGAGAGCTGAGTCTTTCATGGAGACCCCACACGCTGGGCTGTGCTCACAAATGGCACCAGCAGCACCACTTCCTTCCTGAATTTCCTGGGTCCCCTGACGGGTGAGCAAACCGCAAACATCACCTGAACTTCTCCACCAGCTGTTAACGCCAGACTCACGTTCCCAGCCAGTGACACCTGGAAACGTCTTCATCGACTTGGCCTTGTCACAGCTGAGGCAAAGCCATAAATGTCTGTATCATGTCTGTTGCAGGACTCTGAGAAGCTAAGTGTACGACACGTTCCTCCACAGACCCGGGAGCTGGAGGATGAGGGTGTGAGCGCGAAGCACTTTTGCTCTGGGGCGGTGAGTCCTCCTTGGAGTTCAGCTCACACTTCTTCCACCAGCGCCCCTTCCTCAGGAAGCCCGTGAGCGAGGGCTCTGCTCCCGTGAAGAAACCCACACCTCAAACCACAGGACCATCAAACGTTTAAGGAGGAAAGCAGACACTCGTGCTCTGCGCCTCCGTGGCTCAGTGCCGGGCAGACCGGGGCGTCTGGGGCCCAGGGTCAGCACGCCTGCCGGCACACCGGTGGCAGGAAGGCAGGCTGGTTCCGTCCCTACCCAGGAAGCTGCCCCGCAGGGGACGGCCCACAGCCAGAGGCTCACGGCTGGCCTCCCGGCTCCAAACACGCCCGAAGCAGGTCCCGGAGGCACACGCGTGGCCTGAAACGTGGTCTGAAGACTTCATCTCGTGTCTCATTTCTTACGTTCGCCAGCATCTCTGTGGATCTCTCAAAAAGCAATCCCCAACTAGGATCGCCACGCAGCTCGGCGGGTGAGTGGCCATACAGGCGGGTGACGGGCTGGAGCAGAGCGGGAGCCCCCTGTTCTAACCTTGCTGCTCAGCATGTGCAAGGAGAAGGTCCCTCTGGGCTCGGCCCCTGTGCCGAGCAGAACAGGCCCAAAAGTTTCAGGTAGTGGCCTGGCACCGCCCTGCCAACCACTGAGCCGTCCAGGGGCGCCTGGTGTCGAAGGCTGAATTGTGTCCCCCCCAAAAAACGATGTGTGGGTGCACTAGCCCCCAGGACCTCGGGATGTGGCCTTATTTGGAGACAGGTCTGTACAGAGGGGATGGAGTGACAACACGGTCATATGGGTGGGCCTCAGCCTGTGCCTGGCGTCCTTATAAAAGGGGGAGTTTGGAATCAGACACAGGCAGAGGAAGGATGACATGTAGACACGAAGGCCAAGGAGAGGGCCTGGGACAGACACCCCCTCGAAGCCCTGAGGGGCCAGCCTTATCATATCCACCCTTGTCCTGGACCCCGGCCTCCAGATGGTGAGGACACAGCTCTGTGGCCTGGACGCTCCCGCCCCCGGAGTCGAGGCTCTGTCTGGGCCTGGCTTTCTCACAACATCCTGTCTGCCCTTTTCACATGTCTAAGGTCTTCCAGTTCCCCACGTCTTCAATGAGGAGGCTGACCGAGACGACCAGAAAGTTCCTACCAGCTAAAAAATGTTAGCTTTCTATGAGAAAGTTAGCCAATAGGTGTGAGGTGGCCCCTCATGAACCTGGGAGAGGGAGGGGAAGGAGGGGGAGGGGAAGGGGGGAGGGGGAGGGGAAGGAGCGGGAGGGGAAGGAGCGGGAGGGGAAGGAGGGGGAGGGGGAGGGGGGAGGGGGAGGGGAAGGAGCGGGAGGGGAAGGAGGGGGAGGGGGAGGGGAAGGAGGGGAGGGGGAGGGGAAGGAGGGGGAGGGGGAGGGGAAGGAGGGGGCGGGGGAGGGGAAGGAGGGGGCGGGGGAGGGGAAGGAGGGGAGGGGGAGGGGACGGAGGGGGCGGGGGAGGGGAGGAGGGAAAGGGGGAGGGGAAGGAGGGGGAGGGGGAGGGGAGGGAAGGAGGGGAAGGGGGAAGGGAGGAGGGGAGGGGGGAAGGGAGGAGGGGAGGGGGATGGAGGGGGAGGGGAAGGAGGGGGAGGGGGAAGGGGAAGGGGGAGGGGAGGGGAAGGGCTTGAAGGGGGAGGGGAGGGGAAGGAGGGGGAGGGGAGGGGAAGGAGGGGGAGGGGAGGGGAAGGAGGGGGAGGGTAGCTCTGCAGAGAGGTCCCGGCAGCCCCGGTGACTGCGTGGGAAGAGGCTCCGGGACCCAGCCCTGGGCCACGGTGGGCACGGCGGTGACACCAGGGCACCGTCCTCGTGCCTGGAGGGCAGGATGGCGTGCAGCACGGTGTGCAAATGTTTGCTGGCAGCACGCGTGTTGCACACACACAAGAACTCTGCATAATAAGAGCACAGACACCAAGCAAGCAAAACCGTGCCACCTGCACCGTTCTACCCAGAGACCATCCATCAACGGACCTCAGTTACGCATCTTCTCTGAGCGAGGGCCTGCACTCCCCCCACCCGCGCTGAGCTGAGGAGGGCCGGACACAGACGGCAAAGGGCGTGGCCTCGGAGGGCCCCTGTCGGGGGCAGCTCACGCATGTCGAAACAACCTGACAAAAGTCTGTGTTCTATTGAGCACAATGCTGTCACCAGAAAGCAATCCCGGTCTCCATCTGTGCTGACCAAGGGTGGACAGGGGGTGGACACAGGTGTCACCTTCCGCTGACAGTCACAGCACCTGACAGGGACCCAGACTAGTACTGCTACACGTCTAAACTGAACTCTAATAAGGAAAGAATCGCTCGGTTGATGGAACAGTGGCCAAACCACCTTAAAGTTCTGAGTTGCCAAGAAAGAGAATGCTAGGCATTTAACACATAACCAGATGAGGGAATTTTGTTCCAGAGACTCCAAAAGGGCGCTGAGCCAAAGAGATGGAAACCCTAAACGTCAGAGTTCTGATGACACAGTGGTAAATATCCTGAGTAAGAAAACGAGAAACAGACATTCAAAGAAACCAGGGTGGTCCGCAGTGTAAAAGATCACATACGAAAGATGGAATCGCGCACGTAAAGCAGGATCATCAGAAAGGCTGACGTCCCGAGTGGGATGGTGCAAAATACACAGGGGATAACAGGAGAGTCTGTGCACCTGTGTTTGTTTAAACCGAATGAAGCCTCTGTCTGGTATAGATGAAATCATTTTGGTAGATAACAAACAGAAAATCTATTCAATTACAGTTTCGCTGTGGCCATCTCTATCAGAGAATACCTTTTCAAACCAGCAAGGACAGAGAAGAGGTAGTTAGGGGGTCGACAGATGCTGGGGGACGATGTTCACGGGCAGGTTCTGGTCTCCGGTCCCGTGACCAGAACAGGTTCTGCGAGTCCTGCGGGTGCTGGCCACGTCCACGGCGTGCCCTCAGGATACACAGTCTGGCCACGGCTGGTTTCGACCTCACTGTGTCCCTGGGCCTCTGGGTCTCGGGTGCGTGACCAGAAGGGGGGAAATAGCGGGCCTGGGAACCAGGCAGTCAGCTTCCCAAGGACCAGGCCAGCCTCCTGACTGGAGAGCTTGTGAGGGTTTTGAGGGAGGGTGGCCGCCAGGAGGAGAGGAGCTTATTAGGGTCAAGTTATGTCGGAAAACCAAGGGGGTTGTTCTAAAGTTACAAAGGCTAGAGAGACGCAAAGTCCAAAAGGCAGTTATGAAGCTTGATTGCGTCCTAGTTAACTAACCGCTGTAGATGATATAACTGGAATATTTGGGAGCACTGGAAGATGGAGTGGAATTAGTGGCTAATAGGGGATTACTGATTTTCTTAGTCACAACAATGGGGTCATGGTTATGTAGGAGAAGGTCTTTACTTTTAGGAGACACAGGCTAACGTATTTAGATATCACGATGCCTAAACCCCGCTTTGAAATAGTTCAGCCAGTAAAGAAGTAAAGCACACACACTGATCACACAAAAAAGGCAAAATACGGAGCGGCAGCTGTGTGGACTCTAGCTGGTGGGAATATCGGCGATCATCAAATTATCATTTCAACCCGAGGATTTTAAAACTTTTGCAATAAAAAGTGTATGGGGGTAATTATGCCAAGCTGGCGACACTGCTTCTTTGCAAAGTGCCTCTGGACTGGCCGGCAAGGAATCCCCCGGGGTCAGGAGGGCAGGGGGCAAGCCACGTCGCCCCCTGACGCCCCGGCTCACCTCTGGCTCCAGGCTCTTGGGTGATGGTGTAAATGGGACACTGCACACCTGGCCTTTTGCACGGTCTACTGTGCGGGGATCTCCTGGTTTGCATGGGAGGGCGGCAGGCAAAGAGGGGCTCACGGAGCAGCCACTGGAATGTTCCTTCCTGGATCCGAGTCCGTCTGAGGGGGGCCTTGGTAGGCAGCGCCCTGTATTCATCCTGTTGAATGTGGCTCTGTTCATGACTCGAAGGCAGGTAAAACATGTTTATAAAATGTGCGGATGGCAAAAGGCTGAGGGTGACCGTGGTGACCACAGGTCAAACCGCCCTTGACTTTGAACAAGGATTCGTTTATCAGCAGTGAATGCAGAGTTCAATTCCGTATAAGGATGGACGGCTCTGGGCTGTGCCCTGTGACGTGCCCATTGCACGATGAACGGAAACCGGAAACGTGCAGGTCAAGGAGGACACACAGCCCGTCGCGGCCCTTCTGAAGGCTGTGATCGGCCTCTGGGCGCAGAAACCAGAGCGGGTTCAGAAGAGGGGCCCAGCCCCGGCTCCCGCCTCTGCGAGCAGCATCGGGACGGGGAGAAGCACAGACACCAGGTGACAGGAGGTTGGATGTCTTACACATCCAGTGGCCCAGCTTCAAGGAAAGGAGTGAAGAGAGGGCAGAAGCCGAGCCTGAGTGCTGAATTCTGCAGACAGTGGCACGGCCCCCAGCCCGCAAGCAGCCCCTCTGCCCTGGGGAGGCTCCGGCGGGGCGCTCCCACAGCCCAGGGACCCATCTCCAGAGGCTCCGCACGTGCACAGCCCCACGGGAAGGCCCGGGCGCCTCCTCCCCGTGTCCCTTCAAAGCTCTTCAGTCTCCGGCAGCCCAGCTTCCGCTGTGATGTAGCAAAGGAAAAGCCGTCACAGAATTGGCTGGGTAGTTTCTTGTCGCCACCAGCACACCTACAGCCTTCCCAAATCCAGAGGCAGTTACTCGGCTGGTTCAGAGGCCGAGAAAAGGGAGTGACAAAAAGACAGCCAAGTCAGCAACTCATCTGGACACTTAACTTTCTCGTGCAGCCGTTTCATGTGAGGGGAAGAAAATCCTGCTTGCTTGTCGGATTTAGGAGAATTTCCCACAACTGATGGCTAGAGGCTAAGCAGGTCACTCAGATGTGGCCGAACCAGAATACTCACTGCAGGGATTCTGCTGGGAGTTGGGAAAAATATGTAAACCAAAGGTTTGTTTGGAAATAGATTGTTTTCTGTGTGTTTCAAGGGAAGCGATGCTTTGTCAAGTACCGTGGGCCTTGGATGTATTTTAGACGTTCCTTCTGTGGAAGTTCAAAATCTGTGTTCATGTTCCCGACTCAGAAAGTCTCAGGTGAGTCCACAAAAGCACAAGGGGGGTGGTATCCCATCAGCACAGGGCACCCGGGCTCGAACTCCAACACCCTCATCTGTCCGACGGGGGGGAGATGCAGGAGGGTTGGGGGGCAGGCCTGGGGCGCTCGGGGGCCGCACTCGATGTGCTCAGCCTGGCCGCTGACCTTTCTGTCACACGTGGCCGAAGCCTGGTGCCACCAGGTGATGTGGCTCCCGGGAAGAGCCGGGCCAGAGTCGCTCTGACCCTCACCCGGCCCGTCTTCTGGGCAAGGCGGGGGGCCGAGCTGTGAGCTGGGAGAGCAGCAACGCCCGAGAAAGCTGAACTGCGAGAAACGGCATCACAGACCCTTCTGTCCATCTTCACGTGCCTGTGTCTTCGGCTTTACATTCTCTCTGGTTTCATCTCTAAGTATTCCTGTGTCTCTGTGTCTCTCTCTTGTTATTATAACTCAGAATCACAAACATTTTTCTGTTTAAGATGGCACACCAAAATAGCATCATATTCCTGTTTTTATTTTAAAAAACAGATGAGCGGAATATTGCATAATTCTTTTTAAAAAGGCAAAAAAAAAAAAAAGAATTTAAAAATTAAATTCTTCAAACTTCTGAGCTATAGAATTAGACCTAGCGCATGGCCAGCCAACATCTCATGAATGCTAGTTGCCTTGTCCTTTGAAAGACAATTCACTTGTAGCTAGAAGCTCCGGGCTGTCAGGGATGGGAAAGTCGCTAGCCCGGCCGCCCTTGGATTTCCCACCAAACCGCCAACTGGGACGTCTTCCAGCCTCAGCTGGAACGGCCCTCGTGTTGGCGGAGGTTGGGGGAGAGACGTTTCGGGGGCAGCAGACGAGCAAAGATGTGGAGGGGCTGGGAGGAGGGGAGCCTGCACACTGCCGGACCGGGCGGGGTCCAGGTGGGTGGCCCGGGGGGCCGCTGACCAGGGAGCCAGGCAGTAACTCCACTCTCCCGGGTGGAGGATGGACATGAGGAGAAGTGGGGCAGGAGCAGAGCTGCTTCATGGAGGGAAGTAGAGGCAGGAAGGTGGGGTCCAGCCAGGGGCAGGGGGGAGCAGAGTGGGCCGGTACCGTCAGATCCAGAAATGAGGGGCCTCGCTGGAGGTGACGGGAGAGGATACGGCAAAAGGAGCAAATGCAGAGAGAGATGGCCCCGGGGTTTCCATCCCGAGCCCCGAGTGAGGCTGAGTGACACAGGTGGGTGCTGCGGGGAGCACGTCGGACACACGACGCTGTCGTGAGCACCCCACTGTCCCCGGCTGGGGCGTCGACGTTGGCTTCAGGGAGCAGGGCGCGTGGAGGCCACCCTGTCAACACCCTACGCTCCATCACGGACCGTTTCTGCGCCATAAGGAGTGAACAGCCGGACAATACGGAGCAGGTTGCAGGAAGAGGCAGTGGTCCTCCCTGGTGGAGTTTGGCGAGACCAGTAAGAGTTTAAGTGAGGCCATCGCCTGAGGGTCCTGCCTGGGAAGAGATACCGGTGGAGATCTGATGACAGGATTTCCTCTAAAAGTTAAGGAGGCAGGAGTGTGGAGGACAAAGGTGGGGACGCACTTGCTGGGACTGGACCTGCGCATCTGGGGAGGCTCTATCTGCCCACTTGTCTCTGCAGGGTACTGGCCCCTACTTCCTGCAGGACCCCGGACAGGCGACAACCTAGGTCAGGCTCTGGGATGGCCATGCCGGTCAAGAACAGCAGCCTCTCTCAGATAACGCCCAGCGCCAGAGTCCAGCCAGGAAGGCGCTTCCTCTTCAGAGCCCTGGCTCCGGCCCACGTATGGCAGGCCCGAGGCTCTGGTCCAAGGGCTCCAGGGCCCTGGTCCCCCCGGGGCTGAAGCGCCACCCCCAAGGCTGAAGACAGGACACCCTACGTGCCTGAGGTCCTGGCCTGTGGACCCATCGCTGACTCGGCACAGAGCCCAGCAGCCGGCCGGGCTGCAGGGAACGTGGACGGGAATGTGCTGTGTTGTGGTTGGCTTGGTGGAAGGGATGCTTTGAACTTGAGTATTTACCCTACAGGGCCTGACACCCGAGGAAGCCTCCAGGCCTGGGAGCACGCTGGATCCAGGCTGACGGTCTGCCCCCAACACCTCATTATTTAGGGTGTAGCACCCCCTAACCTGGATCCTCTCTGAGGACAGTGGCCAAGCTTGGTTGACTGGGTGACCCAGCGTCTGTCAGCAGCTCTTGCCACAAGTAGGTGCTTAATAAATATGTGTCAGTTACTGTCTTTTCTTCTAAACATAAAACTTGTAAATCGCAACAGCTCCTATTTTTAGAGCTCTTTAGGGAAGGGGGCCCTCAGACATCACAGAACTAGTCTGAACACTGACTAAACAGTTAGAAAAAACTTACACCCAGAAGCAGCGTGTTAAGATTTTACAAAGGTGTGTAATTCCCAGGCTGGGGTCTGGAGCAGCCCAGGTGTGTGTCTTTGCTCTCGCTGTCCCGTGAGCAGGCATGGAGTCGCTGCCACTTACTACGAGACAGAACATTGCTGCTGTGTCTCCCAGGCCGGGGGGCGTTGAGATGGCAGCCCGGCCGCGCCTTTGGGTGGTGCCAGGCTGGTCCCCCACTGGCTCCACAAGGCTGGGACGGGGCTTGTGACCCCAGGCGTGCTTCCCTGCGAGGGGGCTGGTCTTGCCTGTGAGACCCAGTGTGGCTCTGCTGAGCCCTCGAAAAGTCAGCCCACGAAGTTCCTCCTGCCATGTGTGAGGTTTGCATGCATCTCTCCCGTCTTCCGTTACCAAGACAGTCACTCGTGCAGTCGGCATTTACGTCAGACACTTTGGTCACAGACACTCCTCAGATCCCCTCCGCCTGCAGGGGGATGTGTAGTAACCACAGCCCAGAACGGCCTGGAACCTGCTAGGACACAGGAGGCTGGTGTCTCTAGTAAAGTGACAGGAGGAGAGGAGGTGCAGGTGGGTGGGAAGACGCAGACTTGGCCCGCCCCTCCTTTAGTCCTCCGTGGGCCTCCGCGCCTGTAGGTCGCTTGTCACCTCACGCAGTGTGAGACTGCAGGGCTGGTACCTTCCTGTGTCCCCGTCTCCTGGCAGTGACTCCTGGTGACACACTGTCGGGCTGAAGTCTGCTGGGGCACCTGTGTCTGCTCCTGCTGTGCCCACAGCCTGCCCGGCCCACGTGACTGCCTGTCAACTCCTCATGGCCCTGAGTGTTCAAGGACGACGGTGTGAGGCCAAGTACAGGTGAGGATGAGGCCCCAAGGGTTCAGAAACGAGCCTCGAATCCCAGGGCAACAGCAAGTGCTCGCTGGAATCTCTGTGTCCCACCCGTGGCTCCAGGACTCGGCCGCGAGGCCGAAAGGAAGAAACGGCTCTGTGTTTCGAGGCTGGTGTCGGGGGCAGGCTCAGAGGGTGGTGGTCTCCCTGCCGTTTACGTGAGACGAATGGATGGACCCAGACAACATCCTACTAAGTGAAGTAGCTCAAACAGAGAAAGAAACGCCACATGACGTCACTTACACGTGGAACCTAAAATATGACACAAACGCCGCATGACGTCGCTTACATGTGGAATCTAATATACGACACAAATGAACTTATTTACAAGACAGAAACAGACCCACAGATACAGAAAACACACTTATGCTTACCAGAGGGGAAGGTGGGGGGATAAATTAGGAGCATGGGATTGACATGTACACACTGCCATATATAAAATAGATCGCCCACAAGGACCTGCTGTACAGCACAGGGAGCTCTGCTCAGTATTTTGCAATAACCTATAAGGGAAAAGAATCTGAAAAAGAATATCTATCTCTCATCTATCTATCATCCATCTATCATCTCTCATCTATCTATCACCTATCTCTCATCTATCTCTCATCCATCTATTATCTATGTATCATCTATCTAGCCACCCATCTACTTATCTATCTATCCATGTATAACTAAATCACTTTGCTGTACATCTGAAACTAACGTGACATTGTAAATCAACTACACTTCAATAAAATAAAAAAAAAAATGAAGTGAGAGGACGTTTGCTGGCAGAGAGGGCAGACGGGCAGGAGGGGAGGGCGCTGCAGCTGCGCGAGCGCAGCGGGAAATCCCGGGGGGCGGGGGCGGCCCATCCCCACCGCCACCGGCCGCCCTCCCGGCCAGAGCCCCGGCGGTACGTACAGGTGAGCACTGCGGGGCAGCGGTTCTTGGTCACGTTCTCCTCCCTCTGGGCCACGAGCGAGCTGTCGGGCTCGGCCTGGTAGGCACACAGAGCCTCCCACTCCTTCTCCAGGCGGTTCTTGTTCTTCAGGTGGTCCTCCATGTAGGCCTGGAGGGAGAACGAGAGTCAGGAGCGCCAGCCGGGAGGGCGCGGGCCCCTGGCGGTGACGGGACGCCGGGCGGCCCGTGGGGTGCAGCCCACAGTTCTCCTGCTGAAGGGGGGTAGGGCTGGCTCGGGGCCTGGTGCAGGGCCGAGGGCTAACCAGACGCAGGGGGTGCGGCAAAGGCTGCCCCGTGCTTTGGTGGTTGGTTTAAAGGTGGTCAAGCTGCGTTTGCCGCGGTGCCAAGGGGGGCGGTGAGAACACCCAGCGACCGTGAAAACAGACGCACACACCGCAGACCAGGTCTGATGCGCCAGCCCAGAGGTGGGATGTGTGTCCAGCCAGGAGCGAGGTCACGGGATGGGCGCAGTCAGGGAGGCTTATGGCGCCGCACTCTGTGGGAAGAGGTTTAACACGGTGCGGGGGAGGGGCAGGCACGCGTGCAGGTGTGTCCGGTGCGGCTGGGGACAGAGAGAGCCCAGGGGCCCTGAATGTCTGGCTGGGCATCCAGGCTCTGAGGTCAGGAGTAAGGGAGGTTTGGGAGCCGGGTCTGCCTCTGTGCTTGGAGACACGCACAGGAGGACCCTGCTCTCTGCGTCAAAGAAGGAACGTGCTCAGATACACGAAGAAGCTACCACCGTGCTACACGGAGGAAGCGAGCTGGAGCTGGGTTAAAAAACAGGGCCAACAGAAACGTGTTTGTCAGTAACTCCAGTCTGAGAAAGCATCTCCGTTGTCATGCTCTGCACTGTCTCATTTTCTTTTTCCCCATCTCAGAGAACCACTGCTTACCAACAGATACTATGATGCAATAATTGTCTGAAATAGTTTCAGTGAAAACTACGGAACACACTGTTTGAAAACTCTTGTATGTATCCAAGCAAAATCGTGTCCAAGTGGTTTCTCTTGGACAGAAACGGAAACAACACCCTCCCAAGATCCTCCAGAGCCTGGGTCAGGCGCTCAGCCAGGGGTCCCGGTGGCGACAGCCTGGGGCGGGGGGTGGACCCTGCCCGGCACCATGGCTGCCGTTTAGTCCCCAGATGAGGGCTGCCTATGCGCCCAGGCCCCCGTGCATCGAGGGCAGGGAGCTCAGACGGGGCCTTCACTAGGGCTGCCCCCGCTCCCGTTTCTGTTGGCACAGAAGTCATTTTTCTTGAAACTGGCTGGCTTTTCTGAACCCACCGGGGGTGCTGCATTTAAGACACTGGGCCGCTCTGATGTGTGCAGCGTCGCATGGCTGGCGGTGTTAAAAAACAAAGACGACAAACCGAGTATTTGACCCACAGCTGCTCTGATCATAATTTGTCACTTGTCTGTTGGCAGCGATACTAGGAGAACTGGATGGGGAAACAAAGGCCTCCAGAACGTTCCCTCCACAAAGACTCCCAAGCCCGTCCTGCCTACTCACCTTATTGATCTGTTCAGTCCAGAAATGACCATGATTTTAAGGAAGAGCATTTCAAAGGACCAACCCGGGTGGCTTTATTGCGCCCAAAGGAAAGAGCGGCCCCATCCTCTAACATCTTGCTTGTGGGTCTTCAAATATGCCCGCACGGCAAAATGAAACACACACGCACACGCGAGGCCAGGTCTCCAGTGGTCAGACACCCCGATGTCCGGCCAAAGCTTACACCTGTCCCACGTCAGCCCGACCCCTCCGTCAGCCCCCTCGCCCACTCACTCCAGCTGGCCACCCGGCTCGGATCATCCCCCCCACCACTGCTCTTGGCCGCCCTGGCTCATCGGCACCCACTCCAGGGGACAGAGAGGCATGAGAAAAGGAAGGACACTCCACCAGACAGTCGTGCTGGGGTCCCACACTTCTCAGGGAAATGTTGACTACAGCGACTTGAACTGTCTTGTATTATTCATTCAACAAACACCGACTCTAGTCCATGTTGGTCTGACTGGTGTGTGTATCAATGTGTGTGAGCTGAACCAGAGCTCGGAAGCCGGGTGCCTGGTGGGCGATGTTCCAGGGGAGAAGTCACCCTCGGGGCCGCCTGGCCCAGCAGCTGAGGGCCCCCCTGGCAGGTATGGCTCCGGGAGGGCCAGCGACGGGGCCCTGGGTGACGGTCACATATCCCTCAGCCCCCTGCTCCAGCCGCTTAGGGAGCCAGCAGATGGTCTTTTATGCAGAAGACCGAGAACTGTGACCATGAACCCCTTTTCAGGGACAGACTGTGAACCTGAGAAGCTCACCCTCATCGGGAACAGAAACATCGCAGCAGTTCTAAGTGCCCGGCCACTGCCAGCCCCTGGTGCCCACATAGCTCACAGGTTTCTTTGGATCGGGAAGAAGCAAACTTAAGGGCACAATCTAGAAAATGTAAACACAGAATGCTTTCTTTTGGGACAATCATTATGGAATATCAGATACATATTTCTTGTACCAAAGTTACCCTAATAAGGATGACACTTAAGTTTGGGGAAATACCAACTGGCTTATTATCTAGCTTAAAATACGGTGTGTGCGGGGGTCCCCGGGAAGGAGGGGTAGTTCTGGGTAAAGTGTACAGTCTCAGTGCTTCTGTGGTTACTTTCCCCAAGACTTGTTAATGTACGGTCTTAAAAATGGATGTAAAACTGTTTCTGGCAAAACGATTTGGGATCCTCACTTTTCTTTGGAAAATACTCTGTTCACAAAATCCATCGTGAATGAATGAGCTTCTTTCAATAAAATGTGATGGATTCTAAAATGATAAACCTTGGCAGGTTTAATCAGGTCTCAAATGTTGCCTGCAAAAGGGGCATCGGATATTATCTTAATTCCTGTAAACGGCAGCTGTGTGAATTTTCACATTTATCTTAACTATGGAAAGTGAAATCACGCGGCAAGTTCACTTGAATTTCTAAACTTACGGCAAGGAGTATAAACTGGGACTGTAGTAAGCAAGCTTGAGTGACACAGGGAGGAAACAGTAGTTATGAACGTTATTACTTTGTTTCATTGAGAATGAACTCGTCTAAAGATACACTTGATTACATTAAAACTGAGATAAAGTTTTCATCCTCTCAGCATGTATTACTACAATAGTCTGTGTTTGCCCTGCTCCAGTCATTTCAATTTGACCTATTCTTTGTTTTCCTATTAGTATTTTTACAAAACATCATTCGTATTCAATGGACATGACTCCCATCCACGTCTGAGGAGCTTTTGCTCTTCATGTTTGTGGATTAGATGTTTTTCTTCTGAGACATGAGGGTATGTTTCATGTTGTCGGTCAGGAAGCTAGGCCTTGGTAGTAAACTAACGTGTTTTATACAAATACAAAACCTGCCACCGTAGCTCAATACTACGAGGCCCCTTCTCTTCAAGGATGTGAGAACAGGTGTAGCGATCCTCCCCAGACACCATCACCGCCTGGAATAATTAGGTAAGTTAACATGAAATTTAAACGCGATGCACGTTCTTCCCCCAGACTGTAGGTGTGCTAAAAGTTGACATTTAAAATACTTTCATTTAACGTGTGTGTGTGTGTGTGTGTGTGTGTGTGTGTGTGTGTGTGTGTGGTAGGAATGGGAGGAGGGCTTAGTTTAAAAAAACAACTAACTTTTTATTCCATAAATAGCACATGTAGAAAATGAAGGAAAGCAGAATGAAAACAGAAGCTGCTGATAACGTCTCCACCTGGAGCTAAAGAGTAAGGCCTGGGATAAACTCCACCATTTCTGGCACATGTGTGAGCTGCTTGTTTTCTGTTCTGACAACCATTGCTTAAGCTTTGGACGACATCAGTATTATAGATTTTTCTTATTTAAGTTGAAAAGATGCTGAGATGAGGGTCTTATAGACACAGAACTGCTGGTGTCCTCCTGCCGCCGTGGCCTCCTCCTCCATCCTCCCTCACATCCCCTTTCTGGTTCCTTCACAGGCTGGCATTTCTGGTCACAATACCACCTGCTTCAAAAGCCACCAATGGTGCCCAGATAGCATTGTCCTTTGTCCAGACTTCACTTTACTAACCTGCGACTCCGTCCCAATAAGAACACGTCCCACTGTTTGAAGCCTCCCCCGTCACCATCATTCTGGACGCTTTCTTCATGCCGATTGTTCTGTCATGAATCTACCCAGAAGTCCAGGTCAGTACGGATGCGTCCTCCTCCTTCGCGCCCATCACCGCCTTCTCTCATCTTGCTTTCCTACAACCCGCCCCCGCCTCAGACACTAGTTTAAAAACTGCATTTCCGTCACGTGGATCCCAGTTGGCTTTGTGGGCACCAGGCCCTCCCTCCTCTCATGAGATCACTTGCTCAGGGTGGGGCCCGTGTCACATGCACTTAGCACACAGTCAATATGTGTTGAATGACTGATCATAGCCTGGAAAATTCTGTAAGAAATTTGTGCTCCAGATAAAAATTGTATATTGATGGCTGGCATGCCAAAAAGTTGGCCACTGAATCTTCTGAAACTTGGAAGAACTGTCCCCAAAAGTACCAAAGGACTTCGGAATGTTTCATTAAATACTTCCTGCTGCTTTCTTCCTTTCTGAGTTAGCCAACAAACAGCTTCACAGTTCATGTCGACGGGTGGCTCCAAGTCCTGACGTTCCAGTGACAGCCCCAAGGTCGCGGCGGTCTCACAGATCTGGAGAAGGAGCCCCAGGTCAGAAAGCGCTTCTCCCAGACTCTCCTCCTTTTTGATCTTAACCATCCTCAGCGTCCAGGTCTGGCGCTGTCTCCCTGAGATGCTTCTGTGGACTCCTGTGCCCTCAACGAGTGGCCCTCACTGGGGACGTTCCATGCACTGTTACTAGCGTATGGAGCCTGTCTTCCCCATGGGCCGTGAGCTCCTGGGGGTGAGGGACCCGTCTTACACCAACGTCATCAGCCTGCACAGAGGAAGCTCTGGGATACACAGAGCAGAGCACGACGAATCACCAGCACTGTAGCGGGGGGCCAGCCAGGTGAAGGGGATCCCCCGCCATGTCCATGCAGAAGACCTCTGTCAAGTGGAGTCAGGGCTGAGCACCAGTTGGTTCAAGTTGAAGAGCTTATACAGATGAGTTGTGACAGCTACCCCGGTTCTTGAAGAACGTTTGGAAGTAAGTAAGTCTTTAATGTGGAAGAGTTACTCGCTACACTCAGCTAGATTTTGGGTGACAGGGGTGGGGACTGCAAGGGTTCTTGGCTGGAAGGACACAGCGTTGTGTTTCCATACTCCTGGAGCCTGTCAGGGGAATTTCACTCGAGCTAATTCCAGATGAGCCCTGAGTGCAAAGGTTTCTAAAACCTTCTTGAATTTGTGATACTTTTCAAGGGCCTAGGTTTGATGTACTTGCATAAAGATAATCCCCATATCCCGAGGTTTCAGACTATGGGTTTTCCAAGTTTGTAGCCGAACCGGCTGACGCTGACCTCGTGACCCCCGACCACACAACATCATCATTTACAACAGGCTGAAGGTGGACCTGCATTTCTTCTGAGTCTCTTGCTCCTTGAGGATGGCGTCAGCTTTTCACAAGACCCATTTCAGGAGCTGTTGGCTCCGTCTAAGGTTTTCCTCTTTAATCTGCCTCTCACTTCCGACTTCATCCTTCCAACTGCGCAGCTCACATCCCCTTTTCTAGCCCACACAATTCGACCGTTTGGGTAGGAAAATGACCAAGAGTTTCTGGGGCAGGGGGACCACGTGCCACCTGATGACTGTTCAGGAAATGCTCTCGCGTGTTGAACAAACCACTGGCTTCCACGTTTACTGGAATCATTTTACACAGAACCCCAAAACTTGTGGAACAAAAGTGTTCCTGCCATTATAAGGTGGAGACTTGTGTCCACAATTGTTATTATCACTCAAATATATTCTGCACTGTCTTCTGATCAAACTGTCAGCATCTTCAGGTCAAGAAAGCAATTCCTAGGAATACGGAGCATTTGGGTTATGGAGCATAATAGGGTTTTGTTAATCACAGGATCACTTTGTATCTTTGGGAGATTAATTTTACCCGTCACTCACAGAGTCTCTGTGAATGCCTAAGGGAGCTTTTCCGATAGGAAGGCAACCCTAATAAAATGGAGAAGGCATTCGGCTTGACGTTGAAAGACTTAACGATGTGATAAACAAAGAGGTTTGGTCCCCACACAACGACTTTTCGGGCAAACCGTCTAACCTCACTGACCCTTAATTTACTGCTACATAAAACCGGGAATCATAGTACGTATTTCTAAGGTGGTTCTGGCGCTTGACTGAGTTAATATATCAACTCTACTTTGTAACTATAAAGTACATACAGATGGAAGGGATGGTGATTCTCATTAGAAAATCTCTTAATGTCTCTTCTATATTCTGTGACTACACGGTTCTGGGGACATTTACCATTATCGAATGAAATATGATACGTTAAGTCTCCACAACTAGCAGCCGCCGACCGCAGCTTGAGTGTAGAACTCGAGGGGCGTCACCACGGACAGACGCTGTTGTCGGTGTGGTCAGCCTTGCTGGATACTATTAAAGCGATGAGAAGCAATGCCACTAAGTACATAGTTCGTGGTTTCAACACCGCTTCTGATCCACAAGGGACCGTGGTCCTTCTAACAAGCCCGCAGTTTCCTCACCGCGTGGATCTCGTGGATCCGGCCCTGGAGCTCGTCCCTTCTACGTGCTTCTCATCGCTGGTTTAAGAGGGAGGCGTTTCCTGACCAGTCTCGAGGAGTCACTGGAAATGCCAGTTTAGGAGATGATGGACGTGAAGCTGAGCTGCTGATTTCTGGTGTGGAAAGCACTTGTGATGCCGTGCGGGGCTCTGCCCCGGCACCTCAGATCATGTCGGGATCTGGACTGTTTCACAGGCACCATTTTACCAGCGTCAGCATCAAGGATCAGTTTTCAGGGTCACAAGGAAAGAATCCCACTTACTAAAATCTTCTATTTCACCACATGTAACAAGGGCTTTGGGCCATGGTTGCTCTAAGAACAGCTGAGGGCACCTGGCTCCGCGGCCCCCCTGGCCGCCTCCGTGGTGCAGGACAGGCGTGCTGCTGTCCGCCTCCGAATGGTGGGAGGATGGGTCTGGAGAGCTGTGCAAGTCCGTCTGAATCCAGCCCGCAGAGCTGGGATCCCGGCTGCCAAAGTGCTCAACCAAACCCACTTGGGGGTGGCCGCGAGAGCCCGGGTGGACAACATGGTTTTCGCTCTGTTAAAAGGCACAGAAATGACGTATTCTGGCATCTCTTACCGCTAGCAATGAGAGGGTGACATACTGGGAGGGGCAAGAGGACTTATTAAAGAGAATAATGAAAATAACCTTTTAACACAAAATACTAGAACTCATAAGGATGGTGGACCATTGCTGAAAACAAGCAAACTAAGATCCAGTTGGCACCGTGTCGCACTGATCAATACAGTTGGAAACCAGCAATGTCAGCATCAAACCGTGTCCGCACAGATCTTGGGAGACTTCTATTGCTTTGTGAGTCTTCAGACGTGAAACAAGTAGAAACTGTCCCAGTGAAAGTTCATTTCACAATGATGCTGCCAGAAACAAGCTTCTTCCTCTGAGGAGCAGGTGTAGTAAAGGAAGGTGGGTTTTTGGAAGATCCAATTATTATTAGGAAAGCGTTGTCTCTCTTCCCTTCTCGGTTTGGGTGCCTATTACAACAATCAGACCTTTTGCTGGAGTAAGAGTACAGCCATGTACGTTCCCTTTCCTTGTGAGGGGACCATAGGCTGGTGCTGTGAAGTCAGGCAGGGTTAGATGAGTGCTTTTAAAAGCAGCAGTAAGCTGACTGCTGCCATCTGGGGAGACGATGACCTTTTTTCCTTTAAAAATAATCATTGTCACCCGTCTTCATTAATACATTGAAGGGAAATGTTTATGCTACATGTTTGAATGCCAAAAGTAAGACATTTAAATTCCAAGCAAAAAATATGAAAAGATGAAAGGAGAAATTAGATGGGGTTAATTGTCTGGGCTTAGCACATACGGACACAGAGACGCGGGAAGAGCAAACTGCTTGATGAAGAAGGTATTTTGGTCGTCTATAGATTGCTGCTAAGGTATTTGGAATTAGAAATTCAAAGTAGTTCGTTCAAGCTCAAGGAAGGACAGATACGGTTAAATGATCAGAGGGTAGTTTTGCTGTTTCTCAGCTTAGGAAAGATTTGCTTGAAATGGAATCACAAACCATACAATTGTATTCGAAATACCATCTGACTGCAATAAAAATAACAAGTGAAGCTCCGCACCCGGTGACTCACCCTCTGTTCTCACACCTGCCCAAGCTGCCCAACGTCTCACCTGTCGTGGGGCTCCTGGTCTCACCGGATAGTTAGTTAAACACGCACTGCTTTATCGCCTTCAAACGAGGAACTTAAGATGCAGAGCAGCTATGCACACATCATATTAAAAAAAAAAAAAAGGAGGGCTTCCCTGGTGGCGCAGTGGTCGAGAGTCCGCCTGCCGATGCAGGGGACACGGGTTCGAGCCCCGGTCCGGGAGGATCCCACATGCCGCAGAGTGGCTGGGCCCGTGAGCCATGGCCGCTGAGCCTGCGCTCCGCAACGGGAGAGGCCACAACAGTGAGAGGCCCGCGTAACGCAAAAAAAAAAAAAAAAAAAAAAAGGAAAACACGCAGACCCAGACCAGGCCAGCTCAGCGCACGGTCCTGCGTTGGCAGCGTGGGGGTCACTTGCGAAAAGTCAGCACTGTTTGGAATCCAGCCTCTGGGTCATGTGTACTAAGCCTCAAGGAGTACGAACGGGAGCAAAGGAATTAGAAAGAATAAATGAAAGACCATTCACGCGGTCTTTTCTCTTTTTATTACATTTTAGGTTATCACCTCCGTGGAAATTTGTTTTTGAGGAGGAAACACTCCCACGTGAACTTGCAGTGGGCAATTCGCTTCCTTTATCCTAGTGAATTGGGACGTGGTTAAAAACAGATGAAATTGACCAGCAAAAGCACCGGGCGTGGGCAGCAGAATTGGCTTCACTGATAAACGGGAATCAATGGCGTTTCTTCCAAATCCTTCCCCGAAAGCTGTTTCTCAAGCTGAGCTGTTTTGAAGACCGCCTAGGATCTTTGCAGGCCCAGCGACCCCTGAAAACTGTTCTCACGCTGCCTCAGTGTGACTTAGAAACGTGCTCCCGTTCTTTGGGTGGTAACCAAGCAGGCTGTGCGGTGATAGAGATTTTAAATTGTTAACATAGTAGAGAAAAGTTCATATGCTTCCAAATGCAAAGTCTTTAAGAGTAAGTCCCCAACTTAACACTCATTTTAGGTGGAGACAGTGGGCAGGAAAACCCCAGGACAGAGAAGCCGCATAGAAGGAGAAACAGGATACGCTGCGTTGGTTTGGAGGCTGTGAACCGTGGATTATCTTGTTTTGTTTAAAATCCTTTTTCTAGTTGAAAAATAAAATCTGTGGAAGAGCTAAGAAAACAAATGAAAGCTTTAAAGCAGCGGTCCCCAACCTTTTTGGCACCAGGGGCCAGTGTCGTGGAAGACAGTTTTTCCACGGGTGGGGCTCGGGGCATAACATTCTTTGTGCGTTTTATTTCTAGTATTAGTACATTGTAGCATACAATGAAAGAATTATACCACTCACCTTAATGCAGAATCTGTGGGAGCCCTGAGCTTGTTTTCACTTGCCACTCACTGATAGGGTTTGGATACGAGTCTGCAAGCAGTTGATTTATTATGGTCTCTGCGCAGTCAAACCTCTCTGCTAACGATGATCTGCATTTGCCGCCCCCCAGTGCCAGCGTCACCACCTCAGCTCCACCTCAGATCGTCACGCACTGGCTTCTCATGAGGAGCGCGCAGCCTAGATGCCTCGCACACAGTTCACAGTAGGGTCCACGCTCCCATGCGAATCTAGTGCCGCCGCTGATCTGACAGCAGGTGGAGCTCAGGTGGTCACGCGAGCCATGCGGAGCGGCTGTAAATACAGATGAAGCTTCACTCACTTGCCCGCCGCTCACCTCCTGCTGTGCGGCCCCAGTCCCTGACCAGCCACAGACTGGTACTGGTCTGTGGCCCACGGGTTGGGGACCCCTGCCTCAGAGAATACCACGTGTTTTTACAAAGCACTGCTGGGACAGTTTCCCCGAGAACAAGTTCCTTGCTCCTATGTGGCACTGAGACGGGGTGCATGCACCCCACGTGCTTTTGGAAGAGTGAAGAGAAGGAAAAGGCAACTCCTCGCAAAGCAGTGAGTTAAGAGGACATGAAAACTAGTTAAATCTCTATTTTTTAGAGCTTAACTAATTGGAATCTTCAATTATTATATTTTTATTATAATAATTTTGAGTTTTGGTATTCTAAATCTAGAAGAGTCCAGACTGTGAGAAAGCATGCCGATTGTAAGAGACAGTTTTCTGTATGACCTGCAGGGTGTTTCCTGGGGTCAGGAACCCCTGAGCCTACCCTCCAGGTCGTCTCCATGGAGGGCTGTGCCTGTGAGAGATGCTCTCAAAGGCCCTCGTGCACTGAATCACGTGCTCATCAAATCTCTTTGTGACCGGCACTCGACTTAATTTATAGATTTATGGAAAAGGAAAATCACAATTTTATGAAGACTCACAACTGAAACCCTGGTGGAAAGTGTGAATAATGGACACATTCTGTTCCAGAAATGTTCTAATTAGTAAACTTTACAAAATAAGTAACTTTGTCCTTACCACCTCCTCTTCCTAAATAAGGGAAAGGCTCGTTCTTTTATACTACTGAGAGTTTGTTTCATGCTGGGTACTTCAGTGCGATATAATTTCGGGTGTGTGCATAGGAGAGGGCGACAAAGGTCTTCTGCAGAAATGCTGAGAGAGAAGCCACGTGAGAATAGTAACGACAACGATAACTTCACTTCGTACCTTCGGGCTGTCATTTTCAAGAAGCTCAAAGAATTTTAAATGAGCAATTTGATGAACCTTATTATATCATTTAACATCTTAAAAATTAAGGTTATATGAACATAGGCAAAATATAAAGGTAAATACTTATAAGCAATGGAAAATAATTAAGAGACTTACACCCTATTTCCGTAAACGTACAGCTATTTGTATTTAAACTGAAGACAAAAGAGGTTTGCCTGGCATTATGAGTGAAACCAGGATTCCGCCTCTAATTGTGGAAGAGAGAGTTAAGAGTTGCAGTGTTATTTCAGGCTCCCGCTCATTTGTTGGTGGGTTTGGCCATTTATTTGTTCATTCAACTAACTTCATCAAAAGCATGTCAGATGAGCTGGGGATGTCGTATGTTCTGAGGATCCAGCAGGCAGCTGGTCGGAAACACTGTCCTCATGGGCCTGGTGCTTTGGCTGGAGAACAGACCACATACCAGTAGCTAAACAGAATTTAGAAAGGTAACTTCAGACAACGGTAAGTGGTAAGAGGATGTAAAACAACAATGTAAAGGCGACTGGGGTGGAGGGTGGTTGAGGAGTCCAGGAAGGGAGGTCCCTCCTGAGAGATGGGAAGGGCCGGAGGCGCAGAGGACGGTGGGTGTGTTCCAGGAGAGAGAGGGTCCTGGGGGGGAATGGGTCCAGCAGTTCTGAATCAGAGAGGAGGCCAGGGTGGCCGGGGCCAAGGGAGCTTGAAAGCCGGGGCGGCTTTCATACAGGAAGGGGTCTGAGGCTTATTTCAAGAGCAACGTGAAGCCCGCGGGGAGCTTCACGCAGAAGAGGCACGTGACGATAAAGACGCTTTTAAAAGGTCACGCCAGCTCCGGGCAGGGACTGAGGACGCCAGCTGGACGTTCCCGCAAGGGAGCTCAGGGCCTGGGACTTGGGGGACAACGGTGCAGGCAGAACTGCGAGGATTTACTAACGGAGCAAATTAGAGGATTTGAGTCGGTTTAATACAGATCCTGCGCGTTTCGTTATCCAGCCTGATTCCTTATCCTCCTAAACGTCTGCAAACTTAGCAATTGTCTAAACCCCCGACCCCTCACACAAGCACAATGAGGAAAGGTTTCATCTCAGAAACAAGGTCGCAGCTTAAATTCACCAGAAGTCAAAAATCTGGGTAGAAATCTGAAAATTCCATCAACAACTCTGATATTTCTCACAATCTTCATGCTTTGTTACCTGGATGAAATGTTCAGATATTTGATGAAACTAGTTTTTATCTTAGCTGTTCTACAAAATCTCATTGAAGATCAGTTTGCCCAAAGTACCACAGAAAACTGCCAGCCAATAGCTTAACCCAAACTTAACGCGTAAAATCAAGCGAACAACTAAAGCAATGTGGAATATTTAGATCTACTTAGACAAATAAGGCAACTATTGAAATACAGAGGTGTGCGAGCATGTGTGCATCTCCAAACACAAACACAGCCACGTCAGAAGCACGAAGTAACCAGTCACAGTCCTGGGAGCAAATTCTCCCCGGTGGGTGGGAAATACTGATCAGCTCTTCCAGATCACCTGGGTTCCACGTATTCAATTCCCACAGCAATCGTGGACTGGTTCCCAGATGACACAAAAACAGCCTCTGAGAGAGTCGCACATTGGAGTAACATAGGCCCAGCGCGTTCAGACATATTCAGATGAAACCAAGATGATCCTAGGTTTGAGAAAACGAGGACTTTTAAGACACGACAAGAGCGCACACCTGTACAGTGTCATCTGCTGCTCGCTCCCCTTGGGTGCTGCGTGGGAGGGAGCCCAGCGCTCCCAGAGAACCACCCGGAGCTCGCGCCCAGCTGCTCTCTCCAGCCTGCGTGGGGCTCCAGCAGGACCGTGAGCCCAGAGCACGCGTGGGATCCGCCCCAGGCCCTAAAAGCGACGTCCCTGCCAGACCAACCTTCCAGAGCTTCTGGAGATCTGAACATTGCTTTTCTCCTGTTCACAGGACACCGGGCTCTAACTGGGTGACGCTATAAACTGGGTATTTTAGTCCCTGCCATCAACTCAGTGGGAAAAACCAGGACAAAGAAATAAAGGTAAGATGCGTTTCCAGGCGCTCACAGTGCGCCCGTTGTTTTACCCCTCGTGGCCTCTCCAGCATCTGGTGCAGAGCCTGGCACGGCCGAGGTGCTCAAGAAACGCTTCCCGGATGGATGAAGGGTGCGCCACCCACTGAAGCCTGCCTGGAGAAGAGGCTCAGCTCCCGCAGCCTCGGACCCGGCCCCGGAGCCAAGGCCAAGGCTGCACGGCGGACACGTGGGCGTAAGTGACCACCAGGGTCACCTTGAAAGACATGGAACCACGGAGGCCCTGCCAATGAAACCCTTTTGGAAAAACGGGTCTCAGGGCTTCGTTTTACAGTTTTCTTCAACAATATTTACTGTTTACAATCTTAAATCGAACGAGCACTCAGCAGGGGGAAAGGCAGACTTCTATGCTATTAAACAAATTTTAACTTCTTGCAGAATACTCTCATATATTGTATTTTTTCTGCCTCGCTGTTTTCTCCGGCTACCTTACCAACCCTCTCACCTTCGCCAGGATGTTTGGGGATGTTGCATAATCTATTCCTGGGATGCACGAGCAGCTCTGGAGCCTATGAAATATTCATTCGCTTTCAAAAATATTTGCACCCTGCTGTCAAACGTGGACAGATTCATGTGGAGTATTGGAAAATGGCTATTTTAATGGCAAATGCTTTCCTCAGACCTCTCTTTCCACTGAAACATTTTCTTCAAAATTATTTTCATAAGATGAACCATTTCAACATTAGCGGCTAATCCCGTTTCATTTAAAACTCTGCTGATAAAATTCTTTGCTTGTCATTCAAATAGTAAGTAATAATTATAGATTTGAGGCTCCCATCTCTGGATTCATTAACGGTAAATTGCATGGAAATGTGAAGCATAAGGCAGCTTTGATACATCTCAAAATGCAATTTCCATAGCTTCCCTTGGCTATGTACAGTTAATTATACAGTTAATATGGGAAACATGTTAATGAAAGAAACATTATTCATCCAGACCACCTGCCTTTACCAAATATCTTTTGTGTGCTTCTCTTCTTCTTGTACTTTTGGTCTAAAACAGTAAAAAAAAAAAAAACCCCTCACAACGGATAATGTGGTGATTTTAAGCGTCAGTCTGCCAGGCTGCAGCTACTTCCATTAACACAAGTCGAAAGAAAAATTCGTTCAAGTTTGTGATATTTCTACTAGTTTCTGCCTTTTAGCAGTTTAAGATGTCTATCCATGGCCTTTTAAACGCCTGAAATAGCTGCTTATCCAACAAAAAATTACTATTAAGTTGTCTTATTCCTACCAACGATATACTCATCTTCACAGATAAACGGAAAACGCTGGAAAACTGAGAAGAAAATGCAAGAAAGATGAAGAGATAAACCCCAATCATTCTGACTAGATTAACCTCTCCTAAAGCATTTCTCATCCATTGTGAACCTCTGTGTTTAACAATAATTAAATCCTCTCTCCTCTGGATAATCAAAGTTCGTCCACAGATGGTTTAGTGCAGAAGCCAATGTTAACCTTTACAAAGAAAAGTTAATGTTTCTGCGACTTTGATGTGGAAGAGAAATCAGAATAGTTTAACTAGAAAAGTAAACTCTCTGGCTAAAGCTACGTTTCTGTTTACTTTTTATAAATTAGACAGTATGTAAAAATGAATTTGCAAATATTAGTTTTACAAACACATTTTTATTAATATAGATTAATAAAAAGTCTTTATTCAATGAGAAAATAAGAATTTGATTCCAACCTCAATCATGTCTTTTTGACGTATGAAAAATCCTTTCAGCCATGAGTTATTCAGAAATCCCATTAATGTTCAAAATGCAGTTCGAAACCAACCTTAGATTCCAGAGTTGATAGGAAATAAGAGGAAAAAAGAATCACGATAATGCAGTTTTAAGATAGCCAACCCTCAAAGATCTTCTAGTACAGAAACAAACTGTAGGAGACAAAAGAATCTCCAAATCGACCTCCCTGCTACCTCTAGCATGTGGGGGAGGAGTGGTACCTGATGGGTAACCACCCCAGACAAGAAGTTGAGTGATGAAGAAATCATTTACATTTTCACTGTCGTTCAGTGAAACACTGGGCAGTGTTTCCTTGAGATCTTCTTGAAAAGCAGTTTTGAATAATGTTTCTGTATGTGTGTACCAGCAGATCCATGTGCTTAAAGGGCCATCCACCCATGCCTCCCCAACCAGATGGTCACCTACAAAATTCTAGCGGCCAATTCCAAGTCACAATTATAAGAGCAGAATCCCTCTCTAAGACCCAACACCTTCACTATCACCCAACTGACATGAAAAAGCCCAGAGGAGACAATTTTCACTCCAAAGATGACGACAGCGGTTTAACAGGGAAACCTTTCAGGAAGAGGAAGGAGGAGGGATGGTTGCCTAGCAACACACAGACAGCATCTCGCGCACCACAAAGCAGTAGGTCTTTTCTTAGCAGCAGCCTTTTCTGTTCTGTACCGATGATGTACTCATTATGATTTTCTGATGAAGTTTTGAGGAAGAACAAAGAATTCCAGCGAGTGCAGTAAAGATTACCTAGGACAGCAACACAGGCACGGATTTTCTCTTCCATATCCATACGGGAAATTCTGGATTCTACAGCACATTATTGGAAAATATTTGCAGACGTTCTAAAAGTGCCCTTTGGAAGTAGAATGTTTGGTTTTTAATTTCCTAAAACTAACAGGCTACATGCTCGTGAGCAATAAGACGAGAATGGGGGAATAGAAATGGCACCAAACAGGAAAAGCTCATACAAGACACACAAATTTATCTTCTCTTCACCAAGCAAAACCCTTAAAAGGGAAGGAAGCCTAGATGTCCATCTCCTCTCTTTTCCCAGCCCTTCCAACCAGCAGTGAAATAGCTAAAATACAGCGAAGAAAAAGGGAAAATGAAGATTCAACAGTCAGCCACAACAGCCAGGAGCTGGCTGACAAGCGTTCTTTGCGCAATTGCTTTGAAATGGGGAGTTCAAAGTAGAAGAGAGAAGAGTTGATCTATCAAAAATTATTTTCACTTTTTAGGGTGAAAAGTTAAGAGGTAAGACTATCAAATGTATTTTTCATCTCTCCCCAGTTCAGCTGCCAAGCATACTGTGTGCTGCCCAAGTTACACGCCCACGAGTTCTCCAGGTTTGATGGGTGAAGCGGGAGGATTAGCAGCTGTCACCCATCTTGCTCTTCCGTTCCAGCTACAGAACTGGTACCCACCCCTCCTGACAGCTGCCTTGAGCATCACTGCAGAACACGCACCGCTGGAACCTCTCCATGGCTACCAGCCCCTAGCACTCGGGCTCCGCTCACCTGCCCACCTGCCCGCTGACCGAGGTGCCTGTCAGTGCACATCCCCAGACAGCTTATGCTGCACACACAGGTGCGCGGGCGCTTCCTGAAGCAAGGTGACCCCTTTGCCCACGTACCAAAGGGAAGTGTGGGAACCGGCCTGAACGAGGTGGCTGATCACTCTCTTTGATCACAGGGACCCACCTTGAGGTGTCTTTCTTTATTATGCAGAACGTGAAGTTGGGCTTAGATATGACTGGCAAGGGGACATGAAATTAACTGGTAGCAGCACCTCCACTGTGTTTAGCCCACGATGAGTCTCACGTTCCCGGAGACAAGAAGAACCGGGTAAACTGAAGGGCCTCCTCCATAAGACGTCTAGAGACGCTGTGTAAATGGCATGGTCTGCCTTTCACAAAATTAAGGGAAATCCCCAGGAATCTACATGAAGAGGGAGGCACGTGACCTGAAGTCACTCAAGCCTTTGAGGGAGGGGGAGGGGCAGGGCCAAACGATTTCCTGTACCTCAGCCGCGGGGGTCTGGGCTTCCCCTGTCCACGTGGGGCCTTAGGGAAATCTGGCATGCAGGAGTCAGGGGGCCGGATGTGAGACCACACACGATCCGGGACCCTCAGAAGACCACGCCGTCAGTGAAAACGTTTGTTCAGGCCGCAAGAAAGCTTACCTGTCTCCACGTGGATTCAAGACGGGAAGACTTGTGGACCCTGGGCCTCACCTGGGATCGAGGGTCAAATTTACAATATATACATCATCTGGGAATCTCTGAGTGGGGAATTGATGTAAACATGGTCCTCGTTTCATGTTAGCCTGGAGCGGCTAGAATATCAATCTCAAAACCTCTCTTTTGAGGTTAACACAAAATTCCGAGAGATAGAGCCCCACTCATGAGGAGCTTATAATCCGAAACTACAGAACCCACCAGACGGCAAACATACCCAAGAGCAGCTTTCGATTCATAGGAACTTAGAAAATAGAAGTATTAGATGGAAACAACCAAATGCTACATTTCTAAGAACTGAAGATATTAAAGGAGGATTGACAAGATAAGACAAGAACAACACAGCAGACATTTAAAAAAGAGTAACAGAACAGCTGCAAATGAAAAATGTCCTCCTGGAGATTACAGACACAGTGGATGGATTACACAGTAGACTAGACCCTGCCGAAGAGAAGCAGGCATACTAGATGACAGGTCTGTCTGAGGAAATCCGCTGCAATGCGGGGCAGAGGGATAAAGAGAGAAAATACGGAAGGCAGAGTCAGAACGCCCAGCATTCTCTAGTAGAGGAGAGAACTGAGGGAACGGAAGACAGTCAAATTCAAACTGTAAATGGTCTGCCATTTTCTAGAACTGATGGAAGATAGCAATTCTCTGATTCGGGAATCATAGTAAGTCCTGAGCCAAAAACAAAACGAACTGAAAAACAACCCCTCCCCGCCCGCAAAAAACCCACACATAGTAAAATAGGTCCACACCAAGGCAAGGCACAAAGAAGTTCCAGAACAGCGGAGGTGTAGAAGTCAGGAGGAAAGTAAGAGGACCCACGAAGGAGCAGCCCCTGGACCAGCAATGAACAGCCTTTTCAACAGCTATGGCGTCAAAGGCAAGAAAACAGGATTTTTAAAGTCATGAGAGAAAATTAGAATTTGATCCTTGTCTAATCTATCATGCAAGTGTGAGGATGAATTAAAGACATTTTCAGACAAAGACAGGGAGACTTTCCTATTAGAAGACTGAAAGAAGGATATAGCTTTGGAAAAGAGGAGATTTTAATCAAAACAAAAATGGTTAATTTAAGGGTATAAATGTTAAGGTGAAACTAAAATACCGGGTAATGACAATACGTGTGTCAGAGGGAGATGCCGGGTTCAGAGTCAGAGATTCTGAGTTTACTTGGGAGCAGGGCAGAGCTATGCTTGGCAAAATGATCAGGACAGTTATTAAATTATAACTGCTGAGCCAGTAGAGGGGAAAGAGGGGATAAGGCCAACGCTGTCACCCCAGCAGTGGTTAGGAAACGAGGCCACAGGCACACCGTGATACTGGCACCTCACCTCCAGCATCTCTAGTTCTGAGGACGTCTGGACAGCACTGAAGATCCTGAGCGACTCTCTTTCCCCAACAACCGTACGATCACGTGGGCTTTGTAAGCCGTCATGCTTTATGGGTGGGGAAGCCCGAGGGGACGGTTTTGAGCCACCCCAGGTGTCACCCTGGGGAGCAGCCTGTGGATCTGGGACCACCTTTCATCAGAGCGTCTCTGGGCCCCTCCCCTCTGACTCCGGGAGAGAAAACATCAGAGGACAGTGGTCGCGACCCACCCAGTTCCTGCTTGTCTGTCACCAATGCCCTCACCCTCTGGCAGACGCACTCAAATAAGCGAACAAACGAATAACCAGGTGTCACTTTTCTCGTTCAAGAAGCCGCAGTGGCCACACACGGATGGAACACAGCCCCTCACGCTGGCGCTCCAGCCACCCAACGTCTGGCCCAGGGTCACAGCCACTCGAGGCTGCGTGCATGTCCTATTTCTCCCACGGACTCTCACCCTGTGAGCGGAATCAGGGTTCCTGGAGGAGCCGTGACCTTTCCTGCTGTCTCCTGCCCGCCCCAGGACAGCTGCTCCTCCCCGACCAGGCTCCCCAGGACGGAGACGTCTCCCAGCAAAGGAACGTGGTTGGCACTTGGCTGAGTCTAGTGTATTCTAGCCATGCCCCCCTCCTCGTTTCAAGTAGATTGAAAACTTCTCAGGGGTAACACACCGACCATCGACTTCACTCAGGCACTCAGGAAACTTCTACTGAAAACCCCCTACGTCCAAGAGCTGTGCCAGAGCCAAGTATAGAAAAATGAGCAGAAGTGGTCCACGGATGAATTATTGGCGAAAGCCTATGGTTTAGTGCAATTTCAAAAGCTACATATTATATACCATCAATTTTACACACGAGTCTGTGCAGGAACAATCAGATCATCTGCCCTGGGTCTGCACTGGTAACTGCTCTCAGTTCCCAAGAGGAGCCCGATGGGCTGGAAGAACGCAGCCTCTTTTCTGGGCGTCCCATCAGGTTTATCTGAGGGGCGTCCCAGTAGGCCACCGGGCACTCAGGAAACATTCCTTGTTCATATGTATGAACGGACACTTTCCAAGTGCTCTTTGGACACCAGTTTCAATTTTTTTCCCCTCAGAAACATTAACTCACAGGCTTGCTACCAAACCTAGTGTTTGATTATTCCATCTAATTCAACAAATACCAACCGGATGCTTGATCCTACTCTATCTTACCCTATCTTCTCACCAGCAGAAGGTCTAACATGCAAGGAAACCATTCTAGCATCATTCTAGCACTTTAAACGATAAATCAGATTTAAAAAAATAACATGGCAAGTTACATCCCTCACCAAAAATATAATAAGTAGTTCCGCACCCCCCAAGACTGGGCAGTGGAAACGGCACTCGCTGGCTTGTATCCACCAAACTGTCAAGAGTCACTGACGTGGCAGATGCCAGAGAAGCCCTGGTGCCGAGGGGCCGGCCGAGTGTGGGCAGCAGACACGATCACAGCCCCGCAACACAGGCTGCACCCCAGCGGCCAGGGCCCTCAGGAGGGGCTGCAGGCCAGCTCTCTGAGTCCACGGCTGACTCTCACGTGTGGACTAATAAATGGGCACGGAAGACAGACCAGAGTGAACTAGTTTCATTCCGACACCAAGTTAGTAAACTCGCGTTGGCATCCGTGGTTGGTGCCATGTAACACGGAGAACTCCTACCCCCGGGGTGGGCGTCCCCGCGGGACGCTTCAAAAACCGTTCTTGGAAGGAACGATAAATGGCTCCCCAAATTATGACAAGTCACACACGGCTAGAGAAACGTAAACTAAACTCCTTTGAAACAGCGTTTCCACTCACCAGTGGAAGATCAAAGCTGGCCAGTACCCGAGCCCAGGAGGGTCTGGGGATACAGTGCCATCTTCTGCATAGCTGGTGGGAGCCTCAATTAGTCAAACGTTCTGGCGGGAAACTTGGCAATGCCTCTCCAAATAAACAACAAGACCTAGGTGCTTCCAGAAATTCAGCCTACAGTTATTTTTACACTTGCTGTGACGCTGCAGCGGCCAAGTCTGAAAATTGCCTACATGACCTTTACTACCATACGATAAATAAGTTACGGCACATTGAACAACAGAATAATACAGACCGTTAAGATGAGAAGAGTCACACACACTCGCGTGGAGCCGTCTCCTGGACACAGCGTCACGTGAGGGACAGTGTGTGGCCCCCGGTGACAGTGCTGCCCGTCGGGGAGGGCTGGGATCCCAGAAGTCGTCACGTGGACGGAGGACAAGCTCTCCGCGGCCCACCTTCCCACCAGCTGTGCAAGTCGTTATTAAAATGTTTCCATGAACACAAACACAAAACACAGTCCTGGAACCTGGGTGGCTGGGTCTCGAACGACAGGAAAACGCTGAGAGAACGGTAAATGTAGGTCACTGTAAACGTGGTTTAAGAAGACGCAGGATTTAGAGCTAGATGCTGCTCTCGATTTGGGAATTGCTGGACGACTACCCTCCTGTGAGCATGAAGACGGGCGGCCACCCGGGAACTCCGGGGAGGCAGAGGAAGGGTCCCAAGGACTGATTAAACGCCTGCTGTGTGCCAGACACACGCTGGGCACCACATACACACACACACATGCACGTGCAACTGTCCTGTCTGAGTAGCTGGGTCCTCCTGGAACCTGGGGGGCCGTCAGCAGTCTGAAGTGGGTGCCGAGCGGTTCTGGCCCCCAAGCTCACCTCGAGGGCAGGTGTTTCCGGGTCGCAGACATAGTGCCCGGGGTGAGAAAATGCACAGACACAGGGGGCTCTAGAAAAGCCCCAAGCCGCTCCGATGTGGGAACTCTGGGTTAGGGCCTGCCCGTGGCCTGCCGAGGCTGCCGTCGGGGGTCAGATCAATTCTACGGGAACGGGACTCGGGTTCACCGCATGACCCCGGCAGCAGCCCACCCGAGCGGACGCACCTTCCTCTGGCCTTGACTCCATCACCTCCTGCCCCGTCTCCCTGCTCTGGACAGTCGATGCAGCCCTGGACCTCTGACCACATGCCCTGCGTGGCTGGCCTGTAAGGCTTCCCGTGGCCATCCCCAAGGTTCTGGGAGGGCTGGCGGCCGAGGGCATAGCGTTTGATGCATCTGAGCCATTTGACTCCCAGGACGGCTTCTGTCTCAGCCTCAGGCAGGGTTCACATGGCAGGAAACAGCTTCCATGCGAGTCTGCGCTCCTCCAAGCGCAGACCACGGAGAGCAGCACTGCCGGCGGGAGCCACGGCCCCAGAGCTCCGGGTGCCTGGACGTGGGTCCTACGGCGGCAGGCAGACCCCGGCTCAGCTGGACCTGGCACCCTCGAGCAGGCACATGGCCGGAGGAAGCCCGGCCACCGTGTCAACTTCTCGGTGGCCCCGTCACCCTCACCATGAGGACAGCGGCCAGCTGAGCCTCAGACGCACATTCGGGTCACAGAGAGCAGGACCAGGGTGCACGGCAGGGACCCTGGGCGATACTCATAGGCATATAGGTCCTGAATTTAAAGACGAAGAAAACGGGGTCGCCCCCCCCCGAAACAGACCCTCGGCCTCTGGGAAGACACGTCGCTTCCTGGTTAAGCATTTAACTTACTATACCCGTGGGTATAAAAGTACCAGCTAAGGAGGCTGATGCCAGATAAAACGAGAGCGTCCACTCAGTGCAAATGTCCAACGATCAAGGAGCGCAGGAGGCGGACACCGTGGAGAGGCCACGAGCCCTGCGGGTTGGGCTGTGAGGTCGGAGGTAGCCTGTCTCCTTTGTGGACACAGCATCCTTCACCCCTCGCAGGTCCAGAGCAGCTGTCCGTCACCAAACCCTTCTGCTTCCGTAAGCTTCCCCCCTTCTGTGACGATGGGGCGGCTTGGTCACATTTTGCAACGTGGTAACTTCCCATTTTTCAGGTGTTTACATCACTGCTCTTGGTTTTCTTGTCTTCATCTGTGAAATGGGCTGAAACCAGTTCCTACTTCATGGTTTCTTAGGACAGTGCTGTTCCATAAACGCTCAGTGACGCTCATTCCTGTTGTATCGTACTTTGCAAGAATAAAGGGGATGCAAAGATCCAGTCCATACCCTCACCTTCAACTTGGATGAAGGCACGGCCCCTCCGTCTACACAGCTGCGTGCCGTGCACTGCCTCTGTGACCAGCGGCTGGCTTCCGGGGCACCAGGAACCAGGACGGACACCTGCTCTTGCCACCACCCACAAAGCTGCCATGCTGACACGCCAGCCTCTGAAAACAAACGTGCTCTAGAAACAGGTCTTTTCGAAGGATAGGTTCAAACGTGATCCTTTACCTTTCAAAAGGATGGACGGCAGTTCTTATGAAGCTGAGTCCCACAACTCAGCTTATGTAAAACACAACGATGTTGATAATAGTTCCACTGAGTCACTGGAACGAGGCCACCTATTTCCAGAGCTCTGCTCTGAGCCTGGTCAGACCTGGCCACGTTGCCTTGGAAAACGTGTCTTCAGAAGCCGACCAGGTTCACAGCTGAGGGTGTTTCCCTTCCCGTCTCCCTCCTCTCCCGGTGACGTCGTTCCTTCTGCAAACGTCCGGGGGCGCCTACCTCGCCCCAGGCCTGGGCGCCGCATGGCTCGGGGAGCCTGTCAGGCACAGCCTCCCGGGCACCCCCTTCCTGGGCTTGCAAATCCCCCCAAAGCACCCTCACTGTGTGCCCGGGGCTGCAGTTTCCAGGGCATGTGACATTTTCCCTGTGGAGGCCCTTTTCCCCTTAGTTTCATCAAAGGAGAATTGGTTCCATTTTTCTGCCATGATCCTTTCAGCCTTAGTCATTACAACTGTAGGTTCCACAGGTGCAGCATCTCAAACTCTGTCTCGTTTAACCCTCACAGGGACCTCGCAGGAGGCGCTATTACTAAGCCCGTCCTGGGGATGAGAAAACGGAGGTCGAAGGATTTGTCGGGGACGTGGGACCAGGAAACAGCTGAGCTTCCAGCTTCGCCCCGGTTTCTGGGGCCGCAGCGTCCGTGCCGTCAGCGGCATGCTCCCATCTCCAGATCGACCCCTTGGGCCCCGGCAGCTCGGAGGCCGTGCTGGTCTCGGCAGGAGGACGTGGCTCCTGGGAGGAGGGGCTCTCGATGGCCGGCCCCGCCCCTTCCCATGTGTCCACTGGGCAGCTGCCAGGACCTCCCCCTCCCCACTTCCCGGCACCGGCCGACACTCGTGTCCCTGAGACCTCAGTGTCTCTAGGCCTCAGTCAACACCTGCTTCCCTGGCCCCTTCCTCCGTGTCTCGTCCACCTGCTGGGATCCCTGGCTCAGCGGTAATTAGGTCCCTCCCTGCAGTTCAGCTACGCTCGGCCCCCTCCGCCGTGAAGACCGCCCGGAGCAGCTGGGCTGGCGGCAGTGGCTTTGTCATCTGCACAGCGGCCTGCGACCTCCCGCCAGCCGGAGACCTTCGTTCTTCCACGGAAAGCCCTGCCTCCTTTCCAGGGGAGGGCGAATTCTGCTCACCCCTAGAAGCGTCTGTTCCGAGAGCTCTGTGCCACGGCTCCCAGCGCGAAGCCACAGCACATACACCAACATCACACGGCAGTGGGTGGAGCGACGGCGAGAGGGGGAAGGCGCTCGGGGCTGAGGGCGCCTCCCAGGCCAGCCCTCCGACAGTCCTCCAGCGACAGGTCAGTACTTGGCTCCTCGGCTTCCTATACCGCTCGTTCCTTCCAAGGCCCCTCCACCCTCTGCCAAGGAGAACGTTCCAGTTCTGCACACCGGCCTCCTGAGCTACTCCTCGCTTCCACCCAGCTGTCCAAAGGTGAGTAGCTTGGCGGCTGGTTCCACCACGTCTTTAACTTGAAATGTCACATCTGTGTCACGTTCACGAGAGCAGCTAAGCATCAGGGACGGCGGGCTCCTGGGACTTGCCTGGACTTCGCATAACTTACCTCGGGGCCTCTGAAACCCCAGCGCGTGCTTCAGGGAGATGGCTGTGGCGGCTGTCTGATGACCGGGACGGTCCTGACGGAGGGCCGGACGGCTGAGCACTACACACCGGTCTCCCTGTGGCCTTAATGAGTCAGGAGGTCGGGGCTCCCGTGTGTCCTGAGGTCCAGCACAGGCGGCTTCGCTGCAGCCCTTGCAGATGGGAAGCCAGCATCCACGTGCCAGTGGCAAGACAGGCCCTGCGAACGTGGCTCTGGTCTGGCTGAATGTGTCCCGTGAGGAAGGGCAGCGGTTTCGGAGCCTAAAAGACGAGCCATTTTACTTGCTTTCGTGGATGAGAAGGTGTAAAAGTGCCAAGTGGGGCCCCCTTCTGCCACGTCTCCACACCTCGGGGTCCCGTACGGGGGGCCGAAGACCACGGTGGGGCCGAGAAAACCCCTCTGTAAGTGGGTGAGAGGGCAGAAAACAGGACTGGGGCGTGAGGGCCAGACGCTGGGGCGTGCACGGGGTGGACCCTCTCCCCGGTGCCCGGCACCTGCTCCCCACTCAGAGTCGGGAGGAGTAGCCGGTGACCCCAATTCAAATGAAGCGTCGGTCGGTTAACAAGAAGAAGCCTTGAGTCCAGGGGGCTGCCAAGCGCCCGCAGGTTTCTGGGTTGGTCGGCAGTGGACGTGGGTTTGGAAACTGTGTCGCCGCCGTCGCCCGGGGGACGCCTCGCGTTAGGCTCGGCCGCGGGGTGGCCTGCGGACGGCGGGTCAGCTCTGTAGTGCGGGGACTTCAGCTGAGAGGCCACCACCAGGCTCCCTGTCACATCTGCCATCCCACACGGGTACCGCAAAACACAGTTTACTACGAAACTACAACGTGTTCACGTCCCATTTGGAGGTGAGATACCGTGGAGCTGTAGCTCAGTCGTCCTGACATATGAAGACACCAGAATATGATAAAGGCTCTCGAGACGCATGCCGCCACCAACCTGTCAGATAAACGCACCTGGCTGTGTGTTGGCCCCAAAACCGAATCTCATCAGAAATCTGAATGAGATTGCTGGAGTTTCCTTTTCTAAAAGGGACGCACGTTGAAACGTTCTCTAAACTAATATAACTGTTATTTGTCCAGAGAAGAGGTTCCTTCCGAGTTCCTGGCTGTGGGCGCACAGTAGGACGGCAGCACACGTCTGCAACTTGAGCGATGCGCCGTCTCCTCCGGAAACTGCGAACCCTGGGACTCAGGCCCCAGCCGCACGCGACCGCAGTGGAGCCTTGGGAGCACCGTGCGCTCCCAGCCCAGGCCCTCCGTCCACATCCGCGTGGGGAGGAGGCAGAGGGAGGCGTCAGCTCAGCCGCACTGATCAGCCGAGCTGAACCTCTCAACTTTTTGGCTTCCCTCGTCTGTTATCTCTGCTCTGAGGTGCCCCTCAGTCCCCACATCTGGCACCTGTGCCTCCTGCCCCCAGATCGGACATCCCGGGAGTGGGCGCCTCCACCCCCCAACGTCCTGGGGGCATCCCCAGACCCACCTCCAGGCTCCACACTGAGGCTCTTCAGTGCAAACGTGGTTTCCCAGCTGCTCTGGGGTGACTGTCTGTGTCCTCCCACATTCTGGTGTGGAATCCTAACCCCCAAGGTGATGGGGTCAGTGCCCTAATGAGACCCCACAGAGCTTCCTGCCCCTCCCACATGTGAGGACATGGCGAGAAGCTGCCGTCTGTGAGCCAGGACTCGGGCTCCCACCAGACCCCAGGCCCGCTGGGCCTCCATCTTAGCCTTCCAGCCTCCAGACAGAGAGTTAATTAAGTGTCTGTTCAAGCCGCCAGAAGGGACCAAGACACTGGCCTTCCCAGTCCCTTCCCCTTCCTGGGAAGTTAGCTGTGCAGTGGAAACTCTCCCCTGATCCGCGAGAGCCCCAATTCTCCGGGGGTTAGTGACTCAGGCTCTGCCCTTTGTCACCCGAAGCCCCATCCCCAGTAGGAGAGACTACGGCCAGTGTGACGGTCACTGAACGGGGAGAGAGAGGCCTGTGGCCTGGACACCTGGGAGGGCGGTGTCCACGCAGCCATCAGCACTCGTCCACACAGCAAGAAGCGCTGAGTTGTGAACAAACCCTCTTAATAAAACTTGGACAGTAACCACGCATCAAGCACCATGTGCTCCAGGACGGGCAGGGGGCGGGTTCATCCTGGGGAGAGGGCTCCCTGCTAGGGAGGCTTCTGCACCGGACAGAGCCTCTGAAGGGCATACGAAGCAGCTGACCCCTCCCACGTCACTTTTAACGAGAAGCAGCCTGTGAGCGACATGCATTCACCCAAAGGCTGCTCAGTGAGTTGGGGGCTGGAGGAAGGAGAGGACTGCGTCTGGAGTCGGGTACACATGGTCGGCGCTCACCCATGCGCATTTCCAGGGTGGGGGCCGAGGGTTCTGTGCAGAGCCGGGACGACGCTCCCTCGGGGGGCCCTGGGCAGAGGGGCTGGACATGGGGTGCCCTCCTCCTGTCGCCTCAGGCCGCACGCTAGGGAGCTGGGCCCCCAAGCCTCTCACGGGCACTCCCTCCCAACCCCGCGCGGAGAGCGCAGGCCTTACCAGGACCATGTGGCCGGTGGAGATGTCCATGTTGGGCTGCACTGGCTCCTCCGACCAGGACGAGGTGCTGCCCCGCGCGGAGGGGCTGGGCATCGGCCCGTCACTGAACTGCGAGGACACGCTGCTGACGCGGGACGTGTGCGCGGTCTCCGGGCGCTCGGACGGGCGCGCGGCCATGCGCTGCCGGCACAGCTCCTGCAAGACAGCGGGCGCCGGTCAGAGCCTCCCTACCTGCGTCCCCAGGGCCAGGGCCGACGGGATCCACCCGTGACCACGCACAGATGTACACACGCCACACAGAGACACACACAGGTACATACGCAGTAGACACACACACCCCCGACACAGATATACACACAGATGTACACAGATACACACAGATAGATACGCTATAGACACACGCAGATAACATATACACGTACACAGAGACACACAGAGACACACACAAACAGATACACAGACACACACAGATATGCACACACACACACAGATAGACACGCACAGATTCAGAAGGGGCCGCTGGGCCAACTCTGGCCTCCCTGGACCCTCAGAATGGTGTGTCATGTGCACTAACTCAGGCCCCTTCCTTATCAGAACGTGGGCCCAGGTGGGAGGGAAGGGATTTTACACTGTGGACTGAAATACAGAAAAGGGTACCAGGCTCAGGATGTTTGCAGAAAAAACCCTCTTTTTGGTTCTACTTGTTCTCAAAACATCGCTCCGACTGGTAAAGCCCACACGGGAGGGAATCCAGAGAAGCGCATATGACAGGGAAAGTGCAGGGCGGATGGGGAACGTGGCCCCCTGGGCGGACACCAGACATGGGGCTCGCGCTGACGGACGAGCCCCCCCACCCGACAGAGCTCGGCTGGGTCAGTGCGGAGTGTTGGGCTGCCTCGTACAGGGATGCGTGACCAGCCTGGCCGGGGAGGCCCCTCCGTGCCTGTGGCCCTGCAGCCGCCAGACTCTGGTCTCGGCCGTCACGCGGCCCCCGGGAGACTCAGCCGGGCGCCCTGCTCCCACCACTTCTGAGCGACCAAGTGCCCTTGGGGAGAATTCAACAGTCACGATTCGGTGACTCCCAGCCTCTGCCCAGTGAACACATCACTGTCACCCGAGCCGTCAAACAAAACGACGTCAAGAAGAAGTTTATAAGAGCATCTGAGTCCAAGAGTTGAAAACTTGTTCAGGGGCGAAAGGACTCGTCGGAGGTCTGAGGTCCCACACGCCCCTTGCTCTTCACCTGGTGCCATCTGGGGGCCGCAGCCCACTCGCCCAACCAGCGCCGTGCACCACAGGCCTCTCAACTCCCGCGGGCACGGCCTCGGCCACGGGGCTGGTCCCCGCTTCCTGTCCTCTCACGCGGCTGCCGCTTACTGGGCACTAAGGGTTGTCATGAGGCCGCTGAGGTCTCGCTCTCCCCGGGGACGCGGTGCCGGCTCCTCCCCAGGTCGGAGGACGGCTCAGACGCTTTGAGGGGGGCCGGCTGGATGTGAACCCCCAGCCCCGCTAGAGCACCTGGCGACGGGGATCAATGTGGGCACCTGGAGGAGGTGGCGGAAGAGACGAACTAGAAGAAAACAGGGCCAGCGGTGAGGGTGGGGTCTCCCTGCCCAGGGCTCAGGAATTTCACACGGCTTCTAAACAACAAATGTTTGAAATTCCACCCACGTTTCCTCAGAGTCTTAAAAACAAAAAGAAACCCAGACATGTCGGGTGATTGTAATAAGGCAGATGATACTAGGGACCAAGCCCGTGTCTCACTGATTTCCCGCTTCCGCATGTGGAACATTACTTGATTCTGGGAGTGCCCACCCAAAAATGTTTCTGCAGTAATTTCTGTGGTTTCCTTTAGTTCACCCGGAAGAACAGGCCCGATGAGCTCAGGCTGAGAGAGCTCAGAAGACGTCCTCCAAGAACCTGCTTCCTCTGGTGAAGATGTGAGATGTCTGAGATTCACCTTCTGAAGAGCAAAACATTGGAGCAGCTGGGTGTCTGCCCGTGGAGGTGCCAGGGACGAAGAGTGATGGCCAAGCCTGGATTCCCGTCCCTCTCCGGTCCCTGTGGAGAGTGGAGAGCCCTGGGCGGGGCGAACTTGGGTCAGGCGCTCAAGGCCCCCAAGCCTGAGTGCTGTCACTTAAAAATGGAAGGAACAGGACAGTACAGAAGATGAAAAGGGTTCATGTGTGTGAGATGCCCGGTGCGGTGCCTGCCACAAGGTCCCACAGTCAATCAGTGCAACGGTAGAGGTACTGGTGCAGTGAAGATAAGAATAATTCTTTAAACCAGAACAAATTCTCGACGGCTTGGCGAGTTCAAAGATATTTCTAAAGGAAGCAAGAATTTTAGAGGCGGAGGTGCCCACAGAGCATCCGCTCGGGCCTCCTCATTTGGTAGATGATTAGGACTGACTTACAGGCTCGGTGAAGGCCTCACAGGTGCCTGGTGGTCCCCGGGGACTGAACCTGTGACTCAGGCCCAGCACTCTTCCCGCTGCTGCTGCGAGCGGATTCCCCTTGTGGGTCTTTGTTTTTAAAAATAAAAGCTGCGGTAAAGACCCAAGAAAAACCCGTCACCCCCATTTCCAACAGCAAACAATGCTGGACATCGGGGCCTGGACCGGAGAGAGGAGCCCGGAGGCTGGCAGCCCGGGTGATGGTGCTTTGCCTGTGCACAGGGGAGGTTCCCGGGCTGCGCAGGGACCCCGGGGCGGGGGGGGGGGGGTGGGTGGCGGTGGGGGTCAGGCCTTCACCACGTGCTTCCATCTGCAAATAAAAATGGGTGCACCTGCTGAGGTGGGACGCCTGACCTCGAACTGACCGTAGTCCCGTTTCCACCTCTGGACTACCTGAGAGGTGGTGAAGCCAGGGTCTCTGGAAGGGTCAGGCGGTGGCGGGACCCCTGCGGCGGAAGCACTGCTCCTGGGAGGCCTGGGGGGGTCCTGTCCAGCCCCGGTGGCTGGGTGGGAGGGGATGTGACACACCTGGGGCACAGCAGCCCCCGTGCCCCAACCTCCCATGAGCCACCAGCGGAGGTGTGTTCCGAGGGCCGTGAGGAGACATTAGGGGAGCCCCTGCCTCCACAAAACTGCCCATGACACGCCCACCAGGCCACCCAGGCTGCGAGGCAGCTCCTCCTAGAACCTGGCCCAGGGCGCACCTGTTCCTCCAGAGGCTGCAATGAGAAGGTAACACATTTCACGTCGATTCTTTCTTAGCTTCCAGGAGACCCCCATCCGCTCACATCCTGGAGTCGTGGCGATGCCTGACCCTGAGTCCCGGCTGCAGCTGTTACTGGCTGTGTGACCTTGGGCAAACTACCGAACCTCTCTGGGCCTCAGAGAGGCACCAACCTGGCAGCTCTCGGCAGACGCATCTGGGTGACTGTCAGCCCTCGTCGCTAACCTCCTCAGCAAACCACACGTCCAACATTGCGCTGGATGCTGGGCACGCCGGGCGGATGCAACCAGGGCCCGAATTCCGGGGGCTCACAGGCCAGCGGAGCTGAGCGGTGACGAGAGGTAGGGAGGTGTCAGGACGGGAGCCCCGGTCAGCGTGGAGCTGTGGGCGGGGACCCGGCGGGACAAAAACAGCTCTGGAGGCTGGGATGTGGGCGGTTCGGGCCCACGGGGCTGCAAGAGCTTCCCCGCGGGTGGGGCTGCAGGTCGGGGAGCAGGGGGACGGGACCGTCCCGTGTCACCCCTGGGGCGGCGGTGCTGGTGTCCCCGTCCCGCATCTTCGCTTTGCCCCCGTTAGTGTGTTTGGGTTTCTGGAATTAAGATGTTGGAAGCAAGCCGTGTGTGTGTGGCCCAAGGCCCACCTGCGCTGATGGGCTCTGGACACGTCGGAGGGAACCGTCCACCTGCGATTGGCATCTCCCTGCACCGCACCTGTGGCTGAGGCAGCGTGGCTCGTGGCTGTGGCTGAAGTTTTCCTGGTCCCTTCAGCCTGCAGCTCAGCTCGCCCACGGGGGTCTGCCTGCTGCACTCCGCGAGGCCGGGGTCCGAGCCACATCGTCCTGACCTGAGACACAGGTTGAATGACGTCAGGCTCAGATTCGGCTGTTGCATGAGCGGCAGTTGGGGAGCCAGAGCAGGGCCAGAGCTGCCACTGGCTTCAGAATGACAGGGCTGGGGGAGCCAGGCCACGCACACGCCTGGACCGCAAGGTGGCAAGGTCCACCTCCACTGCTGCCCTTGAGCTTAACACAAGAAGGCCAGACCTATCTGTTTGTGACAGAAACAGGGATCACTCGAAAGTGGTTCAGTCTGAGCGCGAGTCTGGTGATCACGCCCCCCAGTAGGAGACACACCGGTCCCGCTGCTTGAGGAAGGGGCTCGGGTGAATCTTCAATCATGGCCTGTTCTGCGTGGTCCCAGGCAGAGTCCCTCCGTGTCCCTGTGGCCGCCGCCTGACCCCGAGCCCTGAGCTCTCACGTCTGGACACGCATCCTCCCCTGCTATGTCACCCTCCTTGCGCTGTCACAGGACTCTCTAGGTGTCCCCAGAGAGGCAGGCACGATGCAAAGAGATGCAGAAATCTCTGGGGGCATGGCCACTGCATGGCCTTTGAAATTAGTCCTTTATGTTGATTATAGCTTCTAAATTAATAACAGAAATTCTATATTTTGTCCATGCTCTGCACTATTGCTTTAAAATTTCTAAGGAAAAATGAACTTCTTTTTAGAACATTACTACCTGCCTTAGTAATGGTCTGGCCGGGACACTAACTGGATAGTTTTGAAATCCCTTAGGTTTATGGTTTTGTGGGGACGCTTCAGCCCACGCTCTGCAGATCTGAACCTCTCAGGAGGGCCGTCAGCCGTGGGTTTACCAGGGAGCTCTTGCTTCCATGCTTCTCCCCTCCCCAGACCAGATGGTGACGTTGTGAGTCTCCTTCTTCACTTAAAAGTATCATCTCTCCCTAAAAAGGCCTCCGCAGCCCACACGGCAAGGTTGAAGGCATGACCCCACTGACCCCTTTGAGCCACGGGCTGGGCTGAAACATTTATTTTAAATGTAATTCGAAGTTCCCATCACTCAGGGAACTGCTATCAGGTCAAAGCCCTTCCCTGAGCTTACTGGCTGCATTTATTACCGATAAGGGCCACGCACGATAGGACAGGACACTCATGTCATCAAGTGACAAACACCACCATCAACCAGATCAGCCTCGTGGAAGTAATGCCCTGTGCAGGCAGTTTAAAGTTCAGAGCTGTGATCACCCGTGGAGGGCATCTTATTTGAGCAAAAGGTAACTGACAACGCTAAATGAACTACACAGCCTGCTCTGAAAGAAACCTGGAGACTTAAGTTTTGAACTTTTCCTAATTTATAATCCTGGCAGCAAGCAGGAAGGGCAGAATCCACACCCGGAACACCAACTGCCCGGGTTAGGTCATGGAAACCCCAAAATGATACCAAGCCCATCGAGGTACTAATTAAGGCGTAAATTCACTAAAATCATAATTCCCTTCGACTTCACAGATGCAGCGCGTCCTCAGCGGGGCCTCGTCCTGAGCACAGAGGAGAGTTTGGCAAAGAGTCTTTACCTGGCTGGATAAAGAGGTGCGGCACCTTCCAGCCCCTCCATTGAAAAGAATCTTTTCAGGTGTTTAAGACCCGGACTCACACGCCTTTAATTAAATTATGGCTTTGCTTATGATCTAGGACGGCACTACCGTCGTAAAAATGATCCCGAGCATTTAGCTCGATGACCTTGAGTTGATAAACACCAGTACCATCCTCGTGTAGCGAGTGATTCACACACCCGATGACCAAGAGGCAGACCTACACATGGGGTCAACCAGCCATCCATGGGTTCCCTTCAAACGGCTCTTTGCTCAGGGTGTCCCCCGTCCAGCGCTGCAAACCACCAGCCGCCGAGCACAGAGCCGGACACCCTCTGGGCTGCACCCGCAGACGTGGGGCGCCTCTCCCACCCGAGTGCTCACTCGGGCTGTGAGCCGGTGCCCTGGGTCCCAAACCACTCCCACCAGGAGTTTGGCCAAGTCTGTTTTCTCATCCAGTGCCTACACTTTAGCAGGAAAGAGAAAACCGATGTGTGTGTGTGAATGAAAAGAAAGTCGTTTTCCGACAGCAGAAGGGAAATCACTTATTTGGGGGCCGCGGCGCTTCGTTTTTCAGGATGTCTGTCTCTGAAGAGGGGCCTCGGGCCAGAGGGGACTCATCTCAGCGTGGCTGTGCCTTTCCAGCTTCTGGACCCTCGCAGGTGTGGAGAAGAAGCACTGAGGAAAACAGATGCGAGTCATCCCAAGCTCCCGACGAGGACGCTCACACAGTCACGGGCAGATGCTGCGATTCTGCTGTTGAGCCCACATTTGTACCACCAACGACGGCGGGGCCTCTACGCTGGGGAAGCAGGTGCTCTAGGGCCATCTGTGTCTTAGGAACAAGTCCCAGGGAGACGATGAAATCCATCAGTGGGAGAGAACGCCGCCCAAGACAGACCCTGGTCCACGCCGTGCGTCACGGGTCGAGGCAAGGACTCGGGCCCACATCACCCGGGTCTGAATCCCGGCTCAGCCACTAGGAGCTGCGTGACTTTGGACAAGTTTCCTGAGTGCCTCAGTTTCCTAATCTGTGGAGTGGGGATGGCTGCACAGGGCTGCTGGGAGGATTCCACGAGCAGACATGTGAAGCTGTTAACACAGCGCTGTGCGTGAGGCCAGCACGCAGCCCCCATCCACACCTTCCTTCTGCTGGACGCAGCCTCCCCGCCGAGCTTCCTCGTCTGCAGCCGGGTGCGGGAAGGGAGTCGGGACACCAGGTGAGGTCCTGCTCCCAGGGCACCAGAACTAGAAGACGCGGATCCCCTCGGGCCGTCCCTCTGCTGGTCCGTGGCACCAAGGGCCGTGTGGAACCCAGTTTGCCGACCGACCGCTGTCTTTAGCAAGAAGAATCTCTCCCCTCCCTTCCTGGGGAAAGCAGAGTTTAGAAGTTTCTAGGAGAAAAGAACAGCATTTTCACAAAATAAACGCGTGAAGCCTGTGCCGCTATCTTAAAATATCCAAATGGCTCCTCGTTGGTCAAAAAAGGTGAGACAGGAGCACAGACTCTCCATCAAGAAAATGTGAATCACCATCTTGGTGCCGCTGGGGGTGCCTCCCGGAGGTCCAGCCAGCGCAGCAGACACGCCAGCCCTGCCGGCCACCCCTGAGCGGGGGCAGGTCTGCAGAGCAGAGTCAGTGCAGGATCCGTTCAAGTCCGAGAGCTTCGCATTTTCAGAGGCAGTCCGTAGGGTACGAGGATGCGGGCTACGAAAACAGGATCACACGGCACGTTCTGATGTGCCGTCATCATTTTCTGTAAAGCCGCCCGCTTCTCTGTTGCCTACGGAGCCCAGGCCCTGGGATGTGTCTGCAGAGCCTCCAAGTGTCTTACGGTTCTTTGTAACACAATTTGCAAAGTAGGTTGACTAGGACTCCGGCAGAAGAAATCCATCCATACACATAACGACAAATGTGTGAGACAAACAAATGTCTCATCAAATGTCTCATCTCTCGAATCTTCATCTGACGGGGGAGATTGCAGACAGTGGGACTCACTCTGGGAGAAAAGACTCGCCATCCCCAGATTCTGCCAAAGGATAGACAGGGCTCCACAGGCTTGAGAAAAACCTCTTTCTTTGTACCTTTCAAGGAACAACGGGAACAAAGCAGTGGACGGCCTGAGTGCGCACACAAAGGCGGCCGGGTTTTTAGGGTTATTTGGGGAGCGTAATTAGTGGTAACAGGGCAAAACCAAGGCAGGATGCACAAAGCCGGGGAGAAAGCGAAATGGGTTCATTAGGGGGTGTGCGCGGGGCGGGGGGCAATTACTCTCCAGATGGAGAAAACGCTCAAAAGGAGTGGCCTCCCTGGGAGGGGCCTGAGCCCAGCTCGTAGGGCACCAATAGCGGCCACAGAGCCGCTGTGACACAGAGGAGTCACACAGACGCTCGGCGGTGACAGTAAATACAAGCACTGTGGTCAACGCCCCAAAAGGCAGGAGGTGAGCCCTGGCAAGTCCCCTCGGGGTGGGGGACAGGTGGTGTTTACATTGTGCTCATTTGTATTCTCTAAATTGAGGAGGTATTATTTTTGTAAAAAAAAAAAAACCCATACAAGGTATGTTTAAAATACAGCAAATTCTACACTGCATGTGATTAAACTTGAGTGAAATGTCTGGGGGAAAGCAGGGGACAAAACATCCCGGATGGTCAGGGGCCAGGAACGTCCCGTCAAGAAAAAGCATAGGAAGGAAAGCAAAGCCGTGTCTGATCAGCCGGCTCTCCTCCAATAGCTGTGAGCGCACAGCAGGTGTGACACGGAAGGAATGGCCTGGCCTTCGAGGCCGGCGGGGTGGCTGTGAGCACAGAACCGGGGACACATGAAGCGGTTTAGGGGAGGGATTTTACGTGAACGTTCTCACTGCGAGTAGCTCACCTGCTCAGTGTTGGTCTGGGGAGTAAACACGGGTGCATATTCTGTGCCCCGGGACGGCTCTCCCCGGGGTCCTGGGGTCCCGGTGCCGCCTCCTAAGGGATTGGGGGCCACGGAAACACAGCCATTTCTGGGTAAGAAGCAGAGGACACGCCCCTGGAGGTCAGAGCCGCAGCAGGTGCACTGGGCGGCCGTCCTTAGGCCGGCCCAGCCCAGATCCTGCTCCCACGATGGGGCACTCGGCACTCAGCCCGTCTCACCGTCACTGGCGTGTGTCACGAGGTCGCCACCACCCGTCCTGGGACGCTCTTCACCGCCTCCACCAGGCTGCTCAGTGATGCCCAGATAGCATTTACCTTTCCGTGGAGGGACAGCACGCTCACACGTGCTCACACACCCGCATGCACACGCAGGGGAGAAGCACTTCTCCACGGTGGACCCTGAGCCGGGTTCCAGAGCCTCCGTGGGGCGGTGCTCATTCAGACCTTTAACTAGGGATGCGGCACCCTCACCCGCACCCCGACACCCTGATGACAGCTTCGGCCGCAAACCCAGGCTCCTCTGGCCGGACCGCAGCTGCGTTAAGTGCCAGGTCCCACGGCGTCAGTCAACTGCCCAGGACAGCTCCACGGCCAGCAGTGTTTACCAGGCGACATCGAGTAACTGTTCCCATCTTGTAAATGTCTTCTCAGAATAAAAGTTATAGACACATTTCAACTAAGAGAGGTGGACGTGATGTCCAGCTGGCTTCTAAATCTGGAACAGTCTACCGTCACAAAGCCAGGCCCAGGACCCTGACCCCGTCTGCCCCTCCCAGCCACCCTGTGCTCGCTCCCAGCCCCGTCCTGCTCTCCGGTCATCGCCACGTGGACGGCCTCTCACCCCGCAAGCTGAGGACAGCGGTCACCTTCCTGTTCTCTGCCTCCCTCGGCGTCCAGCACAGATCGGGGAGGCTTCGCTCGACGCCCGCTCACTGGTGGGCATCACCTGCAGCCAGCAGCCCCTAGGGCACCAGGTCCCCAGCCCTGGGCGGCGGCCGAGATGCTGCCGGAGCTGGAATCAGGCCCCGCGGCTGGAGGCGCAGGCTTCCTGCTCAGACCAGGCAGGGCTGGGAGGTCATTTGTGAGCCCAGGCTGGCAGCTCGAGTGTTCTCGTTCTCCAGAGCTCTACGGTACAGCGTGCACAGTCAGGAAGTTCGCAGCTGACGTGTCGCCTGAAGTGGGGGCTTGGAAGGTGCGTTACTAAGTGTGCGGACTTCCTCCAGAACGAATGGGACGCGCCCACCGTGGACCAGGTGCCCCCGCACCCCACCTAAGGCCCGTCTGTCCTTTCAGACCTGAGACACGCTCCGTCTGCTCTGCCCCCAATCAACATCAGGGCGAGATCGGGAAAGAACTGTGCCAACAAAAACACAGACTCCAGCAAGCGTCTTCCCCCTCCCCACCCCGTAGTTACCGTGGATTCCGTAACGATCTTTAACGCTTCGGCTGAAAGTTGGAATTTGAGACCCAGGGCAGAGTGCGTCTGACACACAACCCCTGCGAGACCCCAGCTCTCACAGGAGGGCTCCGGTCCAGCTCCAAGCCCCCTGGCAGGGGCGCCATCCGTAAGACAAATAAAACAGTAAACACCTGGACTCCTGCGGTGGACGACTCACCAGACAACTGTGCCTCAAGGGTCCCCAAAGTCAGAGACGCCTCACAGCTCATGGTTCAGCTCGGCCTCTGTGAGCGAAGGTGGCCTGGAGCGGCCCCACCTGTGTGCACCGGCTTTTCAGTTTCACGTTTCATATTCAGACGATTAAAAATAGCCAAGTCAGGTGGAAATAAACCGCCCGCCTCTTCACAGCAGCCTGGGCCTGACGTGGCCTAAGAGCATTAGCAGCTGTTTTCTGTGAGAGACTTTTGTCACCTTCCTAGTTTTCTTGCGCAAAAGATACTGAATCCTCATCACCTGTCATCACCACCATCGTCACCTTGGTCCACATCTTCCGACTCAACACTCCCTGTGCCCCGCGCTCTTCCGGACGCCGGAAATCAAGAGTGATGGTTTTCGCGAGAGTTCTAGACGCTTCCCCCAACCAGCTCCTCTCATATCGATACCTTAGATTCACGTGTCAGTTAGCTTTTATTGAGCACTGAGAGGTCCCTGCTGGTACGGTGTGTTCATTCTACCGACCTGGCGGTTCAGGAAACTTCCTCGCCTTCCAGGAGGACACGCCGGGTAAGAAACGAGCCGAGTTCTGAACCCAGGTCTGTCTCAGCCCCTGATGTGAAAGTCCCTCCAGGTGTGAAGGGTAATTCCAGGGCACCGGAAAGGGTTCTCGGCAGGGGCCCACGCTGGGCGGGCGGAGGGTGTAGGGTCCAGGCTGGCGGACAGATGGGATGCTTTGGAGAATAAAGCAGGTGGAGGGCTTTCAGGGTGTGGGCCGCGGTCTGCACAAAGGTTCCGAGACAGAAGCACACAAGGGAGAGTCCGGGGTCGATGCGGACCAGCCAGGAGCACAAAAGGTATTCACAGCTCCCCATTCTGCGGCCGCTGCCTCATTAAGGCGAAGGGCAGGGCCGAGACGGGGCGGAGAGTAGGAAGCAGCTGCCTCTGCGTCTCAGAAACAAACGCACACCATTCTGGGGCCCAGTTGCTCCACGTGAGGCCGCTGTGAATGGCGATCCTGCAGTACGACGCACAGAGCTCTGAAGACCTGGGTCTGGGGGCTGCACCGCTGATGAGCTGGGTGACTGTGGGCAAGTCACTTTCAGTCTGTTTTATCTCAGTTTTCCCGGCTGTGAAATGAGGGCTCTGACCTCTAAGGCCCGCAAAATCTGTCACCTACCACCAAGAGGGGACAGGTGCCGAACGTCCACAGCAAGTCCGAGTCGGCGACGGCCCTCGAGTAAAACCGGCGAGGGGGGTGTCCTGGTGCTCAGGAGGAGGGGCTGGGAGAGGATCCAGGAGCAAGTGGACGCTCGGGACACTGCTGGCGGGGGGACAAGAGCCATTTGTCGCGTGCAGGGCACCAGCTCTGCTTTGCTGCCTCTCTTGGAGTTGATGTGAAATCTGTAGACCCAAGACGTGCCTGGGAAACCCACCTCTAGAAGCAGGGGCTACAGGAGCGGGTGGTGGAGAGCAGGCAGAATTAAAACGCACCATTTGGGGCTTCCCTGGTGGCGCAGTGGTTGAGACTCCGCCTGCCGATGCAGGGGACGCGGGTTCGTGCCCCGGTCCGGGAAGATCCCACATGCCGCGGAGCGGCTAGGCCCGTGAGCCACGGCCGCTGAGCCTGCGCGTCTGGAGCCTGTGCTCCGCAACGGGAGAGGCCACAGCAGTGAGAGGCCCACGTACCGCAAAAAAAAAAAAAAAAAAAGAAAAAACGCACCATTTCACAGTTATTGTCCGGGAAACCCGAGGTCCAAGGTCAGAAAAGAGGCAGTTCAAAAGCAACCGACCAAAGAATCTGAGATCTTTTCCCCCCTAATTTTCTCCCTCACGTTTCGATTTCAAATCTGTGGTCACTGAACTCAGTATTTTTCTTCTTGAAGGTGGGGGAGGAAAGGGAGGCCAGGGTGGGGAAGATAAGCCTGAAACAGGTGAACCGGCTGTAACCTCCCTGCCAACTGATGACTGTCTTACAAACAAATCTGCATTTGATTTCCTCCCACTCAAGACCCTCTTGGGTTCTAGTTAAAGTGTGTGTTGCGCTGGCTTATGAAAGATGTAATTTAAAAAATATTCCTTTGTTGGTTATTCTTCTGCTTCACTGTCTTTAGAAAAAAATGATAAAATGCTTACCTGTAGAGCAAATCCAAAATCTTAAACTTTAATTGGATGATTTGCATCTAGTTACATATTGACACTAACACCCTGTGCGCGCTAATAATCCCGCACCTGTCACACAAACTCTTCTAGCTGATTTGCGATTACACATCGCAAAGTCAATCCAAGTTGAAACCTGTGCTTCGCGTCCCTAACCCTCAAACACCCTAGAGAACTGTGCGTTTTAAAGCATCTGGACTTACTTCCTGATATAATCATCTGTGAATCTTCCTACTCTCCAAATAATCACAAACACAGACACATACAAACATACCCAGACACCTAATTTTGCTGGTTGCATTACCTTTTACATTCAAAAATCTTAAGAGAATACTTTTTCACAACTGTCACCTCCCTAATTGGAAATCACCTTTATGAAAATCTTGCCCTTGCTAATAAAGAAATAACCTACCAAGATTCCATTTTTAATCATCAGCAAGTCTTCCAAAGCAGAAAACCCCAGTGGAGACCTTAAATATTTTGAGCAACAAAGTTTAAGAACAGTTCATCAGGTGGAGAGGAGAAACACGGTTACGTAGCTTCTCTAATGTCACAGACGCCGTTACCGTGATGTTCCCGAAAAAGTGACTGACCGCTGCACAGACCCACGTGCGGCACAGACAAACCCTGCCTGGTTCCTGAAATTCCCTCTATTCCATTTGTCCGTGACCCTCTCAGATCTGGGCTCAAGCTTCCCCATCGCCTCTCTCTCCTCAACACAGGCTTCAGCTCCAAGAAGACGTCGGTTTGTTGCCCAGCCTTCTGGCTTCGCTCCATCCTCTCCCAGGCACCCCTGCCTCCATTTCTCTCCGTCTGAGTCCCTCGCTCACCTTCTCTGGGAAGCCCTCCCTGACCACCCCAGGCTCGCTGGGGCCCATCCTCTGGGGCCCACAGAGCTGCTTGTCTCAAGCACACGCCTAACCCAGTGTGAACCGGTCCTGCCTGTAAACTCCAACGGGAAATAAAGTTCTCTTCTGCCCCTATTGTTTCACAAACTGTGACTCTATCATTGGAAGAAATAAATTCTGCAAGAGAACTTTCTGGAAGAGTTCTAAGTTCAGCCACGCAGCCTCCCCAAGGCTCTCTGAGGTGTTCATTCCTCAAGGGTGACCCACACGCCAACAGGGATGCAGACACAGATGCAGGCTCTGGGGGCCACACCCAGGCCCAGGCCGGGGCAGCTGCCGGCCAGGGGTGGGGAGAAGGGAGGGGCAGTCACGGGGCTGAGGCACAGAGACTCCAAACCAAAGGGGCCTTGGGAGAAAGTGACGCTGATGTCCAGTCTATCCCTGGGTGGGAGAGACGGCCTGCATCGGGGGCTCATGCTGGAGTTGTCCTCCCCCCCCAGGTCCCTAAATGTTCTTCCTCTGACGCCCGGAAACTGCTGTCACCGCCCGAGGCTCCTGGGCCGGGCTGTGCACTCGCTCTTTCTGAAGCTTGCCTTCCTCGAAATCCGCGACTCCTGTTGCCTCTGAAGGTCCGAGCCGTCATTCCTCCTCTGACCACCTTCTGTAATCTCTTAGCCTCTCTTATGCCAGGTGCGTGCTGTGCTAGGGTCTGGGCTTGGCCATTCTTGACAGGCTAGTGCATTTCACTGCAGGTGATGCCACGCGGCACAGAGACGTCCCCTGGTACCCAGCAAGTCCGCCTGAGAGTGGATGGCGCCCATCGGGGGTGCGTGAGAGTGGAGTGCCCTTGGGCCAGCCTCCGGGAGCAGGCACCGGGCAGGTCTGTGGGCTGCTGCTGCCAGCGGCCTGCCCCGGGCCGTGGTCTGCAGACGCCGCCTGCAGAGAGCTGGGCTCTGGTTGAAGAGGCCTCTGGGGAGCTGCCCTCACCTCTTCCTGGGGACAAACGCCGTCCCGGGGGAAACGGGTGAGCAGAAGCTAAAGAAGTTGGGAGACAAGCCCTCAGAAGGGGAGACGGGTGTTCCGGGCCTGTTAAACTTCGCGGAGAACCGTCTTGCCCACTTACAGTGACCCTCGGTCTCTGATTACCTGCCTTCTAGAATTCCTTCCCCACCCTCCTACCATTTTGGTCTAAATCCCCGTTTAATCCATCTTTCACACTTCCCTTTACTGTTTCAGGCTTCTCCTCCCAATGCCCACCTTTCAGGATGGCACAGCATCCTCTGCGAGAATCCGACGGCAGCAGGTCTCCAGGGACACCTGGCTGCACACAGGCTACCTCCCCCCACAAGGGATGCCCAGGCTGCGCCCCTCGACTGGGCAGGGGCGACACTCGTACTAGGGCAGGCCTGGGGGGCGGGGAGCGGGGGCTCCTTCTGACTGAGGGTGGCCTAGACCCAAATTCGCACCCCGGGTCCACCTTCCCCTCCAGACAGTGGACTGATGACTTGACTCATCTCTGGTCCTGGACAGACCGGGGAGAAGTGCTCCACAGAGTCCCTGGAACGCTGTCTCCACACCTGGCCTTCCCCACGATGACTGGATTTCCTAGAACAGTCCAGATCTCCAGGTTTCTCTCCGGTTTTCCCTAGAGGTACACTGCTTTCGCTGCAGACTGTATGTGCCAAGTTTTCGTTTAGAAAACGCGCCTGCGTCTCTGGACCAGGGCCTGATGGAGAGAAAGCAGCCCGTGCAAAGGCGAGGAGGTCATAAGTGCACACTTGGGCTGGGAGGGCTGGGCCCAGAGCCGAGCAGCTGAGACGACAATCCCACACCCACCGACAGGCACTCCTGAGCACCACTGTCACCACGAACAGAGGCCCCTTAAAACAGAAATCAGACGTGAGATGCACTGGCCCCCCCGCGACCTTCTCTGACCCTCAAGAGCCCAGAGAAGAGTACAAAGCTCCTTCCTTCCCCTCTTGTGGTGAGGAGAGCTGGGCTCAGAGGAGGGCTCGGCCCAAGTTCCAGCCGATGTCACAGGGTGGGAAGCACGGGCTTGAACGAACTTAAATATTGGGAGAGAGAGAAATTTAAGTAATGGCAAGTGTAGCAAAAGGGAAAGAGACTAGGAAGAGCCGTCCCGTACCGTCCCTGCAGCCCCGCCCAGCCTTCCTGCCTCCAGGCCCCGCTCCACCTGAGCTCATCCTCCTGCCTGGCGTGCCCCCCAGGCACCCGGGGGGCCAACTTTGCGGGCCCCCCATGCCTTCTCCACCCGCCGGCGGGCTTTGCGCTCCTCCCCGTGACCCTGCAGTGTTTGATGCCCACGCCGTGCCAACTGCCTCCTGGTCACTCTGGGACGTGCTGCTTACCAGGGCTTCACGTGGGTTTAAAGCAAATGAAATCATCAGCGGAGCGGACAAACGCTACCGACTCTTCCTAAGTCTCCCTCCACGAGGAGGAAGGCGGTGACGGGGCCATCAGATCCGGGGCCCGGGGAGGGGTCACGGCCTACCCCGTGCCACTCCTCCACGTGTACAATGAGCCCTGCTTGCCCGGAGCGGCCATGCGGTGTGGACCAGTGGCCAGAGGCAGCTTTCGAAGCACCTCCGTGGGCATCGCTTGGAGGGAGCCTGTGGCTGGGGGCGGAGGGCAGGGACTCTCAGGGGGTCTTCCCGGGCCCAGGGCACCATCTGGGCTGCTCCTCTGGCTTCTGCAAGGTGGAGGGGTGCTCTGATTCTGACAGCGAGTGGGTAAGGCAGACTAGAACCTTCCCCGTATTGAAGTCGATTAAAAGGATGCACCTCCCCTCGTCACCCCCCAAACTGTCCCCCACCTAGCAGCCGGTGAGAACCAGACCTCCCTCTCGGACACACTTTCTCCCCTTGGCTGTGACAGAACAAAACGGGAGGACCTGGGAAAGGTCGCCGGACACACACGAGGGAAGATAAGCCCCCCCGGCTGCCCCCGCTTCCCAGACGTAACTTCCCGGCCAGCCTTGAGAAACACTTATTTGAGTAAAATCCAGATCTGCTGGCACAACAGGAAAATGAAAACAGACCAGAATAAGTAACGCGGGATCCAGAAGAAGCCGCAGAATCCAGGCCTCAGAAATCTTCGTATTAGAGGCTCCAGTCTTTTATTTTCAACGTATCTCACCGAGGGGTCTGTTACTTTCAATTAAGTCTGATCTAATTATCAATGTCTGATCAGGGAAGTGGCTGCTATATTAGGACGGCAACATGTTTTCTTTACGTGTTTAGATATTTCTTTGGCCATCTTTCCAGACTTCAGCCTCTCCTAGAAGATCTGTTTCCAAATCTCAGGAGCTATTTTTGAGAACAGAAACCAGAGAACGAGCATGGAGTCGCTGCTTTTGGAAACCGCGTGTTTGAAAATTCAAGATGTATGAGCAAAACATGCTACACATTCCGGTCTTCCAGAAGCACGTTCAGACCCAGAGTAGAAAGGGATCTGGAAGGTTTGACTGAGTTTGCAGAACAGCTTGTTGGCCCTGGTACTGACCCCCTGACACTGAACACACAGACAAAAAGCAGGTCCCGGAAACGCTCAAGGTGGACAGGTCCCTTTGCTCTCATCACCCCAAAAGTGAGCAAGTTTTCCTTGGGTTCTCACAAGGCTGCCTTGACGAGCATGGCGTGACTTAAAGTACAGGGGAGCCCGGGCCTGTCTGGGGGTTGCGGAGGCAGGAAGGCCCCGGGCCTCGTCTTCAGCAGCCGGGCTTCTACCTGACAATACACCCCCTTGCAAAACCGATCAGAATTGGGAAAGTTTCGAGTGAGTTCTGCCTGTGGACGTTGGTACTGCCAGCTACTTCTGCAAAGGCAAAACCTGAAAGATTCCAGTTGTCAGGCTCGACTAGGTTATCACAGAAAGAAATGTTCTTTAATAGCATTTCAGGGCACCCTTCCATTTTTGAAGCAGATTTTGCTTATTGGAAATTTGCACGCAAAAGTATTTTGACCTGAGAATTTAAACATCAAGCCAAGCCAAGGTACCGTAAGATGCACGGCTGACTGAAATGGGAAGGGCTGTGGTAGAAACTGGCGGTGGATCAAGTATACCCCAGGAAGTCGCTGTTTTCCACCTCAACCGGGAAACGTTTCTGTGCCGAGTGCTACACCAAGCAGGGGGAGAGTCACCTAGGAGGGCCCCTGAATCAAAGGCCAGGAGAACAGCCGACTTGGGACCTGCCCTCTCTTCGACAGCCCGGCTCTCCTTGCTCTCAGGCACGAGCGAGGACGGGGGCCTCTGGGCTCCCGGGTGCGTCGGCCCGAGTCGGGGTGAGGGGACCATGGCCGTCGCTTCCCAAAGAGTCTGGAGCTAGCGGGGCTGGGCCCCGGGCGGCTCTCTACAGGGCGCCTCCCGACCGCTTCCTCTCCTCTGGGTCCGGTTCCAAAGGCCCCCAGATTCCCAGGGAGCCTGTGGGCATTGGGAGACAAACCATCAAAAGAGGCCTCGCCGGCAATTCCGCAGGAGCCTGTGCCCTCACGTGGGGAAGGGGAGTGGCTGCTGCTCTGGGAGGATCAAAGCCTCAGAGACACGGACTCAACATTCAAAGAGACTCAGGGAGAGAAAGGCGGGGACGCCTTCTAATCATCTAACAGCTTGTTTCTGCCCAGTTTTAGCCAATCCCCATGCACAGAAGTAGGACAGCGACGTGACAGAACACAGAATGTGCTGGTAGCCTCGCCTCACAAGCCCACCGGATGCCCTTGGGGAGCGCGTGTGTGTAAATACACACTCACGTGTGCGTACAACATACGTGTCACGTGACATGCCAATTGGGGGAAAACAGGAATAAAAGTAAAGAAATCGGCTTTTTAGATCAGGAAATACAGACTTAATCCGAATACATTATGTTGCTCTATGTAGAGGACAAAAATAACATTTACTGAAACAAAGGGGAAAAGTTTGGCAGCGGAATTCCATTAAAACATGACCTTTAAAGATGGATTTCAGTTCTTCTACAAGTTAACATACCCAAATCTTTCAAGTTTGAGCAAATTAAACTTTGATAGATTACCTGGTGAAATTGATACCTTGTTAAGTGTTAAAATAAGAGTTTATAAAAAAAAAGTTTATTAAGAAAGATGTGATTTTCCAATAGGTAAAGCAAACAAAAATATCACACACTTACGCGTGTAAACTAACTAAGAACCTTTAACACGCTGACTCTGTCTATGAGATAGTTCTATTTTAAGGGAGAAGAGAAAAAAAAATGTTTAAACGTGTTTGCATTCGAAGCTAATAATGCAAACTACTCACTGTTTGGAAACAATTTATGAAAAGCCCACTGATTTTTCAGGAACCCTCCACGAGTCCGCTGGAACCTCAAACCCCAAGCCACGGATTACGCGCGTGCAGGGGCGTGGCATGGACCACCGGGGACCACAGGGGATGGATACTGGAAGACGCAGACCAGAGCTTTACGAAGGGCCAACCACACGAGGGCCTTCCCACTAGAAGAATCTGGCAACACCACCACTGCTGTGCAGTTCCATTAGGACACGTGGCCTCTCTGGCTCTCTGGGAAGAAGGAATCACACACCCAGTCCCTCCTCCAGACCACCAGCCCCGAGCCTCCCCTCCCCTCTCTCCCAAGGCCTGTGCCCTGCATCCTTCCTGCACGGGAACACTCAGGTCCTTCGTTTAAAGGGTGACCTCATATGCTAGTATCGGTAAAACCTATGACACTGCCACCTACCATTCCACCTTTCCTAGGCCACTCACTTACTTCTATACTTACACAATACTCTTTTTCTCCTTCAGAAACTTTATAAAGTGAATTGAATATTTCCATCATGTCCCCATGAAATAAAGCATAATAGTAAATTGTTCAATTTTCCTTGTAACTCCGCGATGAGAATTACACTGAGGTTATCCAGAACCTCACCTGTATTGTAGAATTAGCAAAGTGCCGAAGTTCAATGATTTGAAAACGAAGCGTGGAAGCAACAAGATACTGTCCTAAAATTACTGTTTTGTGCTTGAAATACTTTAAAAAACTTTTCAGACAGGTTTTTTAAACTTGAAGGGGGTCTCCATGGCAGTTACAGGAAAACCTAAGAAAGCATGGATACATGAATGAACGAATACCTGCTTCGTTTACAAATGTACAATCTTCTACGCGTAACTACACTCTTACAAGTCCTTAATCCATGACTCAGCTAAATGGAGAGCTAAAAATCATGGCATCCTTATCCCCTGAGTGTGTTCTGCTAAAAACAAATCAAAACAACACAACAGCCCAGTGCCAGCATGTTCTCACCAGTAAACAGGCCACTTTGAGGGGGCAAACCTCCACATTTAATCAAAGTAGTTCCCACAAGGGTGCCCTGTAGTAATTTCAAAACTAAGCCCACCAGAAAATCTTTACAATAATTTCATTTCCAAATTTTCCTAGATCCTATTTTTAAAGGAAAAGTTTTTTTCTGTGTTCTCCCCCCTACCTTTTTTATTACTATTATTAATCTGGATTGAAGAAAAGCACACATTTCATTTATTGTCTGGATTACAGATTCTTATTAAACAAACCAGAGCTCATTATAAAATCAATATCAACTTAACCACCATGTCCCCAGGAGGAACCACATAAAGGTCACTCCAAGAAATTCAAACAATTTTCCTGCTGGAAGGGCATGGTTTTAATTACAGATACTATTAATTAGAGCTGTCACCGGGAAGCTTTTTTTTCTGTTAATTATCACAAACTCAGTCCTAAGTGTGCGTCTGCAACCTGCACTTTTGTCAGAATTAGTCACTTCTGCATGCAAGTCCAACCTTTCCATTCTATCAATATTTTATATTCAAATTTCAAAGCATATCAAAGGATGCTGTGCCTTCTGCAAACCTCCGCCCGTAGGATCTGCCGTCTCTCACACACCTAACAGAGCTGGTGTGACAATTTATTTATGTCCCGCACAGGCCTGGCCCAGAAGAGACCCAAACGCCTACACTGGTTCTGCTCAATAGAATTTCTGGGTACATTCTTACTAGTTTGTGTGACATTTTCCCCCAAGCTTCTTCTTCAAATGTGCTTTTTCTTTTGCTTTGAGGCAAAGCTAGCCCCTGAAATGCCATCTCCCACACATCTGAAGTTGCTGTTTCTTTATAAGAAAAGATCGTACTGACCAGGCTTCTGACCCCCTCCAGAAAACCAGAGGTTTTCTTCATTCAAGAACACCACCGAGAGTTTTGAAGTAGGGAAAATAGTACTTTCTGGTCTCTCTTAAGCAGAGCGATTTTATCAGTTCATCCCAGCACCTTATGTGAGACAGGGTCAGGGTGGCTCTCAGACAAGCTCCTGGGGGTGGGGTGGGGGCGGTGTTCTAGACAGAGCTTGAGCAGCTCCCCAGCAGTGCAACTGTGATGACAGAATTATAACATTTATAGCCGTGACTGTAAAACAGGATGCATTATTTACACGACATATTCCATATCACAATCACGTGACTTCAGAAAACAAAGACTCTACTCCAATGGGAGAAAATCTTTTACAAAATGTATCTATTGAACATCAGAAAACGATGATTACGTAAATTACCTTCCCAAATGGGAAAATATACTTGGAGTTGCGTTATATTTTACGTTAGAAGAAATCAAATGCCCCGACTGGTATATATTCTGGGCTTGCATGAAGATGTGTTTTCATTACAGAACATTATTAAATCTGGAGTGTGTGCTCCGGAACTCCCAAACATTCTGTGAATATTTTTTTACGTCCAGTTTCGTCTGAACCTCCTCCCCTCAGTCTCATTGGTTCCAATTTTTTTCCAGGTGTGTCTGGACTGTTTCTGCATCGCCAGTGCATGGCTCCACCACTGCTCTCCCGAAGACATCCTTGGTTTACTTTCCATCTATCAGCCTTAGATGCCACTTTATCCAAGTAACAGCGAAGGTGGCAACAGATCAGGTCAGAGGATCTTTTCACGTAAGATCCTGAGGAAGTCCATGATTTAAGAGACATCTTCATACATCTACACAACCAATTTATCTTGCAACTCTGGCATTTTTTATTAATAGTGGCCAAACTAAGGAAGATAACAGATAATACATAATTCATGTATTATACTTCTTTCACATTTCTAATTAGCAGCCCGCTTTCACAGCTAACATGAGACCATCCCAGAACAGCGTAAGATTAATTTAGAGCAGGAAAACTAGGGTTTCAAGGTATTTACATGAATGCTAATGAGAAGTTTCAAATCGTCATCACACAAGAACCCAAACTATGAATAAATGAACAACTGCTGGGAATGGGGGAGGGGCCAAAGACGACTTAAACAATCCGTCCATTCCAGTGGTGAATGGAACCGAAACAGCACTTAGAAAAGTCTCTTTTTACCTGGTAGGCGCTGGTGGCATCGGGGTCCGGGTCGCCCCCAGGTCCCGAGAGCTTCTCCTTCAGCCTGTACCGAGAGCTGTGTCGTAGGCAGTAGATGACGCCGGACGCCAGCAGGACCGCCACGATGGCGACGATGGAGACCAGAGTGAGCACGATGAACTTGGTCGAGTCCTCTCGTTCTGCCTGGTGAGGCAGAAGCTTGGGTTTGCTTTTCTGCAGAATAGGAGAGGGGGCAGGTTACTACCCAGTGAATCCTGAGTCCTGAAAACCATCCCTTCCAAACGCAACCTAAAACGTAAAGCTCTGGGCTGGCACTGAGACGACAGGAGGGCGTCCAGGAAAGCAGCCCTCGGACCAGAAGCTGCAGTCATTGCAACACAGCGCGCCACAGACGGCAATGTTTTCACAAGGAAAGTCATTAGAGGCGTCACTTGTTTTTTTTCTCTTAACGGCCGCCGTTTTTCAAACTTAACGGTATGAAGTATTTGGCAGCTAATTCACTGCCTTAAGTAAAATAAAGCCTTCGTCCCTTCTAAAGAGGTACGCGGGGAGAGGATGCTTCACAGACGGTGGGGCTGGGGTGGATGGGCCGGATGGGGGTGCCTAGCTCCTGCTGTGCGTAAGGGTACCAGCAGAAGTCCAACCACTGAGCCTGCTTCTGTGAAGCGTCAGGCTAATATTCTTGGATACATTGCAGGGAGTTGCCATCCCGGAAGCCCCTCCACTCGCCTTCCAAGGCACGTCCCACTCGTCCCCTCGTCCAGACCTCGGACCTGGGCCGCGTCTACACCCCGCACAGACCCCGCACTTCGCACCTCGGCACTTTTCCTTGAAAGGAGCTGCGAGACAGGGGCGCACTATGGTCCAGGAGTTCACTTCTCGGCGGGTGAAAGGTAAGGGAGCCCAGGTCCGTCGGATTCTCCTGCTTCGGGGGGCGGGGTGGGGGTGGGTAAGAACATCCTTTCGGCGCGTTGCACGAGTCTCCATGCACAGAAAGTTGCACAGTGCGCGGCCTCATTAGCTTCATTATAAGGAATATCAGCGACAATTAAAACGCCAGTGGACGATGGAGACTCGGCCAGCACACCCTTCCGCAATTACTCGGGGAATGAATAGAAATGCACGCCCCCGCCCCAGTCCTGGTTGCTACAAGATGAGGACAATTAGCAAACTCCTTTCCACCACCTAATTTCGCGTGGTAACAAAATGGATTTTTCCCCATGAATGCCTGGCCGGCCTATTCATTATCTCTCTTCTATTAGTAATTTTCTGCTCCGTATTCAGCCTCCCAACTCTTCATTTCCTCCTGTCTCCGAGTGTACACAGGGCCTCTTATGTCAGGCCGGGCCATTTTTATCTTGTAATCATAAAGGCCACCAAAGCAATTATCGCCGGTCCTGACTGGAAAAGCTGGTCATTAATTAGCTTCCTTTTGCCTTCGGTGCCGCGGATTAGCTGGTGCCGGGACTGGGTTAATGGAAACGCGGGTGAAATGAGAAAAGACGCCGGATTTTCTTGCCTGGATGCGAGGCTCCGAGGAGGACAGCAGGTCCGCCAGCGGCGGGAGGGATGGAGGCGCGGGGACGCTAGGGGGAGACGCGGAGGGGGGGGGGGGGGGGTCGGGGGAGGGAGCCGGGACGCCCGGGCGGTGGGGCGAGCGGGGCGCGGGGGCCCCCCGGCCAGTGCGGCCGGTGCGCGCGGCCCTCGGCCTGGAGGGAGCGGCGGGCGGAAGACCCCTCCCTATCCTCTCTCACCCCTCCCCTCGCCCCTCCCTCCCCGGCCCAGAAAGAAGTCACCCGGAGGGCTGCCGGCTGCCAGCCCCGCAGGCCCCGCTTCCCCCCGGCACCGTGTCCCCGCCCCGCGCGGCGACAGGCCGAACCGCAGAAATAAACCGGAGGGACCCGGCCGCGGTGCCGGAGACGCGGGCGGACCGGGAGGGGGCCCGACACCCCCGTGCCCGGCTCCTCGGCCCCCGCGCGGTGCCGCTGGTTCACGCACGTCCTCCCGCGGCCGGTTCAAGGGGAGCGCGCCCCTCTCCAAGCCCTCCGGCCCGGGACGCTCCCCTGAGAGGCCGGCGAGGCTCCGGCCGCCCGGGTTCCCACCCCGCCGACGCGCCCCTCCCCCCACTAGTGCTCCTCCGCTCCCGGGAGAGGCCGGCTCCGAGCCTCCGCAGACGAGCGGGGACAACAAAGGAGGGCGCGCGGCCGGCGGAGGGGGCGTCCCGCTAGACCCCGCTCGGCGCCCCCAGCCGTCACTGCATCCCCCACTCCGCCCCGGCGCAGGCGACCGGCGGCCACCGCCCCGCCCCCCCCCCCAGGGGAGCCAGTCCAGGCGTCGGGGGGACCCCGCGCGCCCACGTGGCTGACCGCGCCCGGGTACGGGGACTTCCCGAACCCTCCTGCCCCGCGACGTGAAGCGCACACGCGCGCGGTGACCAGCCTGGCTCCGAGGGGACGCGCAGCGCCTCGGTGGGTGGCCACCACCTCAGTGCGCAGCCGACGGGCGGTCGCCAGCGCGCGGAGGACTGAGGACCTGAGCAGGGTCCGGCCCAGGCGCGGGGTCTCGCTGGGTAAGGGGCACAAGCGTAGCCCGGTTGTCGCTCGGGTCCAGGTGGGAGGCCGTGAACGCGCAGGGGCCCTCTAAGGAGGCCGGCAGCGGCGCCTGCACTTTACCCTGGCCCGGGTCTGGGGCGGCAGGAGAGACCCCGGCGGGGCGCTCCCCCGGGAGGGAGGCCGGGCAGCCCTAAGTGTCGCCGCACGGCCGGCTCGGTCCTTTTTGCCGGAAACCGACGGTCACCGTGACCCGTAGGCTGCGCTCGGCCGGGGAAGCGGAAAGGGGCCTGCCCGGTCTCCCCTCACGCAGCGCTTGGAGTTTACTCAGAGGTCAAAGAAAAATGTCAAGGAGAGTGACTGCCCGGGTCCCTCCTCCCTGGGCCCCGCTCTGTCTCCGGCCAGCTGCGCAGCCCCCGCTGGGTCCCAGGTGCTCCCGGGGAAGAGGACGGGACTCCACGCCCACTGAGTCCCACTTTCTACGGTCCCGTCCAGCTCCCCGCCGCCTGGGCCGGAGCTGCCCCGCAGGGAAGGGGTGGCAGTGGTCCTCCCGCATCCAGGAGAGGGGTCTGGTGAGGCCGGGGAGGGCGAGCACCGGGTCAAGGAGGGGCCTCGACAGCGGGCGAGGTCGGGGAGGAGGGATCTGACCAGGAGAGGAAGGAAGCCTGTTGGGGACAGAGAGGGATGCGCCGGTTTGGGCCACTGTGACGCTGCGGCCGCAGGATCTTAGGGCCCGGCTGGGAATCCTGCCTCTCGCTGGTCCCTGGGCACCTCGGTTGGAGCCCGAAAAGTCGCTCTTCCTTGGGGCGCCCTCAATGACTCCAACGTCCTACCTAGTGCTGTCGGGAGGGTCACGCGGGGAGGAAAAACTCTTGGCTGCAAGTCAGGACTGAGGAATCCCGGAAGAAATAAAAATTTACACTTTGTTTTAAAAATTAAAGAGCGTGAACTCCGTCCTCGGCACAGTGATTGAGTTTAAGTAACTATGATTATTGTATAGCCTTTCTTTATTGTAGAGTTAAAAAAAATCTTAAGGGACCCCTGCTAACCAGGAGATTTAAGAGAAAGCAATGGGTACCTTTGCTTACAAGTGAGTCTGACCCTCTGTCCTGCCCAGGAGTGACCTGGGTCCCTGCTCCCCCAGGCCGAGGGGCTGTAACTACAGGTGCTTTCCTGCAGTCTTGTCCTGGCGCTGAGCCCTGCCGAGAGCCCTCCACTAATTAGAGGCATCTTGTCAGTCTTGACTTGAAATTGAAAAGAAAATAATGTTTAAATATTTATGACTTTGACATTTACAGTCAGGCCGCCTCCTTCTGTACAGTGGCAGCTCCCACCCCCTGGAAAGTTTGGAGCAGGGGAGGGGTGAGGGGGAAGGTGGAGGAAGCAGCCGTCCCAAGCAGCCTGGTCACACAGGGAGCACGGGGTGTCTGTGTACCCCAGGGTGCAGGCGACACATATACAAGCACTTAATACTAAGTTGCAGAAGCAGGAAAAGTATGATTTTTTATAAGAATCAGGAAGAGTAAGTCAACTTTATATCAGGTTAGATGCATCGAGAGTAAACGGAAGCACATTGCGTATTTCTTCCACTCAACCATCTCCACCTGCAGCTCCTTGAACTCAGAATATAAAATATTGCAAAAGCTGTGATTTGAAATGCATATGTGACCACAGAGGCAATCAGTGGAATTGCTCTTAGAATCTGCAGACATTGTCCTGACCTATTTCAACTATTTTGATCTGTGCTTATAAGTGAAGGTGCCTGGGGCTTCCTTTATCTTCTTTGCCATTTATGGCAAAATGCCTTCAAAACTTTTTTTTTAAGCTGTCCACGTGGTAAGCCTAAAATAAAAGAAGAAAGAAGAAAAAAGAACATTGTATACCCAAACTTGATTGTGAGGTAGCCACACCAATATATAACTTTATGGTAAAAAATATTTGTTGATGGGTAGAAAAGTGTAGCATTTTCCCAAGGCTGTGCTACGCAACCAGTTAGCAATTCATTATCGAAATCACTGGCTTCAATTTTAAAACACACTTGTACCCAAAAACTTACGGGCACAGGCATGCAGCAATTTCATTGATACTAAACTCCTAATATTGTTGTTTTCAGTTGCATCATTTCTAAAGAATTTGATTTGCAAACCCAGCCGTATCCCGTGTTCCTCTGCACTTTTATGTTACTATAATTGTAAAGATCTTTTTCTCTGTAATATTTAGAAATTAATTTTAGAGACTACTAATGCATGGTTAAAAACAAGTCTGTCTTTGGTTTCCCAGATGAACCATCTTAGAATTATTTGGAAATTTCATGCTAAGTTTACTAAGATATATTTTACTAAGATATAGTAACTATCACTTTAAAGCCGATCAAAATTTTTAACAGCTTTCAGGCCACAGGAATGACCAAACTTAAAAATATTGGGGGGGGGGGGCGGTGTCTTAAAATATTTTAAAAGTATTTTTTTAAAGCTGTTAACTGAACTATTTTTAATTTGGAACTGGCCACAGAATTCTAATAAATGAGAGAAGTCAGGCGGAAATAATCATGTATTAATTCTCTGCATTACAAAATCTTTTCAGAAGCTATTATCAGAGCAAGAGGCATTGCGGTCTGAATTCGGGGTGGGAGGAATCCTTTGTGCAGCTGAAGGCTATTGTTCGTTGTGCAGATGAAATTGTACTTGCAAATCTGCCATTCAAGTAGCCAAAAAAAAAAAAAAAAAAGCTTATACGGGCGAAAGAAAACAATCTCCAAGAAACAATTATTCTTAAATATAAACCTCAATGAAAATAAAGTGGGGATACGCTGTTTTAAAATCGTCTATTTATGAGGTATGGTTCAGGCATAGGCATAAAAGTAAATACACGGAAGATTATAAATTGTTTGCATCTTTAAGCACTCCTAGGAGATCAGTTTTGGGGAAATACTCTGTTTTCAGGTGTCAGGGAAGATTTACGATATTTATGTTTAAAGTGGGAAAAACACCCCCGTGTGAACTAATTTTTAGCAGAGCTTGATAAGCAGCAAATTGTCTCGCGGGAAACAGAGGGCGACCCTCCGAGAAGGGACCGACGTGGCCCGGCCAGGGAGAAAGCCGGCCCGGCCACCTCTCAGGCTCCGTCGGCATGTTTATCGCATCCAAACTCAAACCCGACCAATAAGCTTGAAGCGCGGCCGGGGGCCCGCGCTGCAGAAGCGTACAGTCGGTCCGCGGCCTGCCCAGGCCCGGGCGCGCGCCCCCGGGGTCAGGCGTCCCCTGGGTCACCCGTGCTCTGGAAGGAGTTTTCCCTCCGCAAGAATCAAGCCCTTCTCAGCACTGGGGTTTCTGCTTCTCTCCTTCGCGGAGGCTTAGAAGCCGCCTCTGGGAGGCTCGCCTGGCGTCGCGGGTCAGGACCCTGCCGCGGCGCCGCTCAGAGCGCGGGTCCCGGGGGCGCACGGCCGTTTTCGGCCCCTCCCCCTCGACAGGCCCCGGCTTTCTCACTTCTCGTTCCCAGTCCCTCCCGCCTTTCTCCTGTAGGCGATCCGCACCGAGGTGGGAAAGATCGGACCGCAGCGCCGGACACAAAGGGTCGAGGGTTCCTGGGAGCCGCGGTATTCACAGCGCGGAGGGGGTCCCCAGGCGGACCCAGCCCGCTTCCCGCGGGGACAGTGCGGGGGGCCCAGCCCCTCCGGCCACAAAGCGCGCCGGCCGCGGGGCAAGGATCAGTGTGCCCAACGACGCCCGCCCACCCCGGGCCCCGCGGAGCCGCACAGGTCCCCTGCCTCACCTCGCCGCCCGTCTCGGGAGCCAAGCGGGGTGTGCTTAGCTGCGTGCGGGCGGCCCCTCCGAGGCTGCTAAAGAGAGGGGAGCTTCCGTGTCCCTCCTGCGCGCAAACCTTCACCGCCTCGCACTTTCGTTCGCATTCATCCAGAGAAGGCCGGTTTGCCGAAGACCACTGGGCCCCGCAGCGCCCTTGACCCCAGGCGGGGAGGCTCCCCGGTGCCGACCAGGGGCCGCTGTCTGCGGACTTAGCGGGGCCACTGGACCCCAGAGCAGGAGGACGCGGGGGCAGGGGCCGGGCCGGGGAGCTGGGCGGTTGGCGGGGGCACCGTGCCCGCTGCGGCCGATGGCTCCTGGCCACCCTCCGGCTGTGCGTTTGGGGGTGCAGTAGGCACTGGTGACTGTGACAGACACCCCCAGCCGTCCAGCGTGGAGCGACCTCTGAGCACTGATGACACAAAAGGGCGGGAGTCCGGCTCCGGCTCCACAGGGTCTCTTCTGCTGAGGTTTCAACCCCTAGTTCGGGGTCTGCCCGACGGCCCCGACCGAGACCGAGGCTTCTGTAAAACCCCGAGGCAAGTCCCACTTCAGAACCACACAGGCAGTCAATAAATAAAGTCCCTCCTTCAAACAGCTCCGCGTCAGAAGTTTCTCTGGCAAGCGCGCGGCCGCCCCACCGGGGAGGGCGCCGAGACAGCGCAGGTTCCTTTTGGGGGAGGGGAGGTGGCCGCTCGGAGGCGTTCTCCACCCGACCGGGGAGATCAGAGAACCCTGCACTCCCACACACGGCCCCACCTGCCCCTGGCACTCTCCTCCCTGGGTGCCCATCCAGCGTCCTCTAACTGGGACGCCTCGACAGCACAGAGGCGCGCTCCGGCCCCGATAAGGAGGGCGAAGAGCGCCCCAAAACGGGCTGCGAGGAAAATGCTCCCACGTTGGTTCCCTTCCACGCCGGCTGCTCATCCCGTCCTTCATCTTTTCCCACAACCCTCCCCATCTGCGACCCCCGCCCCCGCCCCCGCCCTCTTGCTGGTCCGAACCGCCCGGAGTGGATGGCGATGCGGAGTCCGAGAGGCAGTGGCCCCAGCCCAGCCCCGGTGGTCTTCGCGGGGAGCTCTGGGGTGGGACTGCCACCGACCGGGTCACCACGGGATGTCCACCTCTGACCCACTTGGGGAATGACCTCAGACGCAGACCTCCCCGGCCAAACAGAGCACTTGACAGGCAGCCTGCTGCGAGTCAGTTAGCCCCAGGACTGGGCTCTCCGACGCCCAGGTCGCCCATCCGAGCCCCTCACCCCGCCCCCGCCCCCGCCCCCCGCCCCGCGCGCACCCTCCACCCTTACCAGGCTGCGGTTCCTCGCCGCGCCACCTACATGCCTTGGCGATGCCCTCGGTGGGTCTCTCCCGCTCCCTCCGGCCCCCAACCCGGCCCCTGTCCCTTCTACGGCCCCACCAGTGCCCACGCCCCGGCCCCGCGCCCCTGGTTACCTGCAGCGGGGCGGGCGCCGGGCGCCCAAGCCGGAGGAGAGGAGGACGTGTGCCCGGCCGAACGGCCTCGGGGCGCGGCGGCCGCGGGCAGCGGCGGCGCCATCACCGCCGTCAGCCTTTTTCCCTGGGCCGGAGCCACAGACGAGCGGGGCCATCCTGCTTCTGACCACAAACTTCTCCGGCAGCCGGCGGAGACAAAGGTGCCGCGCGCCGCAGCTCCACGGGCCGTGGCGGCGGCCGCACCAGCTCGGAGCCCGCAGCTCTGCTCCGCCGCTCGGCCGGGCTCTGTGCGCTCCGCCGGGGCCCGGCCCCAGGGCAAGGCGCTCGGGTCAGGGCGCGGAGAGGGTGGGCGCGGGGCCGGGCGCGGGACGGTCCCCGCAGGGCCACCGGCCGCGCGCGCAGCTCCATCCTGCGCGGCCGCCGCGCCCCGCCTTATATCCGGCCCGGCGCGCACCCGGCCGGCGGCGGCGCGGCTCGCGGCCCAGCCACCGGTTGCTATAGCGATGTCCCCCCCGCACACACACAGGTTGCTGACAGCAATTGGCTAAGGGGCCGCGGCTCTCCAAACACCCTCTCCCGCCCGAGACTATGAATGGACATCGGCTTTGTCAGTCATTTGTACAGCGCGGCAGCCCGGGCCTTCGCCTTTTCTTTCTTTTCAGCCTTTCTCCCTTTCATCGTTCGAGTCGCACTTCAGACTGGGCAAGTTCAGGGTAGCACCCGGGGGAGAGGGGACACGGCAAGAAATGTCAACCTGCACGGCCCTGCTGTGACCTCTGCTATGGGAGGGGTGGCGTCGAAACTCTTTGCAAGAGAAAAACTCAGGATACATCCTTCTTCCGAGTTAGTTTTGACACTTTTGCCCTGGGGGCCTTTTGCTCCCTTTCCAAATTGAAGCTGGCCAATGACGCCGGGCAAATCAGCGAGTAAACGCCCCCGCCCCCCGCCCCTTACAGGAATCCCGCTCGAGTGTTTAGGTCTCGAAGGCGCTTACAAAGACGCAGGAACTACTGAGAACTTTGCCGCCATTTGGTCCAGGCGAAATGCGGGCCGCCAGCCCAAAACGTCGGGACGGGATGGCGGGGAAAGGAAGGAATCGAGCTGCGTCCTCGTTTCCCCAGGTCAAAGGCCCGGCCTGGCCCACTGCCCCGCAGAAGGGGCGGAGCGAGGTCGCAGGCCGCGCTCTCAGTCGCTCGCTCCTCCCGAAGCTCCCCGACCCCGGGCGCGGGCCCAGGGCGCGACTCTGAGTTGGGCCGGCGGCGCCCGAGGCCAAGCAGGGGCCTGGGGGGCGACCAGACCGGCTGGGCCTGGTGAGCGGCCCCCCGCGGACTCGCGGCCGCTCCCCCGCCCTTTCACCCCCACTCTCCCCGCTCCCCGCTCTGGACCCCTGGTCGCAGCCACAGGTCGGGGCACCCCCGGTGCGCGGCGCCCCCCGCCGAGCAGCCTAGCGCGAGAGCTGAAACCCAACATCTGTGCGTACAATGCGCTCTCGAGGCCCACAGCTGCAGGCACAAGGGGAAGAAAGAAAGGAGTGGGGGGGAGATCTTGTCACATGCAGATGACAGTCTGTGGAGGGCTCTTTAGTTTCTCCTTTTCTGGAAACCCGGGCGCCCTCCTCCCAGTGCCCCTCTCCCACCGCCTCCCCATTGTTCCCGCGCTCGGGACAGCTGGAGGCGGCGGCCCCTCCTCGCCCGACGCCCCTTCTGCCCACACCCGGCGGCCCCGGGGCCCGGGAGAGCCGCGGCCCCCGCCCCCAGCCCGGTCGGCCCCGCGGGCGAGCTCGCACCGCTTCCGCCCTCCCTTGCCCCGGGCGCTGCCCCCAGACCTGCCCCGCGCCGAGGGTCCCCGCCGTCGCGCTCCCCTCGCGGAAACAGAAGTGCCTAACCGCCCGGCCCGCCCTCCCCGGGCCAGGGCTCCGGGCACGAGTGCCTGCGAAGTGCTTGCCTCTGTCTAAAGTGTCCGAAGGACTCGCTGCCTCTGACCGAAGGCCTAAGCTGAGATCTACTTGCATTTGCTATTTCTAGGGGCCGGGAGTCGAGCGCTTCCGAGAACCCGGGCTCGGTAGGCCTGAACGGCCCGAGCTCGCGGGGGCTGGAGGCCTGCTGGCCGCTTCGCCGGGCTTCGAGAAGCTCGAGGGGGAACTCAGTTCCGGGGCGGCCAAAGGGGCACCGCGGCTCCACTCCAGCGACCCACCAGGGCGCACACCGCCCGCGGACAGCCGGCAGGTCACGAAGGGGGAGCCACCCCTGCTCTCGCGTCCCCATGCCGGGTCAGGGCCTACAGACCCCCTGTCCTCTGTCCACCCGCCGGGCCTCCCGCGAGCCGCCGGATCGCTCCCATCCCCGGAGCCCACGCCCCGCGCCACCTGGGGACCAAGACCCGACTGGCTGTTCCTCCCTGCTGCCCTCCGGGGGGCCCGGGTCGGCCCGGTACCTCCTGGAAAGAGGAGGGGGAAGGGGAGGAGGCGGGAGGGGCCCCGTAGAGCCCCGGCCGGGGGAGGGGGTAGGACTGCGGACAGAGGGGCCGGCAGGGAGGGGAGGCCTGCGGGAGGGACCTGCCGCCCTCAGCCTGGCTGGGAACCGGCCTCTCCATAGCAACCGCCTGTGCGCGCGCGCGCTCTCTTGTGTGCGGGGGAGTGGGCTCCCGGGCCGCCTCAGCCCGCGTGGGGGGATCTCAGGACGCTGGGGGGCCGGGGACAGGGACATCCTCTCCGGGACAGGAGGGCCGGCCTTTTCTGAGGTGCTGGGGACTCCGGGCGGTCAGGAGACGCCGCGCCAGGCACAGGGCGGGCAGGGGGGACGGGGGCGGGCAGGGGGGACGTGCCCAGGCCCCATGCTCGGCCGTGGGGGCACCTGGGCGCCCGGCCCTCGCTGTCGGCCCGCCTGCCTTGCTAACAGGGCCCTGGGACTTGGCGGGAGTGAGCGCGGGCGGTGCATCTTCACGGAGACCCAGCGCGGTGCCTCCCGGGGCGCGGCGCGCCGGGCCGGGGCCGGGCGGCCGCTGCGGCCGCGCCTCCCTCCCCGGCTGACCAGAGGTCCGCCAGGCGCACCTGGGGTTGGCGCGGGGGCAGCGGGGCTCGCGGGGCCGGGGACCGCGCCGCCTCGGGGAGCGCCCGGCCTGCTCACCCGCGCTGGAGGGGAACCTGCGCGAGCTCCCAATCCCCGGTGAGGCGCCGAGAGGCTCCGGGAGCCCGCGAGGGGCCCGGCCTCGGCGGCACCCTCCTCGCCGGCCGGCCTCCCGCTGCACGCCCCTCTCACTTTCCTTGCCCTCGATCGCCAGGAGCCACAACCGGCTGTGAGGACCCTGCTCGGATGGCCAGGGGAGCGGACCGAGGGGAGGCCCGACAGCGCGAGGAGGACCCCAGCCGCGTCGTCCAGGGCCCCTGGGGGCGGTCAGAGGGTCGGCGACCCCAGAGAGGGCGTGCAGCTCGAAGTCAGATACTGTCCTGCTTTCCATACAAACACGATATGACATGTTAAATAAGTAAATTATAAGCAAATACATTCATTTTATTTAGCTAGTTTTTCAGTTGTCCCAAAGGATTTTACTTCCAACCTCAAAGCAGCACATTCCCGGTTTAATCTGAATTTAATGCCCTGTCTTTCTTGTGCGTTCAGGAAGGGTGGGTGGCACGATGGTGGCACAGTTCAAGTTTGCCTGTGGTCACTTTTTAAACAGTTAGAAGGGCCTTAAACACTTAACGCAGGTTTTTATGAGCAGGAAAGTCTGTTTTCTCACCCACGCCTTGGTGCACACCACAGAGTGTATTCTTCATGGGGTAGGGCTTGTCAAGTGCTCCCTCACCTTCCTCCCCAACCCCCCCCCCCCCCCCCCCCCCCCCCAGGACGAGAGCGTCTGAGTCCGGAGCCCTCACTCCCAGAGCTTAAAGATGAACGGGTTGCCCAGGAAATTCATTAAAAGAATGTATTTGTATTTTAGGTTCTGATCCTTCAAGTCCGTTTCAGAAACTGATAAATTAATCCACCAGGTTTTCACTCTATTTCCCTTTATTTAAAAATGCTTTCTTACATCCAGGGCGGGAAAAATGTATCTATCTTTTAATTCTTAAAAATACTTTAGTAGGAAAGTGTTTTGACAACAATGTAAGACTAGGTTCAGCTAATATCTTGGAGAATGAATGGTGCTGTTGGGATTTTTTTTTTTTTGTCATGAGAGATTAGACTTCATTTAATAATAAGTTTCAATGACATTTTCAGAGAAAACTTCTAAACGTGACGCAAAATGTTTTTGAGAGGCATGTTGATTGAATCATTTATATCTGATGCGTATACTATTCATATAGAAATTAGGATTGTTTAGCTGATGAATAAGAAGTATATGTAAAATTCACCCAAACCTACAAAATATCTAAACAATCTAGTTTAAAATGATATGTTGATCTTGCTAAGACTTCTTTTAAAGTGCAGTTCACATTTGTTACGTGTAAAACCTAATGTTCTGTGTTAGAAATCTCATTTTCAACTTAGGGAGCACCAAACTGTTATAGATCACGCATTTAACTGATTAGAATAAACTTCCAATGAACTAAATGATCAGAGAAAATGTATTTTAAAACAAAATAGAGAAAGACTGTCATGGGAAACATCAGGAATTTTCAATATTATGGTAAGATAGAAAGTGGCAAAAAGACCTTCTGGGATACTTGCTTGATTTCAGAAAATCTGAAGCAATTTTGTTTAAAAAATATAATGGTACATGAATTATATTTAAAATACTTTTGATTTGTAAATCCATTTATAAAAATGATTTTAAGTTATAAAAATGAAATTTGATCCTTTTAATACTGTAGCTATGTGTATACTGTATTTTCATACCGATACAATGTTAAAGAAAATAACATTTTATATCAATGAATGAATTTTGAAAAGCAAGATGTTTTATTGGTCAACCTCCTAGTGATATAGTAACCGTCACTGAGATAATTTTCTAAAAAGGATGCTTGCACAGGTCAGTGTAGATGACTCAACTGAACTGCATTAGTTGTGAAAAGCAATATTTTCAAGGACAATATTTGGAAGAGTTTTAGACACTAATGACAAGTCCTTATTCGTGGAGACAGAAGCCAAGTCCATTGCAACAAGAGGGGCTGCATTTGAGTAGATTCCTCACCAGTCTCCCTTGCATATTGGAAGCAGGGCAATCACATTCACCAGCTGGGGTGACACCCGAGCAACTTTAACATATTGCGATAAAATCTTTAAAATGGAGAGGAATGGAGAAATAATAAAATTATTCGTTCAAATATTTTACTTTATTTCAAGAAAAATGTGAGTTCTTTCCTCGAAACAGAAAGAAAATCACCAACGTAATTCAGCTTTTATTATTCTCATCTCGGCTTATATTCAGATTGATCTAGAATTTTCAAAATACAAAAATAGGAACTCTGTTATGAAATAGAGGTGCTACTCCCTCCAATGGCTTAACAGGATCACATGAAACCATTGCATTAAAACCAAAAAATGTATTTCAGCAAGAATTTATGCTTGAAGGATTGGTTAACAAATATGCAGGAATATGTTTTAGATTTTCTTTTTCAAACTTTGAAATGACAGTTCCTGTAAGGACAAGAAAAGCTTCAAAACCTGATTATTACTATTAATGGTTCGTCCATTAAAAGTAGCATTTTGAAAAACTCTTCATACGGACAGATGTTTACAAACAGAGCAGTCTCCCTACAGTTCAATTTGTTTTTTATTCTCTAGATTCTAGAGTCTAGAAGATGTATTACTTTCAATTTCCCTCTTTGTAAAGATCTAACCTTTTATTATTTACAAAATAGAGCTATAAAATACATATTTAATAATTGATGTCCAGTATAGTAAATGTATTGTATGTTCATGACTAGATTTTATCCTTCCTCACAAAACTGAGCTAAAATTCCTTAGAGCGAATGTTTGCAGGAAAGACTCATTACCACTTGAACAAGAATCTAACTTTTCTGAAAATGGCTAAATCATGCCGTTATCTACGGATGAAACACAATAGTGCTATGAAGAATGTGTGGGTTCTCTCTCTTTTTGGGTTAAAAGTGCTTCCACATACTTTGTCAATTACATAGTACATGTCCGCTATAATTGTTTGGAAACAGTTTTTTTCCTGAAATTACTTTGGAATTAAAAGTAGAACAGCAATCCAAGCAAATGTTTATTTCATAATTATGCATTTCAGCTTTCTCCTGTTCACATATACTTTTAAGGAAAACACTGACGTATGCCTTAATGTATGAAAATAGGCTCCCATTAAATGTAAAATTGTCACAGCCTGACAAGTTTGGCTTAGTACCTGAAGCCTACAGAAGATGAATCACTATGAAGTGATATTTTCTGATTTTACATTGCAAACATGTGTACAAGTATTGAGATCTAATGGGGACAAAGTTTCTGGAAAGAGCCAGCGGCTTGTCTTTCTGACACAACATGGAGCAGTCCCAGAAGGTTCAGGGTTAGCTGTCACTCTGAGAAATCCAGTAATGGCCCTTCAGAATTCCGTATGAATTCACCCATAGCTGCCAAATAGCCAACTGAGTAAAAAACGGTTGAATCTTCTCTGTGGATGCAGCATTATGTACATTCACATTTTAGCAAGTAGGGTACAGATTAGCAGATAATCTTACATAGGGTGCTACCATGTACTGAGACAGCTTTAAAAATTTTTGCAAAACTAATATATATATATATATATATATATATATATATATATATATATATATATATATAAAATCTCCTGAGATATTTCAGTTCAAACACCTTAGGAAGTTACATATTTACTTCGACCTTTCTCTGTCATATTTGAAGTTCTCATTCAGAATTATCTGAAGATATGCTCAAACAAAACTAGAAATCTAGTTTTACGTTTTCTAAGCATTTTGTACTTCTGATTCCTCCAAGACCTTATTATTTAACCTGATCACCCCCTATTTCACTGTTCTTATTTCCAAATGGCTCCTGAGTATTTTTAAGAATAAAATAAACATTTAAAGAAAGATCACTTCTGACCATTAAGAATACTTTTTAAAAGGCCATTTACAAAAGCAGTGCCTAAATGTGGCAGCCACACTGGCACGGTGGGGAGAAGGGTGGCTTCCCCAGGTGACAGTCGGGAGAATAAGAGGCCCTGTGGGCTCAGCACGTTCAGAATAGACTCAGTTCCTTCTCTTCCATTGGGTGTCCCGGTTTCCATGACAACGGCCTCTCTGTCCTGAATGTCCTTCTTTGGGGTGAGGCTAGAGGCGTTCTTATCCTTCGTCCTCCCGTGATCAGGTCTGTCCCTTCTTTCAGGCCACGATGTACTCTGACCTCACTCCTGGCCCCACCTGCACCAGTGCAGGCTCGACCTGTGCCCCGTGTCCTCGGGATCCTCACCTCAATCCATTTGACCCCCTTCTCTTCTCACTATGCCCTGCACCAACTCTTCCTCAGATCCATCGAAGGTTGGCTCCCTTTCCTCCAACCAACCAAGCTGGTGCGTTCAGAGCACCCTGCTTCCTGGCTGCCCACACCAGGCCCCTGTGTCGGCTGCCAGTACTGGCTCCGCATCTAAGAACCCCTGCCCCGACACTGCTCCCCCAGCCCCTGTGCTTTGAGCTCAAAGTTTCTTATTTGAAACCCTACGTTGAATCCCTTGCCTTCAGAATAACTGGGTGCTCCAGATTTGTCAACCTCTCACAAACATGTGCACACATCACCTCACCTACACGCACACACGCAGTCTCACCTACAGGCACACGCACCATCTCGCCTACAGGCAGACACACCGTCTCACCTACAGGCACACACCACCTCACACAGCCACACACCGTCTACAACACGTGTCAGCCATGTCACATGCATGCAGTCCTCTCACATACATGTACACACATCACCTCCCATGTGAACACACACCCTCTCACACGTACACATATCTTGTACACAAGTGCATACAGCATCTGACACACGCCATCTCACATACACGTGCATACTTGTGCACGTGGAGAAGAGAACACCATGCTGAGCAGGGCTGAACGACAGGGCTGAGCCCTGTCTGCTGCCTTTCCACGTGGGGCTCATGGAGCCCCCGGAGGGCCCCCAGAAGCCCCAGATTTGTGCGTTGCTATTTCTATTTTCCCAGATGAGAAAACCAACATTTTGAGAGGTAAACTAAGTGTCCCAAGCTGGTCAAGGCTAGAACATCAGTAAACGCACACACACACACACACACACACACACACACACACACACACGCGCGTGTGCGTGCACGCACAGACTTGTGCACACGCCATTTACAGGGAGAACTCGGTTTCTCACCACGGACCCTGCGAGCTCCGGGCGAGCAGTGAGGGCGCCATCGGCTCCTCCCAAACTCCCCGTAATAGTAATAACTGTTCATTCAATAATAATACTTGTCTTTGGAAAAGACAGCTGGCACTGTCTCAGTCTTCTATGAAACGAGATTGCGGGCATCTTACGCGCTTTACCGTTGCCGTCACTCTGGCACCCATCACCGAAGGATCGGCACCACAGATGCCATTTCACGTGCCCGTCCTCGCTCCCTCTGACGCGGCCCCCCGGCCTCCGCCACCGCATCCGGGGCCCCAGCGGCGCCGACGGTCCCGCGCGGCCCCTCTCCCGGGAGGGCAGGGGTTTTGGGCAGGCTGGGCTCTGGTGCCGGGCGGCACGGGCGGCACGGGCCCTGCGCTCACCACACAGGAAGGTCCACGGTGGGCAGAGGCGCCGTGTCCTCTTACCCAACTGCCCCGCGTGCAAAGCCTCCTGCCCCCAGTTGGGGCCGTCGACCCCCGCAGACGCCAGGCGCGGCCCAGCTGTGGCGAGGGCCCCAGGCCGCTGGCTCCCCCTGCGACTTCCAGCAAACCCGGGATGGCCCGTCCTGACAGTGTGAAGGGCACACTCGCTCAGGTCTCGGTGTCCTCTCTTGATCACGTCTACATAGCCGTGGCTTTAAAAAACTGATTTTTGTCAAATGACTCCTACAACAGTGCACACCACCAGGAAAGAACAGCTGCGCCACTTCAGAAACATCTGCCCTCCGCTCTTTGCCTGCCGGAGGGGACGGGCGCCCACGGGACGTCAGGGGCCCTACACGCCGCGTGGCCGGAATCGCTGGCCTCCAGCCGCTGCTACCGTGAAACGGGCAGGTCCTAGGAGAGGACTGGCCCTGGACTAAGATTTAAAAAGATAAGCATATAACCGCACTCCAGAGACTTTGGGAAATGGGGAAACTAAAACTCCTCGTGAGTCTCTACCTGTGGAAAGTAACTGGAGTCCCCCTAGGCCTGCTTATCCTGAGCTGCTGGCGCCGCGGGCCGCCCGAGGGGGCTGGACCCGGGGACTCGACGCCGGCGGATGAAATCCGGCACAGTGATGGGAGCTGCTCCAAGGAGGAGGTGACACATCTTCCCGGCCCCCGGGAAGCCGGCCTCCCTGTGACAGGAACGGCCTCCTTAGGCGGGGGGCCAGCGCTCTGGACCCCCGGAGCCGTGAGTCGGGCCGGGCCCACAGCCGCGGTCTTCAGATGCCGAGTTCGGGCACTGCTGTGCCGCAAAGGACAGCGACGGCGCCAGGAGGCTCTGGAGGCAAAGTACAGCCGCTCCCGGAGTCTGGAAGAGGCCGACTGGGCGCGTCCCCAGATGGACCTTCCTCCAAGGCCCGTGTGCGGGTCCCAGCTGAGAAAGCTGCCTCTCTGCAAGTCCTGGCCCACGCAGGCTGGCTGTCCCCGTAGGTCAAGCCCTGTCACTGCCCAACTCCCAGCAGCTGTCCCCTGCCCGCCCATCACCCTGGATGCCGGGGGCCGACGTGGAGGGGGCCGGACCCTCCACATCCTGCCCCCTCGACGTCAGGTGCCCGCAGAGCCGCTGGCTGGAACGGCCTCTCGCGAATCACCTTTGCCCTCTCCGTGATGCTGGTGCAGCCGAGTGCAGCAACCCTTCCGAGCCCCTCATCACGACGGGCTCCGGGGTCCTCTGAAGAGCTCAGCTGGTGTCTAGCTAAATGGCTGCTCTTACTTTCGAACTGGAGTTTCTGTTGCCGTCCTGCGTGGGGTGAAGGTGACCAGGACGGTCATTTCCCTTCCATTTCAGTGCTGCCTGCTGAGAAAGTCCTGATCACATCACGGGGCCCGGGGGCAACCCCGTGTGGTGCTTTAGAGAAAGGATTCCAACCCCATTTCTGACACTTCCTGACTCTGACCTGAGCGAGGGGCTCAGTTTCTCGCTGCCTCGGAAACGATGATGAGGTGGGACTCGCCGCGTGGGCTTGTGAGAAGGGTCAGAAGAGAGGTCCAGCCATGGAGGAGGGTGGAGGTCAGCGCCGGGCCTGTCTCGCTACTATCATTTTCTCCACTGTGTGGGCTCCACCTTCATTTCCACGGAGGCAAACGGAAATTCTGTGTTCAGACAAATGCTGAAGCTGTAGTTTAAGGAGATACAGTTCAGCAATAAAAATACAAAGAGGAAAAATCATCTGCCGTAAAGGGGGTGCACCAGCCCAACGGTATGCCGACATCGAATGTCTGAACTGGGAAGGAGGTGTCGCCCCAGCTTCGGGGACCCCCCCCTGCTCCCCTGCACCGCCTGGTCTGGCAGCTTCTCCTGGGGCCATTCGGAGGAAGGAGGAGAGATCTCAGGTCAGTGCACTAGTTCCTCTTGGGTAAGCACGTGGACGGGCAGGTCTTGGAGCCTAGGGCCCTGGGGATGGCTGCATTTATTGGGGTTTACTGTGTCCGTTCCATCGCTCTTGTCACTTTCAAAGCTAAATACCTGCCGTCTAAGAACAGCCCTTTCCCGACCGGAACCTGCCCTGACCACGCTTGTGAGCCATGAACTCGGTGCCAACGTCCCAGCCCACGGGCACTGCACGAGGCATCTTCCTTAAAACTGACAACGACCCTTTGTGGTCAGATCTGGTCTCACCTCTGTTTTCCAGACAAGGACACGGAAGCGCAGTGTGGCCGTGTGTCTCGCTCGCGGAAGCACTGTGGGCAGGATCCACTCGAGGGTGTGGGCACTAGTGCTTCTTGCCACCTGTGCTTGTGCATCTGGTGGGTGATGGGACCCTGAGCGGTAACTCGTGTCTCCCCAGATCCAGGGACAGGCCAGAGGCACAGAGCGAGGCTCCACCGCACGGTGCAGGTCACTGTGGGGAGCGTGTCCAAATCACACCCCCTGGACGCCATGCGGTGGCGGCGACAGCAAACAGCTGCGTTTGGACAGGATCCCTGAGGCTCCCGGGCCCTCTGCATTGGTTACGGCAGCAGATAACTCTTCCTTCCAACAGCATCAGACCCAGAGCTCCTCACGCAACTTCAGAGACAAAGTACCCGTGAGAGATCTAAGACCTTTGGGTTTTATTCTCAAAGATAAAATCCTCGTGGTTATATCCAATTTCTGCAAATGTCGCTGAAAAGGTGGGGAAACCACAGTCCCTAGGACGCTGACATTGACTCTGTAGAAGCCGAGGGGAGTGGCCGGTGCCCGTCCTCGGGCTCTGCGGCCGTCTTCCCCTGAAAGCCAGGCCTTCCCCGCTGTGGTCGTGTCCCCTGATTGCACCACGGCTTCCCTTCCCTCCACGCCTGGTTTCCCCATCCAGTGAGACTTCCTGCCCTTCCCCTCGAGAGAGTGCCGTCTGTGATCCACCCTCGCCCACGTCCCTCCTGCGTGTCTGCCAGGATCACTGCAGGAGCTCATCAGGGTCGCCCCGCGGGCCCCCGGGACACCGTGTGTAGAGCCCGTGAGAGGGGCCTGGGACAGTCGTCGTCCCTGGTTCCATCTGAAATGCCCGTCGCCGGGCGCGCCTTCCGTGGGTGACCACAGAAGCGCTGTCGGAAGTGAGCGCTCTGCCATTACATGTTCTCAGGCAATTTAGGATTCGACACTTAACATCAGCCGTGAAGGCGCCTTGTGACGGATAATTCTCTCTGTGGGACTTCGAGGTTCATAAACCAAAGAATGCAATGTAATCACCGTAGGTATATAATATCTTTATCCTTTCTTTCAGACATATTATGGGTCATAGTCACAATTTAACAACAAACCAAGTGGGGCTCAATAAAAATTATCATCAAGAGCTGGAAGTGTTCTTCCATTAATTTTCTCTGCCAGGGTCTGGCTCTCACACAGGGTCCTGGATAGAGATCGACTGTCACCTGAGAACTGGCACCCCTCTCAGGGTGATGAGAGGCCACCCACGGCCGGATGCTGAGTGAGCCTGGGAGGGTCGCCCGCGATCCCACCTCCTCTGACGGAGGGAGGCCACGTGCCAGAGGGAGATGCTGCCCTGAGCCGAGTGTCCCTCCGGACGGAGCCAGGCCTGTTTGCTGGGGCTGCACGAGACGCTCCCCGCGCTCCGCGTGGCAGAAGTGATCACAGAAGTCATGGACATTCTGTATAAACGCTCCTAACCTGATAGGTGTGGAAGGAGCTGCTTAATTTTATTTCCCAGCAAATTACAGAGACTCTGACTACTCTTTTAGCCCCTCTCCTCCTGCAAGGAACTAAAAGCACACGTGAGGCATGGAAGGCAGTGTGCTGGGTTAGAAAATCCTCTCTAACAGACACGACAGCTGGATTTCTCAGAGATCTAGGAGATGCAGTGGCGGGAGGGCCAGCGACCCTCTCTCCCTGCCACAGAGGGCATCTCTCTGGTAGCGTCCAGCCTCTGCTTCCTCAGGGGTCTCATCCATGGCAGTGCAGCCACGGGGATATAGAGCTTAGGATTTCACACACCTGCTCCTGGAGCTAAATGTCACCTCCTTCTGTTCAGATCCCCCCTGACTGTGCGGGCTTTAGAAGTCCCAGGGGGCAGAACACAGCCCTGTCCCTAATTGGACTGGGGCATCCTGGGACGCTAGAATTCAAGGAGGAACAATGAAAACCCAGAGGGGAAAATCACCAGAAGTGAACAAAGAAGACATCCGGCAGGGTCTGCTCACCTGGGAGGCGAGGCCACGGGGCCAGGGCTCCGGGCAACCTCTCCAGCTGCGGAGTCAGGGCTGGCCGAGTCAGGAGAGGGGCTGGCTCGGGGGGGCAGAGGAGGGGGCCGCCGGGGCAGAGGAGAAGGGAGGGAGGGGGGCTACGTGGGAAGCAAGCTCCAGGCTCCCAAAGGAAACCGGGAAGGGGAAGGAGCTGCGATGCCGGGTTGGCAGCGGCAGGCACTGGGCCAGAGGGTGCTGGACTCTGTGGACCGGGAGACACTGAGCACCCACACGCTGGGGGAGCCAGGCAGCTTTTGGGCCCAAATGTGAGCTCCCTCCACTTCCCCCGGCCAGTTCTAGCTGTGCTTTCTGTAACGTTCGGAACCAAACGTAATCCCCATCTCTCCTTGTCTGGCCTTTCAAACACGTGAAGGTATGATGAGGTGCTCCTCAAAACTTATTTCTCCCAATAATTCCGATGCAGGATTATTAGGACCTGAATTAAGGCAGTGGCAAGAGAGACAGTGAGAAAGAGAAGAAATATATTTAGGTACTAAGATAGACATATTAGTAAAGTGATACGTAAGAGGTGAGAGAGTAGAAACTTGAGACTAATTTCCAGTTTTCTACTTGAGGGAGAGAGTAGTCAAAGTAGACTAGCCGCTACAGCAACTTCAAAATCTCAGGGCACTTGACCCGCTAAAGACTTCTTTCCTCCCTGTGCCGTCCAGGGCACGTCAGTCGTGGTGTGACTGTCCCTGCTCATTCACCCACGGGACCAAACTCCTTCTGTTTCTTGGCTGCACAGCCCCACGGGGCCTCAGCACCCTCCTTGGTTCCCCCTCCAAACGGCTGACCCAGAAAGAGACAGAATGCCAACGACCGTGGGGAGACCGTTAGAGTCCATCACGGGAATCGTGTAGGTGGCTTCTGCCACGTCCCGCGGGTCTGAGCGGATGTGCGTGGGCACACATAGCTGCAAGGGAGCCCGGGAGATATGGGATCTCTGGGCGTCCAAGAGGAGGAGAAAATAGGCTCTGCTTAAGACACACACACATACTTATTTTTCCAGCACTGTCCCCAGGAGTTTCGAGTCCTGTCGTGAGGGGCACTGTCCCCCGAGGTGAGGAGGGCTGGCGGTGAGCATGGAGGCCTAGTCCCACGAGGAGCACAGAGCCTGAGCCTCTGGAAGACACCCAGGACCCCTGGGAAGCCAAGTTCCCAGAAAAGAGGAGGCGGCCGCCAACCCCACTCATGGGAACAAAGCTGACGCTCTGTTGCTAAACTTCTAAACGGGTCGGGGGGGCCGGGAATGAGCCTCCCATTTTTAGCAAGATGACAGAATTGGGGAGATGGATCTCTTTACCAGCCCATAAGGAGTAAACCCTGGAAGATGAAACTGGGCGTGTTTTTATCCTACCAGACTTCTCCTCCTGTCAATGCTGTGCGCTGACAATTTCTTCAGCATTTCTCTTGGGTGAGAAAAATACCTAGTTGTCTTGGACACAACCCGGCAGCGACAGCGCTCTGCACTTTCCGTTTCTGTCTCCAACCCGACGGAAGGCAGGTGCATCAGGACGGAGACCCTGTGTGAGGCCACGTCGCCGGTGGGGCTTGGGGTCTGAGCACGGCCCAGCCTGACCCTGACATCCTCGAGTCCACTGGTCCAGGACCCAGTGCTGGACTCACGTGGGAGGGCCGGGTCCTTGTGGTCCCGCACGGGCAGAGCAGCGGGTCTCGTGTGCGTGTGTGCGTGTGTGCGCACATGTGTGCTCGTGTGTGTGATTTACCCCTCCCCCCCATCTGGGGGGCCTCCGCCGCGTCTGGGGACAGCTTTGGCTGCACAGCGGGAGGGGAGGTGCTCCTGGCACCTGCTGGGCGGAGGCAGGGACACAGCAGGACGCCCCACCGTGCGAGAGGCACCTGAGTGTCCTCGAGTCACAGTCGGGAATCCCGTGTCATCGAACAGCGGGCTCGGAGCTTGTTTGGCGCTGTGCCACCCTGTGCCCGTCACCACAGGTCTCCCAGGCCCCTCTGAACCCCGTCACCTAGGAAACAGCCTCATCGGCATGGCCCTCCCCTGTGGCCGGGTCCCTTGCCTCACCACATCCGGGGCGGGTTGCCCCGAGGCAGCGGCTCAGTGGAGCGGCCCTGATGCCAGGAAGCCTGTGCCTGTGGCTGAAATAAGGCTATTAGTCCACACGCTGTGACGTTCCTGCCCTCGGGAGCAGCTGCCACGCTGCCAACCTATGACCTGAAGGCGCTAACCCACCCCCTTCCTTCCGTCCTTTCCTTTGCCCCCGGCCGTGCGGTCCCTTCCAGTCCGTTCCCTTTGGTTCTCCTGACTGTCACGCGGCCGCTTGAAGGCAGAGCTGAGAAATGAGGGCCCCCCTCGGAGGCGGCCAGGCCAGCGAGTCCTGGGGCCGTGGACCCCTCCGCAGGACACCGCGGTCTTGCCCGAGGACGTTCAGGGTGTGCTAGCATGTTTCTCTCTCTACTTCTTTTTTAATTCCATCATTATTTCAGGGCACATATTCCTTTGACGAGATGCCTAAAGGCCTCCTGGGGCATGGCGCGGTGGAAATCGGGCTGTGACCGCCACGCGCTTGGGGGCCAAGCCGGTCCCGTAGGTGGAGTGGCCGGTGTAGCAGCAAGGCGGGGTAGAGCCTGCCCTGCGAATCCCCCAACCCCCACCCTGCTCGGCAGACGCGCCAGGAGGCAAGGTGGGCCTGGTGGTAAAAGTCAGACATCTGAACTATCTAAGTGAAATTTCTCAGCTTTGGAAACACTAAGTGGGCTGTTACGGGCCAAACTGTGTCCCCAAATTCACGCGCTGAAGTCCTCACCCTCGGTACCGCAGAATGCGACTTTGTTTGGAGACAGGGTGTTCGTGGAGGCGATCAAGTGAGGTCATTAGGGTGGCCCTGCTCCAGGTGGGTGGTGTCCTTATAAGAAGGGGAGTTTGGACACAGACGCACGCAGAGAGCAGGCGATGGGGAAGCACAGCGGGTCGGATGCAGCTGCAAGCCGGGAGCGTCCAGGGCCGGCAGAGGCAGGGAGGCTCCCCGAGCGCACTGCGTGTGCACTTGGTTTACACTCTGGCCCGAGACCACGAGACAGTCCCCTTCTGTTGTTCGGGGCTGTGGTTTGCGGTTCCGTTACTGCAGCCCTGGAGACTGACACCGGGCACGCAAGCACACGTGTGGGTAGCATCAGCCACGGGGCCAGCGTGTGTCCTCTGGTGTGGGTAACCGGTACGGCGGCCTCAGGGAGCTGCAGCATCCCATGGTCCTTCTTGCTGACCTGTGCACTCAGGGTGGGCGGGTCCTCACCTTAGAATTCCAACGTGAGACGGACTTTCATCCCACCTTCTCTGTTCCTACTGCCCTCCTAGCCCGAACCATTCAAACCTTTCCTAAATCCAGTTAGATGTCCTTAACTAAGTCCCTGGCAAAGATGTTGAACAGAACAGAACTCAGGTGATACACCCCATGGCCCGATATCAGGGGGCCCCCTCTAGAGAGTCTAGCTTTCCTCGTTGGTCGTTATTTAATTAATCACCTGTCAGAACGGGCTGGTTTGGCGCTATCGTTCTACTGCTCTATCTTTGCTTTTGGAGATTTTGTAAAAAAAAAAAAAAAAGAAATCCCCGGAATCCATATTCTTGGTCAGTAGCAGTTCCTTGACCCCCACCCCCACCCCCAGCGAGTCACAGCCTCAAGGAAGAGGCCAGCAACCCCTGACACCCACCCTGGAGTGCCGGGAGCCACCTGTTCAGTGATGGGTCTAGAGTTTTACAGAATCACAGTGAGCACACTGGCGGGTGTTCCCCGAACCTGCCCTTAACCCTGGGCGAACACTCGCCTGACTCTGCCATCTGCCGCCCGCCCCCCAGCTCTCTGCTGCTCTGTCATGGGTGATACGGGCCCCGACCCAGCTGCCTCCGAATCCTACCTGAGACTGGATCCACTTGGCGAGACTTAGACCCAGGACGGCGCGAATCACCCAGGCCGCGTGGGCTCCGTCCGCCTAGTGAAGGAGCCGTAACGACGTGGAAGCGGCTGAGCTGCGATCGCTGTTAGGACGCATCCTGCCCCCAGCTACAGGTTTGGTGATTAGTCTTAAAGAAAGGAACGACATAAGGGCTAAAGATCCTCAGCCGGAGGTGTGCAAGTACCAGTCGGGACTAAGGCATCCCTTCCGCGTCTCATCCTCGACCGGAAGCTGCTGGTTCGTCTTAGGTGAGCTCGACTGCGTGAGTGATCTCACGAGTGACATCTAACGCTGTGGAAGCTTAAATCAGATTACTTTGAAAACTTATGTTCGTGATCGAGTCTGACGGAGACCCTACAGGTGCAGGTTAGTTGTTGTCGCTGCCAGGGTAGTAGGTCGGTTAAACGCGGGTGTGTTTTCATTGATCGTCTCGCGACTCAGGCCGGGATGATCAGAGTGGTCCCGCCTCTTCCCGCAGGGCGGGCTGCGACCACCCCGGGGATCCTCGCTGGTGGTCCCAAGAGAGAGGTGACCCCTTCCGCGGGGAGAACCAGCTGTGGCACGATGCAGGCTTGGGGACATGAGAAGGACACCCGACAAGGCTTAAAATAAGCGGAAAAAATCATGAATTTAGAAACTGTGGTACGTAATTGCCATTGAGCACCATGTTCACGCTATTTTCTTCCTCAGAAAATCAGCACCCTGAAGCCCCAGGAAAGCCGGCGTGGGCTCTCACGGGAGCATGCAGACGGGCGACCGCGCGGAACCCGCCTCCCAGGGAAACGCGTCACCCAGCCTGGCGAGCTCCTCCTGGAAGCTCTGCGCGTCCCGCTTCCGTATCTGCGTCTGGGGCCTTTTGTGGCTCCTTCGTCCTGACGAGCGAGCCTGCTCACGGTAGCTGTCTCCCCGCGGGTTGGGAGACGCACCCCGTGAAGCCAGAGGCCGGGTGGTGGGTCCACGACGGGACCGCCTCGGGGACAGCGGACACCCACGCGGGCGCCGGGGGGCGTCGGGGCCTGGAGCCTGGCGAGGACAGGGCCGCCTGCGGTCTGTGCGTGGGTCCCAGCCGCCAGGTCCTTGGGACACGTGTTCTCCTCCTGCGAAGGCCCCGAAGGAAGCAGGAGAGGAGAAGGGGCAGGGCGGGCGGGGAGCACAGACCTCCGAGGAGCGGGCCGGGCCCCACGGGTTCTGCACGGCACACAGCCTTCTTCTAGCTGGTTCCGGGTTCTGCTGACCCCAGCTGCGACCTGAACAGGGACCAGCAGTTACAGTACAGGCCCTGCCTCCGTATCAGGTCCTTCCTCTCGGATATCCTGACTCTCAGCCACTCCAGGAACCATCAGCCCCGGATGCTGATGACAGCAACTCCCAGCAAATCCACCAGGAGCCGGCAATGCCGAGGGGTGTGCGGGCTCGGAGGATGTGGCCCTGCCATCCGGGGGGCTCCTACCAACTGCCCCCAGAACAAGGGATGAAGACCACACAACCCCAAGAGCCTGTGGGGACCCAACAGCCCTGGCAGAGACCCCGTTGGGGGACCCCGAGGTCCCACACAAGAAAGCAGGTGATGGAGGGACACACTGGCCGCACTGCCCACGTGTAAACGCCGCGCTTCCGCGGGACTGGAGATCAGGGCCTTCTCGGTGTCGGCAGAAGTGATGCCTGTGTGTGTCTGTGAGCACAGCGGGCTGGCCGGTCAGTGTCACCTGCCCGCGGTGCTGAGCTGCTCTGCGTGGACGCGGGAGGGTCCAGTCACCAGCGCTGGCACAGCCCGCACCCCGTCCTGGCCTCACGGCTGTGCTGTACCCGCACGCGCGGCCTGACATCACCGTCTCGGGGGATGCCGCGCGGGAGGCTGCCTGTTCCGGGTCCTCGGCCCGTGAGTTCCGCGGGGATGAGTGCCTGGACCTCTCCGCTCAGCCCCTGGAGGACCCCGGTCACTTCCCGCAGGCGGACGGCGCAGCCCGGCCTCCCGGTGGGTGTGGCCCCGTCCACTCAGCCTCCCCCGTATGTCTCGCTGTGATGCCTGCTTGGCCCGCTCGGGGCCTCCAGGTGCCCAAGCACCGCACGTGGCTTTAAGGTGCTGACGCGAAGCCATTCGTCAGCGACCGTGGCACACGTGTCACCCACTGGCGGCCACCAGGACCCCACGCACCTCCCCCAAATCCACGCCTGACCTCGGGCGAGAGGCTGCTTTGCCTGACTTAGTGGGGTGACTGCTCTTTTCCAGCCTCTTATAAATGACCTTTTGTAATCTCTCCCCACCGCACAGAGGGAGGCGGCAGCAAAAATAAACAAATCTGCAATAAATGTGGGATTTGGGAAGAATGAGAATAATCTGAACGAACGTGTCCAACGCATGCAGCGTGTCTGAACCAGCAGCTAATTCGACAAATAATCACTTGTAGAAAGGGAGGCTATTTTTAGAAACGACTCATCGCCCCTGCCTTTACGTGTGCTACGTACAACGGGCATCCTGAGGGCATCTTCCCGCGCTGAGCTTCCCTGAGAGATGGGTACAGACGCGGCTAGAAACACACGGTCACTCAAGGCACTGCACGGGGCAAGGGCTTTCCTCTGCGGTGCCGGGGCCTCCCCGCAGGTTCTGGGTCTCTGCTCTGGGTGGCTCCTGCGTGGTACACAACCGCTGTGGTCCTCGGGGACAGTGCAGAGCGGTCTGTCCTCTCGTAGTCTGGCCGGCGGCCCCCGACGTGTGATCCCTGGGCACTCAGGCCTCCACACCCACCTGAGGTCCTGGCTTCCTTCCTCCCCCAGGCAGGCACCCCTCCTTCTTGTCCTGGCCTCTGACCTGCTGGGTGGTGCTCTCTGGGCCTCGCCCTCCTGCAGGATGTCCCGAGCCGCAGGGGTCCCAAGGAGGTATCCCCAACACGCGTACATGGTGCCTCTCCCCCGGCCTGGCTGCCCACGACTGCCCTGCCCACACGGTTCTGCGGCCAAAACCAGAGTCCCCAGTTCTTTCTGATGGAGTTTCTCCCCCGAGCAGAAACCCTCCTGACCTGGGTCCTGGGCCCCCTGAGGTCATGGGAGCCCCCTGCCTCCTTGCCCACTGGCAGCCAGGGTTCCAGCTTTTCAGTCCAGTTCTCTGTAAGCCTGTGTCCCCCCAGTCTCCACTCCAGCTAGGGGGTCAGGCTCTCCAGGGGACCCCAGAGCCCCTGTGGAGTGGGAGGAAAGCGCTGGCCACGCTCTTCCTGGGCCCCAAAGAGGTGCTTCCCCATATTCTGCAGTCCTGACCAGCCCCCAGCAACTACACTGGGGCCTACCGGCCCCTTCTCTTGGGATGTGGGATCACTTCCCCCTTCCTGTCTGCTTCTCAGCGTTTAGGAGCTTCAGAGAAACAGAGGCAGAACCCAGACCACACTGACAGGCCTGGAAGCTGCAGGCTTCCCTGCAGCTTCCCCCTAAGATAGCAGGGGGGAGACCTGTTTCCCCCTAAGATAGCAGGGGGGAGACCTCAGGAAGGGCCACGCAAAGAGGAGGCTGACGGTTTGAGCAGGTCGACGGAAGAAAAATTTTTGGAGGGTTAACGAGAATTTTTTCAGAATGAGAATTCAGGACACTCATCAAGTATTGAGGCAGGACCTCTGGCACGAACCCCTCCTCTATTTTGAGAGGCAAACGCACCGAGGTGTTAGTGCGTGATGACATGTGAGTCAACTTCCTCCAAATCGCTCCAGCGACGGGGCTTCACGTGTTGGTGGTGTGGGCAGGGAGGCTGGGAGGCTGCTACAGAACCTCCTCTCCCAAGAAAATCTTCTTCAATATCTTGTCTTCTGGAATCCCCCATTTATTTCCCCCATTTCTCAGAGGCTTCGTTAATCTACAGTCTAACTGGACCAAGAGATACATTAGACCCATTACCGAGAAGGTTGCACATTACCTAACTAATCCGTTAGTGTCTGTTCATCAGGAATTTTTGAGTCCTTGTAAGTGCAAGGCGCTCCACTGTGCCATGAGGGCCGTAAACACAAGAGAGACGTAGTTCCCTTTCTGAGGGTCTTTTCACCCAGGGAGGCAGGTAGACTGCCGTCAACATAAATGACCCCGACACGTGGAACAGGTGATAAATGCTATAACAGGTAAACTATTGACAGACTCTTTTGGATCTTAGAGGAGACAGTAATGCCTTTGGCTGGGGGTCAGGTATTCATTTATAGGACTGCTTTCTCATCAGCCACCCAGTACCGCAGGGGCCATTCCCAAAGTGGCTGGTTCCAGACATGGTCACTGTCCAGCAGGCCAGGCAGTCCACCCTGACTGCATCCTTGGCTATTACCCAGCTGGGTGTCCCTGGGTCCAGAGTGAGGTTCGGGTTGTGGGGAGGGCAGCGGCTGGTGATCAGCTGGGACCTACCCTTCCCGCCCACCTGAGAATGATACAAAACTCTCAGAATATGTGAGTGAAGGTCTCTCTCTCATGCGAAAGTAAACAGCACCCTCAGGTAGTATTGTGGGTTCAACTGTGTCATCTCTGGAAAGAGAAATGCTGAAGTCCCAGCTCCCAAGTTATGGACTGAGTTTGTATCACCCCCAAAATCCATCTGTTGAGATCCTAACCCCCAGTGTGATGGTATTCGGAGGTGGTGCCTTTGGGAGGTGTTTAGGTCAGGAGGATGGAGCCCCTGTGACGGGGTCAGTGCCCTGAAGGAAGAGACCCCAGAGAGTTCTCTCATTTCTTCCTCCGCGTGAGGACACGGCGAGAAGACGGCCGTCTATGAACCAGGAAGCTGGCCCCCACCAGACACCCAATCTGCTGGCAAATTCGTCTCAGACTCTGGCCTTCAGAATTGTAAGAAATAAATGTTCGATGTTTAAACCACTTAGTCTATTTTTTCATTACAGCAGCCTGGATGGACCAAGACCTGCCAGCACTTTAGACTGTAACCTTTTTTGGAAACAAGATTGTTGCACATGTAGCTAGGCCAAGTCAAAGGGTGGCCCCTAATTCAATATGACTGGTGTCCTTATAAGAAGAAGGTCAGACACACAGGGAGAGCACCAAATGTTGATGGAGGTGAGACGGGAGGGATGCACTGTCAGGCCAGGGAGCGCCACGGATGGCCAGAAGCACCTAAAACTAGAGGGACAAGGAAGGAGCCTTCTGAACAGACATGTCTCCAAAGGCGATATACAGATGGCCAACAGGCACATGAAAGCATGCTCAACGTCACTAATCGTCAGGGAAATGCACATCCAAAGCACAGCGAGAGATCACCTCACGTTCACTGCCATCAAAAAGACAACAAATACCAAGTGCTGGAGAGGGTGTGGAGAAAAGGGAGCCCTCCTGCACTGCTGGTGGGAACGTGAATTGGTGCGGCCACCATGGAGAACAGTAGGGAGGTTCCTCAAGAAAGGAAACATAGAGCCACCATAGGATCCAGCAATCCCACTCCTGGGCATACATCTGAAGAAAACAAAAACACTAATTTGAAAAGACGCATGCACCCCAATGTTCACTGCAGCACTATTTACAATAGCCAAGACATGGAAACAGCCTATGTGTCCATCGACAGACGAGTGGATAAAGGAGATGCGGTACGTATATACAATGGAATATTACTCAGCCATAAAAAAGAACGAGATAATGCCATTTGCAACAACATAGATAGACTTTGAGGGCATTATGGTTAAGTGAAATAACTCAGACAAAGACAAATACCATATGATCGCCTTAATATGTGGAATCAAAAAAAAAATCAAACTCACGGAAACAGAGAGTAGAATGGTTGTTGAGGGTATGGGTGGGGAAATGGGAGCTGCCTGTCAATAGGTACAAAGTTTAGTTATAAGTGATTAAGGTCTGAGGATCTAATGTACAGCATGGTATAGTTAATAAAACTGTGTTAAATACTTGAAATTTGCCAAGAGAGTAGATCGGAAGCATTCTCACCACAAAAACAAACAAAAAAACCCACATGATCATCTTCTAGAGCTTTCCGAGAGCCTGGCCCTGCTGACGCTTTGATTGCAAACTTAGCCTCCAGAACTGGAAGAGAATCGATCTCTGTCTATTTTAAGTCACCCAGTTTGTGGCACTTTGTTACAGCAGCTCCGGGATAAAGATACAGGCAGAGAAAAAAAATCTCTCTAGCACGTGCCTATTTATTGAGTAATTTTGCGATGCATACAGCCAGCTGAAAATCCACAGTAATAGTCAACTGAAATTCTTCAAGTGGTTTAGTGCTGGAATTCCTAAATGAAAACGGTTTATTTAGTTATTTAAAATTTAAGCCGGGGCTTCCCTGCTGGCACAGTGGTTGAGAACGGCCTGCCAGTGCAGGAGACACGGGTTCGAGCCCTGGTCCGGGAAGACCCCACATGCCGTGGAACAACTAAGCCCGTGTGCCACAACGACTGAGCCTGTGCTCTAGAGCCCACGAGCCACAACTACTGAAACCCACGTGCCACAACTACTGAGTCTGTGCTCTAGAGCCCATGAGCCACAACTACTGAAACCTGCGCGCCTAGAGCCCGTGCTCCACAACAAGAGAAGCCACAGCAATGAGAAGCCTGCACACTGCAACGAAGGGTAGCCCCCGCTCGCCGCAACTAGAGAAAGCCCGTGCTCAGCAATGAAGACCCAACGCAGAAAAAAATAAATAAATAAATTTATATAAATAAATAAAATTTAAACCTTTTAATATGTAACCTCCCCCCAGCCCCCAGAAGTTTCCTTGGTTTGAAAAACCCATAGAAGAAAACTAAAGTAAGAAAGAATGACCAAAACCAGGAAACATTCGGTTACACATTTTTTCAGAACGTTGACTCATGAATCATGGTGTATGATTTTTACAGGTGGGACCCAGTGTGACCCCCAGGTTGAGAGAACGTGAGTTGAAGGTGTCTGAGCCTCAGCTTCTCGGGATGATGTGCAGGGATCCTGCCCCGAGGCCCCAGGGGCTCAGCTGTCCATGTGGGATCCTGGTCCCCCCGTCAGTGCCACCCTCCCTGGGGCCGCGTCACAGGCGAGGGCAAGGTTCACAGAGCAGAGGCCCAGGGACCAGGGCCAGCCCGCACTGTCCCATGAGTATGGGCCTGTCCCTCTCGGCCTCACGTGCTGGTTTCCTCCTATTCATCAGTGGACGTGCAGCCTGTCTCACCCTCAGGGTCTCCTAGAGGGACTTGGTGGGCTGTCCTCCCCGCCCTGAAATGCGAGCAGAGGTGACCCGTGCCTCTTGGGCAAGTCCCCCCTGCCCCTGTCCCTTCATCTGCAAGCTGCCCAGCTCCGGGCCGAGGCCGCGCTGACCCCCGAGGTGGGGACCCTAGACGGGCACGCAGCCCAGGCAGAAACCCCTCCACACCTGCCCCGGTGTCTGTGACCGCAGCGGTCACTACCCTCAGGTTAGACAGGGACAGACGCATTTTCCTGTCCAAATAACATGCACATTTTTTGGCCTCCCCAAATATGCAGGTCAAAGGTCGCTGGACCGCCCAAAACGCGCATCTCCGGGGGCAGCCGTGGGGCGGGTGGTGACTCCACCCTCCCGAGGCCCCTCTGGCGTCTTCCAAGAGGCCGGCCCATGTCAGGGGCTCCCAATCACAGGCCCCCACTGCCATCAGGGCCCCTCCGTGGGCTGGTCTCCACTGGCACCCCGAACCCCATGTCTGCAAGGAAGGTCGCCCTCGTTCCCGTCAGGTCCACACGTGCGGAAAAGCTCGGCCCCGCGGCCCAGAACTGCGGGGAGACCCCCAGGCAGGGGCGCCGCCGCCCGCGAGGTGAGCCTTGTCCCCAGCTCTCCTCCAGCCGAGGGGGGTGGTGCTGTCCTGCTCCGAGGCCTGTGGGCTCTGGAGGACCCAGCCTGCGGCCACCCCTGCTGTCCCCGCTGTGGCACACAAACCCCCTTTATTGCAAAAGTTCGGGGGGCGAGCAAGGTTAGTGAGGCCGAGAGACGTGAGGTGCCAGGGACAGCAGGCACCCCCCAAGGGGGACCCCGTCCGGTTTGGCAGCCCGGGGTCCTCGAGCAATGCTGTGACGAGGCACGGGCTGTGCCCTGCGAGCTCGGGAGTCACCCGTCGGCCAGGTCCTCAGCAGGAGGGCGTCCCTCACCTCCTGGGGCGTCAGGGAGAGGCTGTGTGCGAGTGCCCGTGGCCACGGGTGTCTGGGGGCTCAGGACGCGGCCGTGTGGAGGGACGGGTCAGGCGGGATGAGCGGAAGCGCAGGAGGGGCTCCTCTGCTTGGGGTGTGGGTGTGACGTGGGCTGGACCAGCTTCACCAACTTGAAAGGCCCCTGGAGGATGCTCGGGGAACAGCTGTGGGATCAAGACACTGGCCACACACACACACACACGCCGTCCTCACCCCCACCCGTCAGACACGTTGCCAGACGCGGGTCACATACTCTGTCTACGCTGCAGGGGGTGCTTCCTTGAGCTCTGCAGAGACCCTCCTGGTCCGTGAGGCGGGGCTCAGAGATCCTCTCTCAAGCACGAGTCACTGGATCAAGCTGAAAGCTAGGCGCTGGGGCGGGGACCACGGCGCTGTGCCTGGACTGGGGGCCTCTGTTAGCGGACAGCCCCCCTGGTCTCTGTCCCTGGCTTCCGGCACCTGAGCGCCCCAAGTTCGCTCTCTGGTTCCGCCTTGGGCCGGGCTGGCCCGACATCTCCCCTGGCGTCCCAGGCTCGCCCTCACAGGGCTCAGGTGGCCCCTGCTCAGACCCTCATGGTCAGTGGCATGAGTCCCAAACCAGCGCCTTGACCTCTGCTCTCCTAACCCACCCACATCCAGCCCGGGACGTCGTCCCGTCCTGCTGCTTTCGTTCCCAGACCGCTTTGTCCGTCCCGTGTTCCTGCCTGGCCCACCAGCTCCGTCCCCTTCAGATACCGTCCTCCCCCAGAGCACCCTCCCTCAGACGGCCCGTCTCGGCCTTTACACTGCCGGCCAGCGTGGAAGGTTCACACATTTACAAGCTCTAAACTTTCCGCTTTTCTACTGAGGGGCAGGCAGTGAAGTCGGCCCCCAGGATGCAGAACTGGCAGCAGGCAGGACCTGGAAGGATGGGCTCCAAGCGCATCTGCGAGTCGCCCGCTGGTGGTGCCCGCTCCCGAGGCCCCTCCCGCCATCCTGGGCCCCCCAACCCCAGGGACACGCTCAGAGCTGAAACTCCAGGCGACTACGTCCAACCTGGCTTTTACTTTATTAAGAATTCAGACCACCCACAACTGAAATGTGTTTATTTGCAAAGGCTTCCTTACAAATAGTGGCCTGAAACTTTTCATTTTATCTTGTAATTCATAAATAAAACATAGAAATTATGAAAATATACCATTTTTTAATTGAAAAAGAAAGAATTTTCAAACATCAGGTCATTAAAGCATTTTTTGTCTAATTTGGAGTCATAACACCTAGTTAAATTTCAATTTACATTTTAATATGTATTCAGTTCCTAAACATGACATATTATTGTCAAGTTGACTTTTCATGAATCATACTTTTTCTCACATAATTAATTTAAAGCCAATTGAATAGCATGCGATGTGTTAGGCGGGGCAGTCAAAATTCAGCTTTATATATTATCAATATTTATAAGATAATATTAAATTAATTTTATAATATCGTTTTTAAAAAATATACCAACATGAAATAAAACTCTTTTACTTAAAAATTACCTGTTTTTTTCCATATATTATACAGAAACAAACTGACTTTTAAAAAAACCTTTGAGGGGAAGGATAGTCTTCTCAAGAAATTGTGTCGGGAAAACTGGACACCCACATGCAAAAGAACCAAGCTGGACCCTCACCTCACACCCGATACAACAATTAACTCAAAATGGATCAAATACCTAAAGGTAAGAGGAAAAAAACTACAAGACCGTCAGAAGAAAACGTGGGGGAAAATACTCATAATGGTGGATTTGGTCATGATTTCTTGCTAAACGACACCAAGAGCACAGGCAACCAAAGGAAAAAATAGATACATCTGACGTCATCAAACTTAAAAACTTTTATGCATCAGTCAAAGGATGCCGTTGAGAGAGTGAAAAGACACCCACAGGACAAGTAAGAATAATTGCAAATCACGTATCTGATAGGGGATTCACATCCAGAACAAAGAACTCCTACAACTCGACTACCAAACAACTGAACAGCCCAGCTGAAAAGTAGACAGAGTTGAAAGGTACACAAATGGCCGACAAGCACATGCAAATCTGCTCTGCTGTCGGCAGTCATCAGGAAAATGCAAACCAAAACCACAAGGAGACTCCACCTCACGCCCGTCAGAATGGCTACTATAAAATGAAACAGAAAATAATACAATCTGGGGAGGAGGCACTGCTGATGGGAACGTAAACTGGTGCAGCCACTATGGAAAACAGCTTGGTGATTCTCCAAAAACTTAAACATAGAATTACCATACCATCTAGCGATTCCACCACTCACTATATACTGAAAATAACTGAAAACAGGGACCCGAACAGATCCTAGTACACCCTCGTTCACAGCAGCATTATTCACAATAACCAAACGATGGAAGCAGCTCGAGGGTCCATCTACAGGTGATGGATAAAGAAAATGCGATACACACAGGCAATGGAACAGGATTCAGCCTTAAAAAGGAGGTCAATTCTGCCACCTGCTGCACTGTGGATGAACCTTGAGGACGCTGTGCTCGGTGAAATGAGCCGGTCACAAGAGGACAGATATTGCATGACTCTACTCATATGAGGTCCTTAGAGACAGAAAGGAGAAGGGGGACCGGGGGCAGGGAGTCTGTGTTTAATGGGGACAGAGTTTCAGTTTTGTAAAATGAAGAATTCTGGATGTGATGGTGGCAATGGTTGCCCAACGTGAATGTACTTGATGCCACTGAGCTGTGGCTGAAAATGGTTAAAATGGTAAATTTTAGGTTATGTATATTTTATCGCAACTTAAAAAAAAAGGATGTAATAGTGGGGGAAAAAAATCTAACCTACAGAGCTTCTAGGCATGATCTACTCCTGGCAAAGTCTTGAGAGGCCCATGAACATGAATGAAGTTGCGGGTGGTGAGCTGGGAGGCCCTTGTGGCAGACCCGCTGCCCGGCCTCTGCCCACCTCCAGTCCAGCGAACCCCCTGGGTCAGACCCCTGTGCTGCGGGGCTGCTTCCTGGGTATCTGGGTGTCTCCTGCACCCGGTGGGCCACCCTCTCGCCGGTGCCGGGGCCTCCGCCCAGCCCAGCTCTGGCCTTGTCCTGCCCCGTGGGCCTCACTCTGTCCACGTCTGAGGCTCACACAGGCTCCCGCGTGGCGCCTGGGACCCCATGGGCACCCAGGGAGTGTCCCGAAGTCCTGTGATGGGCGGCTACTGCCCCCAAGTGGAGGCGCCCTCTCTCTGCCCTGCCAGGGGCCCAGGCAAGGACGGGCAGAGCGGACTACGTGAGGAGCAGTGGGCGCAGGGCCTGTGCCAGCCCGTCAGTGCCCAGTGACCTTCTGATGGTGCCAAGGTGGGCCCGGGTGTGTCTGAGAGCGGGGCAGCTATCACGCTGTCAGACTCCTCAAGGCCACGGGGAGGGAAGCTTAGCAAAGCCTTTGTTGAAAAGAGACAAGCGCTGTAGCTTCCTGAAGTTGTGACACTTGCCTCTGGACGGCTTTCCTGGAGCGTCCTCGTGGGGGTCAGGAGGGGGGAAGGAGGCCGTACAATGCTGTCCATTATACATGTCACGTGATGCCCTTTGGTTCAGCCGACAAAACAGCTTTAAAGTTCAAGGCTAATTCAAATTGGATTTTTAGAAACACAAAGTCTTAAAACATTTGTACCAAACTAAGGGATTACACTCTTATCTTATCCTCAGAGAAGCTTTTGAAGAAGTGGGGAAAAAAAAAAAGGGAGCTCAAATTTTAAACTGGCCTCACAATTTGCCTGTCTGCGGCTCCCCCCTCAGGCAGGCTGCCTGTTATCAAAAGGCGAACGTCTTAACACGATTGAAAAAAGGATTTGTATAAATTGCTTTCACCTGCTTCTTATCTGAGGTTAATGAAATCGGAACAAAAAGGGATGAATCCCCCAGCCTGGCCCAGACCCCCAAAGCCCCCGATCCCAGCCTGGAGACCTCCCTCCCAGTAAGTCTGGAGTGGTGACACCTTGGTCACGCTCTGCCCCCATGAACTTCCCCAGGAGACCAGGAGGGCCCAGCCTGGCAGAGGTCCCGTCTGTCAGGGGTGGGCGTCCAGCACAGCGTGATGAGGTCTGAGCCTCACGCGCCAGCGCTACACAGAGAGGCTGCCCCAGAGCGCGGATGGCAGATTCCGGGCGGCTCCCTGGCCTCTGGAACCCAGGCGATAACATCGGGAAATGAAAATAAACAGGGAGGAGACTATAAAAGGTGGAAGGTCACTAATTACTTTGACGGGGTAGAAGCTTCGTTAACTGTAATACAGAGTATTTTATTTTTCCCTCCGCCCAATTTAAAATTTCCATGTATTTGAAGGAAGAAGAAATTGAAGATGCTAATCTTTTGGTGCAGATTTGTTTAGGCGCACGTGGGAGCCCAGCGCAGTGTTTTCCAGAACCGTGACTGGAGTTTGCACACTAGCCCAGGGCTCGGGGGCTGGACGCCTGCCTGGACCCCAGCTGCGCCTTGAACTCTGTTGTGTATTGGAATTCCTAGAAAGCTGCTTTTTGCAGAAAGGTTTCCGCTGCTAAAACTTGTGTAAACACTGCCGTTGGTTTAAAGGGCAGACTCAGGAGGTTCGAGAGTAGACGGGACCTTTACACCCAGTGACCTTGTAAGCCAGGCGCTGAGCTGGCCCCGGGACTGTGACGGGTGAGAACAGACATGGTACCTTCAGCCTGTGGGCTGGACCAGTGGGGTCCGGGGCCCCTGCGCCCGACCAGCCCCACGGCGGGTCCAGGTGCCTTGGGGGCGCGCCAGAAGAGCAGGGGCGCAGGGTCCCAGGGCTCTCCCTCTCTCTGTCTCTGCCTCTCCCCCTCTGTCTTTCTTTCAGGAGAAAACAAAAGACTCGTATTAAAGAGCCTGCCTGTCTCCCAGAGGTGTTCGGAGCTTCAAGATAAACGTGTCATTCTTCCTCGAAGGTCAGTTCTATTGGAAGATTTGGGGAAGTTATTTTTACGTTAAAACCCAAAATGGCCCTGTCGTGTAGTGAATGCCCAGTGCACACAGCATTCTGAGCAGGCAGGGGACAGAGCCCCACAGGTCTGGGTTCTAGTCTGCAACCTCAGGGCCTGAGGCCAGCCCTCTCTCCCACACCCACCACCGAGGTCCAGGGGCTGCGGCCACAGTGGACACCTCACCCCGGACCCAGGGTCACCCGTGCTACCACCGCAGCAGCTTGAGCTCACCTTACAGACCAAGCTCAGAACAACTCCTGTGACGTGTGACGACTGTCTGGGAGGCCTCCTCTTCTGGGGAGCGGGGATGGGGAGCTGGATTGACCCCGTGGTAAACGGCAGAGCCCCCAGCCGTGTCCTGGGGGCCGTGAGGTCACAGGCTGTTCCCTGCCGAGCGCTGAAGCCGAGGCCACGCCTTCCGCAGTGATCCCCTTGCCGAGGTTTCAACCCTGTTTACCTTCCCTGGGGTGCCGAGGTCACTCCAGGGTGAAGGGTGTGACCGTGCGGGGTTGAGATGTGGTCTAGGGGCGGTCATCGCCTTCACGGAGGGTCCTGGGCTCCTCTGAGTCCATGTATGCACACGCCGCCTTGGCCTGGAAGCTGTCCAGGTGACGTGGTGATGTCCCGTCCACCACGCCCAGCGTGGTGCCTCAAGGGTGCAGCCCTGACCTCACTGGTCCCCAGCTACGGCAGCCTGGTCACACCGGGCTGCACCCGTTCGTCCACACTGTGGGTTGCGCAGCTGCTGGGGCAGCGTCTGGCACGTAACAGATGCTCAGTGAAAACTTACTGAAGTGAAGGAGTAAGTTAGCGGGATGTCCTCGGGCACAGAGACTGTCACCCTCCTTTTTGTCCCCGGCATTCGGCACGGCAGCGGATGTACAGGGAGCACGCCGTGACTGTTTATTCCAGGAAGACACTACACAGTCCTTAAAGGAGATTTATAACCAGCTTCAGTAACACACGTACTTTAAGGAGAGCGGTACCCTTCACAGCGAATCTCGGCTCCGCGGGTTTGCAGCAGAGACGAAGTTTCAGCATCTTCAGGCCCAGAGACGTACGAACATTTTAACAACATCCCAGTGACTGACTAGACGGTGACTCGGCCAACATGCCCTGAGCAAACAGCTTTCTATTCTTAACTCTGCTCCCGTCTCACTGAGTGTCCCAGGGCTATCCTTACATCTGGGATACGAACGTTTCATCTGGCTTTGAAATGATACCGCGAAACCATCGTGATAACCTGGACCTACCAGGGCCGTCCCTGCCGGTCACTCAGCCCCACCCACATCACGGCTGGACGTGCAGGACGTGGGGCTGGCCAGCCGGAGGCAGGGACAAGCTGGGACCCACGGGCGTCCCCACCCCGGCCGTTCCGGCTGCTCTTAGGAGGTGAGTGTGTGAGACCCTGCGATCAGCCACCTACTGCCCCTGTGGGGGATCGTATCTGCCCACCAGCCGTGGTTCTGACACACGGTGCAGGGGGGGCTCACTGCGTCTCAGGTGCATCCACCTCGGTGGGCCTTGGTCGGAGCCATGTGCACAGGGTGGCCCCGGGGGGCAGGCTGGCAGCCTCCGAGCCTGTGATGGGCGCCTTGTGTGCGGCGTTCTCAAGTGGCCTCGGTGGAACAGTCGCGAGTTTCACGTATTACAGGAAGCCTCTTGCCGAGTGCCGTTCACCCCCGCACCTGGATGGGCAGACAGACGAGCTGGACCAGCCTTGACTGGGTTTGGCCAGGAACCCCCCAGAGCCGTGGCTACTGGGTGGCCGAGTCGGTGGGTGAGAGCATCCCCTTGGCCGTGGGGGCCCAGGCAGGCTCTCTGTGCCATCTGTCCAGCGCCCCGGGCAACGGAGAGGTCGGAGGGGATTCACCTTTCCCGGCAGCGTGCCTCCTGCCTGGGCCCCGGCTCACCCGAGCGGGAGCCCGAGGCACAGAGCGCGTGTGGACCGGTTTCGAGAATAAGGCTTTGAGTCTGCCCCTCAGAAGCGACGGGGGAGTTCAAAACACAGGAGCAGCTGGGGCTGACTGAATGAGAGTCTAGTTAAAAACATATTTTGAAGAAATCTGAAGGGGTCGAGTGACCTCATGACACTTGAATTTACAGAACGCGATTTAACTTCTCAGGGCAGAGGTGTGTGTTCTGATGTCCCATCCTGACGTCTTTTACGTGGAAGACGCACAGCGAGTGCTGGGAATGAAGGATCCCTTTGTTCCTCTGTTTGTCCAAGAGGCATCTGCTGAGTTAACTCCCGGTAAACACGTGGATCGTCCTGACTCTGGGAGATGCCTGGATCTAGGACGGTGTTGATGACCATCAGCTACTCATCAAAGCTGTCCCAGGGGGAGGACACTGTGCGCTCACCCATGCAGCTCAGAGCGGGAGGTGAGGACGCCATTCTTCAGAGAGCTCACCGGAGGGGTCTCCCGGGAGACTCCGAGACGGCCTCGTTCCCCTGCTCTTGGATCGTGAGCTGTGCAAGAAACGGGTGGAGACCAGGCTGTGACCTGGGTCTGCAGGGTCGGGAGCCCCTTGCACTGCCAGGAGGGCCTCTTAGGTGGTAAATCTCATGGACTCCAGACCTCCCCTCGCTTTCCCTTGCAAGGGGATGGGATACCAGCTAGATGGCCTGCATGCTACGGGCTTAAACCTGCACAGGACTGAGGGTGTAGCTCTGGCCTTGCTGTTTCAGAAGGAGCTACAGACTGAACTGTGTCCCCCAAGTCCATGGGTTGATCCCCATTGTGGTTGTGTTTACAGATAAGGCCTTTAAGAAGATAATTACGGTTAAATGAGGTGACCAGGGTGGGTCCTGATCTGATAGGACTGGGGTCATTGTAAGAAGAGGAAAAGGGGCTTCCTTGGTGGCGCAGTGGTGGAGAATCTGCCTGCCGATGCAGGGGACACGGGTTTGAGCCCTGGTCTGGGAGGATCCCACAGGCCGTGGAGCAACTAGGCCCGTGGGCCACAACTACTGAGCCCACGTGTCTAGAGCCTGTGCTCCACAACAAGAGAGGCCGCGATAGTGAGAGGCCCGCGCACCACGATGAAGAGTGGCCCCCGCTCGCCGCAACTAGAGAAAGCCCTCGCACAGAAACGAAGACACAATACAGCGAAAATAAATAAATTAATAAACTCCTACCCTCAACGTCTTCTTTAAAAAAAAAGAAGAGGAAGAGATACACCAGAGATCTCCCCCTGTCTCTGCATGTGCCCAGAGGGACAACCACATGAGAACAAGCGAGAAGGTGGCCATCTGCAAGTCAAGGAGAGAGGCCCCAGGAGAAACCAACCCAGCCCACACCTGGATCTGGGACTTCCAGCCTCAGGGCTGTGAGACAATACACGTCTGTGGTATTTGTTACACGGCAGCCCGAGCTGACAGAGACAAAGGGTGCACTGGGCATTGGGCAGCTCTAGGAATGCAGTGTCCACCTTTGGGTGAAAGAGTGTCTGGCATCTCCTTGGGACCATTAGAGCCACGTTTTGCAACATCTTCCGTTCTCTGCTTCACATACAGTGTGCTGCTCGCCTACTTTACGTGCAGTTCCCTCCACTTTGAGAGAAAAAAATCAAGAAGGACATAATTCTACCCATGCCAGGCTGGCCGTATACTGCTCTCGGGGCCGAGGGGCAGCTCTTTCTCTCCACAAACAAAGGCTGCTCTCTGTCCTGGTGAAACAGGGACGTGACATTTTTCAAGGGTAGAATAAATTTGCTTCGGCTTTGGTTGCCCTTTCTGGAGGCCACAGGAGCCCCCAGGGTGACACATCCCCTCAGTGAGAGGAAAGCCTGGCAGACAGTCACACAGGTGCGTGGACAAACACAAGCGGGCTGAGGCCCTGGGTCCAGCTATGCGCGCACCACGTGTTCATTACAAAGTTAATTTGACAAGTATTTCATGAAGCCTCAGTACACGCTTAAGTGGCTCGCGGTTTATTTTTTTTAGAGGGAAGGGTTATTTATTTATTTATTTATGGCTGTGTTGGGTCTTCGTTTCTGTGCAAGGGCTTTCTCTAGTTGCGGCAAGCGGGGGCCACTCTTCATCGCGGTGCGCGGGCCTCTCACTATCACGGCCTCTCTCGTTGCCGGGCACAGGCTCCAGACGCACAGGCTCAGTAGTTGTGGCTCACGGGCCTAGTTGCTCCGCGGCGTGTGGGATCTTCCCAGATCAGGGCTTGAACCCGTGTCCCCTGCACTGGCAGGTGGATTCTCAACCACTGCGCCACCAGGGAAGCCCTGGCTCGCGGTTTTTATCTTGGTACATTTTTCCTTCGCTGGATAGCCTGGCAAGGCTTCTCCCAATTACAGCTGGGCCGGGGTCCCCGCAGGGTTACCCCACAGCCTGGTGGCTGTCAGTGTCCTGCACTCAGAGAGAGTGAGCCCTGGCACCTGCCCATGGAGGGGGCGTGGGGGGCATGCAGCTGCTGCCCTGTCCCTGTGATGCTCCAGCTCTAGAGGGGGCCCCCCCGGGCTGTTGGCTCCTGTGACGCAGAAGCCCCGCGGGCAGGTTCCAGGGCCCCTCGACTCACACTCGGGGTCGGCGTTCCCGTTCTGGTTCCGCGGTCCCAACCAAGTTAGAGCTGACGGAAAGGACCCCGTGTTTCCCTGTATGGCGGTGTGGTAAGCACGGGACCCGGGCATTAGTCTTTAGGCGCACTCAGTGTCCGGGCTGAACAGCTGCCCGTGATTTCCAAGGCAAAATACACCGAGTGCCGCATCGCCGGCTGGAATGTCTGGAGTAGACCTGCCTGTGAACCAGGACATCGTGTGTTAAACTACACACACCCCCACCAGCAGGGAGCGGCCGCGTCTGAGGCCAGTGACGGGGGCTCCAGGAGGCTCTCGGTGGCCTAGATGGCTCAGGGTCACAGGCCAGAAAGGAGAAGGCCCTGCCACCAGCCCTTCTTCACCCAGGGCCCCCCCGGCCCTCGGTTGGGGCCCTGCTCACACGTGCCTTCTGGGAGGCAGCTGTCAAGGGCCATGTCTCTGACTCATTCATACCCGAGGCCCCAAAGGGCCTCACTTGTCTGGGCTGTCCTTTAAAATTTTTATTTTGTCAGGAGTGCTTTCACTTTTAAACAATATTAAGCCCTCTTGGTACTGTATTTCTTTAAAACATCTGTTTATTAATCGTTTATTGCACTGGTTAGAACAAGGCTGTCATAGCCAGCTAACCACAAGCCAGTGACGCACACGTCAGCCACAGACGGCACCCGCAGGGCCTTGGGAAGGCGGACGTCACACAGTCAGCACATGTGGACCCTAACGTGGCAGACGAACCACCTGGAGAGAAGAGAGGTACCAGGGGCAGGGCTGAGGGCTGCTGTTGGCACGAGGTTTGCCAGCCTGGGCAACACAGAAGCAGGTCCGGGGTGCCCGGATGTTCCGTGGTCTGTGGAAGTCCTCGGGCCCCCGGGGAGCATCTCCCCTGCTCTGAATCCGACACAAGAGGACAAGCAGAGCGGCGGGTGGTGGACGGGGCTCTGTCTGCAGCCGCCAGGGGTGTTTCCAGCGTGACCAGCGCCGCCTCCCACGAGGCAGCCCCAGCGTACGCTTAGGACCCAATCACCTGGTATCTGATGCGTTGAGCATCTAAGTCATCGTCATCACAGGGACGATCAGGGCACTGTGCTGTTTCAAGACTTGTTTTATGGTTTCGTGCTGTCATTTTAATTACACGAAGCGGGAAGGTAACCAGAGTTTTAAGACGTTACCAGGTCAAAAGAGGGCCGTTCCGCCAGACGTCTGCCCTGGCCCTGGTCAACTTCGGCTTGGAGGAAGGGTGCAAGGGGTTAAGAGCAGAGAGAGGGAAGCAGAGGAAAGGGACGGCCCCCAATGTCTGAATTTAAGGTTAATTTTGCATTAGGTTATTGTTTTATCGGCGCCTCCAACTTAGACCGCGTCCTCGTTCCAGGGAGCTCTGAGCACTTTGTGCACAAGGGTTCGCTTCTTGTCCCCGAGTCCCCGTGGCATGGGGACACACATCACTTTGTAAAATACGGTGGAGAAGCAGCAGCAAAGCCCAGCGGGAGACTCGACTTGCCCGAGGTCACACGTGACCGAGATGCGCCTGGGCTTAGAGCCCGGTCCTGGGTTCTCAGCCGGGTCTGAAGCTTCCTTTCCTGAAATCACAGCAGCTCAAAACAAACAGAAGCAGCAGCGGCCGTAACGCTGCCTGGCCCTGCCCCAGGGAAATTTACAAAACGTGTGCACGTTCGTCGGTGGCCTGGCCTCCTGTCCCCGGTCACCCCTGACTTCCTACATCCACTTCCCGAGCGCTGGACGTCTCCGGGGAGGGATCCACGCTGAGTCCTTCACCCCGAGGAGGGCGGTTCTCAGAATACCCCCAGAGCACCTGCATCCCATCCTACTTTTTCCTTAGGGGAGGAAACACAGGCTCCCGTAAAAAGCCTAATGTGGGGATTAGAAGCCGCGCGGAGCGTTTGGATGTCGTGACAGCCCTTCTGCGGCCTGCGGTCACCGAAGTGGCCCTGGCCTCGCGGCCCAGGGCCGACTCAGAACCCTGAGCTCTCCTCCACATGCCAACCCTCAAGGCTGTCACTGAGTCGGATGATGGATAAGGAAGATGGTCCTTTCAGTCACTGTGCAAGCAACTCTTCCCTAGAGTCGCCATGTTGGTTTTCGTGGGATGTGCTCTGGTGTCGCTGGACAGCTCAGAAGTGATGCCACGAGGTGTGAGCTCGTTCACATACACACCCAGTCTCTACACACGGCCTCGTGGGGGATGCCCGCCGGTGGCCTCCAGCCACAGACATCATTCCCACCGACATCTTTCCCATCTAGCAGTGGGGGCTCAGCAGGTCCCAGGTGCAGCTGGACCACTGGGCCCACCCGCGCGCTTCCACTTGGCACAGCCACGGTTTCCTTTACTGACTTCTCATCTCTGTGTTTGTTCAAACACGTATTTTAAGGGTGCTTTTCTGCCAGCCCACAGGCCCCCTTCCTCCACAGACTTTCTACCCCTTTAGTTTAACCATATCGTACACACAGACGCGCTTTTCTTTTAATGGGGAGCTACCTTAACTCCTTTTCCTGGAAGTAGGTATACTGTAACTTATAAATTTCTTCGTCGGACATTTTCTCCGAGATGGTAGGTTCTCATAGTGCGTGAGACACAAATCTACCCGATCACTGTCGGGGACTCAGCCACAGACAGGCCACTAGACAACCATCGAAGCATATTCCTCAGCCGTGGCGCTAGAAAACCCTCCCTTCCCATGACGTGGTGGGGTTCTCGGCCCCGCAGAGCAGCCCCATGGCCACCTGGCGGGGGCAAGTGAAGAACGCCAGTCCACTAAAATATCCTCCTCGTCCTGTTTTGCTGGGAAGGTGTTGCCTCTGGAGGGGCTCCAGCCCAGAGCCTGACTGAGAACAATACCGCCTACCCGCCCAGTGGCTTCGGGAGGGATGGTTCCCACTGCCCTGCTTCCATCACCCACCCTCCTCACACTTAGGTGAGATGACTATTTCCCGGCTGACCGAGTTAGGTTCCGGCAAGGCCCCGGCAAGGATGCTAAGGAGATGCTAACCTGCCTTCCCCACTGGCCCCGGTGGGAACCGTGAGCTCCTGCCACGCTGTGTGTCCACGTGCACCGAGAAGACCACTCGACGGCAAGTCAGGCACCAGCTCCGTTTGGCTGTTTTCTGGGCTGCATCTCTGACCACGGGGGAGAGCTAACGTTTGATGCTGTCGGGATACTTTCTGTTTTCTGTTTTTGTGCCGAGTCCTTAATTCGACAAATACTTACTGCACGTGTTAGTGAAGTCTGGTGGAGACACGGGCACACACGACTGACTGAGAAGCAGTTCAGGCTGATGGGACAGACAGAGGCCATTGAGACGGAGGATGGAGTGGGACATCTCAGGGTGGGGGCGGGCGCTCAGAAAAGCGTTCCTAGATGCCGATTTGGATTTAAAGAGTTTGGAATCCAAAGAAATGGAAGATATTGGAATATCCACCTAAGTGCAGCTGACTGGGGCCCCCAGGCTAGTTTTTAGCAAACCCGACCCCCATTCTTACCATCCGGGCCATATGTGGATGTCGTGGCAACAACGGGATCCACTCTGGGGATGATAAATGGCTCTTCTGTAAACATGCCCAGAGTCCCACTTAATATTGAAATGTTACAACGAATTCTATGTGTAACACATAAGTAGAGCTATGACACTGCAGCCACCTACAGCCTCAGTTTAAGGTAGGAGATGGGTCTGCTTTCGAACTTCAGAAAACAATGAAAGTCTGCTCTTCGCACGTGTGAGGCACCTCAGAACGTTCAGGAAAGAGGAGACGTGGCAGGCAGTGCGCGCGGCCGGTTCGCGTGGAATCCGGCGGGGCTGGGAAGCCAGTCCATTGCCCTCACGCAGACGAGCGGGCAGGACCAGTGGACTAAACGCCTCTGACTGAACGTCTGGGGCTCGCTCCCGGCCCCTCGCTGTGTCGCGCAGCCCCTCCCCCTCCCAGGGTTTCCGGGGGGCCCGGGCTGAGCGCCCCCCTCCTCGGGCCACACGGTCCTCGTGCGCACCCCCGTGCTTCTGGGCCCCGGACACTATGTGTGAGGGGGCGGACCGAGCGCTGTCCCGCGTCCCCGAGAACGTACCACGGGCCATGCGGCCTAGCGTCGCGCGGGGAAGAGGCGGGGCCCGATGGGGGCCCCCTCCCCCCACCTGCTTCTGCCCCTGGACACCCAGGTGGGCACAGCAGCTCATATGCTTGGAGAGGAATTTCTCCCGTGAAGCTGCCCCTCCAGACCCCAGACACCTACTCTCTCCCCGAGGAGCGGAGGGGCGGCTGGGGAAGGGGACGGACTGCGACCGGGCAGAGCTCGCGACCCCCACCCCTTGTTTCCCCCGCACGGATGGCCGGGCAGAAGAGGCGAGGTGGCGTGGGTCTCTGCGGGCGCCCTCGGGGGCTCCCCAGGCAGCGAGGGCCCCTCTGTTCCTGCTCCCACAGGGCAGCGAGCAGGGCCCGGCGGTCCACCCTGACCCCCGGTCCGCGGGGTCATAATCAGCGATCTTTACGCATGAAGCCGCCAGCGGCTGCTCCCCTGGCTGGCGGGGGAGACGGAGAGGAAGTGAGAAGCCCTGCCCTGGCGAGAGGAAAGGCCCCCTTTTAACCTGCTGGAAACGAGCCCCCAGGAACCATTCAAACCCTCCCCCCTCGCCCCCGCCACGTCTGCAAGGACTCTGCGACCAGGACCCGGAGCTTGGAGGAATCACGTGTTTCCAGCCAGGGCCCGTCCCTGTCTTGGGGCGGGGGGTTGGCTGTGATGTGAGGGAGGGGCCCCCTCCAGCGACGGGTGAGCCTGGGGGTGCTGCCGTGGTGGCCGGAGTCTCAGGGAACGAAGGTGCGTGGGGCTGGGCTTCCACGGTGGCTCAGGTGGTGCCCGACCAGGTAACTCGCTGAAAACCGCTACACCCATGGGTCCCTGAGGACCCCAGACTCCCCAGACTCTGCCCAGGACTTGGTGGAGGAAGTGCAGCACTGAGGCTTCCCGCACCGAGAGGGTCTGGGGGCTGCAAGGCCCAAAGGGTCGCAGGTAAAACTCCAGTGTCACAAAAGGGTTACAGAATCCAGCAAATCTATTAACTGCTTAAAGAGATGCTTTCTCTGGGCCCACTGACAACGGACTCCCCAGGCTGGGTGTGGGCGCCGGCACAAGGGCTCCATGTGCCTGGTGGCAGAGGGACATTAACGGGACGACGAGGGAGTTACCAGGGTTTCAGGGCCACGCTGCTGTGCTGGGAGGAGAGGGGCTCGGCGTGGGCCTCCAAGAGGAGCAGAGACCCTGAACTACAGACATGACGGCTCCTCCCAGCAGCTGGGGGGTCCATGATGCACCTGCTATGGGCCAAGGCTTATGTCTCCCCAAGTTCACGTGTGGAAGCCCAGACCCCAGCGTGCTGGGCTCGGAGACGAGGCCACTAATTGCAGCCGAGTGAGGGCTTGAGGGCGGCCTGGCCCGATGGGATTAGTGTCCTTCAAGGAGAGACTCCGGGAGCTGCACCCAGCAAAGGCCACCTGTAAGCCCGGGGCCCCCATCAGACTTGCAAGCCACCAGGCCGTGGTGTTTCGCTGTGGCCACCTAAGCAGACCACCCGCTTCCCGGGGAGGTGCCAACACCGTTGTAAGACGATGGCCTCCCCCACGTGGCCCGCGGGACCTGCCCAGAGAGGTGCGGGAGGCCCAGGTGCCCCCCACTCCCCCCGCCAAATGCCTCTGTTGCTAATTCGTCTGTGGTCTCGGCTGAGCCGTCTACCCTTGGGTCTTGGCTTCTCCACGGTGCCCACGACCCGCACGTTCCAGGGCTGGGGGCCCCAGTGGTTGTCAGTGCAATGCTAAGAGTGCCCCCGGGGCCTGCTGAGCCCTGAGCTGGGGGATGAGCGAGAAGGGCTTCTGCGCCTCGGAGAGTGTCCTCCCCCCTCACCTCCTCCCCGAGGCCGTCACTGGGGTCGAGAAGAGGGACATCATCGCTCAGCCACCAACAGGTGACCTGCCCCAGGAGACCAGCTTCAGGGTGCGGGCACCTCACGGCTGCTGACGGCTCTTTCCTCCCGCCCCGGAGGCTCCGGCACGGCAAGGGGAGGAGGAGAGCCGGGGGCGGGGCCCTAGACGCCCTCCCCTTCCCTGGAACGCACCCCAGTTCATCTGGAATTGATCGGGGTATGTCTCCATTTCTTCTGAAAACAGGTTCTGGCAGCTAAACAAACGCCTATGGCTCCCAGCGCATCCTCTCCCCTGGCTCCGCGGCCAAGAACCTTACCACCTCCTAAGAGGGATCTGCTTAAATATGCCAGGGGCTGGAACCCTCAGTCGACTGGTTTAGAAGCAGCAGGAACGCGAGTGTTCGAGACAAACAGACCAACCAGGATCCAACCTGCAGAGATGCTGTCTGCCCGTGACGCGGGAGGGGCGCAGGGGGGCAGGGGGTGCAGGCATCGGCCCATCCTGCCGGATGGGAGCGCTCCGGACCACGTCTCACGTCTGCATGGAAAGGGTTCCTGGATGGAGACTCCCTAAATAAACGACTCGCCGATAAGTACCCCACTCCCGGGTAAATCCCCCCGAGCTGGAGCTCCCCTGATTCTGAAGGCGCCAGAGCAGACAGCCTTCCAAACGCCCGCTAATGGCGCGGGGGCTGCGCGCAGCAGCCCTCCGGGGAACTGGTTTCTTTCTCGGTTACAGACTGCAAATGGAGACATTCTGCCAGGCGCAGGGAAGCCCTGGGCGCCCAGAGTAAAGAGACAGCTGCATGCGCCGGGGAAGGTGAGGCCGGGTCAGCGAGGAGAGCGGGCGGAGAGAAAGAAATCCACACCGGCAGCACCCCGGCCTCAGCGGCTGCCTTTACTTTTGAATGAAAGCTCCATGCATTTAAATTAAATGTCAGATATAATTTCGCATGGAGGCATCACGCAGCTGAGGGTGTGCGCGCGAGGCTGACAGCTCTTCTGAGTGGTTAATTGCTGCACCTCCTCTCGCGCCCTTTCCGACACCTCGGATGGGGGGTGGGGGGGGCTTTCCATCTACTTTCAGGGGAGGGTCTCTGCAAAGGTGCAGACCAGACACGGCTGCTGGAATAGATGAGATCTCAGTGCAGAAGAGTCTTCCCTGTTTCTGCTCCACCGCCGACGTGGGCGTCAGTAAATGCAGGTGGAGGAGAGCCACGCAGAAACCGCCCTTTGGTTTCCGTACCCCCCAAGGAGAGGGGACCATTTCCTGTGGGAAAAAGTGGCTTGAACACATTCCTGCCCTGGAAAGAGGCCTGAGGAGGAAGGAGGGAGAAAGAACAGAAGAGAGAAGCAGGAAGGATTGGGGGTGAGATGGGGGTAGGTGAAGGGGCCCCCAACCTGCACACAGCTCAGCTCCTTGATGTGGATGGACGAGCGCCGTGCGCCCACGGGGACCTGAAATCACCCCGGAGAACGAGGCCTTGAGAGCTATCCTGATCCACGTGGGCCAGACGAGCTGCAACCAGGTCCAGCCTCCAGGCTCTGAGCTTCAGACGCTGGTGCGCTGGGCCTGCGTCTCCTCCTTGCTTCGGAATCCCGTGGCCTCCCTCTGCAGCTCCGCTCCGTGGGGCTGCCTTGTTTCCCAGGCAGAGACACCAAAGCGGCCAGTCCAGCGGGATGGGGAGAGGTTGGGCGTCCCCAGCAAGGCGGGGGCGGTGCTGGGGGGACGCCCAGGCGCTGCTCCAGCAGCACGGGGGCTCCTGAGCATCTAACCCTGCCGCGCAGCCGCTTCCAGCCCCTCCCAGTTCCAGAGGCCAGGCCCGGGTTGCCTGAGCCTCAGCCTACCCGCCGGGCCCCTCCTGGGGCAGCCGCCCCGCCCTCGGCCTGCGAAAGCCCTGCCGACCGCGCTCTGCCCCTTTAGCCTCGCTGTCTGTTTTCCGGATGCTTCTCACCCAGACTTCGGCTCCTGCCTCATCGAGTGCTACCTTTGACCGACTACAGACCCCGCTTGGTCTAAACCCCAGTTCAGGTGCGGTCACACTGCTCTTGCTGCTGGAGTCCACACCTTTCCTCTCCTGCCTGGACTGCCGGCTCTGATGGTTTCTGCAGTATTTTAGGACAAAAGAACTACAGTCAAAGGCAGCGACTCGTCGGCACTGGAAACACGGTGACCAGAGACGAGAGGGCTCCTCCTCAGGGCCGGGGACGAGGCCCAGCCATCGCTCAGAAGGCCTCGGGCCTCGGCTCACGCCCTTGTCATCGTGGAAGTCCTGCCAGGGACACGGTCCCAGACGGCTTCTGCTGAGGCCAATGATGTTGGCACGCAGGGTGGTCCTCCGTTTCCGGGTCAGGGCGAGGCGGACCGACCCCCCGTGGGTGGCCGTGCCAGGCCTGTGGGGACGTGTGGAGCCCCCAGAGCACGCAGCCTCCCTGTGGTGCCACCAAGGGAACTGCAGGGTCATCTTCGAGTAGCTGATGCGCAACACAGACCCTCAGTGATACAATCGCTGCCGGCTGTGCCTTAAAGGACCCTTTGCCCTGGACTATTACAACATACAGACACGAAGCACCATTTACTGCACGTCAGCTCATCTTCCTGCCAGCCTGTTCCCCCCTCGTGCCATCAGAAGACGGCCCTAGGAAAAGCCCATGTAATGGGGGCTTTTCTGTTCCATCAGAATCCAGGTGGACGTCCCAGCTCCTGGCCGTCCTGTTTTGGGAGTGTCCACCTCTCCGGTCTGGGCCAGGCGATTCTTCGGCTGGCCCGTCTCCTGCTTTGCGACCGCTGATGTGGACGTTCAACTCCGTCCTGTCGCCGCCCCGCTCACCTCCAGCTCACACCGTGGGCTCCCTGGAGGCCAGGAGCAGCTCCAGCCGGCGGTCAGGCCTGACTCAGCAGCCTGCGTGCACGTGTCCGCTGTGGCTGAGCGCTCGCTCCAGCCGGCTGCCTCCCCCCGACGACCCCCATCCTTGGAAAGCCTCGCCCTCCAGCCTCCTGACGCCCACTGGGTCTGTGCCACACTGCGTGTGGGCAGGCTCACCCCGCAGGGGGCACCCGTCCTGGTCCAGCCTCCCCGCGCCCCTTGGGGTCTGGGCGGACCTCGGTCGGACGGCTGTGCAGGCCTCCTATGTGTCTGCGTTGGCAGCGCAGGTGGGAACCATCATTTCTTGAGGCCAGGTTGGCAAACTGGGTCGCTCTCAGCCCCGCCCTGCCCCCCCCCACCCCCCCCACCCGGGTGGTCCTCGTCGTCCCTTCGTCATTGGACAAGCATCAGTCATTCTGCCGTGGAGCCGCCTTGGGGACATGAGACACGGCCCGCCAGAACCCTGGGCGTGGGGAGTGGACACACGGCCGTGCCAGGAGCCACCACTTTCTGACCCAGGTACCCCCTACGTGTGCACTGAATGCCCACAACCTCCCTACCAGTCGTGGTCATTTCCCGTCTGCCGGGGGCTCAGGACCTCGCCCCCACCCCCTACCGACGTGGAGCGGACGTCTGACGCGGAGCACGGCCCTGGTGAGGCTGTGACCCGGGTTCCCACAGAGAAAGGAACCCTGCGTGGTCAGGGTGCAGCGTCCCCAGCCACGTTCCCTCGGCCTTAGATCCCACTGAGCACACGTGGCCCCTGCTCCCTAGGTGCTCATAATGCAGATAAAACCACAGCCAGCCTGGCTCTCGAACTGACCGTTATCCGGACCCGGGGCCGACTCACAAGAAAACCGTGAAGCAGGAAACCAGTGGCGGCTCCCCTGCCCTGTCCGATCCGGGCCCGCGGCCTCACCACCTGCGTCCGGCAGTCGGGCTCCCGCCCCCACCCCCGATGGACGTCCTGGGATACCTGCCTGTTACCAGGGCACCAGGAGGCAGGCAGTGGGGCAGCAGAGCCCCGCTCCCGGGGCGGCCCCTCAACGTCCTGCTGCCCTGGAGCCCGGCTCTCCCCCAGCCCATGGGCACAGGGCACACTGGACGGGGTGCCGGGCAGTCAGAGCCGGGGGGGGCCCGGCCCTCCTCATGCCTCCTTCCCTCCTGTTTCCCAACAAAGGAGCACCTCCTACGTGCACGAAGGCGCCGTGACGCCCAGAGGCTTGGCTCTCGCGGCTGGAGAGGAGGTGGCCAGCGGCCAGTCGCCGTAACTGTGACCCGCCTGTCGCCCGGAGCACAGCTGGCCGGCCGGCCGGGCTGGAGCGGGTCTGGTGGCCGGGGCGGCCGCCCTCCCCACGGCCCCCAGGCCCCCCTCCCGACCCGCTGGGCCGTACTGAACGGGAGCCGCGGCCTCCGCAGCCCAGCCCGCAGGTCAGCACCCAACCCGCCGAGAGGGCTCTTTGCTGCCAACGAAAGTCCGCTTAAGGGCTTAGCGCTTGGTCGGCTGATTTCTCTTCATCAGGAAATAATTTTTCACTCGGCTGGCCAGGGCTGGTGGCAAGTCCTCACTCCTGCCACGCGGAGTCGCCAAGGGCAGAAGGCGGGGAGCCCCGCGGGGGACGGATTTGTGCCGGGGAGGGAGGGCCGGCCCCCGCTGTCCCCACTTCTCGCCCCGGGGGAGAAGCTGGCCGGGGGCAGAAGGCCCGTGTGGGCGCGCAGGTCTCCTCGGGGCGGGAAGCGGGCCCCGGTCGGTGCGGGGCTGCGGTGAGGATCCGTGGTGGGCTGCGCCCCGGCTCACCGCTCTGCCTGGGGCTCTCCCCCCTCAGCTGTGCTCGCGGGGAGCTGATTCCACCTGGCGCAGCCCCGGCTCACACCAGCCCGCCCGCACCTCAGAGAAACCACAACACCGACCATCTAATCTGACCCGTGACCTGCCCCCGAGCTCTTTCATGCTCGGCTGAACCCCACATTGCCCCGGGCGCGGGGCGGCCTTCGTCACAACCACTCAAGATGAAGCAGCCGTGGTCGACAGGCTGCGTGCTCACCCACCAGCGAGGTGGTAATTTTAAAAGACAACAGGGAATACCAAGTGCTGGCGAGGGTGCGGAGAAACTGGAGCCTTGTGCAGTGCTGGTGGCACTGTAAATTGGTGCAGACACAGTGGAGAACGGAGTGGAGCCGCCTCAGGCAGACCCAGCAGCCACAGGTCCAGGTATTTACCCGGAAGGGCCGAAGTCGGGGACTCCGAGGTCTGCGTACACCATGGTCTTAGCAGCATTATTTGCAAGAATGAGGGAGAAACAACCCAAATGTCCACTGAGGGATGAGCGGGTAAACAGTGCGGCCCAGCCATGGTTCAGTCTTAAAAAGGAAGGACGCCCTGACACCTGCTACAACACGGAGGAACCATAAGGACGTTATGCTGAGTGAAATGCGCTATTCACGAACGGGGAAGACCTGTGTGACCCCACTTCTGTGAGGGCCTCGGAGGGCTCAGAGTCACAGACACGGAAAGTGGAGGGCGGAGAATGGGGCGGGGGGAGGGGCTGGGGAGTCAGTGTTTAATGGGGACAGAGCTACAATCTGGGAAGATGAGAAAGCTGTGCAGGTGGGCGGTGCGGATGTACCCAATGCCCCTCTCCGGAGGGGCCGAGAGGTCGGGTGTCTGCAGGTGGGGACTCTCCCCTCCACCTGGGACGCCCGCACGCCCAGGCACCGGGCTCCTGACCCAGCTGCCTCCCCTCCCCTGGCGTGGAGCCTGCTGTGGAGGCTCAGCGAGACCAGCGCGTCTCCCCCGGCCGTGGATGCTCCCCACTCACTATTATCCAACACGAGATGAGGGCCGTTCCCACGCCCATGCGTGAGGGCTTTGGGGAGCGTCAGAGGACCAGCCTCTGGGATCCCTGTGCCCTTGCCTCCCCGCCTGTCACCGCCACCCCAGCCAGACCCCAGTCAAGGGGACAGACTCACCGGCCCTCCCCCAGAGTCACGGCTGTGGGCGTCTTCTCGGGGCCCAGGGCACCTGGCCCGGCCCAGCCCCGGGTGTCTTCCTGTGTCTGAAAGCGTCGGCCGAGGGGCGATGCTCTCCGATCCCGGGCGTGGGGAGTTTCTGTCCCTGCCCCCAGGAAGCTGCATCCGGCCCTGCTGCTGAACGCGGCGGGGCTGGTCTTGGGGCCCTGGCTCCCTGCCCCACCGGGCACGCAGCCCCCTCAGGACCCAGGCTGCCCCCGGGCCTGCCCGCCCTCAGGACACGGTCTGACTGCCCCTTCTCACCGAGGGGTGGACACAAGTCCCCAGGGTTCCCTCAGCCACTGGGGGCAGAAGGCGGGTTGTTCTGAACCAGGGACGGGGATGGAGAGGCTGTCCACGTGCTCCCGGCCTCGGAAAGCCCACAGCAGGCTCGTGGGTCTGGTCCAGACAGACCGGCAACGTCCCAGAGAGGCAGCACCGTCCCACCTGGTACAGGATGGTTACTTAGCCTCTGTCTAGTCAGCCAGCCAGCCCGTCAACAAACATCCCACTGCAGAGACAACAGCGGAGCAGAAGCCGGGCTCTGCGGGAGCTTCTCCTCCAGGGGACTTGCTGTCACTTTCACTTACAGCGTGTGTCCCAGGCTGTGTCCCGAGGGCTCGTGTGGGACCTGGGGTCCCTCACCAAGACCCTGTGTTGTGGGCCCTGTTCTCACCCCAGTTCACAGGGGAGGCGTAGCTGAGTCGAGGGCGCTCGGAGCTCAGTGACTCAGATTTGCCGCTGACCCTGCGAGGTTCCCCGACCACCGCCCCGCAGTCCCAGCCTTCTCAGCCTCTTCACCAATGACCCTCCCCTGCTGCCGCCACGGTGACACAGGAGTGAGCCCTGTGGCTCCGACTCACCCTGGAATCTGTTCATGGGGTCCATGGCACCAGAATGCCCCTCCTTGGTCCACGCCCGGCTCCCCTGACGCTGGAGCCCGGACGCGGGTGCAGACCTGTGGCCCCGGGGGGTGCGGCGAGGAGCAGGTCGATTTGCGATGTGAGTCCCCGCCGCCACTTCCCGTCGGAGACGAGGCGCTTTGGGTCGGGGATGCCCCTCCCGTGTTTACAGCGGGGGCACGACGGGCACCGTCTGCTCAGCTGTTCAAAGGTCGCGAGCCTGAGGTGGCATCCCTGCCAGGGTCAGCTTACAGATCGCTGTCGCACACATCCACCCTCCGACCTCACACCCGCAGCGGGAACGCTGAGGCCTGAGCAGCGAGGGAGGGGCTCCGTTCTCTTCCTAGCGTTTGATTTTTAATCGTTAGACTGACCGTCCACGCACCTGCTTCCTCGGAGTGACCACCTTCCCTCTCCCACCGTGACCTGCCCTGAATCTATGCGTTTTGGAGTGCTTGCATAGAAATGTTTGGGAAGCCCTCACACGAGCCGCCTGACGGGACACCCCAGCTGGGGATCATTCATGCCCATACTTACAAGTTAGGAAACCCAGTTCCACGAAACAGTGCCATTTGCAGAGAGGCGGATGGACCTAGAGACTGTCATACAGAGTGAAGTAAGTCAGACAGAGAAAAATACCGTATTATATCGCATGTATGTGGAATCTAGAAAAATGGTACAGAAGAACTTATTGGCAAAGCAGAAATAGAGTCACAGATGTAGAGAACAAACGTATGGACACCAAGGGGGAAAAGGGGTGTGGGATGAACTGGGAGATTGGGACTGACATATATACGCTATTGATACCACGTATAAAACAGATAACTAATGAGAACCTACTGTATAGCACAGGGAACTCTACTCAATGCTCTGTGGTGACCTAAATGGGAAGGAAATCTAAAGAAGAGGGGATGTATGTGTATGTATAACTGATGTACTTTCCTGTACAGCAGAAACTAACACAACCTTGTAAAACAACTATACTCCAATAAAAATGGATCAAAAAGGGAAACCCAGTTCCAGGGGCTGGTGACTGTCACGGGCACCCACTTAATGACGGAGCCGGGCTCAGCCAGGCCTTCAGATTCAGGCTCAGCTTTGTTTCCAGTCATCAGACGTCAGTTCCTGACCTGGGGTGCAGCGCTGGCGTCATTGGTTCTTGCATATTTAGAAATACGGACGGGAAGGGACCGCACAGGAAGCAGCAACTTGCAGCACCGTGGAAAGGCAGGTAGGACCTGACGGGGGCTCAGCTGGGGCATCAAGGACCCTCGGGCACGGTGACGGGAGTGTGTCCTCCTGCCACTTCTGCTGCTGAAGACGAGCAATGGACAGAGAGGTGCTCTCCTGAGTCACAGACGCCAGCACGGCCCCGGCGCCGTCCTCCCAGACACACCCAACCCAGACGCTGGGAGGGCAGACGCCACCCGAGAGCCCAACTGTTATCCTAACTGTGAGCGAAGGATTTGGTGAACGAGGCACAGCCTCTCTTTGTGCATCTCTGTGAAATCCCTAAATGGCCAGAACTTCAAGTTCAGGCCACAGGAGATGCTCAGCGGACGGTCCAGCAAGTTCATTTTACAGTAAGTGAATGGCTGTTTGCCCCTCCGAGCGGCTCATTGGCACACGTCTGTGCCACCTGAGCGTCCACGGCAGCTCGGCGCCCACGTGCAGAGCACCCACTATGTCCGCACGCCAAGAAGTGACTACAGCGCCGTGGCAGAGCGTGGCCACGGCCTGGAGGCCCACCGAGCCCGGCCACGCAGACGTGTGCCCTCAGCCTCAGGGCTCATTTTCACAAGGTGCCGTGACAGTGACAAGTACGAGGCGCTTGGGAGGTGCTGGTGGGGGGGGGGGGGGGAGGGGCGGTGATGACGTGCCAGGGACGGTGACAACCCCGCCCCAGCCCAGCCCAGCCCAGCCCAGCCCAAAGGTTTCAGTCCAGACAGAAAAGCAGCTAAAAACAAAAAACTAAAAACATTACCCCACAGGAAAAATGATTTGAAAATGATACTGATTATTTCCTTAAAAATTAAAAAAACATTTTCATTTATCTTGATCTCATCGGTTCTGCTGACGGGAGCAGTTTGCACTTTAATTACAGCGTCTCTTCTTTCGTAAACAGTGAAAAGTGATCAGAGATGTTTCTGGCACCCACAGGCCAAGACCACCTACCGAGGGTTCGGAGAACAAAGCAGGGTGTCATCGCAGAGATTACTCAGCGGACTCAGTCCTGCCTGAGTCAGACGTTCCCCGGCATCGCGGCCCCCTTTGTCAAGGCACAATTACTGTCACACCGTGCAGTGCCGTTGGGCGTGAGGCTGCGTGTGCCCGTCGGCACACAGCGTGGCCTGGTGTTGGCACGACTTTTCACGGTCGTCTTCATTAAGCACCGAGAGCGGGCGGAAGCGCTTGCCGGCGCCCCGTCATCGTCATGACAACGCCTGGCGAGCTGGCTGCCCGCGTCCACTCTGGAGGAGACGCTGAATGTCCTCATTATCTCGGCTCCCGCCTGCCCTGCCCGTGCCAAGGGGGGTGCAGGGCACGGGCCGGTGATTTATCCCCCGCGGTTGCTCTCGACAGCCTGGTGTGGTGTCTGGGCTTACGGCCCTGGTCTGATTTCACAGTTTAATTACTGCTAATCCGGCCGGGGGGGGGGGGGGGCGGGGGCCGTGCTAGTGAGCCGCCAGCAGCCCCGCAACAAAGGCCTCCGCAGCCTCCCTGCGCCCGCCCGCCAGCCCCGCTGTGCTCCCCGGAGCTGTCGGCCTCCAGGTGGGACAGGAGACTGAGCAGTCGTGCAACCATGAAGCCCGCAAACCTGCAATTTCGAACACGCATCCCAACCACAGCAAGGGGTGAACATCAGTAAACTGCAAACGTCCGGGGGTTTTGCTCCCACAGGCCCCCCTGGGTCCCTGACGGACCCCAGGCCTTGGCGGACGTGGGCACGGAAGCCCACGTGGGTTCAGCCACGTCATGGGTTCCTGGGGTCCGTGTACTCAGCTCCACACTCGACACCTTCCCTCGGATTCCAGCCGGCAAAACAGAGCCGTGAGCACCTCCTGCACGTGGGGCCCCCTCCAGGGTCTCCCTGACTCCCGTCTCCCCCGCTCCTCCCCAGGGCCTGCCGACTGCGTCTTAAACATGGAGCCTCCGCGCCAACCCACCCGCCCCCACTCTGCTCCCGCCCCTTTGTTCTTCCCAAGACCGGGGACAGTCTGAAAACTCTTATCAGATCGTGTTGCCTGACCTCCATTAAACTTGAAATGGTTTACCGCTGCTTTTAGGGTGAAGACCCTGAATCCCCAGCACGGCCTGAGAAGTCCCACTCTGACCTGCGAGGACTCTCCACGGTTTCCGGGCTTCGCCTCCTGCCCATTCTTTTGGGAAGGGCTGCGTTTCCCGCTGCTGCAGCCTCCGCGGTGGCCGTTTCTCCTTCTAGAGCCCCGTCCCGCACCCCTCCTCCACCCCCTTGCTACCTTCCTGGCCTGCGTGCGTCTGGGCAAGGGCACCTCGTCCCACAGTGAAGACTGTCCCTTCCACTAGATGCTAAGCTGGGACCTGGCCATCGTCACCCGGGCCAGGCATGGAGTCGACACACAGTAGCTATTTGTTGAATGAATAAACACAAAGTATGCTCTTCACACAGCATTAATTTCACACCCATGTCACAAAATATTGAAGGTATAATGTGTACCTGATCCTCCAAACTCCTCATACAATGAAAGCCAACGTTTTATATGTTTACTTATTTATCCATTTATGTATGCACTAAAATTTATTTGTATCTTTTCCTAGTCTACAGAAAAACAAGAGAATACAGATGATGAAATGGAAAAATATCTAAAAAAAAAAACACAAGTCCAGGGAAAATATTGATTAAAAACAAGACAGGAAAAAATCCTGGCCGGAGATCAGAGTGCAGACCTGCAGGCGGTACGTCCCCTCCGGCTGCTGAACCTGACCTGCGGACTTGAGCCCGAGCTTCCCGGAGGCCAGAGTGAAACCCGGAAATAATCAGCCACGTGAGTCACAGCATCCGTGTGGACGACGCACGTCAGCTGATGCGATTCCATGGAGAAAGTCGCCAGTGGTGGCCCACGTAGGTGCTGCAGGTCCCTCAAAAAAAGTCAAGGAAGTAAGATGCCACGATGGTTTGGGGAGAGGCTCATGTGCTGTCTGACCCAGGGACCCCAAGTCTAGAGGGATGACGCAGAGGCCTGATCCACTTCAGAGCTTTCGCAGAGACTCTGCAGCCACGAACTGTGCGACTGTAGGTCACGGCTTCTTTTCAGGGGGAAGTGTATAGAGACTCAGCGTGTCATTGAGATGTGCAATCCTGTACCCTAATTCTATCTGTTTAATCCAGTAATTTAATTTCAGAAGTGTGTTAGGACGAAGCTTAGCTCCAGAGCAGGGTTTACAGAGACAGAACTGGTTTAAACGCATCAGTCACAGACACATGATGTCATCGTGACAAGCGATTATTGCTTCATGACAATGCTAACCAAGTATTCTTAACCGCGACACGCGGAGGAACCACATCTTCAGTTAAGAACTTCCGGGTGGAAGAGGTGAGCAGCTTCCCTGTCTTCAGGTTCCACCGCGACGGCCGCGGCGGCTGCCAGGCTGGTGGCTTCTCACTCCCTGCAGTGGTCTGTGGGTTTCTGCAGACACTTGCTCCAGGGAGACACTGGGCAGAGACACTCCGCAGCACCGTGGGGGCCGAGCAGATCTGAGAGGGAGTCCCCTACGTCCTCCCTGCGACACGTCACCCCGAGCAGCCTTGTCAGGGCAGAGAGGCTTGGCCGGCCCAGCCTGCACACAGCGGCAGGGCACTCGGGGGTTATTCCACCATCAGGGAGACTGAAGGGTGACTCATCTCCTGACACCCCTGACCCAGACATGAGGCCTCTGTGTCCCCAGTAGATGCAGCAGGAGTGACAGCCGCAGTGCCTGGCGTCGGGGCCCAGGCTCAAGGGGCTCGAGGTCCGTCCCCCGGGACTCTCCCCTCCATTCTGTGAGGAAGCTCAGGCCACCCTGGGGAGGCAGCCCCTTGCGTAAGAGCTGAGGCTCTTGGTCAGCAGCCGGGCATCGCTCCCAGCTGACCGCCAGCCCCACCTGCCAGCTGTGTGAACCCGCCATCTTGGGAGTGACCCCTCCAGCCCTGGTTGGGGGGCCCACCTCACGCCCACCCCCACCATCTCTGCCAAAACTACAGATCTGTGAGCGACTCAAGGGATCATGCAGCCCCCGGGCTTCGGGAGGACTTGTTTGCAGTGCAGGAAGACGGCCAATCATGACCGTGAGTTCCGGGAGGGCCCGAGCTCCCAAACGCATGACTCTGGGGGCCCCAGGGATGGGGAGCGCTTCCTCTAGGGTCAGGAGCCATCGGGTCCCAGGGACTCGCCCCTCTGGATGTTCACCCAGATCCAGCTCTCTAATGGAGGCGCCACCATGGGGCGTGGGCTCCTGGAGGGGTGGGCAGGGGCCTCGTCACATCTTCTCCCCCCCGCCAGTGGCAGCATGACCCTCAGCTTTGAGTTGGGGGGATGGAGGAGGGGGAGGAGGGATGGATGGAGGGGGCCTGGAGGAGGGGGAGGGGGATAGAGGGGGAGAAAGAGGGGGAGGATGGAGGAGGGGGAGGGGGATGGAGGGGGATGGGGATGGAGGAGGGGGATGGAGGAGGGGGAGGGGGGTTGGATGGAGGGGGCCTGGAGGAGGGGGAGGGGGATAGAGGGGGAGAAAGAGGGGGAGGATGGGGGAGAAAGAGGGGGAGGATGGAGGAGGGGGAGGGGGATGGAGGGGGATGGGGATGTAGGAGGGGGATGGAGGAGGGGAGGGGGGATGGAGGGGGAGGAGAGGGAGGGGTCATGTGGCCTCCAGGAGGTGTCCCCACAGTGCCTGGTGTCACATAGCAGGCGAGGCTGCAGCTGGAGAACAGAGGCCATGGGTCCTTGGCTGGGCCATCTCCTGAGTGGGTTTCAGGACCCAGGCCAGGCCAGGCCTGCTGTCTCACCTGGCGGGGCCCCCAGGCCGGAGCACCTGCCCTTCCAGGCTGTGATTCCCGACGGCATTCTGCTCACTGACAAGATCTGAGGTTCCTGAAGCTGTATTTCTTGGATTGTGCAAGGAGTTTCAATTTATAACCTATAACAGAGCTGCCACCTTCCGTGCTCCTGCCCCACGGAGGTCAGGCCGGGGTGAGGGGCGTGATGCTAACCGTTAAGCATGAGAGGCAGTCCCCGGAGCTGGCCTCCGGCCGCCCCACCCAGACCTCCGCCTGCTGCCCAGAGGGAGCGAGTGAGACGCAGAGGCTGGACCAGAGGAGGAGAGGGCTGCAGTGTCTTTGGCGTCTGGGAAGCCAGGAGCCGAGCACCAGGTGCAGTGGAGGGTCCCAGGGCTGATCCCAGGGAGGGTGGCAGTTCTGGGAGCTGTGGGTGGGGTTGGAGGGGCCCTGACCAGGTTTCTCCACCTCTGTGCACCCAGCTCCTGCGGGCCTGCACCCCAGCCCGTTTCCTGACCGTCAGCTTCTCCTCCCTCTCCGTTAGGACCCATCACCACTTGGAGCTGCTACGCTTTGCGTGAGTCACACGTCAGGAATTCTGAATTGAAAAGGGGATTGTGCAGAAGAGACCCAGAGGGCTAGGAGCTTCTGCCAGGCCACAGCCTGCTTTGTTTGTCTCTCTACCGCCCTTCCCCTGGGCCTGCTGTACTTTGCTGGCTGCATAGTAAGTGTTTTCTCTACTGTATGTCCACCACCAGAGACGCATTCATTGGGGGTTCCTCTCATAACGTCCCTGAGAGGTTGAACACGTTGCGCCATTGAGTTTTTAGGCCATGACACGGACGACCTTTTGCCATTCATTTAAACACTCACAAAAACTCCCTACAGACAAAGGCAGCAGAAGTGGGGAGCGGGGAGGGCAGGTTCAGAGGCCGGAGAACACCGAGGCCTGCTTTTGCGCCGTCTGTCCACAACCGCGGCTCGCTCCGCGGGCTCTAAAGTGCTTTGGGAAATGGCCACACCACACTGAGCGACCTGCGTGCCCTCTGCCTCACAGTCTGGGAGGGAGCGCCCGGGGGCCAGGCCGCCTCCGTGACCTGTGTCCCCAGGCAGGGCCACCATCCCTGGCACGCACGCCATGAAGGCTGAGCATGGGGCGGGGATGAAATGCAGCATCTCCGGGGCCTCCGGAACCCGGCCCCTGAGCAGGTGCTCCCGCACACGCGGGTCCGGCGGCAGGATGGCCTCGAGGCCCAGACTCGTGAGTCCCCGCACGTTAGCTTCCGACCCCTTTACTGAAACGAGACGGGGGCTGCCCTCCTCCCAGGGTCTAAGTCACAGGCATGGCGCGCAGGAGGCCGGCAGCCACTGGCCTTCCCGCAGCACCGCCCTAGTCTCAGCGCTTCTCTAGCACAGCGTCAACCCTGCCCTCTGCAAACCGGGGCCGGGGAGAGCGAGTACGATCGGTGGGGGAATAGGGGTTCGGTTTTACTAGCGTTTCTTCAGACCCTGGACACACTGGTGGCAAGGAGCCTTGCAGTAGCTCCTGGGGGCGTAGCCTGGGCTCGGCGGACACACGGTGTCCCGTCTTCCTGGCGTCCGTCCCCTGAGAGCCCAGCTCCCGGCACGGGGACAGACCCGTGTGCAGGGGTGCCGGGTGGAGGCTCTTGGAGCTGAGAGCAGGAGACAGTGTGGAGACCCAGGCAAGTCAGGGTCAAAGGTTACCAGGCAGCCATGCACTTGGCTTGAGCTTTATTTCAGCAAAAGCCCCGTTTCCTTCACCTCCCACCACAGAGCGAACCCTTTCCCCTCAATGTTAGCTGAGCTACCATTGAAAAACCACCACGGTGCATTTTAACGTCATTGGACACCATCTCCTGCCCCTCTTCTGCCTTCTCCACGAAGGGGGTCCCCAGCTTGATAAATGCTTAGAACATGTCACGTTTGCTCAGCGTAAGGGTCTGATACCTGAACACAACTGCTCCTCCGCGAGGCACCTGCTCAGATTACTTGCTGGCATTTGAGAGAGATGGAGGGTCTGGGGAAGGTTTTGCTGGAGGAAGCTGAATAGAGGCAGAACTTTCAGAGGAAGATGCAACCACGAGGGGAGGAGGGGGGACGCAGGTGGACCTGAGCTCAGCCACCCACTCCAGGCACGGACCACGGGCGCGTCCTGGGGGCACCTTGAGCTCTCCAGTTCCACAACCTGGGGTCACCATGACACGCTGTCCAGGAGCTTCCAGCTCACGTTTTGTAAGAGGCAGACGCTTCTCTTTGGATGTGTGTGCAGACTCACTGGGCGGAGCTCTGGGCTCCAGCGGTCGGCAGCCCCAAGCCACCCGCCCTCCTGGGGGAAGGGTGGTCTCGCCCCGGCCGCTGGGATCTGCACACAAGTGCAGCACAGCTGCCAAGTAAGCGTACTGAACATGGCTTTCAAAATAAGCTATTTCTTTTTGATTGAAAAAGAAAACCTGAAAACTACAGAAGGGTATAATGAAAATAAGCTACTTATCACTAGGGATATTCTTGTACATTTTTTCTCTAGGTTTTTTTTCCCTATTTACACACATACACACCCCTCCTCATTTCTAAACACGAATGGAGAGGGACCACTTCAGGGTGCTTGTGAAGATTTTTAAAGGTCATTTGGAGTCCTCACTCTGGAACCTTCTATGAGCGTTCATGAGCTGGCCCTTCTCTGCTGGTGCCTGGGAAATTCCTGCCCTGGGAAAGGGAAGGAAAGGACCCAGGGACACCCCCCTCCCCCGACCCTGGGGGCACTTAGGAATGTCTAGTGCGAAAACAGTCATTTGGGTTTGTCTGCCTGTTTCCTCATTACTGGGTTCAGGTTAAACATCAGCAAGACTATTACACACAGGGGGTCCCGCGCCCCCCACTGCCCCAGCTTAGGGGGCTGGGTGCTGCCCATCGGACCCCGCTGTCAAGGGTCCCTCCTCCACCTGTGACGAATAAGCGCCTGTTGGTGGTCCTGAGAGGCTGCGACCCCCTTCCCCAGAGACCTCCCCGCGGGGGCAGCTCCCGCTGACCCGCCTCACCCGCTGCGGTCAACGCACTCATTGGAAGCCCCCCATCCCGCATCTGAAAGAATTCTTTAAAGATGGAAGGGAAGAGCCTAAAGAAATAAAAACGTTCAAGATAAAGGAAAGACAGGCTGTGTAGTCTGACTCCACCTTTGAGAAGAAGCCCAGGCCCAGAGCGGAAGCAACGGGAGGGCGTGGGGCTTCCTAGAGGAGAACCCGACGGCCTGCTCTTTGGAAACGAGAGCGAGGCTGCCAGGGCCACCCACCCCCTGGAGCACCCAGAGGACAGTTCTGCCGGAGGAAAAGGTCCGGCACTCGAGGCCCGCATGACGCCCCTCCCCCCCTTCTCGTCCCAGTATTTTCCCCTCAATCTCTCTCCACACACAGCGCACCAGAGAGGATGGCTGCCTTCCCTCAAGAGCAAACAGATCCACGAATCCTTGTTGGAAACAGCAGTCACAAACACGCTGGGGGGCGTCGTGGGATTTCCCGGCAGGGGCCGCTGCCCCTCCGCAGGCTCCCCATGTCCCAGGTGAGTCACGCCCCAAACTGGCGAATGGGGCAGCAAAGCGGGGCCTGCCCAGCTGGTCCTGCCTCTTGGGAAGCCCTGGCAGGAAACTCCCTTAGTGGCCAGGCCCATGGCCCACAGGTTCAGACCGAAAACAGCATCCCGACCTGCGTTTCGGGCCCGGACAGCCCTTCTCTTCCTGGACACGACTGCCCGCGCTTGCATCCCAGTGTGAAACGCAGCTTCGCCTACAAGGGACAGTAATGGCTGATAATCCATTCATATGCGATACCCAAAATTAGATCTTGAAACAAGTGGAAATTTGCTGACTGTTCTTTACTTTTCCCTTTAGCTTTGGATGTAAAGGAAAAGCAGAATGCAGCGTCCACCTGAAAGTTAGTTCTTTTCAACCACCACCAAGGAAAATGTTTTGATCAATAATATTGATACACAATTGACTTTTACAGTGTTAAAGTACCTCTAGACAAATCATCACAGCACGGTACAGAACACCCAAATTCAAGCCAAATTAGAGTAAAAATCAACTCCGACAAGGACCACCTAAGGAATTAAAAGTCACGGAACAAAAGCTTAAAGGGCACGAAGCAAACTCGGGTGAAAACCGCAGCATCCAGGGGTGACCCGTGTTCTGATGACCTCGTGAAGGACGGACGAGGAAAACAACCACAATGTCAAAATCAAACCTCCCCGTTCGGCTCCAGATGGCGGGTTAGAACCTACCCTGGAACGTGGGTCTCGGAGTCCCTCCGGGAACCAACAACTCAGTGCTTTTAAGCTGCTCTTCTTTCTGTGAACCGTCATCACGCCAGCAATAGCCCGTCCACTGGACCAGCTTCCGGTCAGTCTGCTGCACTCAACTCGCCCGGAAACGGACCGAATCGCTCGTGCAAAGCCCCAGCTTGAAGCGATGCTGTGTTTGAGGAAAATGTCCATCTGCCTCGTCAGGGCCTCGGAAGGCCCCTCCCCGGGTCTCGGGCCCCTCAAACAAAGGCCACTTGAACGCAAAACTTTCTTTTTTTGGTCACCAGGATGCAAGCCTTAAATATAACCGTGGCGCCAACTTGATTAGGACACCTCTTGAGTTTAGGTAGCAATGCTACGTCGAAAGTGCCAGATAGTGGCTGATAGTCCTGGAGGGTCGGTGACTCCTTGATATGGGAAGTCGAGCCCTGGGTGCCCAGCTCCTGCTGACGAGGGTCTGCCCGGCATTCAGTGGGTCCCGTGCCCCTCGGGGGCGGCCCGGGACAGAAGGGTGCGGGCTGGTGTCCACACAAAGCACTGTTCCTCAGCCGACCAGTCAGGGAGGGCTGGGTTTATTTGGGGGCCTGCAGGCGGCTAGAATAACCCTCCTCGTGGGCCCCCCCACGTGACGTGGCACGTTCCCGTCCTGCTAGGGCAGGGGGGCCACCCCCAGCGAGGACCCGCCATCACTGCCCCGGGAGCCTGCCCCTCCAGCGACCCTCACGGCCAAGGGGCGAGAACCTGCTGTCGGCGCTACTCCTGGGGCCTCAGAGAGCCGAAGACAAGCCCTCGACTCTGAACAGCAAGATGTGTGGGGCTAGGAAGCCGGCCAGGTGTACGTTCTGAGCCGCAGGCCACCTGGAGTGGCCTGACGCACAGTATTTCCTGGGTCACAGCGGATGAAGACTTCGGCCTAACTGACCGACCAACTGGGCCCCCCGCCCCCCCGAATTCACACCTGAGATCGACCAGCCTGTGGGTCATTAACCTGCAGATTTAATTCCCCGTGGTTGTTAAAAATGAGCGACGTGTGTCGCTGAAGCAAGACGCTCGAACGTGAACAGTAAACAGCTTGAAATCGTCACCCTGATCCACACCCATCAAAGCGTCTACGGGTACCGGCGGCGGACGGCCAGGCTCGCGTGACTTTCGGATCTTCCTCACCTGGCGTTGCCGCCACAGGTGCTGCGTCGGGGGCTGGGCTCCGCGTCTGCGTCGGCGTCGGACAGGAGGCTTCCTGGGCTCTGCAGCGAGGGAGAGGCGTGCGGCAGAGGGGAATGGGCGGGTCTGGGCTCCGTATCCCCAGAAGTTCTCCTCAGACAAATGTATTGATGGTCACTGGTTCTCTTGCCCGTCGAGAACAGAGGGAGGTTGGGTTATAAGTGAGGAGCAGCTTTGTTGAAATTACTATTAATTAAAATGATCAATATTACGTCTAAAAAGGATAGCTTTCAGGGAACAAAGTCGTCCTCTAGCTGCCGTGTCCACAGGAGGTCAGCAGGCTCACGGTGCCCTCGGGGGCGGGATTTGCAGACTTATCGGTGAGCTGCTAAGAGCAGGAGGCATCCCTCAGCCATGTTTGGAGGCGGCATTTGAAAAGAGGGAGGGAGTCAGCACGAAGAGGAAAGAGCCATAGCTCCTACCCCGCAGGAACACGGTCATCCAGGCACGGGAGCTGCTGGGGCCGCCCTGCAAAGTCAAACGTCCGGGTGTGCTCTCTACAACCTCAACAGAGACAGCAGAGACCAGCTACAGACTCATATGTGTGCAAGGTCCCCACTGGTCCCAGCTGTCCCTCAAAGAGGGAAACCAGCGTCCACTCTCAAAGAAGGGATTCGGAAAATGACGATCGCACAAATTCTCATCAATGTCCAGCACACAAACACACAATGTCCTTCTGGCACACACAAACGTCACATGCAGAGAGAGGCGTCAGGAAAGCGGGCGATAAAAGCTTCGTTTCCTTTCCTTAAAGAGAAGAGGTGTCGGGTGGTGGAATAACCTGGCTCCTTCGCTAAGGGACCCCAGTGCACCCCGTGCTGTTCGCCTGGGATGGGGCCGCCGGAGCTCTCGCTTTGCTGTGATTTACGGGATTATGTTACTAGGACGCGTTACGGTAGGAACTTCCAAAAGGACACATGAAACCCTCCCGGCACCCTCGACAAGAAGGGTTCATCACGCGTATCTGAGCTGGTGTTACGACTCTGAGTACCACACCGTGTTTATTTAATTGGGTGTAAAATAATCTTATTAATAGGAACTCCACTAATTCAGAGCTTATGGTATCCACCAGATCCACGCTAAAGCTGAAAAGTCACCGTCAAAAGTAAGGTTCCGGAGGCTTCCCTGGTGGCGCAGTGGTTGGGGGTCCGCCTGCCGATGCAGGGGACACGGGTTCGTGCCCCGGTCCGGGAAGATCCCACATGCCGTGGAGCGGCTGGGCCCGTGAGCCATGGCCGCTGAGCCTGCGTGTCTGGAGCCTGTGCTCCGCAGCGGGAGAGGCCACAACAGTGAGAGGCCCACGTACCGCAAAAAAAAAAAAAAGTAAGGTTCCGGGATGAGCTGAACGAGCTCATGGATCGCGGCTCACGCCATCACGTGCAACCTCGGTTCAGACCTTGGCTTCTCTTCCGACGGCCGACCTGGGCCAGCTTTCCTGTGTGATTCTTGGAAGACGCCATAAGATTCTGCTTTCGGACCACAGCCTTTGGAGTCTGTTCACATCTTGTCTCGGCTCCAGGCCCCTGAGGCACTGCCCTGTTTTTGTCCAAGTAGGAAGTGAAGCCGAGGAGAGGCACATCTCCTGGAGCGGCTGGGAGGGCAGGCGTGTAGTCGGGCCGCTCGGAACGGCTGCTCTCTCACTCTCTGTACGTCCCCGCCTCACCGACGCCCCATTCGTGACCGTGCCTGGCCGGCCCCTGGCCCCTCGCCCAGCGACTGTTCTGATCCTCAGGCCAGAACAGCTCCACCTGCTAGTTTATTAAAGGGAAACATCTGCCCTCAGGTGATGGTTAACCTGAGGGTGGGGAGGGACCTACCCAGCTGCTGGTTTCCCTGGTAATGGACATCACCTCCCCTGTAAGCGGCCTCCTTCTCCCCTGAGTAGCTGAGACTGCTGCCCTGTCCCGCCTGCTGTCCACGGTGGCGGGGGGTGTTATTCCGGAACCCTTTGCCTCTAACGCGTAAGATCCCCCGTCCAACAAACCACTGTTTTCCCTGCCGCTGCCCCCGGGCTCTGTCTTGGGTCTCGAGGTGACGGCAGGGCCCGCAGGCCTGCGGGGTGCAGCCCAACGGGGCTTGAGCTGCAGGACTGTACCTCCCACCCCTGCCTGGGGCGCCTCCTCCGTCAGCGTGGGAGCCCTTCTGGGGGAGAGGCTGAGTGTCAGCTCCTCCGTGGTGGTGAGGAGTCCAGCCTCTGAAGGTAAAGATAATCATATAAACGTTGCCGCCATGGTCCTGGTGTCCTGTTGCTGGCCGAGCGTGAGGTCGGCTTCCCCGGGGGCACGGACAGAGCGGCCTGAGCCCGAGAGCTGCATGGCTCGGGTGCCCACTGGGGTTTCTTTTTTAATAGGAAAATATAACTTTAATAAGGAAACTCAAGTAGGGTAGGAGTGATCTGGGGACAACGGCGATCCCCACGTGATGGTCTGCTTTTCCTGGAGCAAAACACTGCAACCAGGAGACGGAAAAAGGGTCCAAGAGCCTAGTAACCTTCACCTTCCAAGGAAGAGAAGGAGGGATTGGTGAGTCTCTCAGAGAAGAAATCAAGCGTCTTCCTTCCCCTGGAGCTTGCAGTGGGCGCAGGGCTTGTGGGGTTCTGGCATCGGGGGAGGGCTGCACCCCATTCCAGTGACCAGTGAGGGTGGGGCCCCTAGTGCCAACCCACCTCCCCCAGGCCTGGCTCGAGCCCGTGAGGCCACGACCGAGCCGCCAGGGCCTGACGGCCAAGACCAGGCGAGGCACTGGCGCGCACCTGCCCTTGGGGGCTGGTACGGGGGCCCCAGGGGCACAGCCCGGAGCGCGGGCGTACTTGGCCGCATTGCTGTTAAGGTGACTTGACGCACAGAGTCCAAGGTCGGAGAGGCTGTGACAGCAGCTGCCTCTGGCGCCCTGCCTGCCCCACGTCTCGACATTTTAGCCGCTTCCTCTGGACTCAGGTATCTGATCACTCAGAAATCTGACTGAATTGTCAAGGAGCTCTTTCCTAATCTATCCATGTTTAAATTATCTGCACCTGGAACCCTGGCCTGACTGGTTCCATCATGCTTGACCCACAGGAGGTGCTGGACACACAGCAGAGGGACAACACACCCCGTGGTGACCTTATTTCAACAGTGTCACATGGCCAGCAGTGGCCTGAGGGAGCTGTGCTGGGGTCCAGAGGTCCTGGGGGGGCAGCCCCCACCCCCGTCCTGGCACCGGCTCAGGAGGGCGCCCAGGTCCCTCTGGTGGTCCCGGCAACAGATCCCATCTTGTGTGCCCTGGACCCCCTTCCTCTCTGTCCCACCTCAGTCTCCAAACTCAAACCCAGTTCCGGCAGGAGGAGAAAGGCAGGAGCGGCAGGAGGAACAGCGCTAACCTCCCAGCAGCCGGGCTGGATGAAGGTACCATCCACTCTGCCCTCCAGAGCTGGCTCTGCTTCAGAAAGGAACCCAGCACGTGCCTGGCACTGCAGTTGCCAAAGCTCTGAAGGTCCCGCCTGCGGAACCCTAAGTAGCCACGTGCAGGAAGACGCCCTAGTGCAGTTTCAACCACGGGAAGCCCGGCCGCGCAGCCTCACTGGCCCTGTTACCTGTCAGCACACGGTCACACAGGGGCTGCTGTGGCACCTGCCCTCACTCAAGAGAGAAGAACCCTCTTCCTTCTTCCACAGACGCACAGACAACCTCATCCCGTCCCACACGAGGCCTGCTTTGTTCCTGCCTCTGTTTCCCCAGCTTTCTCACCCAAAGGAGTCGCGGCAGGAGCTAACACATGTGTGAAAATTGTGGGATTTAGGAAAATTGTTGAACCTGGAAAGTGTGACAGAAATTCTAGGGCAGCATCTTCTAAGTAACGCTTACATTTGGTGGGGGGAAAATCACCATTTTCTGGCTAACTGACCCTCTTTGGTGACATCACAAAGTCAGATGGTCCTGGGACTAATTTTATTACCTCTGAATGACCCCTTTACAGCAACAGAAACGACCGCCAGGCCTAGTTCTCCACAGCCTTCAGATGTGGCCCCTCTCCTGGCGGGGGGAGCCATGAAAGTTCTTCTGAGGAGCAAGTGCACGGCCACCAACGGGATGGAGGGGGGCTGACCGCTCCCCGGACGGCACTGAGATGGAGGGTCTGTTTCCCAGGCCCTTCCTTGGCCCGAGGAGGCTGGACTAGGGGATTTTAGCATTTGGGTTGCCTTCTACCCTCAGGACAGCCGGCACGCTGGTGGCAGAATTCAGGACCCAAAGCTTCTGGGGTCAGACTGAAACCGAAGCCATGGTGACCAGAGGGTCGGGTCAGCGGGGACGAAGCTTCAGAGGAATCAATGGCCCGAGTGCCGTGGCCCACGTCCCCGTGTCCCTGGTCCCACGTCCCTGCATGTAGGCTGCACGTCCGGGTCACCAGCCTGGGCTGCTCTGAGCAGAGCCTGACCTCGCCTCCTGCCACCTCCTGGAGGTCCTTCCCTACCTCCTTCCTTTCTGACGCTCCCAGGCCTGTCACCCACCTTCCACCAACCTCCCCTGGCTCTCCGGGCAGGTGACTGTGCCACCCCCCACGCTCAGACCCAGGTGCCCTGAGCCCCATGTGGACGACCAGCTGGACCTGGTCCCCAGCGGGCACATCAGCCCCCCCACCAGCCCCTCCCTCAGGGTCCCCTGTCCTCCCGTCCCGCCTTGACCTCACCCCACACTCTGACCCCCTTCTGAGTCCTACGGGGTCCCCTGAGGACCCTCAAGTCCGGCCCCTCCTCCTCTCCCGCCGCCTCACCCTCAGTCCACCCTGGACGTCTGCCACGCTGGCCCCACGGCCACCGGAACAGGCTGAGCTCACGACATGGGTGCCTACAGAGTCTGGGTTCAGCCAACACCACCACGCTCCACGGGCGGCCTCGAGGGTCCAGGGGTTCACGCACTTTCCAGGCTTTCTGGCAGCTGTAATCTTACCTGTGACGCTCAGAAATCACACGGCTATCACCGCTCTCAGGCGCTTAGAACCAGACGGCACCGCACAGAGTTGGGGTGGAGGCGCGGGGAAGCAGTTCCTTCCTCCCGTGACTTGGGGTGTAACCGGGAAGCTGGCGCGGGGCTGTGGGGCCTCGGGGGCCAAGAGCGGGCGTCACAAGTGGGCACCGCACGTGCCACTCACAGGTTCAAGCCATTGCCGTATGATGACGCTCACATGAACGTTGAAAACTACGAAGTGACTATTTGGGGAGATACAACTGGGCACACGGAGAGCCCCAAAGGCCCCACCAGACATGCTGGTGCTGACGGGAATCAGCGTGACCAGTGCACGAGGTGACGTCCAGTCAAGGGCGTCCCTCTGCCACTCTGGTCAGGAAGAAACCGAACTGGGGAAAAATCCCACCCACAGCAACGGCAACCAGAGAAACCCAGGCAAGGTGGGTCGTCTATGAGGGAAACACAAAGCTTTGCTGAAACACTTGAAGCGAATCCTTCAAAAATGGAAAAATTAATTACACTGCTGGACTGGAAGACTCAGTGGTGAAAAGCCACTCATTACGGAGAACATATAATTTTAATACGCTCGTGATGAGAATCCGATCGGGTGAGTCTCGATAAGCTGGTTCTGAGAGATCCTTGGGGTTCAGGTCTTAGAAGAATAAATGTTTAGGAACGGCCAAGAAATTGAGGGGAAGAACGAACAACCTGCTCTGCAGATATTAAAGTACATAATCAAATACCGAGGTGGCATCACGCCGGCGTAAGAACCAGCACCTGGATCGGTGGAATAAAACAGATTGTCCAGAAACAGAGCGGATCACACCGGGGGATTTAGTGATAAAGGCGGCGTTTCACACCAGTGGGTAATGAAGGAACGATCCAATAAATACAATTGGGAAAATGAAGTATCCTTCCGTAAGAAAATAAAGTGAGATTCCTACCACATTCCACGTGAAAAATTAGATGGCTCAAAATCTAAATGTAAAAAACAACGAACTACAAAGCAATTAGCAAGAAGTGTAAAATACTTATCTTGGGGCTAGACTGTCACAAAACCTAAGCTATTCTTACGAATCTGTAAGTCTTAAAAGAGTACTATTTCCAACGTGCAAATGGCTTCTACAAATCAGCAAAGAAAACAATAAAAGAAAAGTGAGCATCGATTATGATCGAGTAAAGAGTAGAAGACACGAAGGGGAAATTAGTGCGTGAAAAGACGCTCAACTTTGTAATAATTACAAAATAAACACTAAACGATATTTTGCCCACCGCACTGGCAAAAGTTAAAAAGCTTGATAATATCTTTTTTTTCCCGTATACTTCTATTATGTGTATAAATTGGTAAAGCCCTTTTGGAGGGTAATTTGGCAATAAAAATGCACATACTCTATGAGCAAAAAAAGTCCCATTTCTTGTAATCTAATTTACAAAACTTATAGCACAAATGCCTATATCTGTACAAGAACAGTAACTCCAGCATTGCCTGCAACGGCAAATAAACAAATAGGAAACAAGCCATCACGGAGGGTATTTCAACGTTTCGTTCTTAAAAAGGAGCTGTGTCTCTAGGTCCTCACTGGGAAAGATCCATACGTGATTGCTTGTTGGTAAGTCTTTCAAGCGAATCGTGGAACAATAGCTAACGCCCAATCTCACTTTTGAAAACAAAACAACAAAATCTAACAAGAAACAATGACCCAAACCCATGTACCCGAGCACTGTGTGCATGGAGGGAACGCAGACACACATCCCAGTGTGTGCTTCTGGGGGCTGCAGTGCGCAGGGGTCACGGGGTGAGACCCTCAGAGCCTCACGCACTCCGTGGAGTCTGACCGTGAGGGAGGGTGAAAGGCTCGTTTTCTCCTTCTGTTTGTGTTTTTGATAGTTTTTGAGCCACAGAGAAGCCGAAAAGGCAAGTGCTCGGCTGCCTCAGGTAAACGAGTGGTGTGAGCGGTGTGGATGCAGGTCCCGCTCGGGGGAGGCGGCCGGTGTGCAGAGACACTGCCTGCCTTCGCGGAACAGCGGAGGTGGCACCGTGTGGCTTCAAGGCCAGGACGCGCGTGGACGCCGTAGCCTGGGGGGCGCTGGCCCCAAGGGCGCGTCGGGTCTGGCGCGGGGCCCAGGCGTCTGCCTGCTGGGCTCAGGGGCCGAGATTCGGCGAACACTTTCTCCCGCTCCCTCGAAACCTGAGTCCCACACTGAGCCCAGCTCACGGGGACAAGAAGAGCTAGAGCCACCCCTCGGGCTTTCTTTATTTTCAGATAAACAGCCTTTCAGCCAAGACCTTCTTGGCTTTTAAGCTAATCTGGCAACAAAAAGAGTATTAGCTGTAAGCTTGCTCAGAACTTCAACAATTCTTGGTTTTGCTGGAAACACAGATTATTATTCTAGGAGCTTTCTGTTGCCAGATCACCTTTCTCGGAGACCTGACCTTTGAAACAGGCCTTACACCCAAGCGTGCCCTCACCTGCCGCCCGCCTGCCCACACTTCCCTTGTTCCACGTCCCACAGTCAAAGTGGGCAAGGGCACCCCCCCGGGCGCCCTCCCCGTCTGGGGCTCCTGCAGGCTACCTGCTCTGCACCGTGGCCTCACCTCCCACCCGCCCCCGGGCAGGCAGCCGAGCACGGCCCACATTCTCTGCTTTCCTAAGGCTCAGAGCGGAGCCCACGCACTGAGGGAGAGGCTCAGAGGTACCGCGGGGTAGGGGTGGACTGAGTTGCCATCCCAGGCCAGCCCCCGGCCAGGGCCTTAACCTCCCCCTACAGAGGCACTCCCTCTCCCGGGCTGTCTGTGGGGGGAGAGGAGAGGGGGCTGCGTGTGGACCAGGAACAGACCGCGGGCCCGTGCCAGGCCAGGTCTGGACTTCAGCACAGCGGGGGATCCTGGGGGCTGGAGAAGGCGTCCGGCCAGGGCACGGCTCCCCGAGCAGCCAGGGCGGCTGTGAGATCCCTGTGCTCCCCCAAGCCCACCAGGAGGACCTGGGGAATTCCAGGTGCTCACAGAGCAGCCCTGAAGTGATTGAATGAAGCTCGCCCCTCGGCCTGCCAAGCCCCCCGGAGCCCCCTCTGCTCCCGCATCCGGATGTGCAGCCTCAGGTGTGCGGGGCCCTGGGAGGTGTGACTTCCCACCGGGAGAGCAGCAGGGCAGGGAGCCCGTGCTTTTCAATGACTGCAGGGGCTTCGGCACTTCTTACCCGTGAGCTTTACGTCTTAAAGCATTGCTGGCGATTTAACATAAGAAATCAATGAACACTCCGTTTTAACCGCAGAGGATCAATTTCTCTGTCATGCTCACACGGCCACTGATGCAGTTTTAAAACCCATCACTTCTTTCTAAAGCAGAGCCAGGGACTTCGGTTTGAGATTAATCAGCAGTGATGAGCTTAAATAAATGAGATGAATTTTCTATATATCTTGTAGGGTGAGTTTTGGCTCAAATTAATGGAAGCCCTTTGTGCGGTGCTGGGTGGAGGTGGGGTGTGCCTGTGAGCTGCTCTCTGGGGCCCTGGGGACAGCGCCCAGCTGCACGTCTGCAGTTACATTTGCACAGCCAAGCAGTGTGTTTACTGAAAGTGAATGTCACATATGAATAAAGACTGCAAGGTTTTCTGGAGAAGTTTAACTGGTACTTTACGTGAGACTGCAGACCTCGGCCTCCAGCTCAGCGATGGCGGTGGTGGTGGTTCCATTTGGGGGCTCCCCGGGCTCCCCTTTTGTGCTAGCGCTGCAGGTACTTGTGTTTCTGTGGGTAGAATTTTCACTCTTGAGTCGTTCACGCGTATGGAAATCACAGCATCAAACTCGGGGCAGGCGGGGCTCCGAGGGTCCTACATGTGACACCTCCGTTTCGGTTTCTCTTGGGGAGGTGATGGGAGGGGCACGTGTAGTTGGATCCGCGTGAGATTCCATCAAGCCCCCCTGAGCTAGGAGAAGCAAGAGACCACTGTCCTGCTCGGAGACCGAGCCGTGGCTTCCGTGGGGTCGCACGTGCTGTCAGCAGCCCCAGCCTCGAGGACACACCGTCACTGCAGGGTCGCTGGGCCCTGGCGCCTGAGCCCAGCAGCACGTCCACGGCCCCGTCTTGGCCGGCAGGCCTCCCGCCGTCCCACGGAGGCCACGCACTCGCCTCTGCACGGATGCCCAGCCTGAACCCACCAGCGTGTCTGAGAACGCACGTGACCACAGACGCTGTCCTTATACCCCGCCCCGCGCCGGGCTGCTTGGCCTCTGTTGGCTTGTTTCTTTCTCTTTCTTGCTCTTTGTGAATTTGCTTGTCGTTTATTCTAGAGCCTTTAAGACCGCCCACCATGGGCCAGGAGCATCGCGGGGGGCGCAGAGAGATAAATGTGGCACCTTCCCGCATCCACCCGGGGCTGGCTGTGGAGGGCAGTGCTTGGGGAACGGCTTGGCCTCCGAAGTCCCCTTGGAGGCCGCGGGTCGACGTCAGAGGTGGACAGGCCTGGGCTCCAGCCCTGGTGTCAGTGCTTCCAGCCGCTTAATCCTCAGAAATGTACCCAGTCTCTCGGGGCCTCGGCGTCCTCACCTGTGCCTGGGGCTGACGGAACCTATCTGGCAGCACGGCTTGGAGGGCACCCCTGTGCAGCCCGGGCCACAGTGCGTGCGGGGGGTCCACCTCCTTCCAGCCGGGGTGGAAGCGGGGCCCCTCCCACTGGAGATGGGGAAGCTCATCTGCCTCTCCTGGCTCCACGGCCACCGCCTTGCTGCCTGGCAACCAGGCCCAAGGTCAAGGCTCTGGGAGTTTCTGAGCCGCCCCGGCTGCCCCGACATCCTCCAGGCCTGTGGCGCCCACGACTAGCGGGACAGAGCCAGGCAGAGGAGGGGGCCCCAGACGCAGCTCCCCCATCTTCGGGGCCGGCATGTGTCTGAGGCACAGTCCGTGCGGAGGGCGCTGTCGGGCAGCGTCTCGGGGCTATTCTGGGCTTCCTGGCCCCGGGTCTCACGACCAAGGGAGCTCGCACCTCCCTGCTCTAGAGCCCCCTCCCCTCCCGCCCCAGCTCCACCGCGGGGTCCCTGCCACCCCACCCAGAGCCAGCTGCTCAAGCTGCCTGTGGGTGCTGGGGCACCAGGGGGACGGATTACACGCCTGCGGTGGCGGTGAGCTGTCTCCCCCGAGAAGCCGTTGTGTCGTCCTTTGAAGCCGCGCTGCTTTGGGGTGAGTATGATGGTAGCAACCCCTCCTTGGCCCTGTGAGTGACAGGGGGCAGCTAACCTCAGGACTGTTCCTCAGCTCCGTGTCTGCTCCGTTCGTGTGTTGGGATTTCACTTCTTCATTGCTGATACGAACACACAGGAAAACCAGAAAAGGAATCAGCGCCTGATGCATTCTGTATATGTTTTTATCATGTTATTTATTCCAAAGTAGCCCAAGGAGCATGAAAAACACCCAGCCCGAAAAAAAAAGAAATCTGCTGTGGGCTGTGGGACCCCCTCACCAGCAGAGTGGTGTTACCTTTCTCCTCAGGCACCTTTCCCAGCTGAAGCCTCTTTGAAATAACACAAGCAGAATCACAAAGCACTTGACAACCCTGCCTGTCATCGTCCTGCCAAAGCTCAGCTCCACCGTCTCCCTAGAAAGGTTTCCAGGCCCGAGACACCAGTGTGTCCGTGACTGAGGTGGTGAGACACACCTGGCCACACCCGGCCACACCTGGCCGCACGGGCCCCAGAGCCAGGGAGGGGCTGGGCTCTGTCTAAACTTCCCAGGTAGCCGCACTGGAGCCGAGCTGGAAGCAGCGCTCCCCTCTCACTTCTTCCCCAGCTGCTCTTGGTGGACCACAGGCCACTCCTCCCGCATCCCCAGCACAGGGGCCCAGGTGGGAGGAGTTTCCAAAAGAAGTGTGGTGGCGTCCCTTGGGGGCGGGGTGTTCCCGCCGGTGCGGTGCGGGGGTCCCCTGGTTCACGTGATGACAGCTGCCTGGCTCCTCCGTGGAGCCGTGTCCCACCTGCTGCCCCAGCCCCTCGGCCTCGTGGGAGGGGCCGGCCCACGTGCAGACCCCCGCTGGGTGGTGCGAGGGGCCCACCGCCCGGCTCCCAACACGGAGCACAGGAAGCGGGGGCCGGGAGCACAGCTGCAGTGGGAAGCAGAGGCTCTGGAGGGCGTCCGCAGAGCCCTGGGAGAGCTCTTTCCAGGGGCACTGGGCGCCTCTTGGGTGCCACGGGTGACCGGACAGGAGGACGGGTTCCCGGGTCTGCGCTGATGGGTGTTTCTCCACCGCACAGCCGGCTTCCCTGGGTTCTCAGCAGGTGCTCAGCCACCCACCCGGGCGTCGCCCGCCCGCAGGTGTGCCCCCTCCCCCCAGCCCCTCCCTGAGGCGGCCGGTGCACAAGCGCCCGAGTGGCAGGCAGAGCCCGGTGGCCTCTCAGCCCCCGGGGAGCACCAGGCAGGCCTGTGATCCCTGCGCTGCGTTCTGAGTCCCCACCACTGGGAGCCGGGGGGCCGGGGGCAGTGCGGCCCTCTCACTCTGTGCGGTGAGCTCAGAACCGCGAGAAACTAAACCCCCATCCCACTCTGGGCCCGAGGGGCTTCATCTGGGGGACAGGAGGGTGTCACGACTCCCCAGGAGACTCACGGGTGAACTTCAGAGATTCCTGTAACTCCTAAGACTGTATGCAGAGTTTTGTTTGTGCATTTTCCTACGAGAGACCATAGCTTTCATCAAAGGGACCTACGGCTCTCCTTCCCCCCAGATTAAGACTCAGAGCCACTCCCTACAACGAACAATACTCTATCCAGCTCTCATTCAGATCTGACGAAATCAAAAGCTTTACAGACAAGCGAAAGCCAAGAGAATTCAGCACCAGCAAACCAGCTCTGCGACAAACGCTAAAGTAACTTCTCTAGGCAAGAAACACAAGAGAAGCAAACAAAAGAGGAAGGGAAGAAAAAAGACCTACAAAAACAAGCCCAAAACGATTAAGAAAATGGCAATAGGAACATACATACGTATCGATGATTACCTTAAATGTAAATGGATTAAATGCTCCAGCCAAAAGACACAGACTGGCTGAATGGACGTGAGAACAAGACCCGTACGTATGCTGTGTCTACAAGAGGCCCGCTGCAGACCTAGGGACACGTCCAGACTCACAGCCACTCAATCAACCAGTAAGTCAGCACTCACTCTGCACAGCCCAGGCTTTGCCGCTGGAAGTGACGCTGGTCTTCCTCAGAACAAGTCATGTGAGACCGATTGACGTCCTTCCTTAGGACGAGAAGGAGCTGCCCTGTCCTGCTGGTGCCACGCTCTCCTCCAGGACCTCCTGCCAAGGCTGGCCAGCACACACGCCGCCTGGCGGCCCGGGTGCCAAGCTCCCTGCTGGCCTCGCTGACACTGCCCAGCTCCGCCGGCCCCCGAGCCTTAAGAGTTGGAGCTGAGTCCCAGAAGGTGAGCATCTGGGGACCCCTCGGGGGATGCTCAGTCCCGCACAGGCCACACCTTCCTGGTGGTGACCAGTCCAGGGCTAGGACTGCCAGCCGTCGCCCACTCACCAGGGTGAGCCCCCAGAGGCCTTGGGAAGCCCACTGGTGTAAGTGAGACCTGCTGGGTGAGGCTTCCGGGCCGAGGCACCACCCAGGGCAAAGGACAAAGGGCAAGAGGCTCCCAGCAGGGTCGTGGCTGCTGCCCTCACACCCCTGACACAGGGAGACGGGAACACAGCACTCGGGGAACCAAGCGGACAGCCTCTCTGACCTCCTGAGAAATCCTGATTCGTCTAAGGAAGCATAGTGACGGCGGGTGACACAGCACAGGCACCGGAAGGGCTGGTGCCACCTGCAGTCCGCAGGGTGACCGAGGGCGGGTCATCTGGGGGCCGAAGTGCATGTAGCCCCCAGTCCCCCCGCCCCCGTCCCTGCTGCAGACAAGTGGCCAGGACAGTGTGGGAACCAGTGAGCACACGTTCCAGCTGGGAAAGAAGGTCTCACCCAAGTTACAGGGAACGCCAAGTCCCATGGGTTCTCCATCTGAATTACGTAAATCTACTCCTCAGACCCGGGACCGAACATCAGTCTCTAGGTTATCTTCTCTCCACAAGTACTGGTGAGGCATTCATGGCTTCTTTCTTTCCCACCGAACCTTCCTGACGGCGACAGACACGCCAAGCACGTCATTTTCCGGTCTGCTGATGGCTCACCCGATCTACGAGGATGACAGCCTTGCTTTGGGGCGTTTGGACCCCCAGTAGAACATCAACTAAGGCTTTTTTTGTTTTTTAATATCTTTACTGGAGTATAATTGCTTTACAACGGTGTGTTAGTTTCTGCTTTGTAACAAAGTGAATCAGTTATACATATACGTATGTTCCCATATCTCTTCCCTCTTGCATCTCCCTCCCTCCCACCCTCCCCATCCCACCCCTCCAGGTGGTCACAAAGCACCGAGCTGACCTCCCCGTGCTATGCGGCTGCTTCCCACTAGCTATCTATTTTACGTGTGGTCGTGTATATACCCACTACCACACGTAAAACAGATAACTAAGGCATTTTAACCCTCAGCCGCAGACGAGGCAGCTGCTTCTACAAGGGAAACCCAAAGGTTCCTGAACCGGCAGCTCCGGGCCTGTTGATGTGAAAAACCCTGAGGCTGTAAAGTACGACAGACTCTTCTCTACTTGGTGTTCTCACAGGTGACCGGCCCAATCAGGGGGCTGCAGGGGCTGCCAGAGCTTGGGCTCCACACGGCGATGTGTGAACGCCTGTAAATTTTACCGCCAGCCTCTGAGATGGTCACTACTATCGTTCCTGTTTATTGCAGAGGAGACCGAGGTCGGAGGATGAACAGGTGAAGATGTGACGGCTGCTCCAGGGAGCGGCTGGACGGGCTCCGGGAGAAGCTCTCCCGCCTGTGCTGTGTCACCACGCAAGGACGCCCTCCCTTCACTGGCCGAGAGGCTGGCGGTGGCTGCAGCCCCGCCTGCTGGCCCCCGCTGAGGACGAGACCCACCTGTCCACCTGGGGGCTGGGACCCAGCCCTTGACCGAGCTTCTGAACCCCAGGCCGCCTGGCACGGCTGCACTTGGGCTGACACACGCGTGTGAGACTCTCAGGAGGCCCACGGGGTTGGATGTGCGAGGAGGACGGGAAAGGCCTGGGGTCCCGCTCTGAGGCCTGACTCAGAGTCGCGAGGGCTCCCGGCTGCCCGACGGGACGTGCTCGGGGGGCACTTGGGTCTGCCCCTCCCGGGTCAGGACCGTGGAGCCCGCGGCGGGAGGGGGACGACTGGCTGCAGCCTCGTCAGAGCCGAGGCGGGGGGCAGCCCGGCCTCGGGGTCCTCCGTTCTCTGCTGGGCAGTCGCTCGGCCCCGTCCAACGTGCACCTGCCGTGTCCTCCCTACACTCCGTCCCTGTGGTGGGAGCCCACTGATCTTTCGAAGTCATCATTTAAACACGTCCCTCTGCTAACTGACCACCTCCTGGCTCTCAGCCTGTTGGGACAGAACCCGAAGCCCCTCGGTGCTGGGCAAGCCTGGTGACCTGCAGCTGCCTCCCTCGGGCCGCCTGCCTTCCGGTCCCAGCTGTGCCCGGTCAGACCCGACGTGGTCTCGGTGCTGCCCATCCTTGCTCTTCTCTGGGGGCAGGGGCTGCTTCTTCTCTTCACCCTGGTCAGGGGGCTCCTGCTGCAGGTAGCCTGTCTCATCACTGTTCTATTTTCTTTGAATCGCTCATTATCTGAAATAACCTCACCCGTCTGCTCGTTTAGAACGTGAGTTACATGGCCAGGTAGGCTCACCTGATGTGTCGCCACCTGCCCGCCTCCCCGCTTGACGGCATCTGGCATCCGGCAGCGCTGTCCCTGTGGGGTTGCCCGGTGTAGACGTCTGCGAAACACACGGCTTTCCCTGCTCTCCCTGGTTCATTTTAAATTGAATCAATACTTTGTTAAAGAGAGGACTTAAAAATAACCTTTAGAAATATGAACATCCAATTCACATTTTACCCTCACGGTGGTGTTACAGTGTGATCTGTGCGTCTCATGTGATTATGCGGTGCAGGTAGACGTGACTCCAAACCGAAACCGAACAAAGTTCAGTTGTTTTGTTTTTTTTTTCAAAGCACTTTGCTTTTTTTTTTTTTTAATCCTTGTGAGAGAGAACATTCTAACATCAAGTGGGTATGTGACTTGTGCGGAATTTCCCAGAAACCAGAGAGTGAAAAACCAGTGCTCAATTCTACATTTGGAACCAGTAATTAACATTTGACGTTCCGGTCTTCATTCATGAGATGTCTTAGAGACATCAGATGGCCCCCTCTGGGGACATGCGAGAGAGTTATCTCGGGGTGTTCAGGAAAGGGAGTCACAACCTGAGGACCTGGCTGTTCTGGCTTTATTGCATTCAGCCGTCACCTGTGGATTGCTTTCTTTCACATCCTTCAACAGCTTCCAGATTTCCATGGTAGACGTGTCTATCTTCAACCCGAATGTCTTTAGGGGGCCATTCTTCTGTGTTAAAGCCTCCAGGAGCACCACTACTCCACTCGGCCCCAAGATGTCCTGGCCCAGGTCCAGAGCTTCCGGGCTCTGCTTGCTAATAAGAGCAGAGGCGAGATCCTGGCAACTGAAAGGGGTGATGGAGCAGCCCCAGAGCCCTACAAACTTCAGGCTTCAATCTGGTTTCTTCAAAGCTTCAGAGAGAAAACACAATCCAGTGGCTGTGGGGTTGAAACCCAGGTCCAAGTTTGTTAGGCTGGAGTCTCCCTGGAGAAGATTTGAGATGTACTTGCAGCCATGTCTGTTTATGTTGCAGTGACACAACACCAAGGTCTGTAGTTGACATTCGGGGTGCAGAACGTCCCCTCACACAGAATTTTCACCCCGCCAACGCCAAGGTTGTTTTTGGCCAAGCACAGGTGGGTCAGCCTCTGGTTGACAATCAAAGCAGGAGACAGCTCCTCACAACAGGCTTCTGTAAGGTGACAGTTTTCCAATGACAATTTCTGCAGGAAACACACTGGGTGTCTCAGAGTCGAACACAGCAACTTGACACCCTCATCCGGAAACTCACTGGCTGTGAGATCCAGGCATTTCAGGGACTGGTTAATTTCCAGGGCCGAGGAGAAATCAGCCCACTGCTGAGTGGTGTCAGAACAAGATCCCAACCTCAGATACTGAAGTGTCACTGATTCCGCCGGGTGCCCCTCCCACATCAGTCTCCCAGCTTCTCCATCGTCCGGAGCAACGACAGTGAATCAGAATAAACACCACCACTTAGTGAGCACTGTTTTCTCCTTTCCAGAGAGGACCGTGGTGATTCATTCACTGGGCTCTTTCTGTCGTGAACGCGTCGTGAGAGTGACTCATTAATCCACTGGAGAGAGATGCCAGGCTGCCCTGGGGGAGGAGCCGCATAGATTTTTTTAAATGTCAAACTCCACATGCAAACAGCACAAATCCCCATTTCTGCCCCACTGGGCTGAGAAGTCTGTGGGTGACAGGGTGTAGTAAGAAACACAGATTTTCAGCCTGCTCGAAAGCCAACACTCTCTTGGAAGAAGGAAGGAGTGCGTGTTTTAAAGGCGCACAAACGGTTACTGACTCTGGGGACACTTGAGGCACATGTATTATCATCGCCAAATGCTATTTGAGAAGGGTTCACTGGAGGAGCAGTGGCGGTTGACGCCGCCACACAAGGCGGGTGTCACCGTGTTGCCTGGGACAGAAAGGGCCCCAGCGGCTCAGGTAAAGGGCACGGATTCCCTCCAAAGCAAACTGGCCTTATTGGAAACGTGCACGCTTTTATCGCTGTTGTGTAGTTATTCTCACCTAGTTTTGGAGACCAGACGTCTCAGACGGCTTTGCTGCAGAAACTGCGGGGCTGGTTTCCCTCTCCCAGCTTCCGGGACTGCCTTCAGGGTTCCCTCGCCCCCCCTCAAAGCCAGCGCCTGGCTCCCCTCCGACTCTGCCCCCTCCCGGCGGCCTCTCCCGTGTGCCCTGAGGACAGGTAACCCGGGATCTGTCTGCTTAGCACATGTAAAGTGCCATTAACCACAGGTTCAGGGTCGCACAGCAGGTCTCTGGAACTCTTCCGTCTTCACAATTGAGACTTTATGCCGCTGACGACTAACTCCCGTGTCCTCCCCTCGCCCCCGGCCACCACCGTTCCACCCTCTGCTTCTGTGAGTTTGACTGTTCCGGATACTTCACAGAAATGCAGTCAGGCGTATCTGTCCTGTGGCTGGCTTATTTCACTCAGCATCACACCCTCCAGGTCCAGCCATGTTGGCACCTGTTGCAGGGCTGCCTTCTTTGGGGGCTGAGCCACAGTCCGCTCCATGGGAACACCACGTTCTCTTCATTTGCTCACCTGTTGATGTCTCCATATTTTGGCTTTTGAGAATAATGCTGCAGTGGGCACGGGGGTGCAGATATCTCTTCAAGATCCCGATTCCAATTCCAAGCCTAAGTGGAACTGCTGGATCTTACGGCAGTTCTATTTTTCGTTTTTTTTAGGAACATACAAGTTTTGCTGCAATATTTTGTACCATTCTGCATTCCCACCGAGAGTGCACAGGAGTTCCAATTTCTCCATATTCTCGCCAACACTTGTTATCTCTTTTCATTTTGATAACAGCCATCCTAACAGGTATGAGGTGGTGTCTCGTTGTGGTTTTAATTTGCATTCCCCTGATAATTAGGCATATTTTCACATACCTGTTGGCCATTTCTACGTTTTCTTCGGAGCAGTATCTATTCGAGTGCTTTGCTCATTTAAAAATCAAATTATTATGATTATTATTTTGCTATTGAGTTGTAGGAGTTCCTTATGTATTTTGGATACTAACCCCTTATCAGATGTATGATAACATTTTCTCCCATTCAGCAGGCTGCCTTTTCACTCTGTTGATTGCTTGCTGTGTAGAAGCGTCTTAGTTTGATGTAATCCCACTTGTCTATTTTTGCTCTTGTTAGTTGAGCTTTTGGTGTCATATCCAGGACATCACTGTCAAGCCAAATGTCATGAAGCTCTCCTCTGTTTTATTCTAGGAGTTGTACAGTTTTTTGTCTTACGTTTAAACCTTCAACCCATTCTGAGTTGATTTTTACGTATGGTAAAAGATAGGGGTCCAGTTTCATTCTTTTCCACGTGGATATCCAGTTTACCTAACAACATTTATCGAAGAGACTGTCTTTTCCCCACTGGCGCCCTTGTAGAATGTGAGTCAACCATATACATGTGGGTTTATTTCCAGGCTCTCTATTCTGTTCCATTGACCTGTGGGTCTGTTCTTATGCCAGTGTCACACTGTTTAAATTACCAGAGCTTTGTAATGTATTCTGAGATCAGAAGCTGTTGCAGGATCTTTAATTGCATTCTGGGCAGGTTTTTCATGAGAGCAAAACATGCCAACTGTTTCTTTTGGTGTAATTTCTTCATTGCCAACTCACATTTTCCTTTGACGGTGAAATAAACATCTTCTAAAAGCCCCTCGAGAGGAGCTGTTGAAATCACTTGGTATAAATAGGTGCAAGAGTGGGTAATGTTGATGTATCCTTAACCTACCGAAAGTTGAAATAAAAGACCTCATTATGGGAAATTTAGAAATTGCAGTCTGGGATTCCCTAAGAAGCAGGCTCAAGCCCTTGGTCTCCAAATAGCCCACAGATCCTCGTCAAGTACACACCAGCCCCACTAGAAGAGGCTGCAGTGTCAGCTTGGTAGTGGCCAGCGACAAAGGTCAGAAAAGATGAATTTCCCAGGTCATGAAACAACTTGATACTTGTTGGGAATTGCTCCCAGAGGGAATTTTATGTTTCCAACTAATAGCTCACGATGAGATCATGATACGTGTAGGTGTGTACACACGCACACACACACCCTTCTCCCTCCTGCCCTTCTGACCCTACCAGGGGGCCAGCAGGTGCTGGAAGAGACCAACAGCCATCACTCGGTCAGAACTTGAAGACCTGACTCCTTTGCAGTCGTGGTTTTTGCTGAGAGCTCTGATGTCACCCCCTCCCCAGTCCCACCTGCAGCCCCAGGTCGGGGCCTCATCCAGGTGAGGGTTTGTTTTCTCCCCACTGTTGTTATAGTGATTCATGCTCTCTGTCCTCATACTGGCTTCCGCTGTCCTGGCTGTCAGAGTGACCAGAGGGTCCTGTTGGCCGAATCATCGCAGGGTGGTGGGGGCATGTGAAGCGCTAACTACCAAGATCCCTTCCCTTCAGCTCTTGAAAACAACAACAAAACCACAGGACGCAGCCGACAGCCGTGCCCACACGCTCAGATATGTTTTCCACGAATTCCAGAAAAATGCAAATTCCATTAAGAATTAAGGATCAGCTCTCCCTCTTTAATAATAATTATTAATTTCCCTCCCACAGGCAGAAGGTCTTTTAAAGACCTTCTTGTTTTGTTAAGAAGTGAAGAAAAAAATAGATAGAATATCAGCAATTCAAGGTTTAAAGAAAAGGAAAAGGACGTCAGCTTCTCAAGAATGAAAGATGGCTTATTCTCCAACATCCTACTTAAAAGTTCAAAGCACATTTTTCTTATAAATTAGGCGAGTGTAAAATTCAGGGAGATGGGAAAAGAAGAAATAAGATTTGAAAACATGCCAAGAATTTCAATGGGCAGCAGGGAGGAAAATCAGACGCACGGAACATGCATCAGACGTGCAAAGCTTGGCATTTAAGGTGCAGTAGAATTGCCAGCTGAAAGGTCTCCTGGCCTCGTTCACTGGGGGAGGGGGGCAGGGCGCAACATGGCTAATGTTTAAGAGAGAAATCTTAATTAATTAGCTCAACGATGTAACTTTAGTAAAAGAACCATATTTTGCAAAGGTGGAACAGAAGTAATTAAACCGGGAGGGAAACAGCAACGGGTAGAGGCCTATAGCGTGATCCTACCGTGGGTGCCACACACAGAGGGCCCTGGAGGGCAGGGCCTTGTTCAAAAGGGCCAGGAGGGCCCAGATGCGCCTGGCGAGTTCTGACCTGTTCTGCCACCTGTGAGGACACCATAGGCTCCAGAACCCTGGGGACCCCAGGGCTCCCAGATGGTGGGATCACGTCCAGCTGGGAGCCAAGGCCTCAGCGCACAATCCAGGCGATGGCAGAGCCCACATGGTTTGTGCCGGTCACTGTGGCTGTCCCAGGGCCCACGGAGGACCACCTGGTTCGCCACGCGGAGAGGAGCACACGCTGGAGAGCAGAAGGCGTGAAAAACGTGTACACACGGGTGTATGTTTATATGTATGCGTGCGTGTGTGTATATATGCACGTGCATAAATGCGTGTGTACGCATGCAGGTGTGTATAAATGTACGTCTGCACATGTCTACACACATATGCACACGCATGTGTATGCGTGTATAAAGATGTATGTGTGCACAGGTGTACAAATGTATAGGTGTGTGTCTGTGTGTATGCTTGCATGTATGTGTGTATGTGTAGAAGTGTATATGTATAGATGTGCATGTATATCACCTGTATACACACACACACACACACCCACACACCGCTCAGATGAGCAAACAGGCCGAGAGAGGTTCCGTACCCTAAGCCAAGCCCCTCAAGTTAGGGAAGGCAGAGCTAGGGTCTGAGCCAGGCCTGTTTGGTCCCAGAGCTCGTAGCCTTTGGAATAGTACACGGGCCCCCAAGTCTCCTCCCACTGGACGAATCCTGGGCCTGGAAAGGCCACCCCTGGAAACACCTTTGTGGAACGAGCTTCTGACGAAGCGCAGCTCTTGCCTAGGAGGGGTCACATTTTAGACATTCAGCATCTACCACCACTCGTGCTTCCTGAAGTATGGAATGTCGGTTTTAGGTAGACTGTGGACAATTGTTTTCAAATATGTGCTTCTTTTAACGTGTATCAGGAAAACACATTAGTGTATCAGAAACATGCTTTCGTGGACACTCCTGCTTAAGATGAGTACAAAGATTCTCAGACCTGAGCCAGTTTAAAGAGGAGACGCAGCAGAGGACCAGGTGTTTTATGATTCAGGGCAGGTGGGTCGCCGTGTCTAAGCGAGAAGTGTGGGAACCAGGTGGGCCGGACACGGGTCCAGATGGGCGGCTCCCCGTGGGACGAGGGGGGTTGACTTCAGAGGACCGTGTGGGTGGCACCGTGTCCCCCAAAGCCTAGGTCGGCATCCTAACCCGGGTCCCTGGGAAGGACCTTGTGTGGAGAGGGGGTCTCTGCAGGGCAAGTTTGTTAGGACGGGGCCATCACAGCAGGCCCTGATCCAAGAGTACTGGTGTCCTTACGAGGAGGGACACACAGGGAGAAGGCCACGTGAGGCCGAAGCAGAGACTGGAGGGAGGCGGCCACCAGCCCCCCGGCCGGCCACCCCGAGGCTGGGCGAGGCAGGAAGGAGGCTCCCTGGACCCTCTCGGCAGCGTGGCCCCCGACCCCGTGACCTCAGACTTGCGCGCCCCAGACCGCGAACTCGCGGTCCCCACGTGGGAGGTGGAGCCCGGGGTGGGGCTGGGGAGGCCGCTGGGAAAGCAGCTCGTGGGGCAGCAGGACAAGCGGGGCTGGAGGGGCCCGAGGGGGCAGCAGGGCCAGAGGGGGACTCTGGCCACGTCGTGACCCTGCCTTCCCGCTCCTGCAGCCCCGTGACGGGAGGGCTCCCGGGGGGTGACGCGGAGAAACACTGCCGGTGGAGGGGCGGAGAGGCTCAGCATCACGTCTTGTGACTTTTGCTGAGACGCAGCCTAGCAGCCTCACTGTTCCCAGTGAAATCCAAGAGGGATGCTCTGAACAGTTCCCTGGTAGGCTGCCGACAGCCAGGCGCGGGACGGTTCTGGCACAGACGCCCCCGGAGGCCCCAGGGCGGCCGTCCACAGTACGGGACCCGCGGGCAGACCTTCGGGAGCCTGACGCCCGCGGGGCCCAGGGCTGCTCGGCTGCTACATGGACCCCAGCCCGCCGGCCCGCCTTCACTCCCACACAGAGCGGCCTGGCCAGGGCTCGGGACCCCGGGGGACATGGATTTGGAGTCCCATCCTTGATCTGAGAAGTCGGAGTGGCTTTTGCAATCTGCCTCTAATACAACTATGTATGTTTTAGTATCAAATTAACTTTATCCCAAAGCTTCATGTGTACAAACATCGAATCATTACATTTACACCTGAAACTGACATGACGTTCCACATCAATTATACCTCAGTAAAAAGCAAATGTTTGTTCCTTCCTGTTACTGTTGGCGCGGCACCGCGTACCCGGGCAGGTGCCTCGAGCTTGTCTTGAGAATTCCGAGCTTAAAGGCGAGACATGGCCCGTGGCTGCCCCCCTAGCCCAGCCCTATCAGAGTGCCTAGTGTCGGTGGTGCCGGCCACTGCGTAGGGGACGCACCAGAAACACCTGCTCCGTGGTAAACGCCAACAGGCCTCGAGTTGGAGGAGCTGTGTGTGCAGACCAGCGTTTCACGTGCTCCGAAGCCCTGAGATTCAGGCTGTGAGGCCTAGGTCTTCTCCAGGGACAGCTTCCCGAGCGGAGATCCAAGTGGCTTAGGTTCGTTTTCCAAACCCACTCTCTCCACCTGCAGGAGGTAAGTCCTGTTTCCGTGTTGGTCCCGACTTAATGACCCAACGCCCATCTGTGCGCTGAGAGGCAGGCCTGGCGGGAGGCCTGGGTCCCACCTTCTCTCCTGCCATTGTCCCGCCCAGGCTCCAGGACCTGCGGGAACGAGGCCGCCCCCTCTTCTCCCACCCGAGACAGAGGACATGTGTGCTGCCTGCAGGGGGGGGGTGAGGCAGGGCCTCGGGACAACAGACAGACTGACGCCCATGGAACAGCAACCCTGTGCTGGGCCCCGTGCTACACCCCTAGTCGCTCACAATTTCAAATTTCTCTTCCCGTCAATTCTGCTAAGTACCTCGAGTCTCGGTTTTTACAGATAAAATACCCCTGACATTCAGACGGGTCAAAACATTTGCCCAAAGTCAGGTACCACAGACTTTCAGTCCCTCTGCTCTCCGAATGTCCAGCAAGGGCACCACACGGCCCTCACCAGCGCTTTGCAGACATGCTGAAACCACCTGCCCCGAGAATGGGTGAGGAGCTTTGAGGGTGTCATGGGCTGAACTGAGTCCCTGAAATTCACCTGCTGGAGCCCTGACCCCCCAGGACCTCAGGAAGTGACTGCACTTGGAGAGGGGTCTTTAAAGAGGTGAGGAAGGTAAAATGAGGGCACGGGTGGGCCCTGACCCAGTGTAACCAGTGTCTTTGTAAGAAGAGGAGATCAGGACACAGATGCGCACTGGGGGACGGCCGCGTGAGGACACGGGGAGGAGACGGTGTCTACACACCGAGGGGAGAGACCCAGGAGGAGCCGCCTCCTTACCAGGCCGATGTCCTCTGCAGACAGCCAGGCCCTCCTCCGGTGTTCTCAGAAGTTTAGAGATGCTTCAAACACCCGAGACGCCCTCATTCCGGCGCCCCCATGCCCCCCACCGCCCCCCAGGAGGACGAGCCTGCGGCCTCACTCTGTCTCCCACCCTCACGTGCAGAGGGGTTTAAATCTTCCAGGTACCCCTCAGTACAGGGCTTCCGTGGGGTGGGAAACAAATGCCTGTGGAGGTCGGACAGCACCTCCGAAGGCCAGGGAGTGTGGGCGTCCCCAGCCCTGAGGGCCGGAGCAGAGGCTTCGAACTGCTTCAGGTCGCTCTGGGCCCGGGCCCCACCGGCTCCATGCAGAGCGAGCCCAGCCCAGCCCAGCCCAGCAGTGGAGCAGCTTCCTCAGATCTGCCCTGAGAGCCTCCTGCACTGACCCCGCTAGTATGGTGGGATAATGGAAGTTGAATGGATTTGAGGCTGGGGCTTTCCATCTATCATTAAACCGCACTTTGGGCAACCCAGAGAACCGCTCTTATCAGGTCAGTGTTTCCCCGGAGGCATCAACTCACCCCAGCAAACCCAAACCTCGCCCCCCAAGTCCTCATCACCTTGGGACCCCGGGTCTTAGTTCTCAAATCCCTGCTCCTCCCCTTGGGGCTCTGTCCTCCTGTCGGCCTGTCCCGGGGCCTCCCGGCCTGGTCTCTCTCCGGACCCCACGGCCCCTTGGATGCTGACCCACCTCCCAAGTTCAACCTGCCCGAATCCACTCCTGCTTCCCCGACCCCCCTCGCCCTGTCTCCGTCCGCCAGACCCTCCGTCCACTGTCCAGGCCCAAACGCAGAGCCAGGGAAGCAGAGGCTGTTCCAGGTCACCATGGAGACCAGCGCCCCTCCCTCCCCAAACCGGCTCCCAGGACCCTGATGCACGGCCTGTCCTCATGCTCGGTTTGTGGGGAGCAGCATCCTTTTTAAGGGAAAGATACCCTTTGCCAGCCGACATAACAAGTCTTGCTGAGCTCGGCCCCTGTCCTCAGAACCACTCACGCCCAGCAGGGGCTGTGCATCCAGGGCTGCTGTTCTCCGGCCCAAAGCAGCGGGTATTTTTGACACCAAGTCACACAGGAGCGTCCGGTGGCCGCTGTGCCCTCGGGAACCCAGAGGGGCCGTGCGAGACCCCTGGGCTGGCGAGGCCGGGTGCCCTGGGTGGAGCGCACTGGTCAGAGTCGAGCCCACGTCTCGCTCAAGAGCCCAGGCGGGCCGGCCGAGGGCCTCCCAGGCTGGGGGGCAGGAGCCTTCGCGTGCGCCCGCCCGGGGCCCAGGCCCAGGAGGCAGACACGTGGGGAGCTGTGGCGGAGGGTGTGAGCCGACACTCCCGCCCACCTCCCGCAGACGCCAGGTGGCCTCTCGGCCCCCAGCTGTGCTCCTCTAGGAGGCGGGAGACCAGAGGCACCTTCCCCGGGGTCCTGGAGGGACAGCAACACCCCTCCCAAGGGGTCTCGTGAGCGCACGGGCAAAGAGCTCTTCCAACGCGCCTGTGCATACAGCATCAATGCACAGCCGAGCGGAATGATTTGGAGTTTTTCCTAATTGTAAAAAGAGAGAAGCTGCCAGAGGAAACCGGGGGGAACTGTGTTTTGGCTGAGAAACTTGCACGGGAAGAGAGGAGAGATGCCCACAGTCCTCCACGGTCAGCCCACGACCACCAGGTATCCAGCCAAGTTCCATTTAATTTCTAGTAAAAGAGGCCTGGAATTTCATCCGTCTGACCTACAACAGGGGAGAGACAGGGGTTCATGGAAATAGCAATTGAGCTCAAGGAAAAGGAACCCAAGGCGTTTACTGTCATCTTCCCTTTGCGTTGAGATTTCCCTTTGGAACCAATACTGTGCAAACTGGCATCAAAATGTGGAAAACTTGTCCCCGCCCCCCATCCAGCAACCCTCCATCTTTTGCTCAGAAGTCACAAATTCCTGTTCACTTTCCACCCTCATCCTGGCTGATCGTTTGAATCCGGCCCCTCACCTCTGAACGAGCATCTGTGATTTTAAAGAGAGAAAGCAGGTGCCTGAAGGGAGATGGTGCGGGATTACAGCAGCGATTCCGGCACCGCCATCGGCCGGGCACGCGCCGAGCTCCTTGCTCACATACGTGGTATTATCCCTCCAACAAGACAGCAAACCCATAAACACGCACTTTAGGGCCGCGAGTTGTCTCAGAGAAGGTGGGACGGGCCCTTGTCTCCGCCGGCTGGTCAGGAGTGGGGTTCCTGTCGGGGCAGCCGGTGCAGGGGGACAGCCTGGATGCAACAGGGAGGAGAAATCCGAGGGTACGAGAGCAGGGTGCACACACAGCGCGGGAAACGTGAGCTGCTTGTTAAATTCCACAGCTCAATCCGCGAAAGCTGATGATCCCACTTCTACACAAAAAGCCCAGGGAGATGCCCCAGGAGGAAGGTGAAGCTGCTTCCTGTGGGGCAGGGCGACAGGTGACTTTCCTTGTCCTCGTGGCCTGCGGGACTCTCTGAACGTCCCATGAGGATCCTGCATTACTCGGCGGTTAGACGGGGTTAAGGATCACGGCCACAGGGTGCAGGGGGGGGCAGGAGCGTGGAGGAGGGGTCCGTGTGCTCTGGGTGGTGGGGTTGCCCACCTTCCCCACGCGGCCGTTGTCCCCTCTGTCTCGGCACCAACTGCGGGGCCTCCCGGAAGGGCTCAGCTCAGCTCGTCCCACCCGGGACTTCTGCAGCACGGCCGTCTGTTTTATTTCATTTTCTTTCCACGAATATCTCAGCCCGTGCAAGCAGCCTCTGCAGGACATCTTCTGTAGGAGCTGGGAGACGGGTGGCTTCCAACAAGCGAGGCCACGTAGGGGGCTCTGACAATGGGCCTGGGACTCAGCAGACTGGGTCCAAACCCGCCACAGGTCAGCTCTGGGCTCGGAGGGCTCTGGTCCTCATCTGGGACGGGCACCGCCTTTCCCTGAGCCATGGGGAGGGCACACGGACACGGCCCTGCTGGGTTAGCCCCAGGGCCCTGTGCTGACCACATGGGGCCGAGTGCAGGCAGGACGGGAGGGGCAGACCTGGCTGGGGGCTCAGCTGGAGCACAAGGTGCCCCTGCCAAGATGGCGGGCGCTGGGTCTGAAAGGTGCCACGGGAGGGCTCGTACCGCGCTCATCAGAGAAGGTCCTGCGCCTGGACGCACCCCGGGGCTGGCCTCGTCTGCCAGCAACCACTGGTGAGACCCAGGCCAGTGCAGGACCCGGGTTTTCTCCCATTCTGTCTAGTTGCCCGTGGCAACGTGAGTCAGTACGGGGAGAGGTCACACAGAGGCGGAAAGATGCTCGCAGAAGTGCCAGGACAGGAGGACCACAGCCTCATGACGAGGTGATGCAGGAGCCGCGTCCACGGGTCCGGAGCGGTGGCTGGAGACGCCCAGGCCCCCCGGGGCCTCATGGCTCCCCCTGTGGAGGCGCAGGGCGCAGGGGTGATGCACACCCGGGCAGGGGCCCCAGGAGGAGGTGGTGACGTCTGCAGCCTGGTGGCTGCCACCCCCTCCCGTGAGAGCGGCCCCACTGTCCCCACCAAAAGGCCTTTCGCGACGCATCTGAGAAGGACTCACGTGGGGGCTGCTTTAGGGCCGGGGGGTGGGGGTGGGGGTGGCGGGGTGGGGGTGGGGTAACTGAACAACTGAAGTTGCTCCCCGTGTCACTGTCTACACGGTGAGCACACCTTCGGCTGGTGGTTCTCAAACCTGATCATGGCTCAGAACCACTGGATTCTGGTTAAAGCACCGATGCTGGGCCCACCCCAGAGATGCTGATTCACTGGGTCTGTGGTGGGGCCCGAGACTCTGCATTTCCCTCAAGTTCCTGCTGCTCCGGGGACCCACCGTGAGAACCACTGCCACACGACACAGGTATCCAGACGCCACCCCTCCTGTGCGTTGGTGCAGCTCTGTCCTTCCTAACAAGATGGGCCAGCCAGGGCCGCCAGCAACACCGCATTTCTGGGCCCAGCTGGCCCGGGCTTTGTCCCCAGGGAAGGCCCCGCACGCGGCCGGCGGCCCTAGGGGTCTGCTCTGCCTCTGCAGCCGTGGCTGGAGAGCTGCAGCCCGCGACCTCCTCAGGCCCCCCAGCTTCCCCTCCGTCCAGTGGGCAGAGGAGGGCGCACCCTTGGGCCCCGTGCCGGCCCCGCGCCCTCTGCTCGCTCCCAGAGCACATCTACGCAGCACAGACTGTGTTCGTCCCTGCGGAGGAAGTACGGCCAGTCAGTGGCCCCCAAGGAGTGCCAAATCCACATGACGGGATCTGCACTGTGCTGGACGCCCTGAGGGTTCGATGGGAGGTGGGAGGAGGTGACGGTGCAGACAGGGGCCTGCTAGGGGCCAGGGCTGGCAGAGCGGAGGGCGGGGCCTTGGGCGGGGTTAGGGTCCTGCACAGGTGTCCCTCCCTCCCTCACCATCGTCACCCTCAGACCCCCAGCCCCACACCCACGGGAATTCCATTCTTCAAAAACTGAGACATGAAAAAAGTGCAAACTTCTTTCAATCTTCAAACCGGTTTGGGGTCATAAAACAGTGCGAGACTCAGGCACTTAACTCCCAGCAGAGCCAGCGGATAGAAAGCTCTCTCCCCAGCTTTCAGTATTCCTTTCACTAGGGCTGAACGCTCACATGCAAATCATCACTATTAGCACCTGGCAGTGGGTGTGACCTCAGGGGACTCTGCCCTTGAGAACGGGTGGGGGGGTGTGGATCGCTCTGGTGTGGATCTCCCTCTTCCTCATTTTGGAAGGTGGAGGCGTGACCACAGGCTCGGCTCTGTGGTTTTCCTTTCACCTGGGATTCACCAGCTCCACCCGTTCTGCTCTGAGGTCGCCCACAGGCATGTTTAGGGGACGTGGCTGGCTGTGGGGTCCCGAAAGAGGCCGAGAGGGGTGACTGGGGTGGGGAACCTCGAACTGCCCGAGGGGCCTGGATGGTTCTCAAACCTGATCATGGCTCAGAACCACTGGAGTCTGGTTAAAGCACCGATGCTGGCGTGGCCCCAGCCCTTCCTGTCCCGAGGCTGCAGTTCTCCCGGCCCATCACCCGCTGTGACCTGGGCCTAGACGTGGGCTCTGTCCGTGGAAATTGAAGGTACAGCCTGACGGTTCCACTGACGTTTTAGTATTTATGGATCAACTTGGAGAAAACTTGTCACCAAGGCGCAAAAGCCAGTGTCCGTGGGTGTCGTGGGTTAAATTGTGTCCCCTCGAAAGATGTGGCATTTCTAACCCCCAGGCCGCTGACTGTGACCTCATGTGGGAAACAGGGTCTCTGCAGACGACCGAGCTGCAATGAGCTCCCCCAGGTGGGCCCTGATCCCACGTCACCAGTGCCTATAAAAAGGGACATCGGGACACGCAGAGGGGAAACGGTGTGGAGACACAGGGCGACGACACCGGTGCTGCGGTGGCCTCTCTCGCTCACGCGTGTATGAGCACACACTTACACGCACACGCTGACTCACACGTGTTCCTTCACGACCCTGCTCGCTGCGTGGCTGCACCTGTTTCCCGCCCATCTCGTTTCTTCTCCTACTGCCCCCATTTCAGGGTAAGACTTAAGACCATATTAGGCCCCTATTCATGTTAGTCAGAGAGAAAACATGAAAAGAAACCACCAAGAGAGTAAAATCTTAGCAAGGCTCCCACCACAGAGCACGTTAGGGCCTGATTCCCCTCCTTCCTTAGATTAAGTTTCCCCAGGTTCAGACAAGAGTTGGGACCAGCCTGATTCTCTGGGTTAGAAGAAAACAGCCTCTAATCATCACAACGTCTCACACAAACTGAGGCAATGGCTGTCCTTCCCCGCGCGCCCTGCAGTCCAGCTCCGGCTCCTGCAAGATGAGGGGCGGGGAGAGAAGGGGCCTCCCACCCTGGAAGTGGTCCTTCAGCCTCACTCAGAGCTGATGCAAGAGACAGACCCAGGCTTGCAGGGATGTAGTCCAGCCAAAGAAATTCAGATCCAGTCCGCTCCTGCCGGCAGGAGCCGCCCAGGGTGGAAGCCGTGGAAGTGGGCCCCTTTCTGAGCGACCCTGAGCCGCGACAGCCAGCTGCTCTAGGCCTCGGACCGCACATCTGAAAGACGGGCACTACCTCACGGACTTGGAGCATTTACTCCAGTGCTGGCTAAGGGCTGCCCGCGGGCAGCAGGACACGTACGGTACAAGCAGCACAGAGAAGCGATCACAGCTGGTCAGAACCAGAGGCCTTGGTTTCAGAGAGTTCGAGGTGAAGAACCGGAGGCTGGCTGCCTTATTTGGAGCAAGTTAGCGAGTTTCCTGAACCATAAACCAGACTTCCAGATCCCGAGTGCTGTGAGCGGCAGATTCTCCAGGGGAGAGTCGCCGAGAATCCCAGCAGTGGCGGGGCTGGGACGCAGACCCAGGAGGCCTGCTACCCCTCCCGGCAACAGGATGGCAGCGCACATGCGGACACGCTGATAACCTGCTTATGACGTTCTCCACCCATGAAAACCCATGAATAAAGAGCCAGAACGTCCGTCCCTCCTCCCTCCCCTCCCTCACTAATACGTCATCAAGCTCCCATCGCGTGGGTCCCCGGGGTAGCCACTCAGGTTCCCCGGCAGACAAGGCAGACGGGTCCTGATCAGAGCAGCTGCAGTCCATGGGAGACATCTTGAGCCCCGGGACAGACCACGGGCACCACCGAGACCTCCCTGGACCTGTGGCACCGTCCCGGCCGGGCTGAGGCCTCCTAACAAACCCCTCCAGAGCCCCAGCCCCCCTTTCTGGCCCATCTGGATACTGAGGGGTCTCCTCTTTGCCTTGGACTGCGTCTGCATTTGGACACGATCTGTGTTTCAGTGACTCACGTCAGAGTTCAAGTAGACCAAGGAGCCAGTGTGTGAAGCGAGCGAGCCATCAGGCAGGAGATGAGCCCGTGTGCACCCGCTCCTGGCCTGTCCGCCACCTCTCGGACTGGCAGCCCTGCCAGCCCCAGAGGGTGGCGCGAAGGGAAGTGGGCGGAGGTGGTCCAGAGCTCAGGCAGACGCCGGATGGAGGTTCTGGTTACTGCAGATGTGAAAACTTGAGTCAAACGTGTGCTTACGAGAAGTTAAACAAAACCATGCAAACTTCACTCGATGGCAGGTACCAACTTCCTGCCAAACAGCTGACAGGTTACAGGGGGAGCTCCTGGGTCAGGGACTCCTGATTATGCCCAAGTCAGGTGAAGCCGGGGACAGCAGCAGATGCATCCACGCCACGGAGAGGGGCTCGTGCAGCGCCGCGACCATCATCTCCAGGGGCAGGTGCTTCGAGTCATGAGTTCATACGAGATGGCATCACTGTTTCTTCAAAGCACATTTCTCCCTGCATCTCAGTTTTCATAATTTTCTAACGGAAATTGATTACATCCTCATCTCAAGACTAAACAGTATTTTAATTTCAAATGTGTTTGGAGCGCCTCCCTGCATGTTGCTCTCCTGATGCGTGAGGTGCAACCAAGCCCGGCATCCTCGTGAGCCACTTAATTTTGAAATACGTAATACATTTTTCATAAGGACGGCTCAATTTGTTGCCTTAGAAGTGTATTTTGAAGCATCCATGATAAACTGACTTCTACAAAGAGAAGCGATTTGAAGTCAAAAGCGAACATGTAAGGACTCCATCCCCAAAGCAACTGCTCGGATAGGCGCTACCTACACCCTGACTAAGGACTCCATCCCCAAAGCAACTGCTCGCATAGGCGCTACCTACACCCTGACTAAGGACTCCATCCCCAAAGCAACTGCTCGCATAGGTGCTACCTACACCCTGACTTTGTTGGCACACAAAAGAAAGACCCCATTTGAAGTCAAAAGCGAACATGTAAGGACTCCATTCCCAAAGCAACTGGTTCGGATAGGCGCTACCTACACCCTGACTTTGTTGGCGCACAAAAGAAAGACCACATTTTACGGTGGTTCACAAAGTTGGTTGGTAAGTAGGTGTCTTTAAAAATGACAAACAGAGCTTCTTCACGTCAATCAGGCCATGATCTGGGGGCCCTTCCGCGGTCACGCTGCCCTAAGGCACACACGTGACCACATGTGCGTGGGCAAGACCTCACCTGCCCCGGGCGTGAGAACCACCTGCTGGTGAGTCTGTGCCCCACAGGGTGTCCCCAAAGGAGGGCCGTTAAATGGCAGGTAAGCTCTGCTGTTCAGCGGCTCTAGCAAGACTAACAGGGAACTCTGGTGGAAGGTTACGTTTACAGAGGCCTCACTCAAACATTGAAAAGGACCATGCCTCGGAGCTGTGCCGCGTCTACAGCAGGGCCTGGAAGAGGCTCTACCGCAGGCCCTTGCTTGGGCGCTCGCTGAAGCGCCCAGGCCCCGACGGGACGGCGGGGAGGACAGCCGTGTCCCAGGGTTCCCCCAGAAGGGCCTGTCTGGTCCCCTTCGAGCACCTGGCCAAGGACACAGATTGGGGAGGTGCACACCCGGCCCTGGGCAAAGGCCATGCCGTCCAGACACCTGCCTTCTGTAGTATGATGGTGTCCTCCGCCCCTTGGAGCCCCTCCTCTCCCGAGACGTGCCCAGACAGGCTCTCCCCCTGGGAGGACAGCCTCCCCTCGGGGACACTCTCTGTCCTCCGGCTCCAAAGCGCCATGCCTTCTAGACCCCAGCGCGCCGGTCTGCAACACTCCTCCCACCTTCACCGGCCGGTCCCCTCGGTGTCCTGCCTGGGCCCCACGATAGCTCCAGCCTCTGTGAGACGAGGTGCTGGCATCTCTGTGCCTGCACGGCCACCGGAGACGCCACTGAGAACCTCAGGGCCGCACAGGCAGTGCCCAGCCTCCTCCACGTAAAGGTTCCCCACTCGGCCAGAAACAAGAGGCGCCCGGGGAGAGGTAGCAGGGCACCAGGGGGGCCCACTGTCCCAAAGTATCTCCGAGAATGCTGGTTAATTACCAAGGAGAGAAGGTTCCTTCCTAGCGGAGCAACGTGCCGGACCCCACACTCCCCAGGAGGCCCACTCGGCGCTGCCCAAACCTGGGGGAACTCACGCCATCCACCTCCCGACGTGGCGCCCCGGGGGGCACACGCAGACCCACGTGTGCAGCGCTCTAGCCCAAACCCTTCCTCTGCCCCTGAGCCCTGGGGGACCATCAGACAAACCCAGATCAAGACGTATTTCACAGGACAGCTGGCCCCGTGTCTTTAAAAACCGCTATATTAGGAACGACTAAAAATAAAACAGAATTAGAAGGTAGGAAGAGTGGTCCAGAATAAAGAAAATTAAGGAGGTGTGACAACAGGAAGCAGCACTGCTCCTTGATTGGAATCTGGATCAAAAGTGAAAGAGTAGCTATGAATAGCGTAATTGGGACAAGGCGGGGGAATCTGACCACAAACTGTGTTAAATAACATGACTGCGTCAATGCTGTGCTTTGGGGGATGATGTAGAAGAAGACACACGTTTAAAAACATATTTCACAGTGGAGTTTCATGTCTGGAACATACTTTCAACAATTTCATCCAGGTAGCAGATGAGTGACAGGGTAGATGCTAACGACTGGTGAATCTAGATGAACAGGAACGGGTGTTGACTTTACTCTTCTTTCAGCTTGTCTGCAAGTTTGAAATTTGCAAAATAAAATCGAGGGTAAAAGGAGAAACGTGCAGAAGCACTCCTCCTTTTTGTCACAAGCCGGGCTGGAGGGGGGAGGAGGTGCTGGGCACGGCTTCACGTCCTATGACAGCGCGGGACAGAAGCCACCACCGTAGGGACGGCTGGGATACCCGCTTGCGGGGTCAGCCCTCTCCCTGGCTTTCCTGTTGTTTCTTCAAAGCGTCTAACGGTGCAGATTGATGTTTTGAGGGAAGAGCTCTAAAGGGCTTGGACATTGGGAGCTCTCCTGGGGATGTGGCGGGAATCAGTCCTCACCCCACAGCACCGGGGGGATGGAGAGGGGATGGGGTGGGGGGATGGGGAGAGAGTGTAGGGGAACCCGGAGGGGCCAGAGCTGCCTTCACCAGGTCAGACTTGGGAAGACACTCAGCCCTCAGGAAACCACCCTGAGAAACGAATGTCCTCTACTGAGTTCCTCTCGGCTTCGGGGCTTGAACAGAGGCCCAGGAAGGTACGGGTGCAGCCCCCAGGCTCACGTCCCCTTACAGGTGTCACACGTTGGAACACACAGTTCGTCCCACGAGGCAGCTGTTGCCGCCAGAGTCGGAATTGAACCTGAAACACAGTGAGGGTCACGGTTTGATCCAGCGGAGTCCTGAAAGGGGCACGGACACTCACCCCCGCGGCGGGCTGTGCTTGCTGACCAAGTGGGGGGAAAGCTTCGCGCTCCTGCTGGCATTTGTACGGGCGCCGTGGCCGGGCGGCATGAGAGGTGTGCTCGGTGTCTGGCGCCTCCGTTAATTCCCTAGGATGGAAATGGCTCCCACGACCATGTGATTAATTCTCCTCCGGTCTCCCCAGAAAGGGAACATCCGGGCCTGCCAGGCGGCTCCGACGCTTGGCCAGCCCCCAGGAGCTGGGGTTTGGGAGCCACTTTAAAACCGTGTTACCAGCGTAACTGGCGTCAGGCTCGGCGCCGCCTCTTATGTTCTGTTTTATAAACAGGCGGATTATTTCAGATTGATCAGAGGCGACTGCATTTTGCAAATTACCTTGTGCTGTGACTGTTTCACACTTTGCTAAGTGGGCTCTGCGGATGCAGCGGCTCTAATCCATTTTGGGCTGTTAAGGATGGCTGCATCTTTGTAAACTGGAGACGGAAGGCTTTTGTTTTTATTTTCAATACGAATTTGAGCAGCAGGTGGAAGGCAAGGAGGTTCGGGGGCTCAGCTGAGCTGATCGACGTCCCCACCACGTCCAAGGACCCATATTCTGCCCGACTGGCGAATGCTCTCAAGCTCTCCTGAAACCCAGAGATTTACTGCACTTGTCTGCACAAAAATCGCCATGAAAAAAAAAGGAAGGAGGAAAGCAAAGAACACAAAGGAGACCAGGGGTGCGGGGAGTGGAGGGTGCGAGGGAAGACGCACAGTCTGTGGCAGTTCTCAAAAACACGTGTTTTGAGCAGGACTCTGGGGCAGATTTGGAGGCTCTTTTGTTGCTGGAGGCCCAGCCTTGATGTTTCTGAACCTGGACCCGCTCTCCTCCGAGTAGTAAAAGCAGCTGCAGAGAACCCGAGCTCTGGGGTAAATTCAAATGTGGCGGCGAGAAAACTACCAAAGGGAACGTGGATAAGTCGTCAGGACAACGTCCATCACCAGATTCCTCAGCAGGAAGGCGGACGGAGGCGTCTGTCCCGAGGGACCTCAAGCAGGGGTGGTGGGCAGATGGACATGACGGTGGACCCGGGATCCGGGTGCAGGGCTGGAGATGATGATTGGCCGTGGGTGCTCTTAACCGATACACCTGGATCTCTTTCCAGATAGAAATCAGTATTCCACATTTCTTCTGGTCAAACTCTTTCTTATGGAAACTTTAGGACTAACAAGTCGCTCAGCTCCATAAAGCAGCAGGTACTCGTGGGCCAAATCAGGGCAGAAAGTGGGCAGACCTGACAATTCCACTTTCCACTGTGCCTGAAGAATGCCTGTGCTCAGGAAAGTGGACGGGACTTGGGGCTGGTCCTGCAGCCTCACACCCTCCCTCCACCTGGAGCCCAGAGGGGCGGAGGATGGGCTCCCACCGAGGTCCTGGACCCTCCTGCCCTGTATCCCCAGCTCTGTTGGTCATGGGATTGGGCCCGGGGGGCTCAGCTTGGCCACTCTCCACAAGAAGCCAGGTGTGTCGGAGGTGCAGGGACGGCCTGGGTGACGCAGCTCAGAGGATGGGAGACCCTCGTCGGCTGAGAAGCCCCATCCCAGGAGGAAAGAGCCGCTGAGACGAGCCTGGCTTTTTCTCATCATCCAGGGCGTCCTGTAAACGCGTCAATACCCTCAGTGTAACGGCCCAGAAGAGGCATTAAACATGAGGGCTGTCTTTTCGTCTTGTTTATGGTTTCCTTTGCTGGACAAAAGCTTTTAAGTTTCATCAGGTCCCATTTGTTTATTTTTGTTTTTATTTCCCTTACTCTAGGAGGTGGGTCAAAAAGGATCTTGCTGTGGTTTATGTCATAGAGTGTTCTGCCTACCTTTTCCTCTAAGAGTTTTATAGTGTCTGGTCTTACATTTAGGTCTTTAATCCATTTTGAGTTTATTTTTGTGTACGGTGTTAGGGAGCGTTCTAATTTCATTCTTTTACATGTAGCTGTCCAGGTTTCCAGCACCACTTATTGAAGAGGCTGTCTTTGCTCCATTGTTTATTCTGGCCTCCTTTATCAAAGATAAGGTGACTGTAGGTCTGTGGGTTTATCTCTGGGCTTTCTATCTTGTTCCATTGATCTATGTTTCCGTTTTTATGCCAGTACCATATTGTCTTGATGATTGTAGCTTTGTAGTATAGTCTGAAGTCAGGGAGACTGATTCCTCCTAGAGACTGTCATACAGAGTGAAGTAAGTCAGAAAGAGAAAAACAAATACCACATATCAAGACATATATGTGGAACCTGAAAAAATTGGTATAGACAGTCTTATTTATAAAGCAGGGATAGAGACACAGATGTAGAGGACAAACTAAAACGTATGGCTACCAAGGGGGAAAGTGGGGGTGGGATGAACTGGGAGACTGGGATTGACATATATACACTACGTACATATATACTATGTATAAAACAGATAACTAATGAGAACTTGCTGTATAGCTCAGGGAACTCTACTCAGTGCTCTGGTGACCTAAATGGGAAGGAAATCCAAAAAAGAGGGGATATATGTATACGTACAGCTGATGTACTTTGCCGTGCGGCAGAAACTAGCACAACATTGTAAAGCAACTATGTTCCAATAAAAATTAAAGAAAAACCCCCAGGAAACCCATTAATTGTGAGTCGTGTGTAAATACGGTCTCGTGGCCTCGCTTCTGCTCTCTGGCAGCACCCGACCAGCGCCAACCTGCAGACAGCCGGCCTCGGGGCTCAGGATCGCGTGTCCCTGGGCCCAGGGAGCCAGGCTGGAGGGCTGCGCGGCCTCTGGACGTCATGTGGAAGGTGGGGGGTGTCCTGCCCCCTCCCCCGCTGCTCCTCATTGGCCTGAAGGCACAGGGACGGGGGGCACAGGCCACCTGCTGGTCCTCAGGCTCTGTCCAGAGGAGGGGAGCGCCCAGCACCTGCCCCACGGAAAACCCCAGAAACAGAAGACTGGATCCCACACGCTCCCACTTTTACGAAATTCCACAACAGGCAGGACTAGAGTAAAGAAAGCAAGTCGGTGGTGGCCAGAGCCCTGGGGGGGTAGGGAGAGGGCCCCGAGGGGCTTGGGAAAGTTCTAGATCTGGATCAGGGCTCAAAGCTGTACATGGTTGTCAAAACTCATCCAATTGGTGGATTTTATCATCAGGAAGGCTGACCAAACCTGCCTTGGAAACGGGGGCCTTTCTGCTGCAAACAAGTGTCCTCCCAACCCCCAAGCGAGCAGTGTGTCAGGGGAGGGGGCTCTACCAGAGCACAGGACAAGGACCGGAGCTGGGGAGCCACCAGAAGGACAGGTCTCCACCTGGGAACAGCCAGGAGCAGAGGCAAGAAGCAGCGCCGGGGTGTCTGGAGGAACGTTCTAGACCAGGGACAACCGTGCCGGCCTCTGGCGGAGACACGGTCTCCACGGCGCGGGGCAGAGGCCCAGGCGGTGACTAAACACGGGGTGAAATGCGCGCAAAGCAGGAACACAGTCAGGAAGGCAAAGAGCGGGCCTGGGGGGTGGAGACAAAGCAAGGAAATGGAGACGGTCAGTTGGGATTCTTGTGGGTGGGGAGCACTGCCCCAGCATGGGGAGGGCGCAGCTGCAGGGCCCAGGAGGCCTGGGCGTAACTGGGAAGGAGGCCAGGCTCACCAGTAGGAGCAAGGGGAGACTCGAAGAAGAGTCTCCAGGTCTGAGAAGACACTGGCGTGAAAATCACAAGGCTCTACGGAAGGTTTCAGCAGATCTCTCCACCGGGCAGCCTTGTTTTAGGCAAAATTAACGACACAGCTGCAGGAAACGTAGCAAATCACTGGGCCAGTGATGGGTTACTCAACAAACGAGGGTCTATTTGGGGGAAAAAAATCCATGTTTATCCCTCACTTCACAATATATGACGACAGCAACCCAAGATGATCCAGATGAATTAAAAGATTAACTGGAACAATACGAACCATGAAAAAACTAAAGGAAAAAATTCCCATTGAACTGACCAGGAAGATCAAGAGCTCTCTGAACGTGACAGCCAACTGGTGAAAATCTGAAAGGAAATGACAAATATATTTGAATGCACCAAAGTTTCATATTCTGCACTTCGAACACTTACAACAAAGAAACTGAGGTGCAGAGACCCCAGGACGTTTGCCACAAGGAAGGGAGACGACAAAGGTTTCTGAGCGGATCACTCCCGGAAGCAGGACAACTCACGAGCAAGCATCAGAACATATGTTCGCCTTTACAAGAGTTCAAACCCACAAATCAAAGCAATGAAAAATGCCATCATTTGCCTTAAAGAATGCCAAAAACGCAAGCTGAATGGCCGTCTCAGTGCTGCTAAGAGCACATCAGACGCACCACCTTCCTGGACGTCCTGGGATCTGGGGAGACAGCGGCTCCACCGGATGGTAAGAACCAAGAGACTGTGCACCTCTTGACACAGTAGTTAAATTTCTAGGAATGTGTCCTAAAGAAATAAGGCACGTGGATCAAACTTATGTATAAGGACTTTAACTGCTGCAAGATTTATAGAAGTTCTGGAAACAACCTAAACGTTCAGCAAGAGCAGATTGGTTAATAGATGATAAATTAAGGTTCCTAGGAGTAATGTTCTAGAGACCGTCTGGTAACGCCGTTGGTTAATAGATAAATTAAGGTTCCTAGGAGTAATGTTCTAGAGACCGTCTGGTAACGCCGTTGGTTAATAGATAAATTAAGGTTCCTAGGAGTAATGTTCTAGAGACCGTCTGGTAACGCCGTTGGTTAATAGATAAATTAAGGTTCCTAGGAGTAATGTTCTAGAGACCGTCTGGTAACGCCGTTGGTTAATAGATAAATTAAGGTTCCTAGGAGTAATGTTCTAGAGACCGTCTGGTAACGCCGTTGGTTAATAGATAAATTAAGGTTCCTAGGAGTAATGTTCTAGAGACCGTCTGGTAACGCCGCACACGCTGAGTAAAAGCCGGATAAAACGCTCTATGAGGTGTGTCTCATACACGTATTCTAAAAGACATACCAACTCATGAGCAAATCTGGGTGGCTTATTAGAATATTAGTGACTTTACTTTATTGTTTTACTGTAATTTTATTGTTTTATTGCATTTTCTAAGTTTTCCATACAAGTATTCAATCAAATACAGCAAGTGTTTGAACAAAAATATGCATTTCCTGACTTTGAAGATGTAGAAAGCTTCCTATGGCCCACGTCATGACACAACGTACTGGCCTAGACCATTTTGATCCCCCCAGAGTCTTTCCAATACTGTCACCAAAGCTGCATTTCCTTGTGTGGTTATTCCTTCATCTGACAACCCGATCACCCACCCACCCACCCGTCTATCCGTCTGACCATCCACCCACTTATGCACCCATCATCCATCCATCTCCCATCCATCCCCCCATCCACCATCCATCCCCCCATCCCCCACGTCCGCATCCTCCATCCTCCATCCACCCGTCCATCCACTCGTCCATCTGATCAGATGAACTTCCACTTGCAGAGTACTGTGGGCCAGGTTTAAGGCGCACTCCTGGGGTCTAAGGACGGCTAGGACGGAATCTGCGCCCCTGAGGGATGCAGAGGGCAAGGGAGGAGGTGGCTGCACGTGGAGCCGCAGGAGCCAGCCAAGCAGAGGGTGTCACCGGAGCAGGGCAGGGGACCGCCACTAGGGCCGGCGGCTGGCTCTCCCTTGGACACAGACCAGTGATGCCTACAGCCCTGGCTGCAGCGTGGTTCACGCTCCTCTTGCCCTGTGTATATGTCCTCCTGGGCCAGGCCTGGTCAGCAAATCCTACCAAGCCCCAGGCCCAGAGCAGAGGGCTCCTCTGTGACGTGGGGACCCGCTCCTTCCATCCACACTCTGCCCGCAGGCCGCAGTTCTGAGCACTTGCTGCCCCTAATTGCAAGGCCAAGGGTATGCGTCTGTCCACCCGTTAGACCGGGAGCTGCAGGCACGGGGCCGGGTCCCACACATCTTATCCCCCACGTGCCAAGCCCACGCATGGAAGTGTTTCCTGGCACTTACCTGCCCCTCCTGCTGTCTGTGCAAATCCCTCCCTCCCTCCCACGAGCCGCGAGCATCCACCGCCTTCCTGAAGTCACCTCCGGTGGTGCTGACCCGGCCAGACTGTGCGAGTCTCTAGAAGCCAGCGGCTTTCACACACTCTTGTGTGACTGTGTGTCTGTGTGGGGTGTGAGGGTGTCATCGCCCAGCGGGGCTGCCTCTTTGTCCCAGGCTCATTTTCCTTCACGTAACAGCAGGCATTTGCGAGTACTGATACTTCCCGGCTCCAGGCGGGGCGGCCAGGAGGGGACTGGCCCTTGGGGGCCGGCGGGGCATGGGGGCCCAGGCCTCCCAGGGTCAGAGGGCAGCGCTGAGCGGGAGGGGAGTCCGGTTTAGACTCTGCTCCAGACAAACACGCCGACCAAAGGTGGCCCTGCTGTGCATTCGGCCCTGCTGTTGGTCTGGCAGGCCAGCGCTGGCCCGGCGCCAGAGCTCTCCCGGTCAGACTCTCCTCTGTTTGAGCGGTGAGGGGAGCCGGGGGCAGGAGGGGTGGGCTTGGTCCAGGTTCCTGGGGAGCAGCTGCGCCCACCCCGGAGGGTCGCCAGGCCCTGCCCCTCTTCCTGCTGCGGGCACCGCGTCCCACTCGTCTCCAACCCACACACGGTATTGTAAACACCCCTGGTCTCCCGCAGCGGTCAGACCAGGTCCCTTCCAGCGGCCTACACGAAGCCCAGGGATGCGGGCCGGGCGGAAAGCAGCTCTGCCGTCACCGGGAAAGCTGTCGGCCCGCAGGACAGGAACTCTTAGCTTCATCTGGATGTTTTCTGGACGGGCTGCCGGGTCCCGAAGCGTCTGGGCCACGTTCATCCTTCCTGTGCTTCCAGGACCCTGGGGGAGCTGGTCAGACAGCTGCCCACTCAGGACAAAGCCCCACACAGGTACCACCTGGGGCCTCGGGACAGCTCAAGGCCGGCCGACGGGACTGTCCTCTTTTCCTGATAGATTTTTTAACTTACAGTATTGTACTTGGGTTTTAAATGAAACCCAAGTTTCATTTAAAACTTGGGGGAAGGCTCCCTCCCCTCCCGCAACCACTCCACACGGTGGCTTCTCCCAGCACCCCTAAATTAGAAACCCTAAATTAGCCTTAGACGGAGACGCAAGTATATGGGGCAGGGAGCGGTACTGACTCCCAGGCCGTGGAGGGAGGGGTCGCTGGGCCCGAGAACCCTGCCCCAGGGGCCCTCTGTGCCCCTGTCACCTTTGTGACAGAGCCGGCCGGCTCATACATTACCCGGGGCTGTACGTGAAGCCGGCCGGCGTTCAAAAGAGAGAGACAGTGTGGTTACGGAGGGAAGCCAGGAGTAAATAAATGCTACCCAAGAAACCCTGCGATTTTTCCTACGCTTCAGGAAGAACTGCAGCTCGAGGGTGCAGCCGTCCCCCCGTTATCATGGGCACCTTCAATTTGGCACGTTCTTGGAGGGCTTCCAGCCCCCAGGGTGCCCGCGGGACGCAGGGGCTCCCAGGGGCCTTCCTCCCCTTTCTTGGTCCCCTCCCTTTCCCTCCACCAGAATGCAGAGCTCTGTCAAGCCGATACTTTAGGGCCCAACATCAGAATTGGAACTCTGTCCTTCTGTAGCCACATCCAATTAGAACTACCTTAGACCTCCAGCAGCTTCCCCTGCCGGGCGGCCTGGCTGTCAGAGCACTGGACCCACACATACATTTTAAACCAACGTGAAGGTCTCCAACCCACACACGGTATTGTAAACGGCATTATTCAGCGGCCCCTTTGTGCTCAAAGCTGTGAATCGATCGGCTAAATCGCACGGTTAAACTTCCTCCCGCACGTCCCCGCTCGTGGAGTCTTCAGCGCATCCAGTGAGGTACCATGTCCCCCTGCCTGGCCGGTGATTACAGATCTGTTTGCACTTCTTCTCCTGCGGGAAGGGGGGAGATTTGGGAGCGGACAGGACAAGGGCCCGAAGGCCGTTTTGTGAGCAGCCGCGGGAGCCTGGCTGGTCTGCTTCCTCCCCGACCTCACGAGCGCCTGCTCGGTGGGTGCCGTTGGGTGGGTGCCGGCGGGTCCCTGCCCGGGGCGGCCGCCGGGTCTCCGGGGCAGGGCACCCACCGCCAACAGGCACGCGGTCGGCGGGGTGGGAGCAGCCACGCAGAAAGGAGGACAGGGGCCGCAGCACCGCTGAGAGAAGGAGGTGCGGCAGCTCCGTCCGCAGCAGACCCCGGAGCCCCACGCTGGGTCCCCACGTGGCACTAAGGTCACGCTCTGTGGGCGTCGTTGTGACAGCGAGAAACAAGATTTCTCCCCTGTAAAATGAAACGTCCTGATAGCATAATATCTGAAACATCGTCTTCCCAGGTCCACACCAATATTTTGCACGGAAAATTAAACTCTCTCTGTTTATTGAGTGGATAATGTAGCCTTCAAATGTGTGAGATCCCCCGCTGGGGGAGAAATTAAAAAGCTGCACTCTAAACCATAACGGCATGTATGAAATACGAAAGACGGTAACTTAACTGGTAATCAGAAGAAATGATAAAACTAATCATGCAATTAATGTCTTCAAAAGCAAGTGTGGGAGGCGGGTGTGATTACAAGGAAACAGCGCAGGCTGGCTCGGGCGCTAATGAATTACTCGTCCCCAGGGGGTGGCGTGCCGGCGCCGGGGGGCGCGCCGCTTCCTGGGTTTGCGCCCACCTGCCTCCACCTGCGGCGCTCCTGCGAGGCAAGGTCACCTTCCTGCAGCACCACCTTCCCCGGACACTGAAGGCAGCACCCCCCGTGGGCTGGGTGAGGCCAGGCGAGAACAGCCCCGTCTGGGGACTGGTCGCTGAGGGAGTGTTGACACACGTGGACGCCCTCGGGCTCTTCCCTAAATGCTCCACAACAGGCTGACACACAGCTCCCTGCTTCGTACACGTAGCTTAAAAAGAAATCCCTGCCTCGGCACCGATCACCCGCGGCCGAGGTCTGCGCACGGACCAACGGAGATTTGTTGATAAAGAGGGGAGGGGCGAGGAGAGGCGGGGTGGTGACGGCATCCTCTCCAGACTCCCGGGTCACAATGTCTCCGCGTCAGGTCCCTTTGATGCCGGGGAAGAAATGCCTGCTGAAGGGCAGAGGACTCGCCGGTGGAGGGGCGGGGGCCAGAGGGGGGAACTGTGACCCCCGAATGCAGACGCCGAGCTCAGGTCCACAGGCCAGGGAGCAGACGCTGGGCCAGGACGGGTCACCCCCAACACCTGCATGTGGCCATGCACCCCACGGGCTCCGTTTCTCTTGTTTTACTGTTATTATCACGTTCTTGTGGGTTCTGACGGTGGTCCAGAGGGTGGTCCCACAGGAGCCCGGCTTTCCCACCCACCCCACAGGAGAGCGGACACCTGGGTGCCCTTCAATGGTCTGGACTCCGTCAAATCAGACAGGTGAGAGGCGGGGACCTGGACACGAGGGCATGGTGATCAAGAAAGACAAAGAAGGACCAAGATTCTCTTTCCTGTTTTTCAAGTGGACAGTTTTCCACCTAGAGGAGGTGCACAGACAGCCGTGGGGAGAGCGGGAAACAGACTCATGAGGCCCAGCCTGCGCGGCTCCCGTGTCCCACGCCTCATAGAGGTAACACACAAACGGCCACTCTCGTATGGATGCTGCTGAAATTTGCCTTTTTTCCATTCACTTCATGTTTCTGAGGCTTCTCCCTGTGACACGCAGCTCTGCATCACGTGTGTTCACGGCTGCACAGCCCACGAACAGAGACCATCTGACAGCCAAGGCGGGGAACAACCCCCCACCTGGACAGCCGGGGCCTCAGTGCCCAGCCGCAGGACCCCATGTGGGCACTGGGGGAGGGGCACGGGGGGACCCCAGACATGCGAGGACGTGGCGGTGGCACCACAGGCCAGAGGGCAGGGAGGGCCACGCAGCGGGAGGGCCACACGGGGAAGAAGGCGGCTTTGCTGGACCTGCTTTCCTCAACACGTAAAAAGCAACCCCAGGCAAATGACAGCCTAAATGTGAACACGGAATGGTGAACGCTTCAGAGGAAACACTGGAAAACGTCCAAATGCCGCTCTGAACGCAGGGGAGTGTTCAGAGCACAAACCACAAAGGAAAAGGGGAATAAAATGTGATTAGACTCAGGGAGGATCCTCTGGGCCTCACAGGACACTATGGGAAAGTCGGGAGGTGGGTGGGCGTCTCAAGGCAGGAGGAGAAACTCGAGGTGCCCGGGGCAGAACTAGGGCTCCTGTCCCCCGTCCCCGGGCAGCGAGGACACTTAGAGGAGGAGCTGCCAGTACTTTTACACGACAAAGCGGGAATCATGGGAAGGGCTCTTCAGAAGCTTCCAATTATGACTCAAGTCTGCATCCTAGGAAATTAGGTAAAGGGTAAAAAACTGATCTTGAAAACGGAGAGCCTCGTAATTTACTGCGAGAAGAGTTGGGCTCTCAGTGGACCCTAAACAGCCCAGGTCTCCTTCAGGGCGGCTGCGGGGAGTGAGGGGGAAGCTGGGGGCCGCGAGCAGGCGGGGCTCCCAAGACACAGGCCCCGGGCCTCCCCGCGGCGACAGAGTGAGCAGGCAGGGGCCCACCGCGCCTGTGAGGCCAGCACAGCTGGGGCGCCCCTGCCTCCGGCCCGTGGGGCGCAGTCTGGGCCCAGCACGGCCGGGGTGATCACTGTAAGGACGGGTCAGCCTGCGGGGACTGACGGGACCGTCACGGGAGCTCCCACTATATTTCACGGACTTGGGCCTCGTCCTGTAAGTCACAACTGCCCACTCACAGGTGAGAAAACAGTCCTGACCCTCCAGGAGGTCGTCAGCAGCATTGCCGGCCTCCAAACTGCGGGAAAACGAGGCACGTCTCAGGGTCACACTGAGGCCCGCCCTCCGACGGCCATCCCTGGGCCCCGGGCCTCCTGGTTATATCCACGGCGCACACACTGGCCGGGGTGACCGTGGAGCCCAGACCTGCCCCTAACCGGCGAGGCCACAGCCGCGCTGAGACGGAGGGAAGGAGGCTGGACACGCACAGCCCCCAACGTGGACTCTGACCCCAGCCCCACATTCTGGCCCAAGTGCAGGTCCAGGGGTGAGGCCCGTGGGCAGGCCCACTCGGCTGGTTTCCAGAACCCCAGGGCTTCTACGCCCGAGTCCGTACCCTGGACACATGGTGGTCTCTGAGGTGATGGGGTGATTCTCTGGCTCCCTTCCCAAGGTAAAACCTTAGGAGGTGAGGGTCCCCGCTGGGTCTGGGGAAGGTGGGGCGGGCCGGGAGGAGGAGTGCAGGAGGCTGGAGGTCCAGAGAGGCTACGTGTCTGCTCCAGGCCGCACAGCTGAATCCTGAGGAAGGTCAGCCCCGCCCCTCGGAATCCCCGCCGGTGGCCCCCGCACCCAGGAATGAGCATTCTGGGCTGGCCGTCGTTTAGATCCAGGCATGGCTCAGGGCTGCTTCAGCTGCACGTAGCAGGAAACCTCTATCGAGCGGGCCGGATCCCACGTGGTCAATTCTCTCCTGCACAGAACAAGCCAGGGCGGGCGGGGCAGCCGGCGGCCCCCTCCACCCACTCGGCCTCACTCCTGGTTTCCGCCCCAAGCTCTCTGGCCGTCTCAGACACCGGCTGGAGTCCTGCTGTCTGTCCTGTCCTGGCGGCCACGGGGGAAAGCGTTCATCCCCATGCAGGGTCCGTCCACGCTGACGGGACGTCCACGTGGCCTCGAGGTCAGATCTCAGGTCGCAGACTCCAGGGCAGCGGGGCGGCCCTCTCCTGGCCGCGGGGCGGGGCCCCGATGAGAGCTGGGTCTGTCTCGGGAGGGAGGGAAGGCGCAGACTACGGGAGGCTCCCCTGCACCTCGGACTGTCCTCCAGGAACCGACATGTTTAAACTCTCCTTGTTTTAGTTTATACCACCTACTCAAATGCCCTTGGTTTAAATAAATTATAGATCAAATGTGCTTGGAAGTATTTTATGGAGGGAAGGGGATATTCCTAATGCATAGAGACAACGCTACTCTCTGATGGTGATGGGGCCACTGCCGGTCATTTCCCACATGGGGACCCTGCACGCAGCCCCAGGGGTCCTGGTGTTTCACAGCAGCTCAGTTTGTGAGCCACGTCAAGGTTCTCCCAGCTGGGCTGCTGCAGGGAAGTTGGAAGAAGCGAACGAGAGAGGAAGAAGCACGGACAGAGGGAGGAAGGAGGGAGGAAGAAGGACAGTCCTGCACGGCATCCAGCGTCTTTCCTGTTCGACCCTCCGGGTCTGGCTTCAAGTTCCTTCAATAGGCGTCCACTGTGGGGCGGTGGAGGCCCCCGACCCCCAGCTTCTCCAGAGACAACGGGGTCTAGATCCCAGGCCGGGGCCGGTGGAGCCTCCCTGTAGCAGCAGGTAGACACCTGGGCGCAAATTCACGCCGCGTAGCTGTGTAGAATGCTTTTCTTTCAGGAACGTGAATGATCACCTCTGAAATGTTCCATAAATTAGGGTTTTCAGAGCTTTACTCTTCTTGATTTGCCCAAAGCAAGGTGAGTTCCCGCAGGCGCAGGGCGAGGGGCTGAAGAGATGCAGAGCTGAGGACGGAGGTCCAGTCGAGGGGCGAGGCTTCCTCCCGCTCCCGCCCTTTGCCCCAGTAAACGCCAGTGGTCGCCGGTCCTTACCGCCCCTGAGGAGGGGTCTTTAACCAGGGCCTTTGAATCATCCCTTTCATGAGGCCATTTTGGGTCCCACCCCCACGGGGTGGCAGGTGACGCTTAATAGGCGCATGTGCTATTTAAGTAATAAAAAGAGTATCGGCTAAGAATCTAAACTACCCCTTAACTCCTCAGAATAATCACAACACGCATTTGAAAATCCACACAAATACAGATCATGAGTAAAAATGCGCCTTTGTTTTTTAACCACCAACCTACGCGGACTGAAGTTCCCTGACGCCCACCTCTGGGCGTCCCCGGCCCTGATTCCGGGCGCTAGGAGCAATTCTTCTGTCCGGGGGCTTCCCCGTCCAGAATCTGCTCGAGCCAGGCTGGGTCACGGCAGACGAGCCCATCCTGAGAAGGCACTGCCCCAGCCCGTGGGCCCACACCCGGCTGCGCCCCCCTTCCTGCCCCAGGGGGGCAGAAGCAGCGGGTGTCCTGCAGGCAGGAGGTGTCGGTCATCACGAGCGACTACCAACAAGGAACCAGACCAGACCCGGGAAGCAATCAGGCCGTGGGAACCTCTCATGCAAGACTGATGTGTCCTCAGATCCTCTGACTCACTGGATTCTCTTTTACACGAGAAGCAAGATGCCTGTGTTCCAAATTTTCTCTTCTTTGACACAAAACCTCAATGCCCTGTATTTCTAATTGAACAAAATCTTCTCCCCTTGCGCTGCTGGTGCCCACACCTGCCTACCGGGCTCACTCTAGACAACACACATTTCCCCAAATTGCATTCTAAATGTGATGCATACCTGCCTGGTAAACACAAAACAAAACCAATAACCTCTGTGTGGAGTTTATTTGGTGCTGAAAACGGTAGTACAGGGTTAGCAGGCTTCAGGGTTGAGTTTGCTTAAAATGGTGCCACCTTTGTGTCTAGATGTTTTAAATATGCTAAAAATATCCCAACATCACAGTGACAGAACTAAGGAAAGTTGTATTTCTACGGAGATTATTTTGTTAAAAAAGTCTAAATGTTGGCAACCTCTTTGCCCAATTACATAAGCTTGCAGTCAAAGGCACCACCATATTAAAAAAAAAGAGTTAATTTGTGTATCTCTGTTGAAAACAAGTATTAAGCAACCCATTACTTAAAAATGCACAGGGAGCGCCACTTACGCTGAGAGAAGTTTATGAACAGCATTCAGGCGACGAGGCCATAAATGGATCAAGAAATGTTAATCTTACGGTTTCCACACCAAGCCGTCTTCTCCCCCCCAAATGATTGCTTTTAAGTTACATGTTGGAATCAGTTTCTCCTGTGGGGCTGTCGGTGCTTACGAAGGGCAGGTCAGATTTTTCAGATTCTCTCCTGCTTCCTTAAAAACTACGGGTAGTGACGCAGATGTTACCGATGACCGAGTGAACCATTCAGAATGTGAGGTTCAGAGCGGTTCATGCTAACCCACCAGTTTTGGCGGGTCATTCCTCCCCAGGCCCACAAGAAAAGCGTTTATTTTGGAAGGGAGGTGCCCCCATCCTTGGGGGGACCACGGGGGCAGCAGCCTTCCTGCCCAGGATCCCACCCACAGTCCGTCCCCCACCCGCCAGGCGCCAGGGGCAGAGAGGGGCTTGTCCAGGAGAGCGAGACGAGGAGTGACCAGCGGGCCTGGGTGAGAGCCCTGCCTGGCTCTTCTGGGGGGAATTTATTCCCGCGTGGCAGGGAGGCCGCAGGGCTACCCCCCGAGTGCCAAGCGTGGGGCCGGGAGGGAGGCGCGTTTCCGTTAAGATCAGCCCAGGAAGGAAGGGGAGACGGGACCCTCTCACCAAGGGGACGGGGCTGCAGTCCAGGAGAAGGGCCGGTGCTTTGTCTGCCCCTCTTCCCCACGCACTTCACTCGGCGCCTTTGTGTCTGACTCTGTGTAAATGTGAAGTGGAAAATCCTCCAGTCAACACCCTAAGCCCTTCCCGATGGGCAGGCGGCCCTTTGTCACGGCCGCGTTTCCTTGGTGATGCTTTATCAGAAGCGGGCCTGGAAGATCAGACAGAGAAAAGGAGGGGCCGGAGCTCTCCCCGGAAGTTCTTTCACAACCGAACGGGCGTTTCCATCAACAATAACGGAAATATGTGGAGAGAGTTCCATCCTCTGGTGTCTGTAGGGAAATTGGTCTTGAAAAGGAGACATCACTTCCCACATGTTAGGGCTGAATTGTGTCCCCGAATCACGTGTTGAGTCCTAACCCCCAGGACCTCAGAACCCACTTGGAGGAGGGTCTTTGCAGAGGCAATCAGGTTACGGGGTCACGGGTGGGCCCTGAGCCCAGAGGACTGTGTCCTCATAAGAAGAGGAGATCAGGACACAGACACACACAGAGCGACGGCCACGTGAGGACACGGGAGGAGACGGCATCTACATGGCAAGGAGGGAAGCCTCTGCAGGATCCGGCCCTGCCCTCACCTGGACCCCAGATCCCGGGCTCCGGGTGTGAGAGATACACGTCTGTGCTTAACCCTCTGGGTCTGTGGCCGGCCCAGCAGCCTTGGGAAATGTGGAGACACCACCCTCCTCCCCCTTCGCTGCTCCGGGTCAGGGCCCAGCAGGGCGCCGGCTGGCTCGGGAGGGAGGTCTGTGTGGAGCCGTTGGGACAAGCCCCTCCCAACCGGCCGTGTCCACATCTCCTGCTCGCTATTCATCCCAGGAGACTGCAGCGCCCCGCAGAGGCCAGAGGGACCAGGCCTCTTCTTGGTTGTGCAAAAGTAAGAGAGTACCTTCAAGTCCCCTGACGCCTTTGAAGGAAGAGGTGAGGTCCCGCACGCGGAAACCCGGCCTCATCTCTGGGCTGTACAGGAGGCTGGGAGGTACGGGTGGGACCTGCCCACATCCCCGGGAAAGCTGCGGGGTGCAGGCTGGGCCGGTGTCAGGCCACGGAGCCCTCTGGTCCTCACGGTGGGACCAGGACGTGGCACTGAGGCCACCTGGGTGGGGACAACATGACCCCACCTTCCTTTGTGCTGGGGGTCTACCTGTGAGTCCCCTGGAGCGGCTCTGTGGACGGGGCTGAGAGCAGAGCGGGTGCCCTGCGCGGCAGCAGGAGACACAGAGGCAGAGGAAAGACCAGAGGAGAGCTGTGAGGCCTGCGGAACGTTCTGGGCAGCGAAGCCTGGGTGGCCCCTGCCCCGGCACTGACGTTGCAGGCGTCCACGCAGGCAGGTGGGCTGAGAGCCGTGGTTCCGTGAGGTCAGAGCCGCGGGCCGTCTGCTGGGCGGCAGGGCGGCGCTGGGGACGCCTAGCCTCACGCTGCCTGGCCTGAGCCAGACGGAACCCGGAGCCTGCTGACCGTGAGCGCCTAAGCCAGACCATCGACCAAAGCCGCCTTGCCTGCTCCATTTCCTGATGCCGGGGAAGGAGGTCTCCCAGGGTCCCCACCGCGAGCGTACCGGCCAAACAAGGGCAGGAGCCCCGGGGCCAGTCTCTGGTGTCCTGGGCCTGTGGGGCTGCTTCTGTGTCTGGACTGTGGACCTGGGAGGCCGGGACCGTGGTTGCATGTGGACTTGATATGGAGACTCTCCACGTGGACTGACCCAGACACAGTCAGGCCGGGGGTCCAAGTGTGGCTTTGCCGGGAGGGAAGACAGGAGAGGCCCCTGCTGGGGACGATGCTGTGCCGACCGCCACTGGGGCCGCACTGAGAAGAGAAGGGGCCGGGCCTGGGGAGCTCGGCCAGACAGGGGGCTGGCGGGACACGGGCGGGACGCTTACCTTTGCCCCCAGGGTGATGTAGGTCGGAGGTCTCAGAATTACAACGGTCAGTATTCTTTTGAGAAACAGTAGAGATAGAGATGAACGAGAAAGAAAAATTCCAGCCCTCAAATCACCATCAGTCACCTGGCTCTGCTTTAAAATGTTCTCTTGCTACAACTTTTGAACACCTGCCAATAACTACTGATTTATTGGCAACGTATCCATCTACTATTGTCCTAATACATGGTGTACATTGTAGAGAATTTATTAAATAACTTTTAAAGGACGAGAAAAAGATGAAATAAACAACATTTAACAGTAACTCCCTGTATTACGTGATGGTGTGAAGATCATTTTGCTCTCTTTAAAATGCACTTCAGTGACAGGCATATGGCTGCATATGCGTCATTATTTTTGCTAAGATTGGGTTTATATTTTGTCCTAAAGATATTTGAAGGTCTAAATCCAGTATTATTTTGATACTTGTTTTAATGGCTCTTGAAGCTGTAAGGTATCACACAGAAAGGGAAATATTTCCGAATGCCTCTTTCGCTCTGAAGGTTTATCTTATCTGTGGACGTTTTCTGGGAAGCATCTCATCCACCCAGGTCAGCACCTGTGGACACGTGCTGTGGACACGGGTTCAAACGGCCCTTCAACGCTCTTAAAATATTTTGCCACATAACGAGCAAACTTGTGTGGCACGTGTTTTCTGGTTCCTCCCTGTTTTATTACAAAATTTATTACAAAGGTTGTACAATAGTTTAGAGGTCTTGTTTTTATAAAGTTTATAAAAACCTTACAAATACATTAAATATGTAAGATTAAGCAATTGCTGTATTAATTTGAAGAATTTAGGGAATGGATTTCACATGTGGTATAAATTCTGTAACTTCACCCCAGAATCTTTCTGAAGTATTTTTTCAGCCACAGCAGTTACTTCACCCACAGTTATTCCAATTTTAAGACATTTTTTTGCCCATAGAGCGTGGCTGTTACGAGGGATCGTGTCTGCTCTGTTGAATTGATCTTATTTACATCTTCCCTCTGGAGGGTCACAAAGTGTGCACATCTCCGAGCACAGACCCTCAAACCCGCGGTAAGTCCACTTGGCATTTCGCCCCACGACAAAGCTGGTGAGCGGCCAGCCTTGGCAGGGAAGCGGTGCTCGCTGGCAGGGTCGGGGGCGTCCACGCGAGCAGCAGCACAGCCCGGGGGCACATCCAGGTCCCGGCTGTGGGTGACGGTCGCAGGCTGGGCAGCGGCTCTTCCCTGGCACCCCGGTGTGAGGAAGCTGCCTCCTCACGTGCCCTGTAGGGAGGGCCCCCCGGCCGGGTCAGCGTGCGCCTGCCACCTGTGGGAGGGGGCGCCGCAGGGTCAGGCCGCCCCAGGACTCACGAGGCCCAGGGCCGTGACAGGTCACCTCTCCAGACGGCGTGGACATGACCACGGAGCAGCTGCCCTGCCCCACCCTCCTCCCGTCCCCTCTCCAGGGCTGGACCATGTTCTGCAAACAGAATCCCTCAGCTGTCTCATCACCCAGCACTTCTGGGACATCCATAGCATTGCAACTTTTAAAAAAATGGCAGAGTTCCTATGTTTTGGACATAGTCACGAATTTTCACCTGTTCTCCTGTGCGGATTTTCCAAGCTGGGGCTCGATATCTGACCGTGTCCTCTGTGGATGCATTTCCGGTCTGGAATTAGACATCATCTGTGCAAATTTCATTTCTGTGTTTTAACAACGCTTTTAATACCTAACCTTCTGCTTTAATATCTCAATCGCTAACCGTGTTGAGGTGATTAGGTGATAGAGCTAGACAATTACTCTGTGGGCAGAGAGCAGACCGTCCTTTACACTTATATAAATACACGAGCTTTAAATAAAGCAACGGAATGCATTCGTGGCGTCTTAAACCAGGCGACTTGAGAAACCGTTTGATCGCACGGGCTGGTCGATTCAATCAGCAGCTGGCTGGTTGGGCTCATTTTTATTTTCTCATGGAACTGACCAGGCAATTCAGTCGATAGTTGTCAAAATTGGAGTCCAGAGCAAGCACAGCTGGACCAGCCTAAAGTTAATTAAAAATCAAGAGGAGGATAAATGAAACGCGGCTCCTTCGAGGCGCCGAGGAGACAAGGGGGAGCGCCCTTCTTCTCTCTTAAAGGGGCCCCGGAGGAGCCGGCACACGGGAAGCAGAGCCCCTCCTCCCAGCGGAGAGGACACCCCCGTGAGGCCCAAGCGCTGAAGTCTCGTATTCTTTGGGTGAGTGAAGCTGATAAAACTAGACAACTGCCTGGAAGCCGTCGGGTGTGACTTGGTCGGGGGGCGGTGGCGGTCCACGCGTGGGAGGCCAGCGTCCTGCTGGGAGCAGGTGCAGGTGCTCTGATGGGCGCCTGGGGGGACCAGGCCTCTCTTCCCGCGTCCGTCCAGTAGTCAGTCCAGTGGTTGGTCCGGTGGTCAGTCTTGGGCTCAGCACGGCCCCCTCAGAGCAGCCCCATCTCCTACCATCTCCCTGGGCCAGCGCTGGGCTCCAGACCGGCTTCCTCACCGGCTCCCGGGAACCCCTGGTTGCTGTCTGTCCCCCGTCTCTGCCCAGACACCTCGCGTCATACTGACATCCAGCTGCTTTAGTCCTCTGGGGTGGCCGTCGCTCATCACTGCACACCGAGTGCCCAGAACAACGGAAACTTATTCTTTCAGAGTCTGGAGGCCGAAGCCTGAGGTCAGGATGTGGCAGGGCTGCCACCTCCCACCCCACGGTCCCTGGGGAGGGGCCTCCTGCGGCCTCTGCCTGGTCCAGGTGCTGTCCCCTTTCTAAGGACACGGCCGTACTGGATTAAGGGCCCACCTGCCCCAGCATGGCCTCATCTCAACTGAAATAGTGACACTGGAGGCACCCTAGCCCCCACAAAGGGGGCATTCTGAGTCCCGGGGGTGGGGACTTCACACGTCTTTTCATGGGACAGGATCCGACCGTCCACAGTAGCTTAAGCACCTTCTCTGTTCCGAAGTTCCATCGAGGGACTAGAGCCCACGCCCCCGGAGTCTTTTCTGAACGCAAAGAATTTCTCGTTCGTTTCACATACGCTAATTCATCACAACACTTGACTTGTCTAATTTTTATGCATACATCATACTTCTCCCACTAGATTATAAGGTAACTGAGGGCAGGATCTGTGACTTTTCACCTTTAAGTTCACCTCTATTTTCAGAACAGAAGTTGGTGCCCAGATGTTGCCTTGCCTTGAAAAGCCTTGAGAATGACGCCTTCGGTGTGTGTGGTACATGGTTCCTGAGGTTAACAAAATGCTTATGGGATGAAAGAATGAATATTTAATATTCACAAATAGGCAAAAAAAAAAAAAAAAAAAAGCGCCAGGGCCTCTTATCCAACATAAGATGCTTTGTAAGAAGGATCTACAGAGCTGGCATCTGGGATGTGCATTGTTCAGATGCGGGTCCTGGGAGCACAAGGGTGGCGATGGGCAGAGCTTTGCAACCGCAGCCGTGAAAGTCACGCCCCCCGCTCCCGGCCCGGCAGTGCGTACGGGCCGGTGGCCAAGCGTAAATGCTCAGAAAACAGACGCTGCAGTGAGGAATCTGGATGGCAAGCGATGGGGCTCCAGGCAGATGGGCTGTGTCCTCACAAGAAGGTGGGGGGGTCCGGTCTCTGGGGTCACTCCTGGCTCCAGAAACCCTCAGCGCTCTGGTTGCAGTGGGCACCAGAGGTCAGGTGATTGTCTGTTTAAACTTCGCCGAGGATTTTCAGCCGAAACAGTGGCAGTCGAGGACCCCCAGGTGGGACATCGCCCAGCATACCTGCAGAGCCACGACCCCCTTTCCCGAAGGCCTCGGATAGAACCAGGGTTCTGGAGAACACACGTGTGAAACGCCTCAATGGGCCCTCCCCACAGGCCACCCTCACAGCCAGCATCACAGGAGGCGCACCCGCATGTCCCCCCTCAGGACACGGCCTCTGCTTCTGCCTTAACGCACTGAGAGCAGAGGCTAGAAGCCGGGGGCCGGGTGCGCCACTTTTGCTGCTCTTTGTTTCTTTTCCTTTTATACAAACACTGCTTCAGTGACGGACATGCTCCAACCACAGGGAACGAGGCAGCCGCTTGTGGGCTTGAGTTAAATACTTAGGACAAGCCGAGGCTCTGGACCCCCGGTCTGATGTACCTCTGTGTCAGTAAATTGGTGAAAAGGAAATTACATTGTACACGCTCACACACACACTGCACATGTATACACACACACACGCACTATACACGTGCGAACGCATACCGTACGTACACTATACACACACGTGCACACTATACACGCACACACACGTATTTATAACACATGTGCACACGTCATACACACAAATACACACCTATAAAATACACGTACACACGCATGCACACATATACACTATACCCGCGTAAAACACACAAACATGCGCGTCTAACACAACACACACACATACATACATACCACACAGGCAGACTACACACATATTCACATGTACACACGTACTATACATGTACACATATATACACGTGCACACACAGATAAAACACAAGCATGCGTGCACGGTGCCCACCACCTCTGCTCTCGTCCCCGCCGCGTGCGCCCCTCCATCCTCGCAATGACAAGGAGGGCCGTCACTCGCAGAGGCTCCCACCTTCCTGCAGTCACACCGCCCGTGAGTGGCAGCATTAAGGTTGGCAGCGGGGCCGCCAGCTCAGCGTGGCGGCCTCCCCTGGGACCCACCCCTCCCCGTCCGCGCATCCTGAGAAGCCACAGCTCCCGTGCCCAGAAAGACGCCATCACAGCCCCGCTCGTGACACCGTGGGACAGCTGGACCGTTCTCAGGGTGGATGGATTAGCTAAGACTTGGATTTAACCTGGAACCTGATGCCAGGGCCGGAAGGACGGACCGGATCCCCGTCAATCAGCATGAATGGATCTCAGAGAGCAACAGCTACAGAGACTGAATGGGCCTGTGCAAGGCGAAGCGGGCTGGCGGGGAGGCGGGGAGCAGGGTGCCGGCCCCGCCCAGACCCCCGGGGGTCCGGGTCCTGCTGGTGCACGGTTCAGTTTGAAGCTCAGCGGCCCGGAGTCCAGGGGCGTGCGGGACAGAGCCGTGCCGGAGGCCGGGCCCTGGGGACACAGCCGGCAGAGTCTGCAACAGCAGGACAAGAACACACATGCCACCACCTCCCGGGACCACTTAGGGACGGCACCCAGGAGCCCTCGCCGAGGTAACTGAGGGCTCAACGCACAGGCTGGGAGACACACGGGTCCTGCGGGGGCCGAGAGCAAGCGCTGGTCCGCCCGATGACTCCTCCAGGGTCGTCCGCCCCATTTCCCCTCTTGGTGGCGAGGGAGCAGGGCCGGCAGGACCCTACCGCTGGTCCGGCGTTCCCAGGGAGCCGTGGGGAGCCCCGGCCACCGTGCCCACCACAACCCCAGCTGCTTTCACACCAGGCTCCGCGCAGGGCCAAGCCAAGACTCGTAAAGACTTCGGAATCAAGGCCACGGACTCCCAGCGCCGCTGCAGCACGCACCACACGCCATTAAAAATGAGACGTATCAGGTTCCAGAAGGAGCACGAGGCTTCTCACTGGAACATCAGATCGTTTCCGCGAACGCTTCCCAGTGCCTCCGCTTTGCTGGGGCCCGAACGAGCACTTTGCGCACCTGCCGAGCACCCAGCCCGGCCCGTGGACGCCTGGGAGGCCTGTGAAGGGCCTGGAGCCTCTGCCGGGAGAGGGGGTCTGGGCTAGGGACTCGCCGCCTAGCCCTAGCCCAACAACAAAAAGTTGTCCCTTTTTCACGTGGAATCCTGTGAACTGTTTCAACTGACAAGAGAGGGCCGGGGCTCCCCACTCAGTGCCAAAGTAAAAACCAAGCAGTTTACATTTTCCCTCACTTAGCAGACAGATATGTCACAGACCGAGATGACAGCTCTAAGTGTTGGATGAACTCAGAGAGAGGACAGAATTGGGACGAACACGCCAGGCCCGCCCCAGGGGCCGTGGACGGGCTCTCCTGGCGCTCCCCTCCTGCCAGGCTCGTGGCCCCTCGGGGCGGAGCCGTCTGCCCCCGGTCACCGGCCCTGTGCTGCGCCCGCTGGCCTCGCGGAGTACTTCACAGCCGGTTTCTCTGCGAGGCCTGCGGGCGGACGTGCCATCGTGCTTGTTGACGCCAGATGGTGGGGAACAGCTCACCTGGGCTCCAAGATGCCAAGAATGCCTCCCAGCTGGGGCCTCCCAGTATGATCTGAGGGGGGCGGCTCTGGGGACTGGTATGTACCACACGGTGCCCTTGGCTATGCAAGACGCCACTGGTCACACGGCGCCCCCAGGAGGAAGCCAGGCTGCCCGGAACCCTCGAGGTTGCCTGTGAGGTGGGGACGGCTCCCCTCTCCTCTCACCTGCTGAGACCCGGGCCCCGGAGCGCTGCTTCCCAGCTCCCGGGCCTGGCCCCCCGGCCCCTGAACCCCAGGCCCTGGGCGGCTCAGAGCCTGTGCCGGGTGTCGGCGCCCCTGCCTCGGCGATGGGCGAGAACTGCCCGTGGGCGGCTCTGGGCTGACCTGCTGGGGAGGTGTGTGGAGCGCCTGCAGGGCCGCCGCCCCGTCCGCACCCGGGCCTCAGGGAGCAGCCCCACTTCGCCGCATGACTCCCTCACCTTCCCTCCTGTCACTGAGTCCTCGAGCTCCTCCGTGACTTCACTGGGGAATCTTTTCCACGTACGCTGGAGCGTCAGGGGGTTAAAGTTCCCTTAAACACAGGCTGGAGCACGCGTACGCACACGTGCACACACACGGGGACCGTGCTGGCGAACCCCGACTGTCTGGGGCCTCTGGGATGCGTCCCGGGTGGGACACAGGGTAAGATGCGTCCCTCCCCCGGGCCTCTGCCCTCGGCTCCAAAGGTTAACTTCTGCCCCGATTCACGCCACGGTCTCTCCCCTCCTCCTGACCTGGCCGCCCACCTGCCCCCAAATCCAGACTTGCACAAAACCTCAGGGTCCTCAGCAGCCTGTGTCCAGCTCTGGGGCCTGAGGAGAGGGGTGACGGAGGGAACTACGCCAACCCACCACGTGCGCGTCTGAGCAGCCGTCGGGTCGGGTAGCGGGCCAACCTGCACTCTCTCCCCGCCCAGCCCCGCGGCTCCAGCCCTCCCCGACCCCCCGGCATCCCTGGGCTTCGTCCTCCTCCCTCTACCCCCAGGCCCAACTGGACAGGCTGCTGCCCACCCAGCACTCGCCACCCCCGTGGCTGCCGACCCACCTGGAATTCCCTCGCCTGGAACCTAGGGTCCCACTGCTTTCCAGCCCTGTTCTGACGGCCACCCGTGTCCATTAGGCACACGAATCTCCTTTTCCCCTCAGACCCACCTGCTGCCTCTGTCCCCCAGCCCGCAGCTCCCACCCCACGGCCTCCAGCTCCGGCGCGGCTCACGTGTCCCCACCAGTGCACAGTGTCCTTCTTGCTTCTGATGTGTTCACAACCACTTTTCTCTCAAGGAATTCCCATTTTTCCCTAATGGAGACTTTCACTTTAGAGAAGCTGCAGGCCCACCCGACTGCCCCTCGATCAGCGAACTTCTGAGCGCCCAGGAGAAAAAAGTGGGGAGGACGGCCCCGCGGGCTTCCAGAGCAGCATGGGTCTGTGTGCAGGCAGCACGCTCACACGTGCACACACACGCTCACACGTGCGCACACGTGCACACAGACAAACGGAAGACCAGGGTTACGTGCAGGAGCCCCTCGCAGGAGGGCAGCGCCTGTGCCCTGCGGCCCCGGCTGACCCGCCGTGGGTTTCCTGTCCAGGCTGCCGGTGGGTCCCACGTGCTCTCCCGGAGCCTCTAGTTCCTCAAGCCCGAGGAAACCAGACAGCAGGCAGGTCTTCCACAGGCACTGGGGGAGCCCCTCCTCCCCTTGGCTTCAAGCACCTACAGCAGAAGAGGGGAAAATACAAGCTAGCGATTTCTGACGACCTTGCTGAAGGTCGCACATCACCTTTCTGTGGCGGTGGCGCCGGCGCGAGAGGATAAGTCCCCGTAACTCCTTCCACCCACAGGCTTGAGCGCAGTCCCGGGAGCCTTAGTTCTGGAAAGCCGGGTTTCCCCGAAGACAGAGCTTGGACACGTCCAGGCTGTCCCTCTGCCCCCGCCTCAGATCCTGGTAGAGTCCTGCCAGCTCGCGGTAGATGGAGCCCCCCCTCACCTTAGGGCCCCTGTGACTCTGGATACAGGGGTGTGTGACCCTAGTGGTGCAGCCGCGGCCGCCCCGCGGGGAGGGGAGCTCAGGAGAGGCCAGGCCTGCTCCCCGCGGAAGAGGGGCCTCGGCCACGTCTGCGGAGAACGGAAGCTGGTCCTCGTCTGGGGAGACACCCGCTATGGCTCCTCCCCACAAGGTCAGGATCCTGATTCCTGCTCACTCACCCGCTTCCCTCCCACACTCGCTCTGCCGTCCCGGGCCTCCTTCCTCCACGGTAACGTCTGGACGAACCACACCTCGCGAACGAGTGCCCGGGGATTTCATCAGAAATTCCTCTTTGGCGCCCCATGCCGGGGGACCCCTTGCTAATTGTGCTGAGTCCCCTCCCGCTGCATTTCTGGGGCCAACTCTGAGAAGCAGCGCTTCCTCCGGGCCAACATCCCGCAGACTCTCCCCCGGCCCCAAGGAGATGGGATTAGCGAGCAGCGGTGCTGGGCTGGCAGCGTCACCAGAAGCGCGTCTAAATCCAATACTATTTTCTTTTTTTCCTGTGGCAAATTATCCCTTTCCTTGAAAGAACAGAATTCATATCAGCACCACCGCAAATAATCCCAGTTACACCAAGTTCCCCTGCGAGGACCACAGTCAACGGAGATTTCACCCTGCCCCCATCCTTCTGCTTCTCTCCCGGGCCGGGCGTCCGGGCTGTGCAGCTCTGCTCGGCCCGCCAGGAACAGGCACCCTGGAAGCCTGTGATGCTAAGTCTTTACCTCCAGGGCAGGATAAGCCTGGAAGTCACAGGCCTCTGTCCCTCCTAACTCAATGAGGACGGCCCCCCAAGGTCACGCAGCAGCGGAAACCCAACCTGGAGGCGCAAGCGTGAGACACAAATTCCTGCCCAACCCCAAGCCCCGGCACTGCCCCTGCCCTTCCTGGGGAAGCAGGAAGCCGTCTCAGTGTCTCCGGGCAGCCGCTGGGAAGACGAGAAACTTCAGGAGTGTGCTAGTTAATTTCACGCGTCACCATGGCCGGGCTGAGGGACTCCCAGGTGGCTGGGTGTGTCCGTGCCCGTGTTTCTGGAAGAGACTAGCACGTGAATCAGTAGGTCACCCACCACCGTGGGGGCATCAGCCCGTCTGCCGAGGGTCTGAACAGAACAGGAAGGCTGAGGAAGGTGACTCTGCTATCTGCCTGGGGGCACTTGTACTTTCTTCCGTCCTTGGACACGGTGCTCGGGGTCTTGGCTTCAGAGGTGGGTTGGGATGTGCACCTTCGCTCCCCCGGGCCCCGGCCTTTGGGTCTGGACCGGAACTGACACCACCAGCTGCCCTGGGCCTCCACCCTGGAGACGGGGGACTTCAGCCTCAGAATCGATGGCCAGCTGCTTCTCTCGGGAGCCCTGACTGACACAGGGCTCCGACCGCTGGCCCAGCGCTGGAGGACACCGCTCACCGCTCGCCTGCCACGTGCACGGAAGACCAGGTGGCACTGGACGGTGGCAGGTCCTCGCAGGCAGACGCCTGCTGACGGGTCGGGAAAAGCACAGCCTTCGAGGCAATCGCAGGAGCACACACACAAAGCAGCGTCCTGCAGTCACCATCTTTTCTTTTTAAAATCATACATATTTCATTAAGCTTCATGCAGAGTGTCTTCTGATTTATGGTAATTGTCAACAAAAGCAAAGACACAGACGGTTTTTAACCCTGCAGTAGCTAGGAGTTAACCGGCATGAAATTACGTTGTTTTTTCCTTAAAAAAGGGAGGGAGAGTCCCAAACACCGCACACATTAAACGCGGAGCACGCTGAGTGGCGTGAGCTGTCGGCAACGGCCATCGCTCAGGTGGAGGTGGACGCCAGCGACCTGTGCCAGGGCCATACCTGACCCAGCGGACACCCTGCCCCGTGAGCCCTGCGTGCTCACGGCCTGGAGGACTCCAATGAGACGAATTTCCATATCAAACCCAATTTAGATGAAACGTCTTGGTTAAAAAAAAAAAAAAAAAAAGCCAGCACCTCAATAGCCCCTTGATTAGATTTTCATCTCCTGAGCAGACAAGTATGAATATTTATTACCATGAATGCGGACGTCCCTCTTTCCATCACTCTGATCTTGAATATCATCCGCTGCTAATTTTTATGAAAATTTGGGCAACATAATGTTTTCACATAAACTGACAGTTCTTGAGATAATCCCGTTATTGTCTGGTCGAGAACGACAGCTTCCGCTTATTCATGTGTTAACGAGGGATTAAATATTGTTTTTCATTCCCATAATCTACGATGGACTGGAAATTAAAAATTGAACATTGTATATTAGCAGGGCTTTGCGGCCCACAGCTTGTTTGCACTCACTTAGAGAAGATCTGTAAATTAGCAGTTTAACAAGCAGGCCCTTCTACGCTGCTGCCAAAGGGCTACATCACAAAGCCCGCCGACACCCCCGGGTAAATTCTACAACAAATTCCTTAGTCTGCCTGCCGCACACCCGAACGACGAAAATGTGCCAAAGAAACAGACGCCCTTTGCCAAATAAATAAAATGGCAACACAACTGATATTGTCTCAACGTCAAGAATTTTTCACTGCCCCCTCAGCCCTGTGGAGGGGAGCGTCCGCATCCTACCCCGGTCCTCACATCCCGAGACACACCTGCCCTGCAAAACCGCCCTGGGGGCCCGGCCAGCGGCCAGTACGCCAGCCCTCTCACCTACCGCCTGCCAGCAATGGGGACAGTCGTTTATCTACACCCGTGGTAGCTGCTACTTTGGTGCTGTGACTGGTGTCCCAGGTCAAAGCACGGATTTGATGGGGTTTTGGACAAGACGATCCCATTATGCTTCTAACCATACACACTACATTTTATTTATTTATGTTTATGTCCCTGACGGGCATGTAGAATTCTTCAGTTTTTCAGTTATCGTCTGGCATGGTGTAGAGCACAGGACACATATACTTCTTAGAAGCTGAGTTGTCCAAGCGTGAGCCTCTGTAACTAACCCTAGGGTTAGGGTCAGCGTTAGGGACTGAGCCATGTCCCCCCAGTTCATACGCTGAAGCCTTAACCGCAGGACCTCAGGATCTGCCCGCATTTGGAGATGAGCTTTTAAGGAGACAATTAACGTAAGGTTGAGGGCATGTGGGTGGGCCCTGATCCACTGACTGGTGTCCTGATAAGAAGAGGAGGTCAGGACACAGACACACACAGAGGGACGGCCACGTGAGGACATGGGGAGAAGATGGCAAGTGTGCCCGAGGAGAGAGGCCCAGGAGGGACTGCCTGGCCGACGCCTGGGTGTCAGATCCCAGCCTCCAGGACGATGGGTGTCTGTTTCGGCTCGACTGCGGGACTCCCTGAGGCTGTCCTGGGAAACCAGCGCAGGTGGCATGGAGACACCCAGCCCTGGCCGCCCCCTCCGTGCTCGCGGGCGGTGTTCCCCTGTGATCATGGTCTTTTACCTCTTAAAACACTGCTTTCTGCTTTCTGCTGTCACTCAGAAAACAGAGCTGTGGTTCAGGGTTTGCACACACAGCAGCCCAACTTGCCTCTGAGCGTTCGTTCCACAGGAACAAAGGTGAAGTCTGTGCGGACAGACTGATGAAGAGTTGGTGCCCCTGCCCCTCCCCGAGCAGCTTGGGGTCACCACCCCAGGGAGGGGCTCCCCCTGTGCCCACCGTCCTGAGGGTCCCCTATGAGTGACGGTAAGGCACATCCAGCAGACGGGAAGGGCCGTCCAGGTGCTGGAAGGACAGTCCCCCGGGGCTCTGGTTCAGGTTCGGCATCCGGAGGGGCCCCGTGTGGGGCAGGACCGCCCGCCTTGTCTCCAGGTGCCGAGCTGTCACCTGCCCGGCGGCGGGGGCCCGAGTGGAGGTGCCGAGGGCTCAGGAAGGAGGAATGCCTGGAGGCACCGAGGATGCACCTGTGACCCCGAGACCAGACCGGGGGCCCCCGCCGCGCCCGAGGGCCCTTCCCGAGGTGACCGTGGGCCCCGCCAGGCTCGAGCAGGTGTAGCGTATATGGAAGTTGGGAAACTAGGGTTTCGCACTTGTCTCATGAGCTCTGCAGGTGAAAATTTTATCTGTGCGGTTAACCTACCACCTAGTTTAAAAATACGTCCTATTTGTGGAGTACAGCAGGTGTCAATGGGCCTCAGGGGTGTAACTAAGAAAATATTTGCAAATGAAGCAACTGACAAAGGATTAATTTCCAAAATTTACAAGCAGCTCATGCAGCTCAATAACAAAAAACAAACAACCCAATCCAAAAATGGGCAGAAGACCTAAATAGACATTTCTCCAAAGAAGATATACAGACTGCCAACAAACACGTGAAAGGATGCTCAACATCATTAATCATTAGAGAAATGCAAATCAAAACTACAATGAGATATCATCTCACACCAGTCAGAATGGCCATCATCAAAAAATCTAGAAACAATAAATGCTGGAGAGGGTGTGGAGAAAAGGGAACCCTCTTGCACTGTTGGTGGGAATGTAAATTGATACAGCCACTATGGAGAACAGTATGGAGGTTCCTTAAAAAACTACAAATAGAACTACCATATGACCCAGCAATCCCACTACTGGGCATAGACCCTGAGAAAACCATAATTCAAAAAGAGTCATGTACCAAAATGTTCACTGCAGCTCTATTTACAATAGCCCGGAGATGGAAACAACCTAAGTGCCCATCATCGGATGAATGGATAAAGAAGATGTGGCACATATATACGATGGAATATTACTCAGCCATAAAAAGAATCAACTTCCAAGAATCTTGAGAAAAAGACAACAATATGACAATACAGTAAGAATTAGCTAATTTTATAAAAATAACGAATTATTTACTTTTCATGTTTTCTTGAAAATATGCAATTATCAAAAAGGCCTGTAAGTGAACCGTTTCCATGTCTTTCTCCCCCAGTGAAGTTCAGCAGGACAGCCGAGATCAGTCACAGCCCCAGCCCTGGATATGGACCTTAGCTGTCTCCTTCCTCAGCCCCAATCTGTCCACCATAGTTCACGCATGGCAGACGGGGGGCGGGGGGGTCTGGGGAGGGTGCGTGTGCATGTGTGCGTGTGTGTGCAGGGGGCCTGGGGAGGAGGGGACCCAAAGTAGCCATTCAATCAAACTTGACTGTTAACCGGGAAACCCACGTGGCTAGAAAGGCGAACTCTGTTTACGAGTCACTGTAATCCCGAAAGGAGAGATTCAGCTGTAGGTCAGTTGATAATCGCTCCTGGTGCTTGGATGACACCTGTGATTTTCCGGTGTTGAGGGTCACACGGTGTCTCCCAGAAAGGTGTGTGCACCTCCCAACCCACAGTCCTGGGAAGGAGCCTTACTTGGCAATAGGGTCTTTGTAGATGCGATCTAGTTAAGATGAGGTCACAGTGGGGCAGGGTGGCCCTAATCCAACATGACCCATGTCCTCAAAAGAGGAGATGCACAGGAGGCCGTGAGAGGATGGGGCAGAGGCTGGAGGGATGCAGCTGCAGACGCGGCAGCCCCAGGAGCAGAAAGAGGCAGGAAGGACCCTCCCCCGGAGCCCCCGAAGGCGCCTGGCCCTGACACCTGGGTTCTGGACATCTGGCCTCAGAACTGCGAGAGAATACGCATTTCTGTTGTTTTCAGCCCCCAGTTAGTGGCGCTTTGTTACAGAAGCCCTGGGACCCTGACACCCAGGTCAGCGGTGGCCCGGTCTGGGCAGCAGGACCGCAGGGCTGAGGGCCACCCGCCAGTTGTGGGCAGCCCCGCAGGACAAGGGCAGGTCACGAGGCCAGTCCTGCAGATGCTACCCCTGTGGTGACATGGGGTAACACGGGCACCGAGGCTTATTAACGGGGTCCCATTTGGGAGGGATGTAGAGACATCACAGGACCTCGTGGCCCCAGTGAGGGTGGGGTTTCATGGACCGATTTCAGGGCCTGGAGTGGAGCCACCGAGAGGGCACTGTGCCCCAGGTAAAGGGGGTGGTGGTTCTGCTGGGTCCATGGGACCTCTGACCTCCCCGGATGCTGCCCAGGACTGAGCCCCGGCCTGGGGCCACCGTTCCAGCACCAGCCGCCCTTCCCACCCGCAACCACTCTGCTTAGATGCGGGTTGAGGCACCTGACTGCTGGTGAAACACCAGTGGCCTTGCCGGTGCCAGGTACACCCAGTTTCAAGGAGACGCCTGTGTGGTGGGCCCCGTTCTCACTGCAGGAGACGTGTGGACCATCTTGATAAACCACGCTCACCTCTCCCGCGCTCGCCACCATGGCATTGGCTGCGTATCTGTTTTGACGTGAGATCATTTTAAATTTGGTGCTTGGTTATATTTTGTGTTACACTGATTACTAATTATTTCACGTGGGTGAAAACCGCCTTTTTATTTTAACCCACGGATGAAGCAGAGGGGAAGTATTCAAATCAGCAATCGAGGGATTCACGTCAGTTGCCATGGAGATGTGGCCTGGGGTGCTTGCCGTCAAAGACAGAAGGGCCACAGCTGCCTTGGGGCCAACACAGAAGAGGGGGCCCCTGTTATTTCAGGGATGACAGAGAAAGCGGGCCCGGGTCAGGAGGAAACCTTTTCCAGAGCAACGCAGCTTTCAGGGAGGCTTCGAAGCAGCAGGAGAGCGGTCGAGTGACCCAGGAAGAAGCCAGCACGATGAACCGGCGCGTGCCAGGGTGGGCGTCCACCTGCACCCCAGGGCTCACGATTCACTGGCCCAGTCAGGGTTACTGAGTTCCTGCCATGTGTCAGGAGGCACCGGGCGACAGAGGCACACATGGGGCTCACTCCGGAGCTCCCAGGCTGAGAGACAGACCTGAACTCACGGGACTCAGCATACTCTGGGGAATGCCATGGAGGGGCCGGGCAGGAGGGAGGGGACGGGGGAGCCCTGGGTGACACGCCCCTTCTCAGCAATCCACCCAGAGCAGCTCCCCCATCCCCCGACTCCGGGATCCCCGGGCGGGGGGTGGGAAGAAGGTTCTGAAAGCACGGTCCTCAGCGTGGCAGGAGGGCTGGCACCGCCGGCCTGCAACGGGCTGAGCCGCGTATCCCCTCAGGATGGATAAAGTGGAGTCCTGACCCCCAGGACTTCTGGATGCGGCCTTTACAGAGGGGATCAAGTTACAGTGAGGTCATTAGGGTGGGCCTGACTTCTGGATGCGGCCTTTACAGAGGGGATCAAGTTACAGTGAGGTCATTAGGGTGGGCCTGAGCCCCTGGTGCCCCTGCAGCTCCTGCAAAGTGACACACCCCCGATAAACCCTCCCCTACGGGAATCTCGGGCAAGAGTCCGAGGACGCGTTGGCAGCTGGTGTGGGGCTTCCAGGAGGACAGGCATCTGTGGGCAGGAGACCGGAAGACAACTCTGAGGCTGACCCTCCAGCGGACGCATCTCCAAGTGACAGACGCCTCTGGGATCCTTTCACTAAAGGCGGAACTCAAGACTCTCTGATTTCAAGGCCGGCGAGGCTCCGGCTCTGGAGGTGACCACCTGGAGGGCGTTTTAACCTTAACCCCTCCGTGCCTGGTTCCCCATACGTGAAGTGTGTCCGCCTGGCGGGACCCTGGAGGGGATGCGCGTGGGGCGCCCAGGACGCCTCGACAGAGCTGCCCTGTAGGAAGCTGGGCAGTGGGAAGGGGTTTGCCCTGTGTGCCTGCCTCTAGTTTTCTTCACCCTCCTTCAAGCAATTCCGAGTCTTACGGGCTGAGGACTGAAAAGGGGTTTCTGGAATATTACATTCCGAGGGCTCTTACGAGCGTCTCCAGAGTTCAGCTTTTTACGTGGAAATTAACTTCTGCTTCCACGCTACCCGGCTGCGTGGCAGAAGCTGCTTACATGTTATTGAGACGGACGGCCCCTCCGTGTCTTAGGGGGACGACTGTCCAGTCCCAGCCGGACCACGGCCACGCCTGGCAAGGAGACACACATCACGCACTTTCTAGATAAACGTGGCTGAAATGTCAGAAAGGGGGGGTGGGGGCCACCTGCGCTGCCGCTGCCACCGGCAGACGATACTTATTTCATTTTCCGTGACTATTTACCTTGATATTGAATAACAATCGAATCTGTCACTATAGCAACTGCCTCATCACACGGCACCTCGTCCGCTTTAACCACGGAAAGGACTGAAAAGACACCCGCGGGCCCACGTGACAGGCTGCTTTATGTAGCATTTCAGAAGAAAAGGGCGCTGCTTGTAATAAACTCATATTTGCCAATATGTCAAGCGCAGTTAATTACACCGAACGCATTTGCGCGTGGTTTTCTTCACTTTTGAGAAATAAGAGACGGGTATGAAGAGCGGCGGCTAGCGCTGCATCGGGCGGAGGGTGCCGAGCCCCGAGGGGGCCCAGCCAGCAGAGGTGGGGATGTGCCGCCATGGAAGGGCCGTATGGCTGCCCCTGAACTCTGACCTCTATCACGACATCTCAGCCTGTGTGGGGAATCCTCGGGGCAGCTTCGGACAGGCCGCTGCAAATATTTTAATGCAGTTTCACGCAGATTTCCCTTTTTAAACATAAATTAGGAATACTGACAAGTAAACAAGCTTCTCTTAGGACTGATGCACATTTTGCACCATGTTCTCTGTCTAGAAACACAGATTTGAATAAAACAAGGGGATGGGCACACAGTTACAGCGCTGAGGAGCCAGGGCCCACGTGGACGGGCACCGGGCAGGGCCCTCGGTGGCTGAGGACACCCCTCGTCCCAGGTGACCGCGGGTGTCCGCCTTCTGCTCTCTGGGCGCAGCCGGCCTGAGGCTGGCAGGCGTGCGGGAGCCGCCGGGGTGGAGGGTGGATGGCAGCCCCACCGAGGAGTCCCGGAGTCCTTGCGGTTCCAGCGCGCACTGGGGAGCACCCAGCATCATCTCAAACTCACCTCGGAGTCCTCACCCAAGAGACCCTGTCAGCTCCAACACCGTCTCCGTCTTATTCGTTATACTTAACTGCAAACGCTACCGACTTCTCCTTCACGCACTCTCGAGTCCGCGGCTCTGTCTCTATCTGACAAGACCCATCCTCGACCTGTCACAGCCCTGCACCTGCCCGGGGCGTCAGGTGGGATCCTCCAGGCCTCTCCTGCCCCTCTGCTGTCCACACACGCCAGGGCTCTTTCTCCTGAATTTCTAGATATGGGCCTTGATCTGAACCCAGGATATTTTTAATTACTTATTGCGTCCTGCTTGTGCATATACACACAGCACCGTCTTCATAAATATGCGATGACTCAAGTTATTTGAAACATTCTCTACAGCCACCTGGGAGCCACACCACGCACACGTGGTGGTGTTTCCTCTTGTGTCCTCACTTATTTAAAAGCGAGTATGTGCTCAGTTACTTTGGTTGCGTGTTTTTTCTTTATTAAAACTAAAAATGGTATTGAAGATAAAACGACAAAGAACTATACACACACATTGAACCGATATCCATCTCCCAGTTTGACTCCAGACCTAGAATTATGTGGATGTAACCACAGGGGAGACTTGGTGAAGTGTGCACGGACACCTCTATACCGTCTTTGCAACTTCCAGTGAATCTATAATGATTTCAAAATAAAAAGTTAAAAAATGGGGGCTTCCCTGGTGGTGCAGTGGTTGAGAGTCCGCCTGCCGATGCAGGGGACACGGGTTCGAGCCCTGGTCCGGGGGGATCCCACATGCCGCGGAGCGGCTGGGCCCGTGAGCCATGGCCGCTGAGCCTGCGCGTCCGGAGCCTGTGCTCCGCAACGGGAGAGGCCACAGTGGTGAGAGGGGCCCGCGTACAACAAGAAAAAAAAAAAAAAAATGGTACTAACAAAAATTTTGGAAAAGGAGAGAACTCGCTTATAATCCCACCAACCCCGTTCTAGAGCTGACCTCACATTTGCACGTGGTCCTCCAGCCCGGATCTGTGGGCACAGACAGTTTACACAGCTGCCCTTAAGTTCAGAGGTGTCACAACGATTTTTAGCGAAATGACTGAGTCCGTTTATTTGATTACTATAATATAATTAGTTACCTTCCTCTGTTTTATACTTAGGTCAGTTTTGGTTTTTCCAAAGCTTTGTTTTTTCCTTTTCTTAGCTAGTGAATGATACTCTTAAGATAAAATTCTGGGAGTATGATTACTGATCTGAAGGGTAAGTGTTTTTTGTTTTTTGGTTTTTTTTGCGGTACGTGGGCCTCTCACTGTCGTGGCCTCTCCCGTTGCGGAGCACAGGCTCCAGACGTGCAGGCTCAGTGGCCATGGCTCACGGGCCCAGCCGCTCCGTGGCATGTGGGATCTTCCCAGACCCGAGCACGAACCCGCGTCCCTTGCATCGGCAGGCGGACTCTCAACCACTGCGCCACCAGGGAAGCCTGAAGGGTAAGTTTTTTTAAAGCAATAGATTCCCACTGTCATGCTGCTTTCTAAGAGTCGAGGTTAAGTGTTAGCACTCTTGATTTTATTAAAGAATCGAGACTATTACCCATAAGTACCTCTGTAACCACTTCCAAGGATGAGGCTTCGGACTGGATGCCGGGATGTTACCAGGTACCCGCAGGCTCCTTACTGGAGGGTCCTCTGACGCGTCCGCCCCCCGGCCCTCAGCTGCCACGGGGCTTCCCGCCTCACCGCAAACTTGTCTGCCCCCCAGGTCCGAGAGCCAGTCACCCACTGACACGGCCACAACGCGCTCCTGCAAGCCAAGTGCCCCATTGCCTGTGAGTCCCGACTGCACACCTGCTGGTGTTTACTAAGTGTGCTAAAGGCAGGTGCCGGCTCCGTCCACGCGTGAAAAGCGACACGTGGGGGGTGACAGCTTCCCCTCAAACTGAGGACCACGTGGAGCTGCGTCCCACCGTCTTCGCTGGGGGTGGGGTCACTCTGTGCCTTCTCCACGCCTTGGCAAAGGGCCCTCGACGTCAAGTCTTCCCCCAAGTCCATCCAGACCTGTGGCCTGGTCTCCGGGGACTCGGCTGGACACTTGCTGCCCCGAGGGTCCCCGTGACTCGGGCCATCCCCGCCTTCATTTCTCTGCCCACTGATGTGTGATGCCCAGTTGCTCTCAGAAATCCCTAAACCACTGGGCTCAGGTTTTGGTAACGCTCATTAAAGCAGCAGCATCCCTTCCAGCAGACAGGCGATGACCAAGTGGGGTTTGCAGAGGAAATGAGCCATTTTCTCAGACATCCATCACGGACCCCCGTCCCACCCGCTCGGCCTCATGGGACGGCTGTCAGGCACACACCCCCACCAACACACACATCGCACGACAAAGTCACACTGACTTGTGGGGGCAGGAGCACGACCACGGATTCGTAGACTCTCAAGGGACTCTGGGGATCGACACAGTCTTGGCCACAAAAATCCTTTCTTTGGACAAAATCCTACCCAGGACCCCAAACAGTGACTGAGCAAGGGAAGCTCAGTGGGTTAAACCAGCGTGTGGACGGCGGTTTGCTGGGGCCCCGCGGCCTCCCGCCCCCGTAGAGCAGAGCTCTGGAAGCCCAGGGCTCTTTGAAGTACCTGAAACCAGGTCTGACATCCCACGGCATGAGTGGTGGGTGCAGGACACACTGCCCCAAACACGACACCTCGGCTGAAGGTGTCTCCAACCTTGTCCACACCCTTGTCCCCGAAGCAGGCCCAAGACCCTCGTGGGAGCTGTGCCCGCCCTGTACCCGGTTTGCTGCAGACCCACCTCGGGTCCCCACGCCCCCCGGCCCTCCCCACCAACCCATCAGAAGGCGGCCGGTCTACCCACGTCTGCAGGCTTCACCCCCTTACGTGTCCCATGAAACTCAGATTAAATAAAGGTGCTGCTTCGCTCCTGTTTTCTGTCTTCATCAGTTTACCTTTTGGAGCCGAGGACCCTCAACGGGTCCAGGAAAACCTCCTCCTCTCTCTTCCAGAACCTGCATGGAGGCCTGTCCCCTCCTGCCTGACTTTGCCTGGGAGGCAGCCCATCCGGGGCTGAGCGGGGCGTCTGCACCGGGAACGCGCTGGTTCTGGGTTTCCCTGTTGAAGCCCCGAGCCTCCCGCGGCTGCACTGAGACTCCTGCTGAAACGTGGGCAGGTTAATCGTTAATCATACTGCGTTTATCACACTATCGAGAACTTAGGAAGTTACGACTTATTTCAGATACACCTTGCAAGCCACACTCATGGAAATGCTCGCCTGGGGACAATCATCTATTTTTCTTCCAAATATTTGAGTTTTTCTTGGTAATATCATAATCTCCCTTTGGAAGAAACATGACTTTATTCATCTGAAAAAATGTGAAGACTTTCAAGATATCAGAAATTAGATTTCGAAACACGTCAAAATACTACCCATCTATCAGGAACGTGTGTGTCTACTGTAGCCTGTTCCTTTCCTTTAAATTTTGTTTTGAGATATTTCCATTTGGCTTAAAAGGTTTTAATTCCGCTATCTGTCATCACATGTTGAATCACAAGCACCAGGGAGACATTCGGTAAATGCTGCTAGATTTCGAGGAATCAAAGTCTGCTTTACTTTCCAGAGTCAGGAATTAGCAGAGACATTCATGCCGAATACGTTCCAAAGGAAACCAGAAGCAACAAAATCAGGCTCAATACTGCAGGAGGCAATTGAAATTAGAAAGGGAAGTATTGTTAGCTTTTTAAAAATATCTCTGCTCCCGTTTTCACGATCCAAAACTCACTCCAAATATACAAACGCTCCTTCCCTCCATCCAGACTGGAGACTGGTCAGGCAAAGCTGCATGGAATGTGGGTTCTGGGCTTGAGAACCCACCAGAATGACCCCCGACAACTTCAAAAGTGACAGCAAAACTGCCTTTTGAAATGGAAAACTGCCACGTGCAAGAGGACAGGAGACTGGAGAGCTGGTCTGCGTGGACCAAGGAAACCCCTGGGGCCCTAAGAAGGCAAAGGTGGCTCAGGGAGAACTAGGGTGGACAAGCCGCTCACCCACGTTTCCATCGGTGAATGAAGTACCAGTAAATGGTCTGGGAGGTGGCCATTTTCTGCCCCCAGGGAGGATGAGGTCAGGCTCTGGCCACTTGGGGACCAGAGAGGAAGCAGATCAGACTCGATGAAAATGCAGGAGGGGTGCAGCGGGGGTTCTGTTCTGCCCTGTGCCGCCCCCCCCGCCTCCTGCCCCCAGTCTAGGCGGGACCGCCTGCCCCCATGTGAGACGGGCACCTGGAACAGGCAGAGGGTGTCCCTCCGAGGTTAGGTTGTCATCTTCACAGACAAGCCGAGAGCAACTCAGGCTCCCAGTTCCTGGACAGCATGTCACCAGCTTCCAGTACGGAGCCGAGGAGCTGCGGCAGGGCCAGGTGGTGGCGGGACATTAAAAGCCCTGCTCTGCCCAGGCTCGGGGAGCGCGTCACAGGTCTCCAAGGACAGAAAGGCAGGGGCCGGCGGCTGTGCGTGCCTGGAACACAGCGAATGGGCCCGGCTGCAGGTAGACTCTGGGGTCATCACCATGCAAACAATATAAAGCCCATGGCCTCAGGGAGACGCAGATCCCACAGAAAGAGGCGCTCAGAGCAGCCGGGCTTCAGAAGGTGAGTCAGCAACGCTCAGGACACTGACCGCTGCAGATGGGCCGACAGCTGAGGTTCTGGGGCTGCAGACGGTGGACCGTCCAGTGGACGGTGGGGGCCAGGCCTGGCCGGGTGTCAGGAGCAAGCAGGTGCTCATGTGTCCGCACGAGGGATACAGACACACGTGAGGGTAGTTTTGTGTTGAAGGAGACGGGGAGCCAGTGGGAGGCAAAAGCGCTGACGTGGTGAGACCAGCGTCCCGGGAGCTCTCACTTTAGTGAATCAGAAAACACTGGAGCATATCTGTGTGCTGACCGGATGGGGCCAGGGAGACGGAGCAGTGGCGACGCAGGAGAGGGGACGAGAGGACAGGAAGGAGGCCGTGGGGGGCACCGTGCCCGGAGGGAGGGGGTGTGGGCTCCCCGAGGGAGGCGCGGGTCTCCGCGCAGGGATGCAGGCGGCAGGTCACAGATGGGGCGGCCGTGTGTGTGTGCGCTGGGCACTGCCTGCTGGGCGCGAGGAGGGTGGTGGGCGGTGAGCATCCTCTGGGATCTGTGCCTGTGACCTCTAGTGCGATGAGTCTGCAAAGTCCTAACACAGCGCCTCCACCCTCCCCGCTGCCCAGGAACCGCAACCACGGGGCGGGCGGAGGACCGGGCGGCTCCAGGCACCTCCCAGCCCCCGGCTCTGCACCTTGCCCCCCTGGCCCTGCCTGCCCCCTGCTCCTGGGCGGCCCAGCCCGCCTCTGTGGAACACACTCCCTGCCCCCCGCACAGGGAGGGGTTAGGGTTAGGCCCAGCGCCTGAGCTTCCTCTGACCCCAGAACACCAAGGGCCCCAACCCAAGTCAGTCTGGACTTGCCCCCGGCCGCTGGGCACCAGGGCTGCTCCTGAAGGAGGGACACCTGCGGAGGCCAAGGGACGAGGGGGAGGGGAGGGGCTGAGGGTCAGAACCTTCCGTCGCGGGCCCGGATCCTCCAAGCCCTCCGCCAGTAGTCACTGCACCCCATGTGGTACAGATGGTCTTAGGGGCCCACAGACTCCCGGCCGCCAAAGTTACTGTGAGTTTCGGGAGAAAAGACCAGGATGTCCTCAGCTGTCAAAGCCTCATCAACCCAGCCCCACGCTCAGATGAGTCTGCGGTCACCGAGCTGCCCGCCGCGTGCCGGGAACACGGTGACTTCAAGGCCAGCGCCCCCTGCGAGGCGCCCCCGGCGAGGCGCCCGCCCACTGCCTGCAGAGCTGGAGGCTCCGTCTGCGGAGGACCAGCCACTAAACGAGCTCTTATTTCAAGAGCCGGGACTGTGCCGGCCGAGCAGAGCCTCCCCCAAAGACAGCGGCTGGCCTTGGAGTGGCTCTGCGGGGGCATCTCCGCCCTGGGCAGGAGCATCGTAAGTAAGTGCCCTTAATAGTTAATTACTGTCACGGCGGGTGCCGTGACATCCGGGATTTCAGACGTGCGAGCACAGACAGCCACCCCCGAGAGGAGTCGCGTCCGCCATTGTGCATACAACTCGTCAATCGCCCACGATACGGGGCCCAGGCGTCCACCAGGGCCTGGGGCTGAGTGCCAGCGGCTCTAATTGCTGATGGAGAGTTTGGTCAAGTACCTGCTCCTGAGGCCAGCGCAGCGACGTTGGGACACGACGCCTCTGAGGGTCATTAAATTTATCTGCAGTCCTCCTCTCATACCCCACGCCATACGCGTCTTTAGCAAGGAAGACGAAAGTGTGCCCACCAGACCCAGAGGAAAGAGCAACTTCTCTTGCTATATAGACCCAGCAACTGAGAATCGTCTGAAGGAGGAAGTACACGTTTCCGAAGCATCCAACGTTCTCTTAGCCATGACCGCTTTTTCTTGGGGAGACACCGAATCACGATTTCAAAGGCAACCAGACAGTGTCAGGCGAGCCTGGCATGGCACGTCAGCACTTCTGCCGACGGGACGGGAGGACTCATCCAGCCCAGACGCCGGGGCCGCCGCTACCACAGCCCCCCGCCTGGTGCCGACTGACCTCTGCCCCCAGCCCGAGCCTGCCAGGCCGCCCGGGCCACACTGCCCGCAGCTACTCACCGAGCCGACTCCGGTCTGAAGAACTCTCAGTCCAGACATTTTTTCCAGTTGGTCCTTGTTGTCAACTGTTAGGGGAAATTAAGAAGTAAGCGGTCAGCTTTGAGAGGCAAGCGTTCTCCAGACACCCTGAGCGTCTCCCTCTGCAGACACTTCCATAGTCACTGCCAGATCGCCGTTTTAACGGGTGCTGTGGACAAGCCTGGGGCAGAAACCGGGGCAGGGGGCTCCCCACCGAGGGGCCGGCAGATGTAGGACCAGGACGCAAGTCCCTCCAGCTTTGCCCACAGAACGTCCATAGGAAATTCACAGTATCCTTGTGAAGACTGGTTGAGAAATGGTGGGCAGACCTGCTTTGCAAACTGTAGGGCTTTACTTTCGAACGATAGGATGGTTACAAGTGTATAATCATTGGGAACTGGGTTCCATTCACAAGCATTCCGCGTTCACAAGACAGACTCGCTAGCAGGCAAGACTGAACGGCGCCTTCGTTCCGTGAGTCCTGGGAGCTGCTGTACCCCTCTTACTCCTGCCCCAGGAGAATATCCTATAATAATTTGCCTCCACCACAATCAACCCTCATCCTAGTTTGCTCCTGACTTAGAGCGAGGAAGCGTCTCCGAGAATAAATTACCCTCCGTGTCAGACCAAGCGGATTGAGCCCTGGAACAATTAGCAGCCGGAGAGGAAGCCCAGTTAATCCCGATGCCAGCACGGCAAACCCGCGGTCCCCACCTCTTGGAGAGGAAGTGTGTCACAAAGCAATTGACCTTGGCTTACGATTCTGTAGAAGTATTCTTTCGGATAAAGCCCCTGTCATTTTGGAAATGAAACCCAGAAAAAAATAGATTTTATTGCAAACCCTAAGAAGGAAGAGTGCATTGCAACTGTGATCAATGCATAACGAGATAGCAAGAAAATAGCAGTTACTTTCACTTCTTATTGTAAAACGCCTACGTTAGTCTTGGGTAATGAAATTATATCTTTCAGAGGGATACAAACCGGATCCTGCTATGGCCTGCCTCCCCTGCCTCTGGGGCTCTCTCATCGTCGGGTAGAAAGTTTTCCTTTGAACAAACCAACGTTATTTCTTACATTTAGGTAATTATGCAAGCACTGGGGCGGGGGTGGGGGCAGATGCCAACCTGGGGTTAGATAGAGCGCCAGCACTTTAAGAGCCTCTAAGCTGGGGGGTGCCGAGGGGCAGGGAGGGCCAGTGGCCCAAAGGTAAACCTTGAATGGAGGAGAATATTCTTAAGAGATAGAGTATAAAGCAATTGATTTTCATGTTCCCCTGTGAACAAAGGAGGCATTTTGCTGAATGACAGGCTCCTTGGGGACAATAGTGAGTCTTTAATAGGCTGAGGGACACAAAGCACAAAGTAAAGATGGAAATTAAAGTGCTCCACCATTGCTGCCGAGAAGCGACAGGCATTCCAGGCTCAGGAAGGCACAAACCAGCCGGGCAGTAAGATGCAGATGACCCGGTCCAGGGGTCAGCAAAGCTGCCGGGAAGGCCAGGTGGAGACACCTGAGGCTCGGCCGCCATGGGTCCCCAACCGGGCGGGCAGTGTGACGGCTGCGGGGACGGGCCTGAGGGACAAGGGACAGGTCCTGACTGTCCTGCACAAGCCCGCGGAGCCTCGAGGTGACTGTGGGCCTTGCTCGCTGCCCGAAGACCCACGCCCGCTCCCGACGCTGTTGCAGAAGGTTCTGTGCCTGGGCCCTGTCCCCGTTCCACACGTGGCGGGAGAGTCAGTCTCAGCACAGCTTCCCTGTGTCCCCCAAGCACCACTGCCACAGGCCAGTCCAGGGTCCGGGCCGGCTCCTCGCCCCAGGCCCTGGCAGCCGCTTCCCCGCCAGACACGCCCCCAACCTCTCCCCTCTGTGAACACAGCTCCGGCCCCCGGTGGGGTGCGGAGGGGGAGGGGAGCCGCAGCGCCCGGTAGTGGTGAAATGTACAGGCGACTGGCTGGGTATCGAGGCCTCTTGTCTTTAACGTAATTAACTGCAAGTGCGTAAAACTTAATTTTTCATAATGGCTGTGTTTAATAACCGGCTCAAAAAATTCCTGAAAAAGTAAATACGAGCTCCAGTAACCGGTCCAGCTGGCTCCAGCCCCATCCGTACAGTACTTTGTTTCTACCCAAAGTCTAGGTCTTAACATGTCACGTTTCCTCGATTCTACAACGCGTGTTTCCCCGCATCTGAGCACGTCTGCGGTCGGGCTGTTCCAGCCACCATCGTGGGAACGGGGCCCACTATAGACCGACCTCAGCTCATGGCCTCAGAGGCTGTGGAGGAAAGACACGCGTCCTCGTTTCTACCAGAAAATTTCCCACGGGCACCTCCGACAAAGCAGAAACGTCTAGAAGGGGCATCATCTGCTTGGAAGGTCACCCCGGAGCCTGAGCAACGTTCCTGACGGCGGCACCATCCTCAGAAAACCGTGGGCGTTGCCTTGGAAAGTGATGTCATCTCACCCTCATGGTGACCCGTCCCCAAGTGCGGCCACCGCGGACCCTCCGGGCTGACCGCCTCTCAGGGTCCACGTCCTGCCTGAGGGTCCAGCCAGGGAGCCCAGGGACCCAGACTCGTGCTGACAAGGGGTTGCGTCCATTAAGGGTTTGTCACTGAGAACTGACACAGCACTCCACGGAATTGTCCCTGAGAAACGAAAACCCTGGGATGGATGGGACGGACGTGCTGGAGGTGCGTCCCGCGGGCAGTCGGAGCGTCTGGGATCCACTGGAAAGCGGCCTGGACGTGACCTCGTCCCTCCAGCCTCAGCGCGAGGGATCGCTGTCTTCCCAGTCGTTCCATTAACCGCTACGGGAGTCCCAGGAGTGTCACCTGTTCCGCAGGTGTGATAGATCAGGTGGGGCAGGCGGCCCATCGCTGTCACCTGGGTCAGGACGTCACGTCTGTCCCCGCTCTGCTCCATCCTCCGATCCTATTATGTTCCTCACATGACGCAGGGTGTCAACCACCCCTCCCCAAAGTGGACCTCCTCCAAATAACTGCACACGTGGGCGCTCACACACGGGCGCACACACACAACCAGGGCAGACCCCGGAGCAGCACCCCGCGGGGAGGACTGGTCACCACTGTTCAGCTTCACACCAACCCACAGGTTCTGTTCTATAGCGGCTGTTGTTCAGCAAGCGGTGAACCTGCCCCCAAAACCCCACTTTGTCCACGTTTCCTTGTGTTTTCCAAGGACAGCATGAGCCTCTGCATCTCGCTGAGGCTGTCCCCACCAGGGGCTCTTTGCACGAGGAGCCTCTGCCGTGACGCCCATGGGACCTCCTGAGGCCGTGGCACCTCCTAACAACTCGAGCCAGAACCGTGAATCACGCCACCTTCGCATCCACCTCTAGCCCACCTCCATCCTCGTGCAGAGAGCGACAGTGCCCCGAGGACCTGCCTGGAGCTGGGGTCCTCCGAGAACCCACCCAGGGCCCCCATCTCCCTGCCCTCAGCCGACAAGTGCCCGCAGAGACGCTGGTGCGGTTCCCAGTCACGCCTGCAAGTCCCCTCGGCGGCTGGCGCACACGCGTCCGTGGGACTCCAACCCGCTGCCCGTGGTTTCGTGCTCTTTTGCGAACTTCTCAGTCTTGGGCATCAAGTCCTTTTCAACAAAGCCTGTCTCGCTCTGTATTTAAGTTTTTCGTCCTCTGGAATTTCTCATTGGTGGGGATGGTAGCCAGAGACACTGTAATGGTGCCTTTTTCCCAGCATGTGTGAAAGGTACACAATTTATCTTAAGCACAGCCCTTTGGGGTTTTTTTGTTTGTTTATCTATATTTATTTATTTTAGCTCAAATTGACCTAAAAGAGCAACAAGCCCAGTAGTCTTGAGGACATTTTGTAACTCTCAGGCCATTCCGGAATCTTCCCCGGCATCATTCTTACACATTCACCGCTGTGTATATTTCCTCTGAGACTTCCCTGCACAGCTGCATGGACTTCCTCTCACCCATCCCTTCTGCTCGTGGGACTGGATCTCATCTCATACGTTCGTACGTGCTATCCCTCACCCAGATGTACGCCGTGACCTCCATCAGGCATTCAGACTTGGTTCACGGGCACCAGCCCCCATGCTCCCCTCCCGGCCAGCAACCACTCCTCTCTGGAAACACGTTTAACGGCAGCATTACCCTCCACCGGGGCGTGAAACTCACTGCCACTTTTTCGGGCTTTTCTGAGGCCTTTGAGAGGAAAAGAAAAGCTTTGCTGTGGCTACATGTTCTGTCGAATGTCGGCTCCAAGTTATTTTCATGGCCAAATGCAGACCCGGAGCCGGTGGGCGTGAGCCACCAGCAGGCCAGGACTGAGAGACCCCAGCAGGAGCTGCTTTAATAAAGCCGAGAACAATGCATAAAGCCCATTCTTATCTTCGCGGGAGACAAAAAGGGTTTCCAAACACAAAAAGAAGTCCTTTAAAATTAAATTCGCTAGATGAAGGATATGCAAACTAGCTGGAGGAGCAGAACCCTACAATGTTCTCAAGATTCTGCAATAGCCTATTTAATTAGTATTTTAATTTATCAGAATAATTCTTTGCACTTGACAATTTATGCAGCATTCCATATAATTTAAACACGTAGCTACAGTGGAATAATTTTGCCTCTCTCTTTATCCTCGTGATTTTAACCTGAAAGGGTGTGCAGAAGTCTCTTCTGTGATCTAAATTGCTACAGGGACAACTTAACGGCCGTGGCCCATTAGAAAGCCCGAGGGCGGGGAGCGGGGGGTGCGGGAGGTGGGCAGACACCAGGGGGCTGGGGTCCTGGGGGAAAGGGTGGAGCCGGCTTCTGGCACAGCCCAAAGCACTGCTCCTGGGGTTACCGATCTGCATCCCCTGCGTATTTCCACCCTGAGACACATGCACCTGCTCTGCACCTGGTCCCACCCAGAGGCGTCTGCAGAAGTGGACAGTCTAGACCGTTCGGGGGCCACTGACTGGACCCACTGTCCCCCACGCCCTGGGATCAGCCTTATTGAAATCGCACGGCCTCCGGTCACCAGCCCGGGAAGTGACTCGACCCTCCCGTACACTCTCCCTCTCCTCGGAACCTGTCAGGCTGAACTCAGTCCTGGGAAGGGGAGCAGGCTCGAGAGAAGGCTGACCCCGACGCTCCAGTTGCCTGGCCCCCTCATCGGTGCTCTGGGCAACCTCGCCCGCACCTCCCTTTTTTTCTCTCAGGGCCAAGGGGGTGTTTCAGAGCAGGTGGCCACGTGAGCAGCGGTCCTCCCAGGACCAGAGGTGAGCTGCCCGACACCTGCCCGAGGACAGGTGGAAGGCACCGGGCCGAGTCCCCGCTTCGGGCTTGGCCGCACTGAGGCACATACCCCAGGGGCCCTGGCAGCTTGTGCCCTGCAGACCCGCAGGGTGAGGGGACGGGGCCGCAGCAGGACCCGAGCGGAGGTGCTGAGCCCGTCATCGACAGGGCCACCCTGGCTGAGCTGCACGCCCTCGTGTCCTCTGGGCGACACGCTGCTGCCACCTAACGCCGCGAGGGTTTTGAGCTGAGGAGGGGCCGGGGAGGGTCTGAACGGCAGGGCAGGAAGGAGTGCAGGGCGGGGGGCCGGGGGAGAGGAGACACAAATTAATTAACTTGTCAAACCTGCCTCTCAGCCAGAAAGCAAAGGATTCGTGCCCGAAGAGGCCCCGTTTCCCAGCGGGGCTGCATGCCCAACTCTCGAGTTTCCCTGCATCTCGGTTTGCTGTTCCTCAAGTTTCCACGGACCGTCCCAGTACCTGCAGCAGCGGGAAAGCATGTTGCTCCTGGAATGACACCTGTTAGTTACCCGTCTCCGGTATGTCAGTCTGGATGGGACGCCACGAATTGTGCTCCTGGCTCATCGTGTTGGCAACCAGATGCACATTGAAGCTAAACTGCATGTACTTTATTTTTATAAAAATAACTACAATTCGATTACATGTTCAAAAAATAGAAAAAAAACCTCAGCTTTATTTAAATAGTTTAGATTTAAAGCTTTGCTGTTTGTTAATTATATTTTGTTTTTATAACGATAATAGTTCATTTAGAATTTTTTTTAAATGCCTTTTTGAAGGCATATAAATTTAATTTGCAACTTCATATGTATTTTATATTTCTGATGAAAATACTTTCACATTTTATATACTGTGTACAGCTGGATCATTTCTGTCTAAATGCACAGATTTTATGAAAGTGTTCTTTAAACAATATTATCGGTGATTTTGTGAAACAAAGGGAAGAAAATACATTTATAAATAAATGCGCTATAATTTAGGGACTGTGTATGCTTTAACTCATTACCCACCCAAATTCTGCTAACTCACTAAGACAATACCCAAACATGCAAGATAATAATTCAATCCAGCTGTCTTTTATATTTGGCTGCAAACCCCATAGCTTTATGCATATTTAACCATTTTTTCACTACGAATATATATTTTCCAAGTATAAAGGTAGACTGTCAACAGCTCGTTAGCCTGACGCAGACTTTTCATTGTTAGAAACCCAGCGCGGGGCCGTGGTTTGTGCTTGGCCTGGGTCCCCAGCACTGGGGCAGCTGATTCCCAGCAGGCAGCCCGGTGGCCCCGTGACAACGCGAGTTGGTCACATCATCCTCTCCTGGGGGCACCCCTCACTCACGGTCAAGTCTCAGGTTCCTGTCACAGGTGCAAGGTCTTCACGCCCAGGTGGCGCCGCCCTGCGGGCACCCCTGACCACCGCTGCGGTGCCCCATCCAGCCTGAGCATTCCCAGGGGTGGGGAGGGGCGCTCCTGCCGCAGGGCCTTTGCACCTGCCGTTTGCTCCCGGGGCCCCTGGGTCCACATGACTCGCCTCCTCCACGTCTTGGTTTAAAGTCACCTTATTTCCACCCAGTATCAAATCGCCCCTCCCCCGTGTGGTCCTCCGCTCCCCGGCCAGCTTTACTTTTTCCCCTAGAGCCATTATCCCCAGAAAACAGAATGCGCGCGAACGTAGCTCAACAGACAGGACATTCCCGGGAGGCAGGGTGGGCCCAGGCTTAGGACAGCGTCAGCACACAGGAGGTGCTGGGGGAACCGGGACGCGATGCGTAGAGCGAACAAGCGAACTCAGGCCCTGCTGGTGTTTTCTGCCCTGTTACTCTTACCAGGACCATGAATCACCAGGTTATCACCATCACACGTATGTGTGTGTGTTGGGGGGAGCTTTTCCACACCCACAGTTCCAGTGTTTGAATAAAGCGTCGACCCAAAGAAGTCCGAGGATGCCTACTGGACGGAGCATGCTCACGACGGAGGGTCTCCCCCCCCCCCGCCCCCCCCCCCCCCCCACCCGCCGCTGTGAGCTCTGGCTCAAGCTTGCACGCAGTGCAGACGCCCTCAGGCTCCTCGGCTGAGGCTTCCTGCTTCCCACGCGGCACCCACTGCCCGAGTGTGACGCAGACCACGCGGGACTGGCTGTCCAGACCCGGCTGAGCGGCCGCAGGAGGGCGCTTGGTGGCTCTTGTGATCGCAGCCCCGCCCGTGACAGCACGGCCCCGGGAGGTGTCCTCTGTCCGTCATTCTACGTTGAGCCACCTACAGTAAGCGTGCTGCCACGAGATTTGGGGATTTGATTTTGCTAAACTGTCAGAGAGAATTAAAATAATCCCGGAGCATAACTGCTTCCCTGACACGCATATACCAGAACCCGAGACAGCACTTAAGGCTTCGTTCCCAGGGAGGGAAGGAGGAGGGTGGGGGAGTGTTGCAGACCGAAGTTACAGCAGCTTCCTCTGTACCTTCAGTCTGGTCTCCAAAGGGGGCGGAGCTGGCCGTCCCCAAAGAGCCTGCATCATTGTGTCCCTGTGCCCGCGGTGAGGCCTGGCACCAGAGACGGGCCTCCAGGCACCTCCCCATCAGGGGCCGCAGCGCCCTCTGGCTTCTTAAAAGGGGTTCTGTTTTGAGGAGACGCCACCTGACAGATGTACACGATGCAGAAGGGCTCGTTTCCACATCACCCAAGGCTCCCCGTGCTGAGAGAGCAAAGAGCAACATGGTTGATAAAGAGATAAAATTAATGCGTATTGGTTTACGTCCGTATGAAATACACCAGATGTTTAAATGTGTGTCGCAGGTTCCTGGAAAGCATCTCCCTTGCCGACTCATGGGGACGGGACATTCTCTTGACTGTTAGAAATATTGTTTTGTTAATTTGTAATTCAAAAATATCAATATTTTACATCGGTATTTAATTAAAGATTAGACATTTTATAAAATATATATTGGTTATAAAGAATACTAAGACAGCAAACGCCCAGTTACTAACCCACCCTCTGCAAAAGAAATGCGGCGTTTCGGTCGCACCTGATACTCGCAGCATACATCATGGCCCTACTTAGTCCTCCCCATCAGACGTAGTGACTCCTCCGAATTCTGGGGTGACGGTTTCCCTTTCTGCAGACTTTGTCTCACACATGGGCACAGTGTTTGCTTTTGCTGGGTCTGAATTTAATGGGATGAAACGTCGTCAAACAGGTCCTCCTCCAACTTGCACCTTGCGCTGACCCTGGCGTTTCTGAGGCCCGACTGGGTCTCGCGTTGGCTGTGGTTTGTGTGTTCTCACTGCTCTCAGGCTGCATGAATACATTCAACACATCCTGACTGACTTTTCCAGTCAATTGTCCAATCCAGGGGACCGCGGGCCTGTTTCTTCTTCACCTGCCTCTCAAGTGGTGTGGCCGTGAGCATCCCTGCCCATCTCCAGGCAGGTGGAGAGAATGCTCTCCAGTAGAATCGCTAGGACATAGAGTCCCAAGGTGACTTCACCAATTGACACGCCTGCCATCAGCTCACAAGCGTTCCCCCTGCTCCAGACCCTCACCAGTTTGTAGATGAACATTTTTGCCCATTTGGTAGCCGTTACGTTGTGTCTCCTGGTGCTTTCAATGTGTGTGTCTTCCATTTCTGATCAGGTTGAGCACGTTGTGTGTCTGTTCACCATTCATGCTTCCTCTTATATGAAATTCTTGTGGTGTTTTTTGCCCATTTTTCTGTTGGGCTGTTTGTCTTTTTCTTATTGCTTTGTAGGGGGTCTTGAGACATTCTGCACACGAATACTTGGTCAGCTACGTGTGTTACTACCTTATCTCAGTTTGTCATTTGGCTTATTTCACATTTCCTAATTTTAATACAGTCTAGTTTATCATTTTCTTTAAGGTTTTCACTTCGGGTATCTTGTTTAAAAAATTATCCTCTACCCCAAGATCATAAAGATATCGTTGTATATTTTCTTCTAAAAGCTTTAAGATTTGCCCTTCACAGGTGAGTCCTACCCCTGGGAGCTGATTTTGTGGATGAGGAGAGGTCGTTTTCTAAGCAGACACCTATTTTTGCCACACAATTTAAAGAGAAGGCCCTTCGTCCCTCCAGTCTGCAATGCCAGCTCCATCAGCAATCACTTCCACAATAGGGCCCACTTCCGGGCCTCCTGGGCTCGGGGTCCCCCAGTCTCTGTGCGCCCAGACCCGCCCCGTCTCACACGCCCCAGTACCTGGTACCTGCTGCATCACAGCACGGCAGCCTCTCACCCCGCTGCTTTCCTGCAGGGGTGCCCTGCCGGTTCTGGCTCTTTGCATTTTCTAATACACTTCAGAATCAGTCTGTCAAGTTTCCACATAAATATAAAAAATAAAACACAATAAAAAAATAAATCTTCTGAGATTTTTGTTAAAATTGTATTGAATCTGGAGGTTTGGGAGAATTAACATCTTTATTCTCAACCTGTGAGCAGGTAAATCTTCCCAGGTGTTAAGGCCTTCTTTCACATCTTTCAATAAAGTTTTATAATTTTCTCCATAAAGGTCTTGCATATAAAAATATTTATTCCTGGTACCTCTTTTTCATTCTATGGTAAACGGTTATCATTTTAAAAACTATATTTTCTAAATTTTTAAAGTATAGAAATCCAATTGAGTTTTGCACATAATTTCATATAGAGCAACCCTCAACTATCTGACTAATTTATCTGGATTTTCCTTTGTGTTTCTGAGTAAATAACAAGATTGCCTGTAAAAAGTAATGGGTTTGTTTCCTCCTTTCTAACCCCACCTTCTCTTTCTTTTTCCTGCTTTACTGCAAGTTGATGGGACCCTCCCGTAGAACACTTCATAAACGTAGTGGATGCACACATCTTTGTCTGATTTCCGGTGCTGAAGGGGTATTTTCAATGTTTCACTATCAAGTATGATATTTCTGTAGGATTTTAAAATCAAGTTAACAAACTCATCCTACTTTACTAAGCATTTTTTTTATGAATGAATGCTAACTTTTAGCAAATGTTTTTATCGACATCTACTCAGATAACCACGAGTTTTCTTCTTTAATCTATGCATGTGGTAGATTACATTCATTATTTTTCTAATGTTGGACCTTACATTGTTCATGATGTATTTTTAAAATAAATTGCTAGATTTAATTCCTTGTATTTGGTTTAGTTTTTGTATCTGTGCTTTTGAAGGAAATCCATCTCTAATTTATCTTCCTTGCACTGTCATTGTCGAGTTTGGTATCAGGGTTATCCTAACTCATGAGTTGAGGAGACAGGGGTGTTTTGTGTAAGACTGGGCTTATTTGAATGTGTAGAAGGAACGTGTACTTATAAAATATGTGGGCCTGGTGTTTTCTTCATGGGAAGACATTTACCTATAAATTCAATTTCTTCTTTGGTTATAGGACTATTAAAGTTTTCTATTTCTTCATTTTGGTTATGTTATCTAAATTTTCAAATAAACTATCACAACATTGTTCACCCTCTTGCTATCCTTTTATACACTAAAGCATCTTTATTTACATTCCACTTTTAATTCCCAATATAGTTTTTGCTTTCTTTCTCTTTTATCTTGACCATTTATGATAGAGATTTTTCAATTTTATCAGTTTTTTCCAAGAAGAAATATTTTGCTTTGCTTATCCTCTCTGTTTTATATTTGTTCTCTATTTCAGTCAGTTCTCCCTTTATCTTTTTTATTTCCTTCCTTCCACTTTACTTGGGTTTATGCCATTGTTCTTTTTCTAACTCTTAAATTAAAAACTTAATTAATTTAAGTCTTGTTTCTTTTCTAATATGAACAGTTGAAGCAATAAATTTCTCTCAAGTTTCTGCTTTTAAAGCAAACTCCCAAGTATTAAAATATACTTCAGTATTTCTATTATTCATTATTATTGATTATATGTTTTAAATTTCCATTTTGATATATACTCTCTCCCTCTCTCTCTATATATATACATATATATATGTATCTTTTTGTGTTCTTTTACCTATGTCTCAAAAAGAACATATACCTATATATTTTTTTTTCCAGTCTGTAAATCTCTGTTTTTTACCGGAACTTTTGTTCACTTACATTTATTGTGATTTCTGACACATTTGAATTTATTTCTAGCATCCTCTGTTGTCTTTATGTTTGAAAGTTATATTCTCTATTTCTATTTTTCAGTGGTTTCCCACAGACTATATTACCCACAGGTAGCGAACGCTCATGTTAGTAAAGATCTATGCTCTCTTCCTAAACATTACAAAGACCCTAAGTGATCTCAGTTTAAATACTATTGCTTTCACGATCACTATTTCAATCCTCCCTTGTTTTGGCCTCACAAAACATTTTTATTTCAAACAGTATACTTTGTTTAGCTGCATTCCCACATTTACTGTTTCCTTTGCTCATCAGTCCTTCTGCACTCAAGGTCTTCCTTATGGGGTTATTTTCTTTTGCTTGTAGTAAATCTTTTAGAATTAACTTAAATGAGAACCTCTTGGTGACAAACTCTTTTTGTTTTTTTTTTAATAAAGTATCATCATTCAACCTTATTTTCTGTTAAGCCCTCATTTTTGAAAGATGCTGTCTCTTGGTACAATTCCAGGTGGACAACAATTTCCCTTCAGTAATAGGAAGACACTACTCTCCTGTCATCTGTTTCATTTTGGCTGCTGAGAAATCAGCCATGAATAAAATTCTCATTCCTTCCTGCATCACTTGTCTTTCTCCTCGGCTGCCGTTCAGATCCTCTCTTTGTCTTGGGTGTCTTGCAGTGTCACTGTTATGAACCTACGTGTGGAATTGTTTTCACTCTAATAGGCTTCTTGAATCTGAGGACTGGTGTCTTCCATCAGTGACAGGCTTTTTCAGCCATTATATCTGCAAACATTGCAGCTTGACCACTTTCTGTTTTCTTCTGGAACTCCTAGTAAGTGTATAAAAGATTATCTTCCTTTGTGTTCTAGGAATACTTACCTTTTTTCTTTTCATATTTTCCATTTCTTTCTCTCTCTCTAGGCTGCATCCTGGATAATTTATTCAGTTCTATCTTTTAGTTCACTAATTCCCTCTTCAACTAGATTTAATCTGTCATTAAACACACCTCCTGAGTTTAAAATGTCTATAATTGTATCTTTCATTAAAAAATTCTATTCTTTTAAAAAGTATTTTTGGTCATTTTTAAGACAAAAATGGTCATTTTTAATATGACATTTTTAGGTCATATTTTTTCTCGTTCTTGTTTGTATTCCTCTAAACAGACCATGATTCTTGAATTCACGTTCCATGTCTACTAGTCAGTGTCTGAGGTTTCATTTTGTCCATGGTTTCAGGTGACCTTTCTCATGGTGCCTTATTCTCCAGCATGTTCTGAAATTCCTATTTCTCGGGATTTTAACTGTGGGAATCCTTCGAGGACAGAGAAAATGGAGGATTCTTCAAAGGATTTGCATTTCCTTCTTCCAGGCTTCTGGAATCCCTGTCAACTTGGGACCAGTTTAAACTGAATTGCGAGCTTGGGGTTTGGGGCCACCAGGGGGTGTGCAGGTGGACGGCACACTCCTGTGGGGCTGCGAGTGCCCAGTACCAGCCCCATACCCGGTGACAACTCGGGAAACAGGCAGTTCCCATCCTCAGGGTCAAACGGGGCAGTCAGGGGTTGCTTTCACCCGCTGTGGTTTGGAGGCAGCCCTGGCTGCTTGTGGTGGGTCCTCACCAGCCTCGCTGTGTTAGTCCCACCCTGGGTCTTCCTCCTGTCCTCCACAGTCTATGGGGTCATGAATGTTAAAGTTCAAGTTCACCTGGTTTGGAAACTACCCTCAAGATAAAGGTCCACGTTACTCTCCCTTACGTCCCAGGCTCCTGCTTTCACTTAACCGGGATCTCTAAGGATTTCAATGTTGCCAGATACCGAATATGTTTAAAACTGTCTCTTTTTATCTTCATATTCCAGCATTTTTGCTTGTTTTCTGAATGACGATCAGTCCCAGTATCTAGTTCTCTCAGTGCACTGGTGAAGCAGGGAAACCCCAGCCATCCTCTGGGCAGTCCCCACCCCATCCTCCACTGCTCCAAGCTTAAGTGAGCTTGAGCAAAACCTCGGGGAATGATACATATGAGGTGCGTAAGACATCAAATGATCAGCAGTTTTCTGTACCTGTATGTAAATGTGGCTATAAAATCGTCAGATTATTCAACGTTTGTGTGCAATCTGCTGCAGGAACTCCTGTTTGGATTGCGAGACGGAGCATATCAGTAACCCCTCCCCTTGGCGTGCCCAGAGTCCGGTCAACGTCCCTCCACCCACAGCTGGCAGGGTCGTGCAGACTCTGTGTCTGACGCCTCGGCCCCAGGGAGCAGCCTGGGGCTGAGGCACACCCCGGAGCGCCCCGGCTCACAGACAGGTGGACGTGCGCTTCCTCCCCGAGGCCCTCGGTGTGGCTGTAGGCGCTACAGGCAGGCGTCCAGACTCCAGGCCATCTTCCGCTTCAGGACGCCTGGGATCACGAAGAAGTGCGCGTTTCAACGCCACAAACGGCTCCCCTCCCGTCATCTTTGGTTCATAAGCAGAGATGCGTGGACGGTCCCAAAGCGGCTGTGAGAGGAGCAGGAAAGACACACCAGGTGCTGCCCCGTCTGCATCCGGAGAGCGGCGTGGTACCCCGTCCTTGGAGCCCTCACTTGGCGCCAGAGCGTGCACCCCCGGGCCACACATCCTGCCCGCTCGTGGGGTCCCTGCAGCGGGAAGAGGCCTCAGCACTCTGCCTTCCAAACCTGCCCTTTCTCTCCTTACTGCCTGTGTGAAGCGAAGCACTGAACTCGTCCAGCCTCAAATGCAGAAATGCACGTCTGAGGGCCATCCTCCCTTGGAAACAGAGGCCAGTGGGTCAGACCCCCACCGCGCGGTCCCCAGAAAGGTCCTTCAGGCCTTGTCTTCCAGCCCTGACTGAGTGAATATAGGAGGCTTTCATCGGCCCGGTGTCCTGTGAAGTCTCCCGAGAGCGGGCTGGGCCTCGGTGAGGACAGAGCTTCACCGCAACGTGACAACAATGACAAGCTGGTAAAAGCTGTGTCAGCTTCAATTTCCAACTCATTTTTCAAATTATTTTAATTAGATATTGTTTCAATCTCACTTATATTAATTTAATATCTGATATCAACATTTCAGTTTTCAATTTGTTCCAATGATTTTTTCCAGTCTGCCTGGTTGCCTGGAGGAATTTAAAATACGGTGTTTATCTTCAGCAATTTTCCATGCATGGATCCTGGCGAACTGCTAGTTCAATAAAAGTGACGGGGGAGGGAGGGACCCTGGTGCTTAGGAGAGATGGAAATTCGTCTTATCATTTATCTCTAGACATTAAAGTAAGCAGGTACAGCAAGGGCTAGGAACTCATAATAATAAGATTTTCCACCAATTTCACTGTGTAATTGGCTTTCCTGAAGCAAATTTCAGTGAAATCTGACAAAGCTGTTTTTATTAAAAGGTATCTAAACAGCCACATTCCTCGTCAACACATTTTCTGATGATTCGCAGCCATAAGGCCTTCAACCTGCCCCTACAAGAGCCTTCTTCCAGACACGCTGTTGCAGTTTTAGGTTCTGAGTTTTCTTATACTTTTTTTTTTTTTTTTTTTAGCTATTAGTATGGACACTGGTAAAGGCATGCTTTTGCTAGGGTGACCATGAAGTTAACCAGGCCTCCATGTTATAAAATATGGGTGTCAGATGTCCTCAATGCCCTCTTAAGGGGAGATAATTAGTTTAATTCCTGAAGCTGATCATTAGAAATACGCAGATCAAATTGTTTTTGAAAAGTCTGAGGAACATAAAATAGTGAAGATCAACTGCAACTCGAGAACAATATAAAACTAACACGATCTACACGGCAGAAGACAAACAATAGAAGAAACAGGAAGGAAGCACAGCAAGTGGAAAGCATGAAACAAGATGATAAATAAAAATACATATCATTACGACAATACACGTAAATAGGTTAAATTATACTATTAGGACAATTCTCTCAGGCCAAACTATATGTTACCTACAGAAAACACATCTATAACATAGCAGTTCAGAAAGATTAAAAATTGAAAGCGTAGGAAAACATGAGGTACATATAAACAGAAATGAAGGAGTGGTCATGGCATTAACATCAAGATAATGTACAATTTTTTTTTAGTGAAATAAATAAGGTAATTGTATATTAATGTTAAAACAAATCTGGGGGGACCTTCAAGATGGCGGAGGAGTGAGATGTGGAGATCACCTTCCTCCCCACAAATACATCAAAAATACAACTACACGTGGAACAACGCCTACAGAACACCTACTGAGTGCTGGCAGAGGACCTCAGACTTCCCAAAAGGCAAGACATTCCCCATGTACCTGGGTAGGGCAAAAGGAAAAACAGAGACAAAAGAATAGGGATGGGACCTGACCCTCTGGGAGGGAGCTGTGAAGGAGGAAAGGTTTCCACACACTAGGAAGCCCCTTCACTGGCAGAGATGGGGGGTGGCAGGGGGGGAGCTTCAGAGCCACAAGGAGAGCGCAGCCACAGGGGTGCGGAGGGCAAAGCGGAGAGATTCCCGCACAGAGGATCGGTGCCGACCGGCACTCACCAGCCCGAGAGGCTTGTCTGCTCACCCGCCGGGACAGGTGGGGCTGGGAGCTGAGGCTCGGGCTTTGGAGGTCACATCCCAGGGCGAGGACTGGGGTTGGCGGCGTGAACACAGGCTGAAGGGGGCTAGTGCGCCACGGCTAGCCAGGAGGGAGTCCGGGGAAAAGTCTGGACCTGCCTAAGAGGCAAGAGACCATTGTCTCGGGGTGCACAAGGAGAGGGGATTCAGAGCACGGCCTAAACGAGCTCCAGAGACGGGCGCAAGCCGCGGCTAACAGCGCGGACCCCAGAGACGGGCATGAAAAGCTAAGGCTGCTGCTGCCGCCACCAAGAAGCCTGTGTGTGAGCACAGGTCACTATCCACACCCCCCTTCTGGGGAGCCTCTGCAGCCCGCCACTGCCAGGGTCCCGGGATCCAGGGACAACTTCCCTGGGAGAACGCATGGCGCGCCTCAGGCTGTTGCAATGTCACGCTGGCCTCTGCCGCTGCAGGCCCACCCCGCACGCCGTGCCCCTCCGTCCCCCCAGCCTGAGTGAGCCAGAGCCCCTGAATCAGCGGCTCCTTTAAACCCGTCCTGTCTGAGCGAAGAACAGACGCCCTCCAGAGACCTACACGCAGAGGCGGGGCCACATCCAAAGCTGAGCCCCGGGAGCTGTGAGAACAAAGAAGAGAAAGGGAAATCTCTCCCAGCAGCCTCAGGGGCAGTGGATCAAAGCTCCACAATCAACTTGATGTACCTGCATCTGTGGAATACCTGAATAGACAACGAGTCATCCCAGATCGAGGAGGTGGACTTTGGGAGCAACTGTAGACTTGGGGTTTGCTTTCTACATCTAATTTGTTTCTGGTTTTATGTTTATCTTAGTTTAGTATTTAGAGTTTATTATCATTGGTAGATTTGTTTATTGGTTTCGTTGCTCTCTTTTTTTTTAATTATCTTTTTATTTTCTTATTTTAGTAATTTAAAATTTTTTAAATTTTAATTATTTTATTTTATTTATTATTATTTTTTCTTTCTTTTTTTCTCCCTTTTCTTGTGAGCCGTGTGGCTAATAGGGTCTTGATGCTCTGGCCTGATGTCAGGCCTCAGCCTCTGAGGTGGGAGAGCCAAGTTCAGGACACTGGACCACCAGAGACCTCCTGGCCCCATGTAATATCAATCAGTGAGAGCTCTCCAGAGATCTACATCTCAACGCTAAGACCCAGCTCCACTCAACGACCAGCAAGGTACAGTGCTGGACACCCCATTCCAAACAACTAGCAAGACAGGAGCACAACCCCACCCATTAGCAGAGAGGCTGCCTAAATCATACTAAGTTCACAGACACCCCAAAACACACCATCAGACAGGGCCCTGCCCACCAGAAAGACCAGATCCAGCCCCACCCACCAGGATATAGGCACCAGTCCCCTCCACCAGGAAGCCTACACAAGCCATTGAACCAAACTTACCAACTGGGGACAGACACCAAAAACTACGAACCTGCAGCCCACGAAAAGGAGACCCCAAACACAGTAAGTTAAACAAAATAAGAAGACAGAAATATGCAGCAGATGAAGGAGCAAAGTAAAAACCCACCAGACCAAACAAATGAAGAGGAAATAGGCAGACTACCTGAAAAAGAATTCAGAGTAATGATAGTAAAGATGATGCAAAATCTCAGAAACAGAATGGAGAAAATACAAGAAATGTTTAACAAGGACCAAGAAGAACTAACGAGCAAACAATGATGAACAACACAATAAATGAAATTCAAAATTCTCTAGAAGGAATCAATAGCAGAATAACTGAGGCAGAAAAATGGATAAGTGACCTGGAAGATAAAATAGTGGAAATAACTACTGCAGAGCAGAATAAAGAAAAAAGAATGAAAAGAATTGAGGACAGTCTCAGAGACCTCTGGGACAACATTAAACGCACCAACATTCAAATTATAGGGGTCCCAGAAGAAGAAGAGGAAAAGAAAGGGTCTGAGAAAATATTTGAAGAGATTATAGTTGAAAACTTCCCTAACATGGGAAAAGAAACAACCAATCAAGTCCAGGAAGCACAGAGCGTCCCATACAAGATAAATCCAAGGAGAAACACGCCAAGACACATACTAATCAAACTAACAAAAATTAAATTCAATGAAAAATTATAAAAAGCAGCAAGGGAAAAGCAACAAATAACATACAAAGGAATCACCATAAGGTTAACAGCTGATCTTTCAGCAGAAACTCTGCAGGCAAGAAGGGAGTGGCAGGACATATTTAAAGTGATGAAAGGGAAAAACCTGCAACCAAGATTACCCTACCCAGCAAGGATCTCATTCAGATTCGACAGAGAAATTAAAACCTTTACAGAAGTTAAGAGAATTCAGCACTACCAAACCAGCTTTACAACAAATGCTAAAGGAACTTCTCTAGGCAGGAAACTCAAAAGAAGGAAAACACCTACAATAACAAACCCAAAACAATTAAGCAAATGGTAATAGGAACATATATAGCAATAATTACCTTAAATGTAAATGGATTAAATGTTCCAACCAAAAGACACAGACTGGCAGAATGGATACAAAAACAAAACCTGTATATATGCTGTCTACAAGAGACCCACTTCAGACCTAGGGACACATACAGACTGAAAGTAAGGGGATGGAAAAAGATATTCCATTCAAATGGAAATCAAAAGAAAGCTGGAGTAGCAATTCTCATATCAGACAAAATAGACTTTAAAATAAAGACTATTACAAGAGACAAAAAAGGACACTACATAATGATCAAGGGATCAATCCAAGAAGAAGATATAACAATTGTAAATATTTATGCACCCAACATAGGAACACCTCAATACATAAGGCAAATGCTAACATCCATAAAAGGGGAAATCAACAGTAACACAATATTAGTAGGGGACTTTAACACCCTACTTTCACCAATGGACAGATCATCCAAAATGAAAATAAATAAGGAAACACAAGCTTTAAATGACACATTAAACAAGATGGACTTAATTGATATTTATAGGACATTCCATCTAAAAGCAACAGAATACAATTTCTTCTCCAGTTCTCATGGAACATCCTCCAGGATAGATCATATCTTGGGTCACAAATCAAGCCTTGGTAAATTTAAGAAAACTAGAAATTCTATCAAGAAATCCTATCAAGTATCTTTTCCGACCACAATGCTATGAGACTAGATATCAATTACAGGAAAAAAAACTGTAAAAAAATACCAACACATGGAGGCTAAACAATACACTACTAAATAACCAAGAGATCACTGAAGAAATCAAAGACAAAATCAAAAAATACCTAGAAACAAATGACAATGAAAACATGATGACCCAAAACCTATGGGATGCAGCAAAAGCAGTTCTAAGAGAGAAGTTTATAGCAATACAATCCTACCTCAGAAAACAAGAAAAATCTCAAAAAAACAACCTAATCTTACACCTAAAGCAATCAGAGAAAGAAGAACAAAAAATCCCCAAACTTAGCAGAAGGAAAGAAATCATAAAGATCAGATCAGAAATAAATGAAAAAGAAATGAAGGAAACAGTAGCAAAGATCAATAAAACTAAAAGCTGGTTCTTTGAGGAGATAAACAAAATTGATAAACTATTAGCAAGACTCATCAAGAAAAAAAGGGAGAAGACTCAAATCAACAGAATTAGAAATGAAAAAGGAGAAGTAACAACTGACACTGCAGAAATACAAAGGATCATCAGAGATTACTACAAGCAACTCTATGCCAATAAAATGGACAACCTGGAAGAAATGGACAAATTCTTAGAAAAGCACAGCCTTCCGAGACTGAACCAGGAAGAAATAGAAAATATAAACAGACCAATCACAAGCACTGAAATTGAAACTGTGATTAAAAATCTTCCAACAAACAAAAGTCCAGGACCAGATGGCTTCACAGATGAATTCTGTCAAACATTTAGAGAAGAGCTAACATTTATCCTTCTCAAACTCTTCCAAAATATAGTAGAGAGAGGAACACTCCCAAACTCATTCTACGAGGCCACCGTCACCCTGATACCAAAACCAGACAAAGACGTCACAAAAAAAGAAAAACTACAGGCCAATATCATTGAACATAGATGCAAAAATCCTCAACAAAATACTAGCAAACAGAATCCAACAGCACATTAAAAGGCTCATACACCATGACCAAGTGGGGTTAATCTGAGGAATGCAAGCATTCTTCAATATATGCAAATCAATCAATGTGATACACCATATTAACAAACTGAAGGATAAAAATCATATGATAATCTAAATAGATGCAGAAAAAGCTTCTGACAAAATTCAACACCCATTTATGATAAAAACTCTCCAGAAAGTGCATATAGAGGGCACCTACCTCAACATAATAAAGGCCATATATGACAAACCCACAGCAAACACTGTTCTCAATGGTGAAAAACTGAAACCATTTCCTCTAAGATCAGGAACAAGACAAGGTTGCCCACTCTCACTGCTATTATTCAACATAGTTTTGGAAGTTTTAGCCTCAGCAATCAGAGAAGAAAAAGAAATAAAAGGAATCTAAATCAGAAAAGAAGAAGTAAAACTGTCACTGTTTTTAGAGGAAATGACACTATATAGAGAGAATCCTACAGATGCTACCAGAACACTACTAGAGCTAATCAATGAATGTGGTAAAGTAGCAGGATACAAAATTAATGCACAGAAATCTCTTGCATTCCTATACACTAATGATGAAAAATCTGAAAGAGAAATTAAGGAAACACCCCCATTAACCACTGCAACAAAAAGAATAAAATACCTAGGAATAAACCTACCTAAGGAGACAAAAGACCTGTATGCAGAAAACTATAAGACACTGATGAAAGAAATTAAAGATAATACAAACAGATGGAGAGATATACCATGTTCTTGGATTGGAAGAATCAACATTGTGAAAATGACTATACTACCCAAAGCAATCTACAGATTCAATGCAATCCCTATTAAACTACCAATGGTAATTTTCACAGAACTAGAACAAAAAATTTCACAATTTGTATGGAAAAACAAAAGACCCCAAATAGCCAATGCAATCTTGAGAAAGAAAAATGGAGCTGGAGGAATCAGGCTCCCTGACTTCAGACTATACTGCAAAGCTACAGTAATCAAGACAGTATGGTACTGGCACAAAAATAGAAATATAGATCAATGGAACAGGATAGAAAGCCCAGAGAGAAACCCACGACCTTATCTTTGATAAAGGAGGCAAGAATATACAATGGAGTAAAGACAGCCTCTTGAATACGTGGTGCTGGGAAAACTGGACAGCTACATGTAAAAGAATGAAATTAGAACACTCCCTAACACCATGTACAAAAATAAACTCAAAATGGATTAAAGACCGAAATGTAAGGCCGGACACTATAAAACTCTTTGAGGAAAACATAGGCAGAACAATCTATGACATAAAACACAGCAAGATCCCTTTTGACCTTCCTCCTAGAGTAATGGAAATAAAAACAAAAATAAATGGGATGTAATGAAACTTAAAAGCTTTTGCACAGTAAAGGAAACCATAAACAAGATGAAAAGATAACCCTCAGAATGGGAGAAAATATTTGCAAATGAAGCAACTGACAAAGGATTAATCTCCAAAATTTATAAGCAGCTCATGCAGCTCAATATCAAAAAAACAAACAACCCAATCCAAAAATGGGCAGAAGACCTAAATAGACATTTCTCCAAAGAAGATATACAGACTGCCAACAAACACATGAAAGAATGCTCAACATCACTAATCATTAAGAGAAATGCAAATCAAAACTACAATGAGGTATCACCTCACATCAGTCAGAGTGGCCATCATTAAAAAATCTACAAACAATAAATTCTGGAGAAGGTGTGGAGAAAAGGGAACCCTCCTGCACTGTTGGTGGGAATGTAAATTGATACAGCCACTGGAACAGTATGGAGGTTCCTTAAAATATTAAAAATAGAACTACCATATGACCTGGCAATCCCACTACTGGGCATATACCCTGAGAAAACCATAATTCAAAAAGAGTCATGTACCACAGTGTTCACTGCAGCTCTATTTACAATAGCCAGGTCATGGAAGCAACCTAAGTGTCCATCGACAGATGAATGGATAAAGAAGATGTGGCACATATATACAATGGAATATTACTCAGCCATAAAAAGAAATGAAATTGAACTATTTGTAGTGAGGTGGATGGACCTAGAGTCTGTCATACAGAGTGAAGTAAGTCAGAAAGAGAAAAACAAATACCGTATACTAACACATATATATGGAATCTAAAAAAAAAAAATGGTTCTGAGGAATGTAGGGGCAGAACAGCAATAAAGACGCAGCTGTAGAGAATGGATGTGAGGACACGGGGAGGGGGAAGGGTAAGCTGAGACGAAGTGAGACAGTAGCCTTGACATATACACACTACAAAATGTAAAAGAGCTAGTGGGAAGCAGCTGCACTGCACAGGCAGATCAGGGGTGGGATAGGGAGGGTGGGAGGGATACGCGAGAGGGAGGGGACATGGGGATCTATGCATACGTATAGCTGATCCACTTTGTTATACAGCAGAAACTAACACAACATTGTAAAGCAATTATACTCCAATAAAGATGTTAAAAAAATAATAAAATGGAGAAAAAAGGCAACACCCCCACCCAAAAACAAACAAAAGAGAAATCCAAAATGAAGTTATAGTAGTCATGAACCAGCGTGTGCCAAGAAACAAAACAAAACATTGAAGTTAATAAAGAGGAGTAGACATGCCTCTCAGGCTCGGGAGACAGGAGCCCTTGCTGACCCTTTACATCGTCCTGTCCTGGGAGCCGAGCCCAGCACTTTGCATGCACAACACACCCTCACGGTGGTCTCTGGGGCAGATGCCTTCCGCTGCCCCAGGGCACTGATGAGGAGGCCTGAGGTTTACAGGGCAAGTCACGTCACACAGCTGGTAAATGACAGGCCAGATCTGAAACTAGTCTCCCTAACCCACGTGGGGGACATATAGAGAGTCTTAACAACCTAATTAATAAAGATAATTCGGTAGCAATTGGTCAGACTCCATGGTCTAGAAACAACGTCATAACTGATCGGATATTGGGCCTCAGAGAAGGCCTTCACACTCCCCAAAGAGTAAAAATCATACAAATTGCATCTCTCATCATAACCTAATAAAATTAGAAATTAAGAACAACAGAAAATAAAACTCCCCACTCAGTTGGGCACTGAAAAGTACACTCTTCAATAATTCGTAGGTTAGGGAATAAATCTAAACTGTGATTACAGAATACTTAGAAAATAATGATGTGAGAACTCTGTTCATAGGAACGGTGGAGGTGCCAGAGCGCCCCCATCATGGCGGGTGTGGAGCACCATGCTTTCACTGTCACGTAAGAAATAATGAACGCAGCAAACCAGGCATTTGAATTAAGGAGTCAAAAGTAAAATAGTTAAAACTTGAGGGAAGAAATAGAAATAAGTAATAAAAATATAAATTAATAAACCATACAAGGGAAACAGGATTGATGAATAAATCCAAGAGCTTGATTTCAGGGGGAAAAACCCACAAAAACTCTTACTAGAAGTCTAATATGGGGAAAAATAAGATACCTCTCATCCAAAAATTAATAATGAAAAAGGAAACACAGATACAGTGGAAATTTAAGAGTTACAAGCTAATGATACTGCTTAGTGTATAAAAATCTGGAACTCTTAAGGAATCGAATTATGAATAAAGAAAATACAAATTACTAAACTGGCAAAGTGTGAAGAGGGAAACTATGAAGAAATAGAAAAGACTGTCGAAGAAATTCCCTTCAGGAAAAGAATGAGGCCCAGACTGTGAGGAAGCAAATTGGCTTTGTAACCGAGCAGGACCCTATGGGGACTTCCCAGAACAGACACTCTTCCCCTGTCCTCCGCCTGCCTTTTGTCTGCAGAAAAACTTTAGTCAAAGAATAAATTTAATCAGAGAAGTGAGGAAATGCAGAAAGAAAGGAAAACAGTCAAGCAGGACAAAATAATAATAGTTTAGCCATTGAACAAAGTCAAGGACCTTTGGTTCCTCCTCAAGATACTGTTCTGAGCCGTGTCCTTTGAGCTGTTTTGCAGATACTGAAACCCCCACCAGGTAGAGGAAGTTGAATGCATGCTGCCCACAAGCACGTAGACCCCAGACCGGCTGGAACCAGAAAGTTAGGGATGTTGACCCCCGATTACCTCACCACCAGTCAATCAGAAGAACACCCATGAGCTGATCACATACCCTGCAACCCTCTCCCTCACGCTGTGTTTAAAAACCTTTCCCTGAAAGCCTTCGGGGAGCTTAGGCCTCTTAAGTACTAGCTGCCTGGACTCCTTGCTTGGCGCCTGCAATAGACGCTGTGCTTTCCTCCACCACAACCTGGGGTCAGTAGACTGGCTTTTCTGCGCACAGGTGAACGGACCCAAGTTTGGTTCAGTAACACCTCTGAGACTCCAAGGAGTGAATGACCCCTGGTCAGCCCCTCACAGGGCTGTGGCCAGCACGGAGGCCCGTGAAGTGAGCAGTCAGGGCCAGAACCTCCACGACAGGGAAGCGCTGACAGCCGAGGGCAGCCGGGGAGCTCGCCTCCAGCACTGCTGCCCGTGGCTTGTGAGCTAATGGCCCTGGCTGTTTCTTCTTCCCTTTCAGTGTGACGCTGTGGACACAGGGTGCAGGTGCTGACACTCCAGAAGCTCGTGAGTGAAAGGTCCATCTCCTCCCTACGTTTGCGAGTCAGAGCTGCACAGGCGGGGCTGACTGACCTCTGACAAAGCGGCCACGGCAGCTCGCAGCGGGAGGCCAGCGCCTAACAGGTGGTGCCGGGGCAGCCGCCGTCCACAAGCAGAGAGAGGGTGGATCTGGGCACAGACCCCACACCTCGCACAGAAGTTAATCCAAAATTAGACGAAAATGTAAATTGCAAAACTAAATAACTTCCAGAAGATAACAGAGGAGAAAATCTAGGTGATCTGGGGCTTGGGGATGACTTTTTAGACACAGCATGAAAAACACAATCTATAAATGGGAACTTGTTGCAATTAGAGACTTCTGCTCTGCAAAAGACAATGGTAAGACAAGCTAGAAAATATTTCAAAAGATGTATCTGACGAAGGATGTGTATATATACTAAATATATACAAATACATTAAAAATGTATACAGAGGACTTTTAAAACACAACAGCAAGAAAACAAACAACCCAATTAAAAGTGGGCAGGAACTTCCCTGGTGGTTCAGTGGCAAAGACTCTGCACTCCCAAAGCAGGGGGCCCTGGTTCAATCCCTTGTCAGGGAACTTGATCCCACATGCTGCAAGTAAAGATCCCGCATGCCACAACAAAGATCCCAGGTGCCGCAACTAAGACCAGGCACGGCCAAGTAAATACTTTTTTTTAAAAAAGTAGGCAAAAGAACTGAACAGACACCTCAGCAAAGAAGATACACAGATGGTAAGTAAGCATGTATGAAAAGATGCTCCACATCATATGTCATCAGGGAAATGCAAATTAAAACAATGAGATACCACTACATACCTATTGGAATGGCCACAATTTAAACACTGACAACACCAAATGCTGGCGAGGATGTGGAGCAACAGGAACTCTCATTGCTGGTGGGAATGCAAAACAGTGCAGCCACTTTGGAAGACAGTTTGGCAGTTAATTACAAAACTAAACATAACCTTACCATATGATCGGGCTCCTTGATATGTACAAAAAGGAGCTGAAAAGTATGTCCACACACAAAACCTGCATGTGGATGTTTATGGCAGCTTTATTCATAATTGCTAAAACTTGGAAGCAACCAAGATGTCCATCAGAAGAGGAAGGGACAAATAAACTGCGGCCCATCCAGACAATGGAATAGTATTCAGCGCTAAAGATTAACGAGCTATCAAGCCATGAAAGGGCATGGAGGAACCTTAGAGGCACATTGCTAAGTGAAAGAAGCCAGTCTGAAGAGGCCACACACCGTATGATCCCAACTACATGACACTCTGGAGAGGACAAAACTATGGAGACAGTGAAAAGGTCAGTGGTGGCCAGAGGTTAGGGGAAAGGGGGAGGGATGAATAGGTGGGGCACAGAGGATTTGTAGGGCAGTGAAAGTACTCTACGCAATCCCATAATAGTGGAGACCTGACGTCACACACTCGTCAAAACCCACAGAACATGCAGCACCAGGAGCGACCCTGACGTAAACTGGGGGCTTCAGTCGATAATCACGTGTAAATAGTGGCTCCTCAAGGCAACCTATGTACAGCCGGAGCCAGGTGTTGGCAACAGGGACGCTGTGGGGAGGGAGGGCAAACACGTTCATACAGGGAACTCTCTCCGCTTTCGACCGTCTTTCTGTGAACGGACAACTGCTCTAAAAGCAAAGTGAGGAGTCAGCTGCTTTTGTCTGAAGCGTAGATGGCCCTGGGCAGATGCTCAGTGTCTTAAGAACTTTAGGAAAAGGGCATCCTCTCCTCCAAAGAGGATCACCGCAGAGGAAAGTTAAAGAGAATTTTGAAGACTGATTATTATTTTCCAACTCAACTGACTGGTGTTCTGTGTCTAACATCTCAAATACGGGATTTTTAATTCTTTAAAACCGGGGGACTGGGCAGAGGGGAGAGGCGCCACACAGAAGGCTGAGCTCTGGCTGGCGCCTCGCCCTGCGCCCCGGGGCCCTTGCGCGTGCTGGCCTGCAGCAAAGAAGAAAACAGACGTCCGGGCCACAGTCCTGCAGCCCGAGAGGCCAGTGGCGGAGCGTCCAACCAACTCTGCAAAATTAGGGTTGCGGAGAGAGTCATGGGTGGTGAGACCCGTGCCCACAGCCAGGTGCTGATTCAGGTGTGGTGACCTTGTCTCAGCGGGAGGTGGCCTCGCCCCGTCACTCTCGCTCTGGGAGCCCCTCTCGCTGGGGCCAGGAGGCAGCGTTAGTGTCAGGTTAAGTCCTTCCCGTCGAAACCGTGTGAGGCCAACGTCCCGTGGTCACAGCACTGGACTCAGCTGAGCAGGGAAAACACCGTCAATATTTCAGCTGACGGCTTCCCCAAGTCACAAATAACACAGCTCACCCACAAGGCCCCTCGCTTACAAGCATCTGTCTGCTCTGCTTCAGAGCAAAATGAAAATATCTATCACGAGTGATGCCAGCAGTATCGACCGGCCGCGGGCCCAGCCATCTCCGTGGCTTCCGCTCACTGGCAGCTAAAAAATTCCTCTCTCCTTAAAGCAATGTTAATAAAGACCCCAGAGACTGTTGACTCAGATGGACACGTTTATTTGTCACCGGGGCTTCACATAAAATTTAGCCTAAATGGTGTGTGTTTCAAAGCAGGTCTATAAATAAAACATCACTCTGGGTTTTTCATCTTTATCCCCACACTCTGCAGAGCGCAGTCTCAGAGCAGTTCCACTGGGAAATGCTTCTAACCCCAAGCTATAAAAATCAGATACGCCACCAGGAACCTTCCTACGAGCCAGCGTGGGTGTGGTGGGCGCAGCTGGCGATCCACTGCCGTGATGCCTGCGGCCCGGAGAAAAGGCCAGCTGGGCGTGTCCGGGGGGGCGGGGCGCGACAGGGGCTGGACCCGCCGCCAGGAAGTCCCGGGGGAGGCCAGCCGGTTCTTTAGAGGAGGCGGAGACTGGGACATGCACCCACTCTTAGCTGGAAACGCAAAGAGCATCGTCCACATCTTCCCCATGTGCCAGCTGGTCCAAACTGAGGCCAGAAGCAAGCTCTGAAGTCTGTGCACATTGTCTGGGGCAAAGGCAGTCCTCGGAGGACCTGAATCCCATCCCCTGAACCAATGGACAAAAAGCCAGAAACTCAGAGAGGCCACATCCCTTCTGCAAAGGGCCCTGACAGGTAGAACTGCTGCTCGTCAGGCCAATGAGAGGGGATGGCAAAGGATAAAGTGAGATCACTGCCTCTAGGTTAAGACAAACCATCTGCATTTGGTTTTCAATTCCGATGGCACCTTTAAGGCCCCCGTGGCCCGTGGAGGGAAGGACCATCGGGAATGGAGGGGTCTGGAAACCTCACCATGAAGGTTGTGTTGGAAACGGGGAGGGGCGGGGGGCTCAGAGCAGCCAACAGTCCTGAGTGTTTTCCAGTCTCAGCGGGACCCGCCTCGCAGGGACAGGACGAGAGCACGAAGGGGGTCGGGGAATCCACGGGGCTTCCTCAGGGGCTGCTCGTGGGAAACACCCTCCCTTTCCTCCTTTTCCCCGGCAGGAGGGACTCTCGGCTGAAGCATGGTAAGGAAGAGTCCTGGGCTAAGAGCGGAGGCGTCCTCTTCCACCGCAGCCGACGAGGCGGGCGGCATCGGGCGAGGCAACGGCTCCTTCTGAGCATGGCTCTGAGCCGGGACCCCTGTCCCGGGAGGGCCTCCGGGCCCCGTTCACAGGGACCTGCTTACGAAGGCCCCAAGTGTGGGCCCGAGTCAGAGCCAACAGAGGTGTCCCTGACCCCATGATGGCGATTTCCATTCCTGAGCCCAAAAGGAGACAGAGTGTAGACTCCCCAGGCTTGGAGCGGGTGCCTCTGGTGTACTCGGGTGATGCCAGGGGTAAGAAGCCCTCTGCGTCAGGACACTGGGGGTGGAGCAGGAAGCCACCAGCACCTGACTCAACTCTCCAGCTCACCCAGCTTCACTTAATGAAGGTGTGTAATTCTCACTGTCTTAGGTGATGAAGACATTGTAGCCAAAGTTCAAAAGGGCAAATGCAAACGTTGATGTGCCGTCAGGATGTAGGGCCCTGTGTGTCAGATCTCACTTCACTGGGCTGAATCTCTCCCAGGATCTTCTGGATCCTGAAAGGCTACATGCCTGTGTCTGCAGCGCCCGACGCTGCTGTCAGAGCAGCCAGCGACGGGTTCTGCTCCTGACGGCCCCTGCACCACTCAGGCCAGCCTGGGCTCCACTCTGGAGCTGCCGGACGGGCCCCGTCTCTGTGGCTGGGGGCTGGGGTGTGACTGCCCCTGGGAGGCAAGTGGGAGCCATGAGACACCTTGGGTGGCGCTTCTCGAGCTGTTATGTGCATAGGGCCCACCTGGGATCGTGTTAAAATGCAGGTTCTGACTCAGGAGATCTTGCATTTCTGGCAAGCTCCTGCGTGGAGGCCACAGAAAGCTGGCACCTAACCGTCCCGCCCTAAAGTAAAAGGAGCAGCGCACAGCACAGCGAGAGCAGCTCGGTGCTCTGTGACCACCTAGAGGGGCACCTAACCGTCCCGCCCTAAATTAAAAGAAGCAGCCGCATAGCACAGGGAGAGCAGCTCGGTGCTCTGTGACCACCTAGAGGGGCACCTAACCGTCCCGCCCTAAAGTAAAAGGAGCAGCGCACAGCACAGCGAGAGCAGCTCGGTGCTCTGTGACCACCTAGAGGGGTGGGACTGGGAGGGTGGGAGGGAGACGCAAGAGGGAGGAGATATGGGGATACATGTGTATGTATAGCTGATTCACTTTGTTATAAAGCAGAAACTAACACACCACTGTAAAGCAATTATACTCCAATAAAGATGCTAAAAAAAAAAAGAATCAGGAAAAACTGAATTGATACTAAAAGAAGGAAACTGTAGAGGAAAAAACGGCAGCTATTCAAAGCATTCTTCATCAGACTTCTCTTACTCTGAGTAATTATAAAACCTCTTCTCCCAGGGATGAGAGGATTATTTCCTCACAGAACATATTTTGTACTTTTGTCATAATTTTCAATATATGCACTATAATTATGGCATATTGGGACAGAATTTATTAAGCTATGGAGTACATCTGTGACACAAATGAATGAATGGATTTGATTTACATTTATTTATTACATCTATCTTTGCATCTGTATGTCTACCATCTATTATCTCCATGTCTATTTACCCATCATCCTTCCATCCATCCACCATCCACATGCTCTGCCTGCAGAGGAGAACAAGGCTCAGTCAGTGTTCACAGTTCAGCTTCCCCAGAGTGTCCCATAACGTGAAGCAGGAGGCAGTGACCCAACACAGCTGCCTAGAGACAGGAAAACCGAGACCCAGGAACACAGGTGACTTGCTGAAGGTTACAAGCGAGCAAAAGCCTTCCTTCCACCCCACGTTTCCTGCTGCACCCCGTGCAGCCCCATAACCAGGCCCCTCTGCTCCAACTGAGACAGGCTGGGACTTGGGACTCTGTGCTGTAGTGTTGCAATGCTTGCACCTGGACACACCTCTCCTTGAGCAGCAAAATACAAAGAAACTGTAGGCGACTAAAAATGACTGCACGCGTGAGCAGCTGGGGCAAATTCTAAACTCCAAAGACACAGGGAGACAAAAAACCCCAACTGCCACTTTTCAAGAGCCTGGAGCAGAAACAGGGAGCCGAGCATGCCCCCTGCACACACCACCACCAGAGGGGTGGGCAGAACACCTAGGCCACTCCTCTGCCCCCCCGGACACACCCCTACCCTCACCCCATATAAGGAACAGGCTCGCCCCTCTGCACGGGGAAGGGAGCAAGCCAGGGAACCTGTTGTTTGTTCTCACTCCCCCCCGGCTGCAGCGGGAGCCCCAATAAAGCCGTGCCTGAGTTTCTCGTGTGGCCTCTAGTCAATTTCTATTGACTGGGTAACGTCAAGAACCCTGGTCGGTAACACGGTCACTCCGTTGTCTGACACCCCTGCTCTTTCCTGCTTCTTTGGTGGGGACCCTGGCTGGGGTTCAGGAGACCCAAATGCCAATTCTCTAGGGGGCGACCCCATCACTGGGGGTGCGTCTCCTGCAGGCTCTGGGCCTCGGCTTGCTCCTCTTGTGATGAAGCCGCAGACGGTTTCCCGGCTCAAGCTCAAAGAGCCGCCACTGTTGGCCCCGAGGCTGGTCACGTTTTACACGTGGAACGCCCCCTCTTCCACACCTGCCACATGGAGTCCCAGCCGCGCGGGGCACCCCTGCCCTCCCTAAACACATTTGTTCACGGTGCTCTGACCTCTCTTGCCACGGAGACTTTCCCGCCCCCCACACGTAGAAATGCGTCGCACCAGAGGCCAGCTTCCTTAGAAGACCTGGATGCAGGCTTTCCCTGCCCCCGTGTCCTAGGGGTGCCCACCCACCGCCCCACGTCCGCCTGGGCCGGTGAGGAGCTCCCCTGGGCGGCCGGGCCCGCGTCCCAGCTCAGAGGCTTAGCCCAGGTGCTGCGGCCACAAACGGGCACTAATGGTGCCCGCACGAGCCTGGGGACGGATCGGGGAATCGCACCGGCTTCGCAGCTGCCCCGGGTGAACCCAGACGGCCCTGCGCAGGCAGCCCGGGGGGCAGGGAGCCCGGGGCGCGTGTGCGGAGGGATGCGTCCCGGCGCCTGGCGGACGCCGCACCTTCTTGAAAACGCTTCCTCACGGCCCCTTGACCACAGTTCTGAAATCTTCATAGCACACGCCGTGTTAAATGGTAGTCCTTAAAGCGGGTCTGATTTATTAATATTTGATCACAAACACCTCGGAATCCAGCGGCCCTGATGGCTCTCCGGGCACCGCCGCGTTCGGCGCGAGGTCCCTGCTCTGCTCTCCTTCGTGGGTCGGAATGAAGGGGCTTCCCTGGGCGGCACGCACCAAGGGGCAGAGGCGCTGGACACCTTCCTGGGGCGGCCGCGCCCATGGGGAGGCCACATCCTCAGAAGCGCGCGACACGGAAAACCAACGTGTGTCTCCCAGGGCTGCGTACGGGACGCGGCTACTTGTGGATGAAATGTCTATGTCAGTGCGAATATTAAGTCTTTTTGTCGCCCACGTATCTGCTTGCCTTCCTGCGTTTAGACATTTCTTTTGGCAGAACGCAGAGGCAGCTTCCCGCACGCAAGCCCGGATGCTGACAAGAAGAAGGCTTTCTCCCCAGCCGGATGGCGAGGGTGCAGGGGCCAAGGCTGGCCCTCCCTCCTACACGGACCAGGGCTGGGAGCAGAGGAAACCAGCACTATTCTGGCAGCTGCAGCCAGAGGGCTCTCTAGACGCCGTGCTGTAGACATCAGCGGCCACGGCTTGAGGACATGGTCTCAGTGTCTCCCAGGCTGTAGGGCCTGGTTCTGGAGCTCTCCCGGCAGGCCTCGGATCCGACCAACACCTTTCAGAACGAATCTGCTGCCTACACTGGGCTCTGCTGCTTATCTGACGAGATGCTGGAGGCGAGGGACAAGGTCTCCAGAGGTTGACGCTCAAATAACAGTCCATGCTCTTTCTAAAAGCCAGGTCCAGGAAGGAGGTTTTGTTCTGCTGCAGAGGGCGTGCAAGTTTGGGGCCTGAGCAGAACTGCCAAGGCAACAGCGGTCTCTGCTCTCCACACAGCACCCAGGCTTCCTCCAAATAAACGCTGAACACTTAGAGAAAGGCAGTGTAAACGGGAGCTGGACTGTTCGTCTCCCCTGTTTACAGAGGCCCAGGCATCTGTTTGGGGTGAAAGCACTCCTCTCACACCAACTCCACGGCCACTGGGGGAACTTGACAGGCATCTCAATGGGTCATGAATGAATCCAAAAACGCAAGTCCTTTTCAGCATTTTATGGATAATTCCATAAACTCACTCTGGTTTTTTTTTTTCTGTATGCGGGCCTCTCACTGTTGTGGCCTCTCCCGTCGCGGAGCACAGGCTCCGGACGCACAGGCTCAGCGGCCATGGCTCACGGGCCCAGCCGCTCCGCGGCCTGTGGGATCCTCCCGGACCGGGGCACAAACCCGCGTCCCCTGCATCGGCAGGCGGACTCTCAACCACTGCGCCACCAGGGAAGCCCTCACTCTGGTTTTTATATATGACTGAGGGCTCTTTACAGCAAATTGTTTGGTAAACTAAATTCAGTAAATGACTGGAGTTTACCACTGGTTCTGACCCCGGGCTCAGCAACGTTCCAGAGCTCCTACTGTACACAGTTGGCCCTCCATATCTGTGGGTTCCACATCTGCAGATTTAACCAACCGAGGATCAAAAATATTTGAAAAAAATTCCAGAAATTTCCAAAAAGCAGCCTTGAATTTGCCACGCACCAGCAACTAGTTACATAGTGCTTGCGTTGTATTAGGTATTATAAGTGATCTAGAGATGATTTAAAGTGTACTGGAGGATGCGCACAGATTATACACAAATACTACAAGGGACTTGGGCATCTGTGGATTTTGGCGTCAAAGAGGGGTCCTGGAACCAGTCCCCCGTGGATACCGAGGGCCAACTGCAGAAGCAGGTGCCTAAGATGGGGATTCTACCAATTCCACCGTTAGGAAACTCGTTTAGGTCGGCCTTGGTTTTCTGTTGCTACATGTTATTTTGCAATATGTCAGATTTACAGAAAAGTTGTAAGAATATCATACCAGAATCCTGTATGCCCTTCATCCAGATTCCTCCAATATTTTATCACACTGTATTCTTCCTGCCAACCTCTCTATATATTTAGATCTACACTTATATTTTATTTTATTATTCTTAACCAATTGAGAGACAGTTGCAGACATGATATCCCTTTAGCCCTAAAAACTTGGGTGTGTATTTTCCAAAAACAAAGGCATTCTCCCACATAATCATAGTACAATTATCGAGATCACGAAATTAACATTGATAGAGTACCAATATCTAATCAATAGAATTTGTTTGGATTTGTCCAATTATCCCGATAAACATTTTCTACGACAAGATGAAGCCTAGATCGCACATCACATTAGGTGGTCGTGTCTCCTTAACCACCTCTAATTAAGAACAAGTTCTCAGTGTTTCCTTGTCTCTTGTAATATTAATATTGATATTGATATTTTTACCATGTGCCGGTCAGTTATTTTACACTGTGTCCCTTTATTCAAGTTTGTCTGAGAGGCAAGTTTTGCACTTTGGCAAGAAGACTGCAGAAGGGCATGCATCAAGGGGCAGGGGTGCTCCCCGTTCCTCCGCACTGCAGGTGCTGCGGACGTCTGTAACGTGCCAGGGTGGCACCGGCCAGGTCTCTCCATGTAAATGTCACCATGCTCCCGTTGGCGCCAATACCTGTGGCGGGGTCTACCCTGTTATCCCTCAGAATTGTACCCGCTCATCTTCACAGGCATTGGTGACTCTTGTCTGAATCAAGCACTATCAAGATTTATTTGATTTTACTATAAAGAATATCAAATGGGAGGAGATTTTAGGTATTAACAGCTATGGATGTCGAATATGAGACGTGCCTTTTACTCTCGCTCCCCTGGAGTAACCAGGGAGGAGGGGAGGGGTCTGGGCGGACGAGCCGTCTGCGCCTCAGTCTCTGCTGCTGTCGTGTGCATGCCACAGGCATGTGACTGCGGTCTCTGCAGGTTCCCCTCTCCGTCTCCTCTGCCCCCACCTACCCAGACTCGCTTTGGTCTGTGGCCTCTTCCCGGGGCAGCAGACGAGCATGGCACCATCACACGTGGGACCCTTCTTGCTCCGCTGCAGGGTCAGCTCCTTCTCCTCCCCACTGCATCCTGAGCTCTGCTCTGCGCCTGTGTCACCGAGAACCTGCCCTTTCCTGGGCTCCCCATACTTCCCGCAGAGCTGGGTCTCCACTTGCTGGGTCCTCCCTTCAGTGGGAGAGCTTCCTTTGGCATTTGGAGAGTTATGGTCCAAACCTGCAGATTCTCTCATGATAAGCTGTCATGAAAATGCTTTTATTTCACCCTGTTTGGAAGAATATCTTTGATGGATATAAAACTCTGGGTTGACTTTCTCTCCCTCTCGCAGAACTTTAAAGATGCTAAGTTGTCTTCTGGCCTCTATTGTTTTTGGTGTGAAATGAAGTCGCCTGTCACCCATGTCACTGCTCCTCAGAAAGCAATGTGTCTGTCTTCCCAGTGGTTTTTTAAGATTCTCTATCTTAGACATCTTAGTTGGACTGTGATGTTCTTAGGCTGGTTCTCTCTTCATTTATCCTGCATGGAGTTCTCTGAGCTGTTTTTTTTCACAGATTTGGAGGGGGGTGTACTTTCTTTCTTTTTCCCCCTGCCCCATTCCATCTCTCTTCTTCCTCCTCTGGGATCCCTCTTACATGAGTGTTAGACCCCCTGATAGTGTCTACATATCACCTTGGCTCTGTGTGGTTTTTTCACCGTTTTTCTCTGTTCTTCAGATTGGATATTTTCTATAGGTCTTTCTTCACATTTGCCAATCCTTTATTCTGCAATCTTGAGTCTGCAGTTAAGTCCATCGAGTGACTTTTTAAAATTTTTACACGTACTTTTCTCTTCTAAAATTTCTACGTGGTGTTTTGTATGGCCCTCATTTTTCCGCTGAGTTTGCCCACGTAACCAATCATTATGACCGTTTTTTCCTTTTAAGTTTTTGGACGTATTTGTGATAGTTGTTTTACAGTCCCTGCCTGGTTTATCTCAGAGTTTGTGTCTGTTGACTACTTTCTTTCTTTCTTTTTTCATTTTGGGGCACGTTTTCCTGCTTCTTCACATGTTTAGTAATTTTTGATTGTATACTGGACATTTTGAACGGACATCATAGAAATCTAGTTACACCTATTAGTTGCCTTTTAAATTAGAAATAACTGTGAGTTACTAGTGTCTGCGTTCACTATTATGTTTCTCTTTTTCTAGAGCTATTTAGTTATCCCTAGAATGTGCACCAACACTATTTCGACATGTATGCTTTGCAATCCAAAAGCGAACTAATCGTATGTCTACAACTAAAGTAAATGCAAACATATTCTTTTTACTTTAACTCACTACCACAATTTCTCGTACAGGGATGCTTAATAGTCATCACTGAATCTTACTACTACATGAAAGTCTGAAAAGGTATTTTGCTGCCACTAATTAACAAAAAACAAACAACAAAAAACAAGAGAGATTTACTGGGCTAAGCTCTCTGTTTTCCCAGGGAGTTAGCACACGAGATCACAGGCTCCGTGGGTGCTGCCGCCTCCACACGACGCCCTAGAACCCGTGGAGCTGCTCCCTTTCCCTTCTCCCCACACCCAGTCACTTCACCAGATCTTACTGAACTTCCTACTAATTGCTCTCCGATCACCCCGCTTCTCCTCCCCAACCACGATGCCTCCACCTTCCTGGACCATCACACAGACTCCTCGCTGCTCTCCTAATGCCAGCAATTCTCACTTCCAGCACTTCTTCTGGCTCTGAAGCCAGACTGAGACCTCTGAATTGCAAGTCTGCTCACACGACACCCTGGGCAGGACTCTTCAAAGGCTTCTCACTCCCGTCTGAGAATTCCCCAGTCCTCAGGAGGCATCAGGGCGCCGTCCTGATGAATGAGTCCTTCAGGTTCATCCCCGCCATGATCCCATCTCTCAGCCTGCCCTCCCACCAGGCCCCACCACGTGCATCTTCTTAAACGCACCGTATTCTCATTCACTTTTGGACCTTTTGCGTGGGATTGCCTCTCTCACCCCCACACTGACCTCCTTTACTTGAGTAATTCCTCCTCATCTTTCAGAACCCCTCCCAGCCACCTTCTCCAGGAAGGCCTCCTGGTGCTCCGTGTACCTTAGGGCAAAGGTTCAGGCCTGAGGGTATCTTGAAGAGCTGAGGTCCCCTGTGAGTGCCACTGTTGCAGGTCCTAAACATGAGTGGCAACACGAATGCAGAACTCACCACACACCTGTGAGTGAGGAGGGGAATGCGGGACCTCTTGCTACCTGAGTGTGACGGGATCTGAGGATTTCACGAGGAGGTGAAAAGGTATGAGAGTATGCTTATCTTTGAGCTTTGGAGCAGCTCGTGTGGCCACACTGAACCGATGAACTGATATCGTCTATACGGTGGAGCCCGACCCAAGGGTCTGACGAGAGGAGACAGCCTTCTGCGGTGTGGCTCTGATGGCCTCACTTTCCAAATGCAACGCTCTACGGTGACCCAGGCACGAGGCACTGAACGGAGGGCTTTCACCTTGTACAGTCGGGGGACGACGTTCAAAAAGCCAGAGAGGGGCTGGATGGGCTCATTAGTCCAAAGCTTCCGCTCCCAACTGCCACCAACTGTGTTCACCTCTGGGAGCGAGGCTGGCCTCCGGCTCTGGTGTGAGCGAGTCCTGAGCCCATGGAGCTGCGAGAAGGTAGGCGGATCCATGCTCACAAAGGGCTGCAGGGGTGGCCTGAGCAGCCCTGCGCTTTGCGCTCTCCTCTATCCGTCCTCTCCCATCCGACGGCGGGAGCCTGGCAGTGACCTGGGCTCCTCAGTCCCGACTACAACAGCGGTGACGGGGGCCTGAGTTACTATTGGACATGCTCCCTGTTCTCTCTCCCCTGCTTCACTTTCCTCTGACGAGGTCAATCTAAAATCTGGAAACAGCGTGACATATGGAGCCTTCAGATCTGAGGCCAAATGCATGGCAGGGCTGTGCCACGTTTTTACATACAGCTTGACCCCAGCCGTTCAAAGCCAAGAGCCACTCTCTGTGTGGAACAGAGGGCTCCGGACAGCGGGCAGCTCCAAGCTGCTGGTCACTCAGGCTGCCAAACGCACACGACTGCATCTGATGAGAGGCGTCCTCTGTTCTGAACAGTTGGCAGTTTCAGAAAAATTGGAGCACCCACCGCGTGGAGAATCCCACATGAACTAAAGTGAAAATGCAGGGGAATGGGGAGCCGTGGAGGAGAAGGATGTGGGTGCAGTGCTGAGTGGACGAGTGATGTGTCATCTGGGTGGGTCTCGGGGACGCTTGGTTTCCTGGGGTGAGGCGATTGGTCAGCCACGTCTGCTCGGGAGAGGGGAGGGTCAGGTATGAGAAACAGGCTGCTGGGCACAGCCACCCTCCACGCCCCACCATGTGCCGGGCATGGGGATCGGACGCTGCCCCTTCCCCTGTCAGATGCGGACGAGGGACCCAGGAGGCCGCCACACACAAGATGCAAAGGCAGGACGTGGACCCAGGTCTGTCTTGCACCAAACACCACCACGTTCAATATTAGACCGACCACAGCAATACGTTAAACATTAGATGTTCGGGTTGTGTCAGAGTGCTGGAACTACGAGAAACTCTCCTCCCCAAAGTTCTATTTAGTATCAAAGATACATCATCTTTCTGACCCACTGAACATGGTCACTTTCTAATGAAAACAACCACCTTTTGGGGGGCTCCAACTCGTTATGCAGGATGATTAACCTCTAATAGTGAAACGGAGAGTTTTTAAATCTACGGATTTAGCCGACAAGAAACACCTGCCTGGTCAGGACGGTCACACCGGCACTAAAGGCAAATGAGCCGGGTCCTCAAGACCACGAGAACACCCACGGCACACCCAGGAGCCCCCAGGGCTTCACCCCTGCCACGGCAGCCCCACGGGTTCACATGACATCAACTGGGGTCACAATTAAGGTCTGCAGTCACACTAGCAATACTCCAACAGCTCAGTAGTCGAACCAGTGGCTGCCACGTTGACAGCAAAATCGAGGACGTCCCGTCACCCCGGGAAGCTCGGGGCCAGCGCTGCCCTAGGGACCGGCCGCGGGTTCCTCTAAGCGCCGTGAGTACGTCTGCGTGGAACTCACTGAGGATCAGAAGCCTCTGTACGGGCAGAACGTGCCGACGGGAGGAGAATCAGCTCAGGGGCCACGTTGCCCCCACCCCCTCTTGCCTCCTGCCTGGACCCCTGCGCGGATGGCACTCTCACAAGCTCCACAGTGATGTCTGTGCCCGTGGAGGCTCCTGTCAAGAGGACACATCCCGAAGACACCAACCCCCGTGAGATGATGGTAGAGCTGCCGCCGCCCAAGCCACCGGGGGAGAAGAGGCCAAAACCGGGCTCTGAGTGAGCCCCACCGACGGCTCCCCGCAGCCCAGGGCTGTGGCCGTGGCCCCGGCTGGGTGTGGAATGGGGCGCCTGTCAGCAGGAGCAGAGAGTGGGGAGGGGGAGCTGAGACTGCGGGACCCCCCGCGTGGGTTCAGGTGCCCCTTTCTGCCCTGAGTCTACCAGGCACGTCACCAGCTCCCATTTGGTTATTCCATGTGCTGTGGTCACCACATCAGGTCCACAGCTAAGAAAAGCCGCCAGAAAAGTGTGTGACTGCAGGTGGGCTGTCTCCACTCCCGGGCCCCCGCCCGCCCCACCAGAAGCCCGAGGCTCCCCGCTGCCAGGTCCCAGGCTAACCCAGGGCTCAGGGCAGGGCTGCAGCTCCCAGAGCAACAGGAGAACCAGGACACAGCTCCCTGCTGGAACCTCCACAAGCCTGGGCTCGCCTCTGAGCACGGGGACAGGAGCAGGAGAAAAGGAGAGAGAAGCCGTTGAGTCATTTCTCAGAACCACAGAGCGAGCAGTTAGCTGCTCCCAAACTCACTTCCAGGGAAGTGGAGAAAAAACCCCAACTTCCTGCTCTTGTAAAATAACCAAACCAGCTTTCTGAAGTCTCATCAGTGGCTCATGCCTCATGAGAGCTTTTTTTTTTTTTTAACTAAATATATTTATTTATTTATTTGGCTGTGTTGGGTCTTCATTGCTGCAGGCGGGCTTTCTCTAGTTGTGGCGAGCGGGGGCTACTCTTCGTTGCGGTGGCTTCTCTTGTTGCAGAGCATGGGCTCTAGGCGTGCAGGCTTCAGCAGTTGTGGCACGTGGGCTCAGAAGTTGTGGCTCGCAGGCTCTAGAGCGCAGGCTCAGTAGTTGTGGCGCATGGGCTTAGTTGCTCCGTGTTATGTGGGATCTTCCCAGACCAGGGCTCGAACCCGTGTCCCCTGCATTGGTAGGCGGATTCTTAACCACTACACCACCAGGGAAGTCCTCATGAGAGCTTTTATAGATCCTTTTTCCAAGACAGTCCAAAAAAAGGGTAAGATCCAGCTAGTCCTTAGAGAGCAAGTTCTCTTCATCCGGGAGGCTCTGCTCACGTACTGAGTGAGGTCATGAACACCAAGAACACCATAAACCACCTTTTTCTACACCGTTTCACACATGCCTATTTTTGTCCCGAGGCAAGGATTCTGTACTTCACCACTGTGACATATCTGTACACAAATGAGAAGCTTTTAATTACTAACTAACCCAGATGTTGAGGCCCACGGCCAGCAGCGGAGGGTCCCAACCTCGAGGGACAGGCACAGGCCCCCGCCTGCTGCCCCAGCCGCTGGCACCTCTGCTGAGCTGGCGGCCAAGGCTGACTCCACACACCGTGGCACTTCTGTGGATTAAACACCTTCCACAGAAACAGATCCTGGAATAAGGATGTGGGGACCTGTGGTTTGTCTGGGAGGTGATCCCAGGAGACAGCTTGAGGGGTGAGGAAGTGAGACTGGGGAGGCAGGAAGCAGACAAAGGTGATGAATGCACTGGAGGGTCCTCGGGGGGACTCCAGAGTGCGCCCCAGAACTGTCTGAGGGGCAGAGAAGCAGGGTGTTTATCCGTCAACTCTCATGCCTCATCCTCTGAGGGTCTTGGAGGAGTTAACCACTGAGCAGCCCTGGCCCACCCTGGACATGGACCAAATGGGCTTGTTCAGCCAGAGGGACGCAGGGGCTTAGGGCTCGAAGCTGTCGGCATAACCAGGAACTGCCCAGCAGAGCTGCAGGTGGGCCCAGGTGGGTGCGGGGGAGGTGGGTAGGGCTGAGGGGTCTGTTACAGAGTTTTTCTTCCAAGATGGGCTTCTATCAGACTGATGGCACCATGGTGGTGGTGGAGTGGGTGTCTTCAAGGACTGTCCCTCCACTGAAATAACCACTAAGGTCACAAAAACAGACAGAATCAACTTTTCAGAACTTTGGCACAGTATAAACAAACATAGCAACCAGAGGACCAAGGGAGTGTTCAAAGGAGAAAGTGATTACTAAATTTGGTAAGAAGGCATTGTGGCATTTTTGCTTACCCATCTATTACCCTTGGCTCCCAAAGTTGACAGAGGCCATGGGGATGGTGGCCTCCTTTCCCAGTGTGACTCGCTGGTACCAGGAGGCTATACTGACCTCATTCTCAAAAAACTGTGGTCATGTGTATTGACCTGAACTGATTCCCTGAGGGACCAGTACAGAGTGTAACCTTTGTTTAGCTGGATTGGCTTTCTGGAAAGCGTCTGCTGAAAGCATGTAGAGATATCCCAGCTGTGACCACCTGGAGCAAAAGCTGGCCAAGCAGCAGAGAGACCAGAAAGCTGGGGGAGGGGGAGGCTGAGAGGATGTTCTTGGGGAACGAGGGCTTTGAAGGGCTGAGGCATGTCCCAGGGAATTCGGAGTGTAACACGTGTGCCGAGGGCCAGACTCATCCCAGAGAAGAGCTGAGGGGATACTGGGCTCACACCTCCAGCAGATCTTTGTACCCTGCACAGGCAAGAAGTGAGGAGCTACGGGTGGCCTGGCTGAGTGATGGAGTGGCCAGCTCAGAGCCCATCTGCAATCCCTCTCTTAGCCTCAAGCATTCAAGGTAACCTCTGTCAGGTTACTGGCTGACTGTGAAGAGAAGGAAACAGAGACTGCAGTGACCATACATGGCAAGGAATACAGTCTTTGCAAAAAGAGTTTGTTAAAAGTCACTAAACAAATGGATGACCTCAGCCCTCAAAAATCAACAACAGCAAACCCTGGGGAAACAAAAGAATCTGATTTCTAGAGTTACCACGTTATAATATTCAACAAGTCCAGTTCTTAAAGAAAAAAAAACCTATGAGGCACACAAAGAAACAGGAAAGTATGGCTGATTCACGAGTGAAAAAGCAATTGGAGAAACTGTTCCTGAGGAAGCCCACATTTTGGGACCTGTGCCCACCACCAAGCACATCAACATATGCATTACAGGAGTCCCCAGAGGAACTGAGAGCAAGGGGCAGAGGGAGTCTTAGAAGAGATAGTGGCCAATAACGTCCCACACTTGGTGACAAACGTAAATGTACACATCCAAAAAGCTCCATTAACTTCACACAGAATAAATTCAAAGAGACCCACGTTGACACATCCTAGTCAAACTGTGACAGAGAATCATGAAAGCAGCAAGAGAGAGGCGACTTGTCACGTACAAGGGAGCCTCAATGAGATCGAGACTTGACTTCTCAGCAGAAAGCATGGAGGCCTGGAGGCAATGGGATGACATACTTAACGTGCTAAAAGAAAAAAAAACCCGTCAACCAAGAATTCTATATCTGGCAAAACTATCCTCTGAAAATGAAGATGAAATTAAGACATTTCCAGATAAGCAAAAACTGAAGGAATTTGTTGCTAGTAGACCTGCTCTACAATAAATGCTAAAGGGAGTCAGTGAGGCTGGCATGGAAGAAAAGTACACAGTGACCCGAGGCTGTACAAAGAAATCAAATAACTGCATAGATAAATAGGAAACCCAGTGTCATTGTATTTTGGGTTTGTACCTCCTCTTTTGTTTCCTAATCAATCTAAAAGCAGACGCATGGATAACACAATAATTATAAATCCATGTTAATGGGCAAGGGACCATGAAGAGGTAACTTGTGACAATAACAACATAAAGCTGGGTGAGCAGCTGTACAGGAGCTTCTGAAATTAATTTGGTATTATTTCAACATAGATTGCCATAAATATGGGATGTTCACTGTAATCCCCATGATAACCACTAAAAAAAAAAAAACAAACTAAAAATTTTACAGAGAAGGAATGAGAAGGGAATCAAAATGGTAGACTAGGGCTTCCCTGGTGGCACAGCGGTTGAGAGTCCACCTGCCGATGCAGGGGACACGGGTTCGTGCCCCGGTCTGGGAAGATCCCACATGCCGCGGAGCAGCTGCGCCCGTGAGCCATGGCCGCTGAGCCTGCGCGTCCAGAGCCTGTGCTCCGCAACAGGAGAGGCCACGACGGTGAGAGGCCCGCGTACTGCAAAAAAAAAAAAAAAAAAAAAACAAAATGGTAGACTAAAATCTATCAAAAACAAAAAAAGGAGGAAGTGAGGAACAGAAACCATGTACAATATAGAGGAAAACATAGCAAACTGGAAGAAGTAAGCCCCTCCTCGTCAGAAATTACCTTAAATGTAAAGGAATTAAATTCGAAAATTAAAAGACAAACTAGCAGAATAGATTTTTTTTAAAAAGTCTGATCCAACTGTATGCTGTCTACGAGAGACCCACGTTAGATCCAAAGACACAAGTAAGTTGAAAGTGAGAGGGTGCCTCTTGGATGGCGCGTGTTTAGTGAGCAGACGGAGGGGGTGGGTGCACATTACAATGAAGGTGCTAAATGCCACTGAGTCGTTCACCTTAAGACGGTCAAGCTCATGCTATGCGAATTTAAGCTCCGTTGTTTTAAAGGCTTCATCAATTTAGCTGTGCTGCATTTATCTGCTTCCCATATATTTGCTGCCGTGGATTACGGGTGTTTTAAGAGCATGGATGGGGCCGTATTCCTCATCTGTGGATTCGCCACCTTGGTGCCTGGCCTGAGAAAATCTGTCGGCGGCACCAGTGAGCACGGTGACATCACCGAGTGACCCACACTGCTGGCCACACAGTGGCCGTGAGGGTCAGCCTGCCGGCACTTCCAGCCGCAGGAGGGGTCACGGCCCCCACCCCCCGTGCCAGCACTTCAAGCTCAGAGAGCACCGGACCCCCGTCCTGTCTCCTTGCACCGGTTCCTCTGCAGGTTGCGGCTCCCCCATTGTGAGGAGGTTCTGGAAGGGCCACCTTCGACCACTGCTGACAAGCTTTGTCGCCCTCACAGCCCCGGGACAGGCCAGGCCCTGGAGCCCTCGGTGAATGGCTGCTGAAGGGCCGAGGGACAGAGGTGCCAGGCGGCCCTGTCCATGCTCGTCTCCCCGAGGACCAGGTCACTCTGGATTTCTCTGCCTTTGTGACTGACGTTGGTTGTAAAAACAAGATTGAAGAGATCAGCTGCTCTGAAGCCACCAAGAAGGCAGGCAGGCAGGCCCTTCTCGGAAATGTCCCCTGACACACTCACGCTAGGGAGGGTGCAGGAAACCTGGAAGCCAAATCCTATACTTTTCCTACAAATTATGTTCATTTGACAAGACTCCCTCCACTCGGAGTCAATATACTTGGAAGCTACAGAGAGGGGGGAGAGCGATTATATTCAAAATTCTCAGTTTTTCTTCTACAACTGTTTCCTTACAAACATCTAAGACACATTCACAGCGTTTGAAGTCTTACGTTTAAATACAAGAAGGTGACTGGCCTGGTTCCTACAGCAACGTGGGGCATTTGGCACATTTGACAGGTTTTCCGGACACAACGGGGGGTCCACGTCCACCAGTTCCACTGCCAGTGGTCCATGCCCTGGGCACCACCCTGGGCTCCCAGCTCCCTCAGAGAACAAGACAGACGAAATCTTAGATCTCACGGAGATGACGTCCTAGCACGGGACGCAGACAGTAAAATTAAAAACAAACTGGTGATGGACGTAAAGGAGGAGGTCAGGGGAGGGAACAGGGTAGGAGGCGCCACCCGGGGTCAGGGGTCAGGGAGGCCTGGCTGAGACAGTGAGGCACAGGCCACGTGGTCACCCAGGGGAGCCCACAGACCATGTGGTCACTAGAGGGGGGGGCAATGGGCCTCGTGGACACCTGGGGGGAGCCCACAGGCCACGCTGTCACCCAGGGGAGGACCAGCAGGTAGGTGTAAGGAGGACGGCTGGGCTTGCTGTTTCCAGAGCAGCTGGGGAGGCTGCAGGGGCCCTGAGATGCGGGGACACAAATCCCTGGGCGTCAGCAGTCGTTGAAGGAAGCTGGCTTGGAGGCTGTGAGCACTGGGAACGGTGGGGGAGGGCGGGGCCACGCGCTGGGCTGCCCGCTGCAGCTCTGTGGCAGCTGCTGTGTCGGGCTGCGTGCGCTGCAGAGACTAAGACGTGGGCCTTGTCCTGACGGAGCTCACAGTTTTGTAGAGGAGACAAAACCAGTGATGCTTAAACAGACGAGTGACAACACAGGGCAGCAGAAGACAAACGCTGAGAGGGTTCAGGGCAGGGAGAGCTCCCGCTCGCTCAACGGCCTGGGGCTCTGTGGGGTGACGAGAATCAGCTGGCGAGGTGCGGTGGGGACGTCGCTGGACCTGGTGGGGACCGTGAGGGACCCCGGCAGGACTGCACGGAGGGTCTACATGGAAGTGAAGTAGGACACAGTGGCAGGGCCCCCTCTGCCCTCAGGAAGTGACCGCGGAGGTTAACCGTAGAGGAAGCAGCCCGGGGCAGACTCCCTTGCGCGTCCAGCCCCCCGCTGACCTCTCAGCCAGGCAGGAGCACGTTAGCGACGTCATCTCTCCTGACGGGTCCCTCCGTCCACGGGCCGGAGACCTGGCAGCACCTCTGCAAACTCAGCAGCCTGCCAGACCGTGGAAGCTTGAAATGCGGGTGAAGTCCTAGTGCCGAGAGGGGCTCCCACGGTGCTCTGCGTCCCGCTCACCACTCTGTCCAGCCTCGAGTTCCATCACTCTGCTGCCCAGGAGGCTCCCAGCCTCTGGGATTTGCAGGGGGAGGGGGTGTGAAGTGTTTTCCACATGTGCATGTCGGGCATTTGCTCTTGAATCTGCTACAGGGCTGAGTGTCCAGTTTAAATAAAACGCTGGGAGCCCACAGTCACTCTAGATTTCTTCCTTCCCGGCTGCATGAGAGGCTGGGACAGCCCTTTCTCGGACAGGTGGCTCTGCAAGGAACACGATTCTGACTGACCTCCCGAAGTACCCTCAGTGGCTGGTCCATAGGGGCCGTCAGGCCCGACCACACGCGGGACGCGCAGGGATCCGCCCAGGGCTGGGCCCCGGAGCCCGCCAGGTGCTGCCGTCACAGCTCAGCCTCGGATAAAGTGCACGGCTCGCCTTTCCTCATACTGAGCGGGAATTGAGCACCGGGACTGAGACAGGAGGCGAGGGTGCAGGTCGGGGGGAACAACGAGATGGACGGGGTGGAGAGAAACAGGGGTCACGGGGGCAGGGGGCTCAGCACAGGCCCACCTGAGCCCCACGTGTAAAACGAAAGGCACCGGGCAAGGTGCCAAGAGCCCGAACCTCGTCCGTTTCCGTCCACCCCCAAAGCTGAGCAAGTACCCGCTGCCTGGCCGGCGGGTTCGGTGGAGGTGGACACGGTCCCTCTGGCGAAGGCCAGGGCGAACGGCTGCTCTCAGGCTACTTTACACGACAGAGACACACGTGCAAACACCAGCCCGAAGTGTGGAGAAACGTGTTCCGTGTGAGAGCCGCGGGGAGCAAACCCCCGGGCCCCTCCCCACCCCGGTGCAGACACCCCAGCCCGAGCCCTCCCTGCTGGCCTCTGCGGACCCAAGAGTTACGCCTGGGGATGAGAACGTCAGTCAGCCTTTCCTCGTTTACTGAGAAGCACGAGGGTTTGTTCTCCACCGAAAGGGATTCCGGAAGGCTCAGTAACGCAGGGAGATGGTGTCTGCGGGTTTCTGGTCTCTACGACTCACGGAGGCCTTGGAGGGCCCTGCGGGGCTTGGGGGACACTGATGGGGTACCCTTCCAGCCAGACTGGACGTCACATTTGAGGAGAGACGGTCCCCGCCCCCACCCCGGCCCCTCCCTTGGCACGTCCAGGTCCTCGCCCCCTCAGTCTGCCCGCACCCCCCCACCCCCGCCTCTGTCCTCACCGCAGCTGTCGGGCCTGAGCTGCCTTCGTCTCCACCCACCTGGAAACGCCAAACTGGTCTCTCTCATCCTGAAACCCATCACCTCCCTGGGCTGCCTTGTGGCCTCTCAGCTCTGACGGCCTGTGTCCGCTACGGGCCGTCAGGATATCCTAATCCCAGGGCTCTCCCTGGCCCACTGAATCAGAACCCTGGGGGTCGGGGGCACGGGCACAGCTCTGTTCACAATCCCTGCCTGGGCTGCCAGGACAGCGGGCACGTACCCACGTGTCTGGCCCTTGGGGTGCAGGGGTCACCCCTCTGCCCTCCAGCTGGTGACCTGGATTACTGTCTTCTCTGAGCCCACATTCCATCCAAACCTTAAAAACAAACGGACTGTTTACACGTCTGTCCCCCACTGGGCAGGGGCCCTCACTCCTCGGCCCGCGGACACTAGGCTTATCTGAAGCCCATGACGGATGCCTGAGGAGAGGGACCCAGGAGGGGGGCGGGCTGTGTCCAGAGCCTCCCCAGCCCTGAGCCCGGCCAGGTTCCCAGCGCCCAGTCCGTCTGGGGCTCCTCCAGGCTCGGCTAGAATCCGGACTCCAGGCCCCGCCGGCTGACTGTCAACCTCTCGACAAACTGAGTTCAAACTGGCGGAAAGGTTCTAAGAGGTTGCACTGGAGTCCTGAGACTGTGGATGGATATTTTCTTATTTAGCTTGTGGGTCACCAACATTTTATATCTTGGTAAAAATATCATAATAAACGTTTAAAGTTTATGTCGGGACAGATTAGATTCTAAGGCCACGCTGTGTGTATACTGTATCATCAGTGTCTGTCTGCCGTCCTTCCTCCAGACTGTGAAGCTCTGTGGTCCTGTGGTCTCATCCTGTGCCCCCAGCGTGGTCAATGCTGGCAGCAAGCACGGCCTCCCGACCGAGTACTTCCGAAGGAACGAACACTTGAACGAACAGGGGCTGCTGCTGGGACCCTTGTAACTGGCCTGTCTCTGCCCCAACGTTCAGACTCACGTTTGGCTATATCTTCGTTGGTGTTTACTGGCATTTTGGTCTGTGGCCTCCTGTTTCTCTCGTATTCCTGTATTTCGTTGTTACCTTGATTTTGTTTCCGCCACAGTGAGCACCCCTCATCATGGAGCTGGTGCCCCCCCGGAGCTGCTTTACAGAGGGCATGTGGGCTCTGCTGTGAGCCGGGCCTTTTGTTCTCCACTTTGGAGTCGAGAACCGGAGTGGGGCGGGCATGGTGGCAGGATGACCGTGTAGCTGGGAGATCTGGGTGGGGGGACACTTCAGAGCTCCAGTGATGCTGCTGCCAGGACCGTGGGGACCCTGAGAATCGCCGGTTCCTTTCCCGCCGATGGAGCGAGGGCCCCTCACGTATGAACAATACGACGAGATGAAATCCCTCTGCGTCGTTAGTCTGCCAACTCTTCACAAGGCGTGACCTGGGAGCCTGGCCTCCACTTGCTATAGTTTAACTTCATCCAGGGCGGCTGTTACCAGGGTTTGCAGCTCACAACCCCGCGTGGAGAGCATGTGTGCGTCACGGGAGGCCCCCCGGGACAGAAGACCCTCCCCGTGTTCCGGTCTCTGGCCCCTTGGACTGGTCAACCTCATATTCCAAATCACGTGCTCTAAGTCAGGGATAAAACACACACTGGTGCCCAGTTTAGTAAAGGTCAGGCGAGGGTGGCCCGTTGTCTGAAACGGATACATAAAACCTCTTTTAATCAAAACCTGCGGGAAATTAGGATTTTACTAATTTTACTAGGTTTACAAAGAACCTCTCCTAAAACTGAGGAAACGCACAACAATTAATACGTTACTGGGGATTTGTAAAAACAAACCCCAACGGGCTCTGCCCGGGCACCTGTGTGTTTTTTCTTCTGACTTTCTCATCTTTGGTCTGGAGAAGTTCAGCTCGTGTCCTGAGAAGGACAGGCGAGGCCTGGGCACATCACGAATAACGGGTTCCACCGAGGTCCAGTTACCGTCACTCTGACACACTCCCAATGCAGGAAGGGGCACAGAAACACTGGCACAGCCTCTCAACGGGGAGAAAAGTAGAGATGTTCTACTCTTAACTGACTCTCATTTAATCGAAATAATGAACTAATCCCAGCTCCTGGCTCCCTGGTCTTAAGTCTGGCAGGTTTTCTGGCTTCAGATGCCTTCCGAGTTCTGTCACCTCTGGCGCTGGTGCCTCAGGGTCTGCCTCCCTTTATGCCTCCCCCTTTCCTGTCTGTGACCCCCCAATTCCCTCCGGTCCGTGTGTCTGTCCAACCCTGGGTGGGCCCGAGTCCGGCCGCTCCTGGCTTCGAACCCGCGCCCACTCAGCTGACGAGTGTCGGGCGGCCGCGCGCGTCTCCAGCTCACCCCCCGCTGCTGCTTTCATCCCGAGCGTCGACGGGTGTGATTCTGTTTCTCCAGACGCCCCGCTTTGCATCCTGCAGATTGGGTATTGTTTTGTGGTTTGTTGCCATATGTCTTCAAAGCTCATGGCCGACGCCCCAAGCCTGTACCCCTCTTCCTCGGCCGCCCGCAACCCTCGAGGGTCAAACCGCAGAACAAAATCGAGGCTGAGCTGGAGAGCTGGCAGAAGAGAAGACACCTCTGGCCAGAGCTCCCCTGAGACACTCGCTGCCTGGGCCTCGCTCGGCCCCCTTGGGCGTCGCAGGCGGAAGGCAAACCTCAGAGAAGGAGGCCTGGATGCAGGGGGGTGGCAGAGGGATCAGAGGGAGGGCGTGTGTGTGTATGTGTGTGTGTTGTGTGTGTGTGTGTGTGTGTGTGTGTGTCTGTGTGTGAGAGAGAGACAGCGATAGAGATGGAGAGAGGCAAAGACAGACGGGGCGGGGAATGAGCTCCGAAATGAAATATGAACAAGAAACTACAGCTTCCTACACCCAAAGCTCAGGCCCAGGAGCCCAGGGGACCGACAGGTGACACTCAAAGTAGATCCCCGGACGCTCTGGAACCTGGGCTTTCCTCCCAGCAGAGTCTCTGGCAAGTCCTGCGTTAATGGTGAGGTCAGATCTGACGTGACACTCGCGGCCGCCCCTCAGGTGCGTGAACGCGGTCCTGAGTGTGTGCGGTGTTGGCTGTGACCGCAGCCGGGGAGGGCTCCACGCCCAGAGCTCAGGGGAGGACGCGACCAGATGGGACCCTCCCCGGCGGCCTGCCACCTGCTCCAGCACACGGGGAGCTGAGCAGAGATGCCGGGCGAGAGCACAGGGCACGCGTACCTGCTGACCCGGCCGGAGAGCCCAGCCTGGGGGCTCAGGAATCCATCCAACTTTGTGCCACCGGATCCTGATGGTCCCTGAGGGTCCCTACCTGCACCCACGCTGCAACCTGAGTTCCCGTCAGATCTCCGCCATCACCGCTGCCCCATAAACCCTTTAGGACGTCCCAGAGCCCCGTCTGAGGGACCCCAGTGTCCAACCTGGTCCTTCCCCTTCCACGCGGTGCAAACGCGAGCGGAAGGACGGTCTGGTCGGTCTGATGCTGCAGCTGCCCCGCGACACCACCTGCCATGGCCGCGTCTTTCGGGGTACGACTCACCTGCTTGCACTGCTGAGCTCTGGTTCTCCCCCCTGCCCACTCCGCTCTGCTCCAGGCCTGCAGAAGTGGTCCAGCTCCTGTCCACAGCCTGGTCCTCAGAAGGTCTGAGGGCAGCTGTGGACAGCGGCGTAGCCCGCATACCATGCTGAGGTCCAGGGGCCGGGCAGGAAGCAGGGCTCAGATGTAGGACTGGCCCAGGGAAGAGACTTACGGAGAGACAGAGGAATGACAGCACTGAGAAGGGGATGCCACAAAGCACCACTGGAGGAATACAGGAAAATCAGCATTTCGAAGCGGAAACCACTGGTTTGAATGTTTTCCCCTTTCCCTGAGCCACAGACGCTACCCTTTGAAGACACCTGCTCACAACAGCGGCTTCACCCAGAGGACACTCTTAAGAGGCAGTTCGAAGGGTTAGTATTTTTTAAAATGTCACATTAGTGGAGGTTCCAGCGACAGTGAACCAGTTTCAGTTTCTGGGCTAAAAAGCGAATGCTACACATTTGATCTTAAATTGTTATTTCATTCCTAATTGCCTGAAGGACCTTTAGATAGTGGGGGGCAAGGGGAGGTCAGTGATGTCAAGACCAAGAAGTGAGGAGAGGTGGGGACGGGAGTGGGGGGCTTTCGGTGCCCCCAGGGGGCCCACGGCACCTGTGCGCCAGTCGGGGGGTTGTCACACTCTGAGCCCCTGGGGGGACCCAGACCAATTCCTTCTGAATCTCTGGAACCAAGTCAGGCGATGGGTTTATATATCCCATGTGCTTTACAGTAATTATGTCTATTTCTACTAAATTGTCTTTTAAAATAAATAAGAATAATACATCAAAATAATAGATTTAAAATATAAAAATTGGGGAGTCTCTGGCATTCTCCTTGAGCTTGACAAAGCACTGCTTCTTTGTTCGATTTCACATTCTGCCCAGGGATGAAGCGGAGTGCCACTGGGTCGGTGTAAATAAATCTCTTTTTTCTGGGAGAGGAACCCCCCTCCACACTATATTCCAGAAATATCGATTCTCCGAGGCCACTCTTGTGCACTGAAACAGCAGACATACAAATGCTGCTCTGGTGTGAGCTCCCCGTAACTCAGGAAAGCCTGGAATTTTCTATCCGGGCATACTGCTCACTACCGATTAGGCAACCTTTCTTTGGCAATAAATATCTTGAATTTATGCCAGATCGCAAGTACTTCAGTGGAGAAAAGCAATTCTAAGTACTACAGCCAAAGCTGTATCATGTTTGTGATACTTAAAATTCCTTGCAGCTGGAAACCTATCACAGGACATGAGACAGGCTCACATCTTCCCCACGCAGGGCTACTTCTAGATCTAATCAGTGGACGGGGAGGCCCTGCCAGTAATTTCTAAACCACGTCAACTTCTCTAAAGGCAGAAGCCAGGAGGGCACCAGCAGGCAGTCTCAGGCCCCTGGAGCAGCACGTCCCCACCTGGTCCTGCGCCCGCGTCCGCCTCCCACAGCACACGGTGGGGGTTACTCGAACACTGGAAGGAAGACACGGGCTCCAGTCACATCCCTGCTTTAGACACCCCCCAGTCAGTCTGGTTTTAAGTGGCAGGGCGCAACTCCGAAAAGAGAGACGGGAAGGGTAAGGTCAGCACGGCAGCCCGGCACAGGGGGCTGACCGGGAGGCCCCGAGGGACAGTGCGACTCCTCGGCCCCCCTCAAGTCCCAGTGCCGTGGCCAGCAGCGCAGCACGCTCCCGGCTTGCGAAGCACAGGCAGGAGACTCCGAAATAACACCTCTGAGAAAGCCCTCAAATTGGTGCAATTTTCAGCAACAAAAAGTGGCCTTTGCATATTTCTAAGGGGACTCGGGTCAGCAGGAACCCGGGAGGCCAAGAAGGAAACATGCAAGTTGTGACAAGTGTGTTCTCTAATCCCGACGTCAGCTGCTGGGACATCGTGTGCCCCTGGCACCACGATGCATTTGCGCTGCGTTGGTAGGACGTTTTATCGTTCCTCATGCTGGCAGTCAGTACACGGCTACTGGCGGCCGTTTTGTGAGAAACGTTAGGGAACGCTGGGTTTAAGCTAAGAGCTTTCCTGGGGGTCTCTGGGTCGCAGTGCTGGCAGCATGGAGCCAGAGCGGCGAACGCGGGGTGCCGCGCATCGACACGTGTGACCAGTAAGAGACGCAACAGAGTCTGTGGACTGCGGGCCGGGCTCCTGTTGGGGCAGAGGTGGCTCCTGCCCACAGCCGGGTTCACAGGGCAGGTCAGCAGGACATCGATCGACAGATTCTGTGTGAACCGCCAGAAACACACTGTTCCTCAGTCTCGGTCAGTGAGTCTGTGACGGGCAGGGTCCCTGGTTTGAGAAACACCACACAGTCCTCGGGCACCAACGAACACGAGAGGTGTGTGATAAGCACACATGTGAATGCTGGGCCCTCTGTGCTCTGCCTGTCCCTGGCGTCAGCCTAATTTCAGCCTTTAGCCGTGATGTGTGTTTCGTAAACAAAGGAATAAGGTAAGAGAGGCCGCAGCTCCGAGCCCCCGGCCGGGGGTGGGGGGGGGAATGACCGCAAGGCACTGAGACGCCATGGGCATGAAAGGCCCACAGAGGTGGCCAAGTGTCCTGGGTCACTGCTTCAGTTTTTAATAAAAATCTTACTTTCCCAGAGGATACATTTGCATATACAGGGCCTGCTGTCTTTTGGCTCCTGGGCCTGAGAGTTGGAATTAATCTGTGTGACTGACTCACGTCAGAAGTTCACAAAAAGGATTTGTTTATTGCCACAGAGCATAGGGATCATTTAAACGTGCATCCTGGCTGGAACACCTTATCCACACCATTGTAAAACCCTGTGTCTCAGCGGGTTCTGTTTTTTGTGAAGGTCCCCTAAAGAGGAACGGGATAGAAGACGATAGGGAATGTCCTCCCTGGGGTGAGAGCAGGGCAAGCGGCCACTCCGAGAACACGAGTGTCTGACACTGACATCCGGAGAGCAAGCAGAGAGGTGGGCGGAGTCTGTAAACTCCTCTGGGCGTTCTGCACTTTTGATCGCATCACAGCACTAGTAGGGGACACGAGGACAACACGAGGGGGCTTTAGGTCTCCGCAGACGCTCTTGGTGCTCCCATCCCAGAATGGTGGCGCCCACACACAGCACCAGCTCCCCCAGTACAGCATAACCAGCATTGCAACTGCGCCCCTGTAACGTGCTTGCACGCCACATGGCAGCTGGAGTATTAATCCGTACGGGGGAAGCCCGCAAACTACATACTAGGCAGTGAGTGGATAAGAACCTTAAAAGGGAGTATATTTATAGAATGAAATAAGCATCGGAGTACGGTGAAATAATCTCTAGAGAAAAATATTTATAATACCTTTGGATAAAACATGAAAAAAATCAAATTAAGTAATGCTTTAAAATAGTAATATTTGACACTTTCAAAGTATGCTAAGAAATAAAAAGTATTACAGGAGAGTACTACAAACAAATTCCTAGGCAGACAACCTACCAAGACTAAATCATGAAGAGGTAGAAAATATGAACTGACATACAACTAGTAAAAATACTGAATCATTCATCAAAAACCTCTCAACAAATAAAAGCCCTGGATCATATTTAAACATTCAAAGAAGAATTAACACCAAACTCTTCCAAAAAAAATAAAAAGTAAGGAACACTCTCTAACTCATTCTATGAGGTCAACATTATCCTGATACCAAAGCCAAATAAAGACACTGCAAGAAAAGAAAAATATAAATCAATATCCCTTAAAAATACTGATGTATAAATCCTCAACAACATGTTAGCAAACATAGCTCAGTGGGGTATTAAAAGAATTATACACTGTGACCAAGTGGGATTTATTCCTAGAATTTAAGGATGGTTCTACACACACAAATTGATCAATGTAATACAACGCTTTAAGAAAATGAAGAGGGAAAAGAAAATTACAAGATCATCTCAATTGATGCAAAAGAAGAATTTGACAAAATTCAACACCCTTTCATGATAAAAAAAAAAAAGAACCACACTCAGAAAACTAGGAGTAGAAGTAAACTACTTCAACCAAAAGGCCAAATATGAAAACCCACAGGAAACCTCATACTCGGTGGTAAAAGACTGAAAGCTTTTCTCCAAGACCAAGAAAAAGACAAGAATCCTTGTTTTTACCACTTCTATTCAACACAGTATTGAACATTCTGGCCAGAGCAATCAGGTAAGAAAAAGAAGTAGAAGCCATCTAAACTGGAAAGGAAGAGGTAAGATTAGCTGTATTTGCAGGTGGGTGACATGATCCTATATGTAGAAAAACTTTAAAATCCCACAAAAATTTTAGAACTAATAACACGAATTCAACAAAGTTTGCAGGATGCAAAATCAACATGCAAAAATCAGCTGTGTTCCTACACACTGACAATGCAAAATCTGAAACGGAAATGAAAAAAAACAATTCCAATTCCAACAGCATCAAAAAATAAAATACCTAAGAATAAACTTAACCAAGGAGGTGAAAGATTCTATGGTGAAAACTACAAAATGTTGCTGAAAGAAATTTTAAAAGACACAGATAAATGGAAAGACATCCCATGTTCATGGACTGTGATATTTGATAGTGCTAATATGTCAATACTACCCAAAGCAATCTACAGATTCAGTGCAATCCCTATCAAAATCCCAATGGCATTCTTTGCAGTGCCCCCACTTTTTGCAGTGCTCCATTTATGAAAAAAAATCCATCCTAAAATTTATATGGAACCTCCAAAGACCCCGAATAGCCAAAACAAACTTGGAAAAGAATAACAGAATTGGAGGACTCAGACTTCCTGGTTTTGAAACTTACAATAAAGCAGCAGTAATTAAAGCAACGTGATATTGGAGTAAAGACAGAAATACAGAGCAATGGAATAGAATAGAGAACTCAGAATTAAACTCTCACATGTATGATCAAATAACTTTTGACAAGTGTGCCAAGACCACTCAATGGGGAAAGAACAATCTTTTCAACAAATGGTGCTGGGACAACTTTATATCCACATGCAAAAGGATGAAGTTGAACCTGTACCTTACCTAATATACAAACAGGGAATCAAGATTGCTCAAAGACCTAACTGTACGAGGTTAAACCGTAAAACTCTCAGAAGAGAACGTAGGAGGAAATCTTCATGACACTGGATTTAGCAATGATTTCTTGGATATGACATCAAAAGCAGAGGTAACAAAACAATAAAGGAGTAAATTAGACTTCATCAAAATTAAAACCGTTTGCACATTAAAGGACATCATCAAGAAAGTAAAAAGGGAACCAAAGAATATTGGAGAAATACTTTCAAATCACGTATCTTGTAAGGGAGTAGTATATGGAATATATCAAGAACCCTCAGGCTCAATAAAAAAAAAAAAGAATTTAAAAATGGGCAAAAGATTTGAATAGGGCTTCTCTGGTGGCTCAGTGATTGAGAGTCCGCCTGCCTATGCAGAGGACACGGGTTCGTGCCCCAGTCCGGGAAGATCCCACATGCCGCGGAGCGGCTGGGCCCGTGAGCCATGGCCGCTGAGACTGCGCGTCCGGAGCCTGTGCTCTGCAACGGGAGAGGCCACAACAGTGAGAGGCCCGCGTACCGCAATAAAAAAAAAAAAAAAAAAAAAAAAAGATTTGAATAGATATTTCTCCAGAGAAGATATATAAGTGGTCATTAACACACGAAATGAAGCTCAACCTCACCAATCATTAGGAAAATGCAAATCAAAACCACAATGAGGTACCACCTCATACCCCTTCGGATGACTATTACCCAAAAAGCCCAGAAAATAATACGTGTTAGCAAAGGTGTGGAGAAATTAAAACCCTCACCTGTGGGAATGTAAAACCACGCAGCCACTATGTAAAACAGTATAGCGGTTCCTCAAAAAGTATTGAAATCGTTGAAGTTACTGAATTACCATAAGACCCAGCGCTTACACTTCTGAGTATCTCCCCAAAAGAACTGTAAGCCTTTCTGGAATCCAGCCCAGGCTGGGAACTCGATAAACATCTGTGATGCGAGAGGAGGGATCTCAAGGAACCATCTGGATGGCAGCCCGTGGAAGAGGAAGGTTCCTGCCCTCTCTCTCTCTTGCTACTGACGCTGTGGGGAAAGTTCACGACTGAGCCGTCAGGAACGATCTCAGCCACGGCCCGAAGGGATTTACGGAGGTTAATGTGAGGGGCCCCGTTTCAGGACAGCTACTACCATCCAGTCTGGGGACCGTCTGTTGTGTGGACCATGGGGTTAGGTGAACCACGTGTGATGGTGACAAACCACCTGGCAGTGTGCAAAGTGGACGGGCAGACAGGTCCCAGGCTCTGTCTGCAAAGTGGGCGTGATGTGCCCTCCCCAGGATAGCAGGCGGATGCGGGCGTCTTCAGTTAATACCCACCCGCACCTCCCAGGCCACGTGAGTGTAAGTGTGGCCCCACAGGCAGTGCTGTAGCACAGACGGGTGCACAGGCTCCATCGCTGAGTCCAGCAGGGAGCGGACGAGAAACAGGCAAGTCTGTCCCCGGGAAAGGGGAGATGAGTTATTGGAACCTCAGATACAAGGCTTTGGAGCCATCTGTGGATTTCACTTATTGAAGACATCCTTGTGTTCTAGGACTGAAATAATTAAGAATCGATTCAGTTGTATTATTTCTCTTTAAGCACTCTGGCTGTGGTTAAGACTCAGTTCTTAAAAAGAATTATATGGGATACACATTAAAGACATCAGTTCAGTTGCTAAATAGCCCATTAGCTTAGATTTAATTACTTCACATTTTCTCTGGGAATGTGTTCCATAAACATAAAGAATCCGCTCACAACCTTGCCTGAGAACAGTTCTGTCTTGGGGCACAAGTCGTGACACCTGACCTTTGGTTAGGGCCTCACGCTCACAATCAAAGTGCATGATGCCTTTTACAGCCAAGACCACTTCATTTAGCACCAGGAGAGAAAGTCCACGATGAAGAGGCCAAATCAGTATTAATTCTAGTCACTAAGTGGTTTCCATGTACCTTTCCAATCTGACAGCAGTGATTGCCACGTTGATGAAATGTAATTTCTATGATTACATCCTATTTATATATTGTTTGTCCTGGTTAAGTTTGAACAACATCTGTCTTTAAGTGAAGACTATTCTTAACAGATCCTATTCCACATCTGTAAGAGGCAGTTAAGGGAACTATCATTTGGGAGAAACTCATCCTCTCCTGGCCTTCCCTCGGCGGTGCCTCACCAGTTCCCCACAGCACTGGGGGGTGGAATGCTGAGTGCTGTGCTGGCTCCCCACCCACCCCCTGGGCCCCAGCGCCAGGGTCCTCAACATCCTTGTTCTGTGAGGACGCCAGACTAGCCCGGGCTCCAGCCTGTGTGCACAGTGGGATGACTTGAGAATTTTGGGAGGCAGAAGCTGAACTCCACCACCTGCAGCCTGATTCATGAGTTTGGGGTCTGGACATCAGCATTTAAAAAATCTTCCCCAGCTGGACAGCCGCATGTAAATCAATGAAGTTAGAACAGTCCCTGACAAGACACACAAAAAATAAACTCAAAATGGCTTAAAGACTTAAATACAAGATAGGACGTCGTAAAACTCCTGGAAGAGAACATAGGCAAAACATTCTGTGACATAAACCATACCGATGTGTTCTTAGGTCGGTGTCCCAAAGCAATAGAAATAAAAGCAAAAATAGACACATGGGACCTAATCAAACTTTTAAGCTTTTGCACAGCAAAGGAAACCATAAGCAAAACCAAAGACAACATACAGACTGGGAGAAAATATTTGCAAATGATGTGCCTGACAAGGGCTTAATTTCCAAAATATACAAACAGCTCTTACAACTCAAAAACAAAAACACAACTCAAAAGCCAAACAACCCAATCAAAAAAATGGGCAGATGACCTAAATAGACACTTCTCCAAAAAAGATACACAGATGGCCAACAGGCACATGAAAAGATGCTCAACATCTCTAACGCAAATCAAAAGCACAGTGAGGTATCACCTCACACCAGTCAGAATGGCCATCATTGAAAAAAGTCAACAAATAATAAATGCTTGAGAGGGTGAGGAGAAAAGGGAACCCTCCTACACTGTTGGTGGGAATGCAAATTTGTGCAACCACTGTGGAAAACAGTATGGAGGTTCCTTAGAATACTATAAATAGAGTTGCCATATGATCTTGCAATCCCACTCCTGGGCATATATCCAGAGAAAACTCTAATTCGAGAAAATACATGCATCCCAATGTTCACTGCAGCACTATTTACAATAGCCAAGACATGGAAGCAACCTACGTGTCCATCGACAGATGAGTGGATAAAGACGTGGTACATATATACGATAGAATACTACTCAGCCATTAAAAAAAAAGAATGAAAAGTGCCATTTATAGCAACATGGATGGACCCAGAGATTATCAGGCTGAGTGAAGTAAGTCAGACAGAGGAAGACAAATATCATATGACATCACTTACATGTGGAATCTAAAATGTGACATAAGTGAACTTACATACAAAACAGAAACAGACTCACAGACATAGAAAACAAACTTACGGTCACCAAAGGGGAAGGGTGGAGGGATAAATTAGGAGTTTGGGACTAAGATATACACACTGCTATATGTAAAACAGTTAACCAACAAGGTCCTACTCTATGGCACAAAGAACTATATTTAATATCCTGTAATAACCTATAATGGAAAAACAACATGAAAAAGAATACATATATACGTACGTATACCTGAATCACTTTGCTGTACAGCAGAAATGAACACAACACTGCAACTCAACTATACTCCAAATAAATAAATAAAAATAAATAAAGTAAAATAACTTAAAAAGTCTTCCTAGGTGATTCCTAAGAGCAGGAAGAGGTTGGTCATTACGACACTAAGACGCTCGCTGGCTGGAACTGGGTTCTGACCACTACAAAAGTGAAAGGGTCGCTTGAATTAGTCAAGACAGTAAAAGCTGAGGACAGCTTGGCCTTGAGAGGAATTAATCAATTTGGAGTTAAACTGATTGCATTTGAAGCCTTCCACGGTGGCGATCAGTTAGCTTGGTCAAACGGTCCAGTCGGCGACCCTGGGCAGGACAGAGTGGCCTTGGGTATGTCTCCCCCCGACCCCCTCCAAGTCCAGAGCCGACCGTCTTCCCCACCGGGAGCTGCTTCCACCCACACCAGCCTGGGATGCAGCTACCTCAGTCCCAGCACGACTGTCCCGCCCCCTTCGGCTGCCCCACCTCCACCAGCCCTGGCAGCCTGTCACCACCTGCACTCTGGACCGTCCTCCTCTTGCCGTTTCTTAACCACACGTGTGGGTCTGGGACTGGGTTTGCCGGCCCTTTGTTCTCTGCAAGTCAGGTCACAATACGATGCATCTTGCAAAGAGGGGACCTTTGAGAGTGGGTGCTGCCCAGGCCTGAGCCAGGACCGTCCCCCCGAAACTGGACATGCGGTCACCCCATCCATAGGCGACACGTCTTCACTCAACAGGAAGTTCAGGAGTCACCTGCTGAAACCCGGAAAGTGAGCTCCATGGAGAAGGTTAGAGTAAGGAGGAGGACCTGGGTGGGGGGCACGTGGTACAGGAGCTGGTATCCTGCAAGCGCCCCCTCCGCGCTAAATGCTTGTTTAGCGCTCACACGGGAGACAAGCACCGTCACACCTCATGACTTCCGACTTGCAGCTTTGCACATTTTAACGTTTCTGCACTCAAGATGCATCTTACTGTCAATGGCAAGACAGTTTGGGAATGGGAGCCCTTCTCTTGAGGGCACACGAAGTGCAGGTGTGTCTCACAGATGGCCGAGCTGGGATTGGGTGAGCTACGACGACACAGACAAACATCTCACAGTGAAGGTCAGGTAACTTCCCCAGGTCCACACAGTTAAAAGTGGCGGAGCCAGCGTTCAGATCAAAGTCAGCCCTGCCTGGAAAGCTGGGGTGTTTCCTCCCCACACCCGTGATGACTCTGGGTCCCGCTCAACTCACCCCACCCCCTTGCTCTTCAGGCTGGCGGGTCCCTGGGATTCAGAGTTAGGGGCGATCAGGGCCCAGGGAGGTTTCCAGCTCTCAGAGGATGGAGTCGTGGTTTATCATCTTCGTGTTCTCCATTCTCTTCCACGCGTACATCGCTGCAGTGCTCCACCCCACGTCCCTCTGACGCTCAAAGAACACAGTCTTACTTTACGTCTTTCTGAAGAATTCCGGACTTTAAAAACAGGAGGCCCCTAATTACCAAAATCTTAAAGCACACTTCCCAAAACATCTCCTAAAGAAGACGACGGAAAATCCACAGCACCTCCACCAGCCCTGAATCCCTCCCGTGCGCTGGGACCTTGGCAAACCCTGGGGAACGGCCTCCACTGGGCCACGTGTGAGGGTCTTAGCCTTGTGGTTTCACCACCGTGGAGATAGGGAGGTTGGGATAATTCACAGGCAGGTGACAGGAGAGCCAGTTCACCTGGAGGCCCGCTGCCAACACGAGAGCCACAGCAACTCGCCGCTCTTGAGAAGGGTCACCCGGTGCCTATAAAATCTCCTGGAATTAGTCTGCAAGCACGTTCTGTCCGTTATTCACGGGGCAGCTCTGCGTGGCCGCGGCCCGCCGGCTTTCCTGGAAAGAAGAGTCTGAGGCCTGGTGCCTGACGACACCTCCCCCCGCCTCCGCTTCTTACCATCACCCTCGGCATCCCTCCCCAAAAGCATGAATTCGAAAAGTTTGAACGTGTGTTCGCACCCTAACAAATTACCGCAAACCTAAAGCAGCAGAAACGTCTTGGTCTGCAGGTGCGGTGGGGCTGGGTCCCTCCGAGGCGCCAGGCGAGAATCCACGTCCAGACTTTCCATCTTCCCCGGCTGCCCGCATTCGGGGGCTCCTGGCCCCACCACTCCTCCGCCGAAGCCGGCGAGGCTGCATCTCTCGGGGCCTTCCTCCCGCGGCCTGCCCCCTCACCCGTAAGGAGCCCGGTGCTCGTGCTGGCCTGTGGGCATGACCCCAGTCACGGGGCCCTGCCTGAATCACACCTGCCGAGTCCCACGTGCCATGGCTCCCGGCGATCAGGATGAGGGCGCCGGCGAGGTGCTTCTCCCACCCAGAGCGAGAGGCCGTTTCGTGGACAAAGCAGATGTGCTGACGGTTCCTGAGCGCGGGGTCCTGGTCCCCTGAAAAGGAGGTGGGCAGCCACGTGGCACCTCCTGCTCATCCACTCACGGCAGTGGGGGCTTGTTATTCAGTGGACAGTCGTTCCTCCAGGTGTGAGACAGAGCCTGGGGGTCAAGGACACACGGCCCCTCGGAGGTGACGAGCGCCAGGCGGCCTGCCCTCTCTCAGCCCCCTCCATCACCGACCGAGCTTCGCGCCTCCAGGGCCTCAGGGACACGCCGATCGCAGACCGGATGGGGAAGGGACGTGAAACCTGTGTGCGGAGCTGAGCCCCACTCGTGTAGCGGGAACCGTGGTGACGACGTGAGCCGCTCCCGTCTGTTTGACCTTTAAAAGGCGTTGGATTGGCTGGGACTGGACGCTGGGCAGCGAGGCTGTGGGCCGAGGCGCCCGCAGGTGGACGGAGGGGCAGGGCGCCCGCTGCTCCCGACCGAGCCGGCTGTTTAGGAGACCCGCCGCTTACTGCGTCAGTTACGCCCCCAAAGCTGCTGGACGCAGAGAGGAAGCGGGACAAAGGAACGAGGAAGGGGGTGGAAAGGGAAAGGACAGCAGCAGCCTGCCTCCTGTGGTGAAGACAAACGTGCCTTGGGCTGAATTATCAGGAGGGATAAAGCTAAACACAAACACTAAGGGACGCACACGGCCTCCAACACCGAAGCACCGGATTTCAGATGCGCCCTCTGTTTTTCAAGGTCCAAAGCCAGCAGCAACCGAGGCGACGTACCTAAGCTGCGTAATGAGATATAAGGCGGGCGGCGGGGCTCGCTGGGTCAGCTCTTTCACAGGGCGGTCAGCTCCAAGAGTTTTAACGGCACATCATTCAGAGCATTCGTCTTTAACGCCTCGGACACCCAGCACCAGGGGCAGGGAACTGTCGGGCAGGGGTGCCCTCCCGGCCTGTGCGGGTGCCCTCAAAGGCAGATTAAAAACAGCTGCCTGACCTTCCGTGGTTTACAAAGCACCTTTGCCCACCTTCCACCGTTGAACTCAAATTAAGCGTGAGAAGTCGGCATTACAGGCCCAGCCCTCATCTCCAAGGCCCGGACACCGTCGGGGACACAGAAGGTCCTGGGAAGCACGGTTCCACCCACCCTCAGCATGCTCCGTGGGAGGGGGTCTGGGCCGCACCCCAGATGCCAGCACCGACTTCCCTGCAGCAGAACAGGCCAGGCTGTGGGCCACGGTCAGCACGGAGCTCACGGCAGTTGAGGGCGTTTGCTGCGCGGTGGGCCCTGAGAAGATGCTTGGCTTCCAGGGGCTTCTCGAGTAGATAATCAGGAGGACAGGGCTGCGCGTGAGGGCAGGGCCAGGGGCAGCTCGTTCCCGTTTCCAGAGGCGCTAACCAGGCCTCAGAAGTCAGGGCTTCTCCAAGGTGACTGTGATCCGGGGTCAGGGTGATCAGAGCCCATGGAGGTTTCGAGTTCTCAGAAAAGCGGGTGACTTTCTTGGCCTCCATTTCTCCTCTTTCTCGGAGGCTGGAGACTGGGCCAGGCCCTCCCAGGCCCTCACCCGACTCTCCAGCTCTGCGTGTCCAGGGCCATCAGCAGAGACGGAGGATCTAGGCCCCAGGATGTAGCCTAGCAGTTGTGTTGTTTTGTTTTTCCAGGTGAATCCCTGATGTCATTTCACTTATTTCCATGCATATAGTGAAGAAAGAAGAAGACACGAAGTGCCAGGAAGACGTCGAGCAGATGCTCTTTTGTGGGAGCTGCTGTCACATCGCGGGGAGTTCAAGCCAACGGCAGCCGAGTCCCTGCCCGGCCCTCGAGGCTGCCCTGGGGAGACGCCTCCCTCCCCGAGCTCGGAGGAAGCTGCCGAGAACAAGCGACAGACCGCCCTGTCCCATAAGCCCCGTAGTCATCTCCCTTTTAAATCTGTTCTTGTTTGATCTTTTAATCCAGGCTAAATAATGACTCTACACACACCCCCGCCAAGAAGAGGCACATCAGGGCTGCCCCCCGTCCCCCGTCCCCGTCGGGTCCCCACTGTCCAGCCCTGGGCTGCTTTGGGCTGAAGTGGAACCACAGCAGGGAAAGTCTGCCCTGGGTGGGTGGGCACCGACCGGCCAGCGCTGGGGCCGGGACTGCCTGCATTTCATCAGACCGCCTGAGGAGATCTCTAGGGACCAGGTGGTAACCATGGAAACGAGGAAACACGAATAGAGCGGAGAGAGGCTTGGAAGGAAGGTTTGAGAATGTGGTCTGAATGTGGGGACAGGAGGGGGCAGCCCTGGGGCTCCCGTCGCCAGTGGAAAGGGTTCCTGGAGCAGCCCCGGAACCTTGGCGGGTCAGGTTTCAGGCGGATCGCACAGACGGCAGGGAGGCAACCCAGTGGAAATGTCCATAAACGGCCTGGAGCTTGTAGGTGCCGAGAGGGCTGGGGGCACAGGTCTGGAGAGCAGTGAGGGGTCCCGCAGGGCTGAAGGGAGAGGGCCGGGGAAGGACCCAAGGAGCAGGCAGGACGGGAGGATATGAATGGGGGGTGTCCGTGGAAACGGCCGCAGGGCGACTGCAGAGGCAGGGCTGGGCCCGGAAGCACACAGCCTGAATTAACATCCTGCGCGGTCACGGCCCGACCCACTCAGCTCTTCAGACGAGGCGCAAAGCAGAGGAAATCACAATCCGGGCATAGTTTCAGCGAATTTGCCACCTCTGCCGCAGGGGCTCCCAGAGCTCAACGCACATGCCCAGAGACAGCAGAGCCGCGGAGATGCAGGCCGAGCTCCAGGCCCTCTGCCCAGGGTCTCACCCTGACTGCCCAGGAGGTGAAGGTCGCCGCAGGCAGGGAGTCCCCGTCTCCACTCCCGACCAAGGACACGATGTTATGAGGAGAACCGAGCACAGGCGGGCTTGGAAGAGAGCGGGCGGGGATCACCTCCGGCGGTGAGCCGGTCCCACCAGGCCCAAGGGTAGAGCCCCGTCCACCCGATGTCTGGGTGGCCGTCCCTGCCCGCACGCTGCCCCCCTCCCACCCCCACCCACCGAGTTCAGACGGTGCTCGCACCCCAGGCGGGCGCCCAGGACAGCAGTTCGGAGGTCCCGGCACAGCCGCCGTGGCGTCTGCTCTCGGCCGCTTGGGGCAGCTGTGTGGTGGGCACAGCCCCTTTAGTGCTTTTGTCCATGTGGTTTCTGCCCCCATTCAGAGGGGCTGCAGCTCAGTCCCCGTGGCAGCCACACTGCCTCTGCAGAGCGCCCTCTGGCCGTTCCCGGCTCCACCTGCTGTGCAGGGTCCTTCCCAGGCCACGTCCAGAGTCGTCCTGCCCTGAAGACATCAAACTCCAGGCCGCCTTCTGGCTCATCCGCCTGGCAAACTCCCCGCCATCACTGGAAGCTGGAGAAGTTTCTGTCCTATAGGCCCCGAGACAGTCCTGGGGTGTCAGCCCTGGCCGCCCCCCAGACGCCTCGCCGCAGGCGTCTCCATCTCAGCTTTTGTGCCATCTGGTCCTCACTTACCTTGTGTGTGGTGCTTCCTCCTTGGGTCCCCCCAAAAAGGGACCATGTCATGTTCGACTCTGCGTCCCCTGAATACCTAACGCAGGGCCTCACGCACAATAAACACTTGAATTTGCATTTAATATATTTTGAAATGAAAAAATGAACTTTTAAACATCAACCCCTCAAAAAACATTTTTTTCCTGATCCATCATGATCCCAAATTTGAATACTTCTGGGAGAAAAAGGAATCGAAGACCAAACGCCAGCTGGTAAGTCCGGGGACTTGTTTCACTCAAGTTCGCCGAGTTCAAATTGTACACTCAGAACAGAGACACTCAAGTTGGTGGATTTTTCGAAAGCTCTTGCTGTAATGAGTAAAGATCTCTGAGTTTTCAGCACCACTTGGAAGTAATGGCCTAATCATTATTAATTCCTCTGGTATTTTCTATGATAACATTAATCACAGCAAACTCACTTGGTGTAAATGGAAAATCGCAGGCACTCCTGCAACATTCCACAGCAATCCCGCATTAATTAACGGGAGCATCTTGTAAAAGTATCACCATGCCTTACGATTAAGCGTGTTTCTTGTACACTTTGATTAAGACACAAATCCCGAGCCAATAAAGAAGAAAACCAGGGAGAAAAGAGACACACACCCTATTGGCGTCTGGTGAGGAAAGCCTCGGCAAGGTGGCCCAGGCTCCACCACCTGCGGCCACGCTGGCTGCTGGGACTGAACTCCCCAAGGGGGGTGTAGACTGAAAACACCTTTTCCCGGACTTTAATTTATTAACTTCTTATGTACAGAAGCAGTTTAAAAATGTGTAGTAAACCCTCCAGTGAAATAAAAGGGGATGATTCACAAAGACACACCCTCAGCGGACGTGAATGATATACACGAAGACAGGGATTTATATGCGAACTTATATCAAGGTACAGAAAACACCTTTTTACCACTTAAGGTAAGTGTTCAATTTCCAGGGGAAAAATTGCACATGGCACCTCATTCAGGAGCAAGATTTTCCCCAATGACGGGCGTTTGGCTGTCGAGGCGCAGAGAGGAGCGTATCACGGGGCCGCACAGCTGCAGTGCGGAGGCATCATCACGAGAGGGTCCCCAGCAAACGGCAGCCACAGCCCTCACGAAAGCCGTGTCAGAAGCCACATCGATCATCCCATTTCTTTTTTCTGCTGGTTCTACGCGCCTCTTTCATATGCGCATCTCTTTAGGGGTGACAGACCCTCAGCACCGGGAATACATTCCCCCCCGCCCTCCAGCGAGTCATGCCCCAGATCTTAGAGGGCGAACCCGGAGCCGCCTGACAAACACCCAGGACGAGAATAGGCCGATACCTTCCAGACAGCAGAGGGAGGCTGTGGTCCCTCTGGGGGAACCCCTGGGATGTCATAGCATGAGAACGGGGGCCCCGCAGAGCTGTACCCCGGGCAGCAGAGTGGGATGGATGCCCGAGCCCCAAACCTGCTTTGGGGTCAAGGAGTGGGAGGGGGCTTCCAACACGACCGCCCTGCCTGGCCTCCTTTGGCTGATGGGCCGATAGGATGGACACACGTATCTAGTTATTGCTGTTAAACCCTTGCTGTGCCTATTTTACAAATTAAACTGTGTCACAGGTGTGCACACAGGAGAAACATAGTATATGTGGGGTAGGTACCACCATCTGTCTCAGGCATCCACAGGGGCTCTAGGAACCATTCCCCTGCAGATAAGGTGGGAGGCTGAACATCATTTAGAAACTTTACAAAATAACCATAGGCCTTACAGAGAAGACTTGCACGGGGCCGGGGTCCCCGTGAGAGATGTAATAACCGTTAGGCACCACTTATTCCTTAACGAGCAACCGGTTTGCAACAGCCGAGGCTGCTGGGAGGCTGCCCCTGGGTCTCACTCAAAGCTACAACGGTTTCCTTAAATATCGAATGCCCAGCTTCCAGGTCATGGGCAGGTGCAAGTGTATAAGACGATAAAAAGCGTTGTAAGGTTTTTCAAATCTGTATTTATTTTTAATGCCAATGGAAAATAAAAAAAGAAAACAAAGATAAAACAGTTTGTTTTGAAACGATGATGAAGAACAGAAACCGGAAGGGTATTCCGGAGGGCTCACTTGCCAGCTGCACTAAGCGTCTCTGGCCAGCTTCTCTGTGAACGATTGCTGACGGACACACGCATGACGAGATCCCTCCGGAGGCCGCTCTTTACGTTGGAGCCCAGCGCCCCGGCTTCACGGGAAGCCTCGACCGCCCAAGGGTCTTCCGGTGGGCATGCCCCAGAGACAGGCCCAGTGCGGCCAACCTCGGCCCCGATCTGCGGGCGGGTCCCCGAGGCCGCCCTGGGGAGTGGGCCCTGGGCCTGCGCGGCCGACCTCCGTGAGGTGGCAGGACCCGGGGCGTCTGCTTTGGCGATGGAGCAAAGGTCCGAGGACGAAGCCCTTTGCGGGCAGAGAGTCGGGACGCCCCCCAGTCGGCACTGCCCTCAGACGCCGCGACGCGAGAGGGACGTTTGGTTTCAGCCGCCAGAGATCTGGCTCCTTTGGGCGGGACCTCGACCCCAGGGGATTGGGAAGGGCGGGCAGAGCTTGCCGGGACCCGGCTGTCTGATGATGAAGGTCCTGGGGAGCGTCGGTGCCCAGGCGGGCGGGGCCCCTGGACTGGGGGACAGGGGAGCACCTGGCCGGCAGGGGCGGGCCTGCGGGTGCCTAGGCGTCCTGACTGTGAGAGCCCCTTTCATTCGTTCCCACCTGCTGGGAGGCAGGCCCTGGGGGGACAGAAGAAGGAGTAGGCACATCTGACGGAGGAAACCCAGGGCGCCCGGCCCTGCAACGGCCTGAAAGGCTCCGGAAACACGCAGCCTCCACGGGGCTGGCGGGCGAGCCGGGGTCGGGGGCCGCGTGCAGGCAGATGCAGCCTGGACATTCCCCCCACCCTCCACCAGCCAGACGCCCTCCGCCCTGGGGCTCCTCACCAGCTCTGCGCTCCCCCAACTCCCGGGTCCTTGACTCGGCGTCTTGTCCCCCGGGCTTTGGCACTCCCCCGACCCCGTCCTGCCCACCGTGTCCACCACCACTTCCGAGCACCTCCTCCCCTGTCCGCTCCCGAGCCCCCGCCCTCTTTGAGTGCCCACTCGGCAGTGCAGGCCCAGGCCTCCCCTCTGAGGGCCATATGCAGCTCCAAGGCCTCAGAACAGAAACTCTCTGTGCCTCTTTCATCTGAATTCACCCATTTCCACTGCCCTTCTTTCCAATGTCCCGGTGCCTGGCGTGTGCCTGCGTACCAGCAATGCTGAGATGGCTCCTGTCCAGAGGGGTTCACAGACAAGACGGAGACAAAGACGCCAGAGGCCTGAGCGCACCACGCAGGGCATCAGAGCCGCGGTAGAGCAGATGCACACGACAGGGCAGGGAAGCAGGGACAGGCTCCGGGGAGGTGCTCCTGGGCTGATGTGAGACATCAGAGGGCACAGGCAGAGGCCCAGACGTGGGGCTCGGTGGCGGGGGCCCCTGGATGGCCTGAGCCTCCATCAGCCTGGCCATCTGAGGCTGGCAGGGCGGTGGGGGGATGAAGCCTCACCTCCTGACCTCCTGGTAGGTGCCCCTACCACTTAGGTATGAACTGCACAGCCCGGGAGTCACGGCCTCCCCTTCCAGCCTCTCCTCAATGTCCCCGCACGCGCCCCACCACAAGCGGGCGGCTTCCAGTCTCCGAGCGCCGTGCTGTCTAGTCCCCTCGTCCACGTCTCCGCCCTCACGGTCTCCCCAGTGGCCACCTTCTCCTCCCAGGTCTCCGGGGAGCCCCGGCCGGGAGTCAGTGTTCAGTGCTGGTGGCACCTCCACAGCACGCTACAAACCCTGCCTTCCCCTGGGTCCGTCGTGCACGTACTGTCACTTCCTTACAGCGCCCGGGACCTGTTTCCTCTGCCCCGTGTCTTCCGGACCGTCTAAGCGATGCCCCGAATACAACTCAAGCACTTGATAAATGTGTACTGAACTGAGCTAAATATTCTTACATCAGATAATTAAGATAAAATGTTAAGATGTAATTAATAATAACTAATCTTTTGTTTTTAAAGGCATCTAAGCTCATTTTACCTACTTTATATTAAACTGCATGGTCGTGGGGAGCATTTTACAAAGTCAGCAAATAATATAACTGTTTCTGCTTAAGCGCCAGAGTCACCAAAGCCAGACTTAGGGTAAGAAAAGTGAGTTGAATCAAATCAGAGGTCATTAACAAAGGTCACTGACACGTTATGAACTGTTACAGATTTCACCAAATTTCAAAGGCATATATAATTACTAACAGCAATACTTTCGATCAAAAACGGTTAGCAGTTACGGAAAATGAAACAGATTCAAGGACATGAACCAGAGGCCACAGTCCTGGCACCTAATTCATCCGTGGACTAATCAGCTGCGACGGCAGGGGGACCCCGTGGGCGGGTGGCACCGAACTCCCCGTCAACAGCACCCCTGATCGTCAGAGAGCAGATCAGTAACTGAACGAGATAATTTCAGATCCCGACACGGCTCTGAACCGAGCGCGGGGGTTGATGAGCGGGACCGGGGGCCTGTTTGAGACACGGGAGCCAGGAAAGGCCTGCCGAGGGGCTCTGGGGCTGACGCGTCAGTGACAGGGCTCAGGGCCCTCAGGGCGGGGGAGGGGGAGGCAGGTGTGGGCATGAGGTGTGGGGTCCCGGCTGCATCTCAGGAGGACAGCACGTGAGCTGCTCGTGCTCTAGAGATCCCCGTGGCCGCCATGGGCGCAAAGCGAAAACGACCTCGCCCGGAAGCTCTGCCGCGGCTCTGACGAGGAGGTGACTGGTGGGCGGACCCGGACAGGTTTTTAAGAAGAGGTGAATGGTGCTTCCGGTGGGTTTTCATTGTTACCACCGTTTGGGAGAACAGGGCGGACGGGATGCCGCGGGAGGCTGCAGGGGGGCTTCCTGCTTCTGTCTGGTCACGTCTCCCCTCTCAGGAGGCTCCACGCTTTCCCTGCCCGATCCTCAACCAGCTCGGCTGGGAAAGGCTCGCGCCGTCGGTCCGCGTCGGGGGTGCACGGGACGATAACCCGTTATGTTCACACTTTTCTTGACCTTCCTTTTCAGGGGCCAAGCCTCTCCTCCTAGATAATACAGATCAAAATCCTTCCCCAACGAAGAGAAATCACGGACCATCGGGGAAAATGCTGGTTGGCGCCCCGAGTCCTTCACTCCCAGAAGGCTTTGAGCTCCCGTGCGTCTTAGTTCCCGGCAAGGCAGCGGTTCCTTCAGGCCCACAGCTACAACGTTTGTGAGAATAACGGGAAGGTATTAATTTTGGCAACTTGAACAAACGCCTCAAAGTCACAAACCCAGAAAAACAGAAACCGGAGCTAACCTTCTCTCAAGGCTGATCACACCTCATACATTTTCAAGGACTGACGCTTTGTGACACAGGAGAGAATTCTTCAGCCTTCCCGGATTCCCTCCGGAACCACACACTTTCTTACTCCTTCTTCAAATATGTCCTCCTGCCCTTCCCTCCCACTTCTCTCAGGGCACAAAGCAGTGTTCCATACCTGATGAGGTCAACGCTTGCTCTGCGGAACGCCATGGTGCTTTCTCCATGCCCCTGCAGCACAGCCACTAGGGACAGAGCCTCAGGGTGGGCCTGGCTCCGTACTCTGAGACACTCTGATCTGCACGGGCGCCCGGTGAGGCAGGATGTCTCTGCTCTATTATGCACAAAGGGGCCTGATGGTCGGGGAAGCACGGTGGCTTGCTCAAGCTTACCCAGCTAGGATGCTGCTACAGCCAGAAAATGGACCACGTGTGCTTGGGCTTATTCCTTCCCGAGTCCCCAGTGCACCCCAACAGTGGGGGTGACCTGGACTTAAAACCTCACGTCCAATGAATAGAATAAAACGGAAGAGACTGGGTCGTAAGAGGCGCTGGGCTTCCTGTAGCTGGGGCAGCTGGCTGCCCTGCCATGGGCATCCCTCTGGAGAGGCTCGTGCGGTGAGGAACCATGGCCTTCGGCCAGCAGGTGTGTGAAGGTGGCGTTTCGGAAGGAGATCCTCAGCCCCGGTCAAGCCCTCAGGGGAGACTCCAGCCTAGGCCCGCAGCTTGATGACAGTCTCCTAAGAGGCTCTGAGCCAGACTCATCTGGCTTAGCAGCTCCCGGATTTCTGGCCACAGAAATGATCTCTGTGAGATAATAAATGCTTGTTTTAAGCTGGCAAGTGTGGGATAACTCATTATACAGCATCAGATAACCAATACAGTATATTCCTTAATGAATGAAAAAAAGCTTCTAGAAAGGGTTGTAAAGGTCACTGTTGAACATTCCTTAGCCTTTGTAACATACCCTACTCTCATTAAAGTTCAATGGCCATCACGTTTTGATAACCTGGTAAAAATTCAGCAGTGTTGAAAATGATGAGTGTATCAGCACATCACTGAGATCTTCCTGCAAAAGAAGGCACTTGGTAACACGGTGATCAGGGTATTCCTTTTCCGCAGTCCGTGACTCTTAGACCAGTGGGCGAAGCTGGACACTGACAGTTATCCAGTATCTCTGCCCCTGGGTAGGAAAGTTCTTAAACCACACACTCTTTTTATTCCAGGGAAGAATATTCTTCAAAAATCTTAGAAATGCAGTCGTTTTCTCAAAGGCCAAATTAAACTACCCTAGCTCTTTGCAGAGGGGGAAGGGAGACTCCTAGACCTGAGCAGCTCTTCTGTTGTGTGCGAGGGTCAGCACTGAGCCTACAGTGACCCCGAGAGACAGGCGGCCTCCCCTCCACGTGGGTAGCTGAGAGCCAGGCAGTGGCACAACTGACCAGCATCCACTTTTCTGAGGTTAACAAACCAGCTAATACGTTAAAAAAAAATTTTTTTTTATTGGAGTATAGTTGCTTTACAGTGTTGTGTTAGTTTCTGCTGTACAGCAAAGTGAATCAGCTATACGTATAATATATGCCCTCCTTTTCGGATTTCCTTCCCGTTTAGGTCACCACAGAGCATTGTGTAGAGTTCCCTGTGCTATACAGTAGGTTCTCATTAGTTATCTGTTTTATACACAGTAGTGTATACATCTCGATCCCAATCTCCCAAATCATCCCACCCCCTCTTCCCCTCCTTGGTGTCCATACATTTGTTCTCTACGTTTGTGTCTATTTCTGCTTTGCAAATAGGTTCATCTGTACTATTTTTCTAGATTCCACATATATGCGTTAATATACGATATTTGTTTTTCTCTTTCTGACTTACTTCACTCTGTATGACACTCTCTAGGTCCATCCAGGTCTCTACAAATGACCCACTTTTGTTCCTTTTTATAGCTGAGTAGTATTCCATTGTATATATGGACCACATCTTCTTTATCCATTCCTCTGTTGATGAACATTTAGGTGGCTTCCATGTCCTGCAGTGAACATTGGGGTGCATGTATCTTTTTGAATTATGGTTTTCTCTGGGTATATGCCCAGGAGTGGGATTGCTGGGTCAGGTGGTAATTCTATTTTTAGTTTTTTAAGGAACCTCCATACTGTTCTCCACAGTGGCTGTACCAGTTTACATTCCCACCAACAGTTCAAAAGGGTTCCCTTTTCTCCACACCCTCTCCAGCATTTACTGTTTGTAGATTTTTTGATGATGGCCACTCTGACCGGTGTGAGGTGATACCTCATTGTAGTTTTGATTTGCGTTTCTCTAATGATTAGTGATGTTGAGCATCTTTTCATGTGCCTCTTGGCCATCTGTATGTCTTCTTTGGAGAAATGTCTATTTAGGTCTTCCACCCACTTTTTGATTGGGTTGTTTGTTTTTTTGATATTGAGCTGTATGAGCTGTTTGTATATTTTGGAGATTAATCCCTTGTCAGTTGCTTCATTTGCAAATATTTTCTCCCATTCTGAGGGTTGTCGTTTCATCTTGTTTATGGTTTCCTTTGCTGGGCAAAAGTTTTTAAGTTTCAGTAGGTCCCATTTGTTTATTTCTGTTTTTATTTTCATTACTCTAGGAGGTGGGTCAAAAAGATCTTGCTGTGATTTATGGCAAAGAGTTTTCCTCTAAGAGTTTTATAGTGTCCGGGCTTACATTTAGGTCTTTAATCCATTTTGAGTTTATTTTTGTGTATGGTGTTAGGGAGTGTTCTAATTTCATTCTTTTACATGTACCTGTCCAGTCTTCCCAGCACCACTTATTGAAGAGATTGTCTTTACTCCACTGTATATTCTTGCCTCCTTTGTCATAGATTAGTTGACCATAGGTATGTGGGTTTACCTCTGGGCTTTCTATGCTGCTCCATCGATCTATATTTCTGTTTTTCTGCCAGTACCACACTGTCTTGATTACTGTAGCTTTGTAGTATATACTGAAGTCAGTAAGCCTGATTCCTCCTGCTCTGTTTTTCTTTCTTAATATTGATTTGGCTATTCGGAGTCTTTTGTGTTTCCATAAAAGTGTAAAATTTTTGTTCTACTTCTTGGAGAAATGCCATTGGTAATTTGATAGGGATTGCATTGAATCTGTAGATTGCCTTGGGTAATATAGTCATTTTCACAATATTGATTCTTCCAATCCAAGAACATGGTATATCTCTCCATCTGTTTGTGTCATCTTTGATTAATTTCATCATATCTTATAGTTTTCTGAGTACAGGTCTTTTGCCTCCTTAAGTAGATTTATTCCTAGGTATTTTATTCTTTTTTTTGCAATGGTAAATGGGATTGTTTCCTTAATTTCTCTTTCTGATCTTTTGCTGCTAGTGTATAGCAATGCAAGAGATTTCTGTGCATTAATTTTGTATTCTGCAACCTTACCAAATTCATTGATTAGCACCAGTAGTTTTCTGGTGCCATCTTTAGGAGTTTATATGTATAGTATCATGTCATCCGCAAATAGTGACAGTTTTACTTCTTCTTTTCCAATTTGTATTCCTTTTATTTCTTTTTCTTCTCTGATTGCCATGGCTAGGACTTCCAAAACTACGTTGAATAATAGTGGCGGGAGTAGACATCCTTGTCTTGCTCCCGATCTTGGAGGAAATGCTTTCAGTTTTCCCCATTAAGAATGATGTTTGCTGTGGTTTTGTCATATATGCTATATGGCCTTTATTATGTTGAGGTAGGTTCTCTCTATGCCCACTTTCTGGAGAGTTTTTATCATAAATGGGTGTTGAATTTTGTCAAAAGCTTTTTCTGCATCTATTCAGATGATCGTATGCTTTTTATTCTTCAGTTTGTTAATGTGCTGTATCACATCGATTGATCTGCGTATATTGAAAAATCCTTGCATCCCTGGGATAAATCCCACTTGATCATGGTGTATGATCCTTTTAATGTGTTGTTGGACTCTGTTTGCTAGTATTTTGTTGAGGATTTTTGTCTATGTTCATCAGTGATATTGGTCTATAATTTTCTTTTTTTTGTAGTATCTTTGTCTGGTTTTGGTATCAGGGTGATGGTGGCCTCATAGAATGAGTATAGGAGTGTTCCTTCCTCTGCAATTTTTTGGAAGAGTTTGAGAAGGATGGGTGTTAGTTCTTCTCTAAATGTTTGATAGAATTTGCCTGTGAAGCCATCTGGTCCTGGACTTTTGTTTGTTGGAAGATTATTAATCACAGTTTCAATTTCATTACTTGTGATTGGTCTGTTCATATTTTCTATTTCTTCCTGGTTCAGTCTTGGAAGGTTATACCTTTCTAAGAATTTGTCCATTTCTTCTAGGTTGTCCATTTTATTGGCATATAGTTGCTTGTAGTAGTCTCTTATGATCCTTTGTATTTCTGCAGTGTCAGTTTTAATTTCTCCTTTTTCATTTCTAGTTTTATTGATTTGAATCCTCTCCTTTTTTTTTCTTGGTGAGCTTGGCTAAAGGTTTATCAATTTTGCTTATCTTCTCAAAGAACCAGCTTTGAGTTTCATTGATCTTTGCTATTATTATCTTCATTTCTATTTCATTTATTTCCACTCTGAATTTTATGATTTATTTCCTTCTACTAGATGTGGGACTTGTTTGGTATTCTTTCTCTAGTTGCTTTAGGTGTAAGGTTAGGTTGTTTATTTGAGATTTTGCTTGTTTCCTGAGGTAGGATTGTATTGCTATAAACTTCCCTCTTAGAACTGCTTTTGCTGCATCCCATAGGTTTTGGGTCATCGTGTTTTCATTGTCATTTGTTTCCAGGTATTTTTTGATATTCTCTTTGATTTCTTCAGTGATCTCTTGGTTATTTAGTAGCATATTGTTTAGCCTCCATGTGTTGTGTTCTTTACAGGTTTTTTTTTCCTGTAATTGATTTCTAATCTCATAGCATTTGTGGTCAGAAAAGATGCTTGATACAATTTTAATTTTCTTAAATTTACCAAGGCTTGATTTGTAACCCCAGATGTGATCTATCCAGGAGAATGTTTTGTGTGCACTTGAGAAGAAAGTGTATTCTGCTGCTTTCGTATGGAATGTCCTATAGATATCAGTTAAGTTTATCTGGTCTAATGTGTCAGTTAAAGTTTGTTTCCTTATTAGTTTTCTGTCTGGATGCTCTGTCCATTGGTGTAAGTGGGGTGTTAAAGTCCCCACTAGTATTGTGTTACTGTTGATTTCCCCTTTTATGGCTGTTAGCATTTGCCTTATGTATTGAGGTGCTCTTATGTTGGGTGCATAAATATTTACAATTGTCGTATCTTCTTCTTGGATTGATCCCTTGATCATTATGTAGTGTCCTTCTTTGCCTTTTGTAATAGTCTTTATTTTTAAGTCTATCTTGTCTGATATGAGAATTGCTACTCCAGCTTTCTTTTGATTTCCATTTGCATGGAATATCTTTTTCCACCCCCTCACTTTCAGTCTGTATGGGTCCCTAGGTCTGAAGTGGGTCTCTCATAGACAGCATATACATGGATCTTGTTTTTGTATCCATTCCGCCAGTCTGTGTCTTTTGGTTGGAGCATTTAATCCATTTACATTTAAGGTAGTTATCAATATGTATGTTGCTATTACCATTTTCTTAATTGTTTCTGTAGGTCTTTTTCTTCTCTTATGTTTCCCACCCAGAGGAGCTCCTTCAGATTTGCTGTAAAGCTGGTTTGGTGGTGGTGCTGAATTCTCTTAGCTTTTGCTTGCCTGTAAAGCTTTTGACTTCTCTGTTGAATCTGAATGATATCCTTGCTGAGTATAGTAATCTTGGTTGTAGATTCTTCCCTTTCACCACTTTAAATATATCCTGCCACTCCCTTCTTTTTTTTTTTTGCAGTACGCGGGCCTCTCACTGCCGTGGCCTCTCCCATTGTGGAGCACAGGCTCCGGACACACAGGCTCAGCGGCCATGGCTCACGGGCCCAGCTGCTCCGCGGCATGTGGAATCTTCCCGGACCGGGTCACGAACCCATGTCCCCCACATCGGCAGGCAGACTCTCAACCACTGCGCCACCAGGGAAGCCCGTGCCACTCCCTTCTTGCCTGCAGAGTTTCCGCTGAAAAATCAGCTGATAACCTTATGGGGATTCCCTTGTATGTTATTTGTTGCTTTTCCCTTTCTGCTTTTAATATTTTTTCTTTGAATTTAATTTTTGTTAGTTTGATTAATATGTGCCTCACCATGTTTCTCCTTGGGTTTATCCTGTATGGGACTTTCTGTGTTTCCTGGATTTGGGTGGCTATTTCCTTTCCCATGTTAGGGAAGTTTTCAACTATAATCTCTTCAAATATTTTCTCAGACCCTTTCTCTTTCTCTTCTTCATCTGGGGCCCCTATAATCAAATGCTGTTTAATGTTGCCCCAGAGGTCTCTGAGACGGTCCTCACTGCTTTTCTTTCCTTTTTCTTTATCCTGCTCCTCGACAGTTATTTCCACCATTCTTTCTTCCAGCTCACTTATCCGTTCTTTGCCTCAGTTATTCTGCTATTCATTCCTTCTAGTGTATTTTTCATTTCAGTTATCGTGTTGTTCATCACTGTTTGTTCTTTAGTTCTTCTAGGTCCTTGTTAAACATTTTGTGTATTTTCTCGATCCATGCCTCCGTTCTATTTCTGAGATTTTGGATCATCTTTACTATCATTACTCTGAATTCTTTTTCAGGTGAATTGCCTATTTCCTCTTCATTTATTTGGTCTTGTAGGTTTTTACCTTGCTCCTTTCTGTAACATATTCCTCTGTCATCTCATTTTAGTTGATGGGTGGGGCTGTGTTCCTGTCTTGCTGGTTGTTTGGCCTGAGACACCCAGCACTGGAGCTTGCAGGCAGTTGGGTGGAGCCGGGTCTTGGTGCCAAGATGAGGACCTCTGAGAGAGCTCACACCGATTAATATTCCCTGCGTCCCAGCTAATACCTTTTTAAAACATACAAAAATCTGACTCCAATCATAGATAAAATAGGAGATGTTTTAAAAACAGTAATTTCTACACTGGGCTTTTTGGGTTGAAAGGAAAATGAAGAGATTCTCTTCTGCAAGGACTTCACCTGCAGGAGGTGTCATTTCTGAGTCTGTACAAATAACACAGACAAAGATCTTCCCACAACTGGAGCCGACCTGAGAAGCAGGAAGAGACATGCTGAGGTTGGTGGGGTCAGGGAGGGCCATTTGAGCCCAGCCCCCCATGCACGCCGGGGGTGCATGGACCCAACCGCCAATCTCCCCTTCTGTCCTCTGGCAAGAAGTTTACATCCGGAACATGCAGCAGATATGCACCAATGTTCACTGGACAAAGCGGCTCTAGCCCAGCAGTGACCTCGGACCCTGCAAGAGCCCCTCCTTTCCTTGGTCTTCACACAGACTCAGAGGACGACCTGCAGACAGAGGTGTACCGGGAGCACCACCGAGACAGCGGTGTGCTGGTGGAAAACGGGGAAACTTCCTGTGGTGGACAGACGTCTACTCCAGTACAGATGGAGCTCACTGGGATAAAACCAGCTCACAAACTTTAAAACAGAAAAAAATCTGACTCCAGTCACAGATAAAAGAGGAGATTTTTAAAAAATGACAACTTCTTTCTAAAAACTAATAATTTTCTTTTTTAAAAAAGAAAAATTTCCCTTTATTTAACTAGGGAGTTCTTCCATTTCTTTCTTTCTTTTTTAATAATCCAGTTTTACCAAATTAAAAAAAATCAGTACACCAAATGACTTAATGATCCAATGTTCTAAAATCCTATTGCTGCATAACTTATCAGGACCTATATCCATTGCAGAAGCAAGGCTTGCTCTAGAATTGCCTTTGGCTATTACGTGTGATCTGTGTCCAAGTTAATTAATTGACAATACATTCAGAACGGCACAGTTATGAACTGAATACCTCAAGTTGATGTAACTGTAGCTCCCCTACCAATTGAAGCAATTCTCCACGGGTTTCTTAAAGCAAAGGTACTCCAAGTGTAGCCCCTAGACCAGGCGTCACCTGGGAATTGTTAGAAGTGCAAATTACAGGCCCACCTGAACCTAAGGAATCACGATGGAGAGGCAGGAGTAATCACTGTTCTCACAAACCCTCCAGGTGACTCTGACGCAGCCAGAGGTTGAAACATGGTTTTGAAGGATGTGCCTCTTCACCCATTCACTAGAGCAAAGGGCCTCCAGCCACACATCCACACGGTCCCCAGGGGGCCTGCAACCCAGCAAGAGGCAGCCAGCCTGTGAGCTTGTGTGTATGTGTGTGTGTGTGTGTGTGTGTGCGGGTCTGAGGTGCCCACACATGTGAGTGTCTGCACACAGACACGGGCTGAACACTGCCCTGATCATCTCCATGTGACTGCTGCACCGGGATGGGCTGTTTGCCTGTGACGACTGGGAACGTCACGGGTCACGGCAAAGGTCGCTAGCCCAGCAGGTGCCAGCGCGGCCCTCGAGATTAGAACACAGAGCGGATTTACAGGCACTTGTGTAGCCGAGTACAAAGAAAGGCAAGCCGTGGGTTCAGCCATCAGCACCGCGTGTCTGTATTACAGCCCGTGCTCCCTCGTTATGCGGAAGGTGGTGCCCAGGTGAGGACGACTTCCTCTAAAAGAGCATCACCCGCATCTGGGTACGCCCCCCAAGCCTAAGCTCCACGTGACAGAGGCCACCCGCTCTGGCCGGGAGTCTGAGAACCTGGGGTGCACATGGGGGGCCCTGGACACAGCCCCCAGACCCGGCAGGGAGGGGCTGGGCCCTCAGGGTTTCTGGCCTGCAGCCCAGGTCCCTGGAGACGGGCTGTCCTCATTAGCACTAGCACCCACGCTACGTGACCCGGTGGAAGCAGCAGGGTCCCCCTGACCCCTTCTCCATGGCTCTGGCCTCCCCCCAGTCTAGCTGCAGCCCGTCTCCCCCCACTCGAGAGCGGTGTGATGCATACCCTCTACCTGCCCGGGATAGCTCCCAGCGGAACAATGCGGCACGTCCAGTGCTCACGTCCGCCTTCGTGACTCTCAAGTCTGGGCTGCACTCAGCACCCCAGCCCCGCTCCACCGCTCCCCGGCTCGAGCCCTCGGGGTCTCTGTCACGGTCCCTCACAGCTTCCCCTGCCCCACGTCCTCCAGGCTCGTTCCTGGTCCACAGCCCCTCCCGTGCCTGAGACGCGCTCCTTGCTGAAAGGTCCACGCCTCTCCGCCCCAAGTCTCGCCCATCTCCGCAGGTCCCCACGGCCTCCCTCTGTCTCTTCCCGGACACCCACCTCGACGACAATGCTTTCTACAATTCTGGAAATGTGGTATATGTTCACTAAAAACTCCCTTTTAAAAAATTAATAAGATGCCCTGGGCCCTATTTACGCTTAAACCACTCAGTACGTTCTGCATAAGAAGCCTGCGTCTGAAGGAAACTAAATAACTTAATCACAACCAATCACTCTTTCCTTGCGATGAAAGCAGAAGCTGTCTCATTACAGACCAATTTACAGCTCTAAACTAGAGAGGCCAAAGCAAGCCATTTGTATCTTGCAAGTTTTAACATATCTGCCTGTCGACACCCACACTTATGTAGAGGAAGTTATTCTGAGCACGTGGGGTGCTTTTATAAATAATTTCTATGGAAAACAGCAGTCAGACAGTAATACAGGCCCAAGGTGACCTCATTACCAGAATTTGTTCTAGCTGCCATTAGACATATCACACTGTGTCACTCAGAATGGGAAAGAAATAAAAGATACTGACATGTAGCACTAGTGATTAGAGATGAGAAATGCAGTTATGCTGTAGAAGCCCTCGGCTGGAAAGGAATATGTGTAGTGTTGAAGATTCAATCACCCTCAGACCCATCTCTGTGCTCCTGAAGGCTCTATCCTTCTTCTTTTCTTTTACATGTTTTCTTCTGTGTGGGACACAGCAAGTGTGTCTTCTGCATATTGCAAAGCCAGAAAAGTGCTGGGACAGGTGTCGGTAAGAAGCCATCAGCCCAAAAACTGAGAGTAGGAAAAGCAAGCCAGACCCCCACCTGGTCCATCCGTGAGGATGACTCCTGACCAGCCTCTTCCAAGCTCCTCGGAAACCACCCTCGGATGAGGCCCTCCCTGGGGCATTTGGAGCTGAAATGTGACAACTGACTCCAGCACTGACAAGAGAAAGGCGAGAATCCTTGTACACTGGCCCCACGCAGGCGGTGGGTCGGGGGCGGGGCTTCGGCCACACCATCTCGGGTTCTCAGCTTGAGGAGCTATGAGATGCTCTAATCCACAGCCCTGGGCCATCACACGGGTGGGGGTGGGCGGCAGGAGGCCGTGCAGGAGGCACCGCAGAGTCCCGAACCATTTGATAAGTTATCACCTGGTAAGCAGCTTGCAGTTTCTACCATGAGGCCTCAGGCAAAACCGCCAAGTGGTGGCGGTTAGCTTTGGACAGCTTTAAAATCATGGAACTTTGGAGCAGATAAAGGCCAAAGGGGTCAGCTCGTCCAATTTCTTCATTCTAGAGACACAGAGGCTGAGGCCCACAGAGGTGCCCGTGGTCACGGCACATTGACGGGCACTCGGAAGACTTGGACGCATGTTTACAATAAATGAGTGGACGTTGTTCCCCAGGCCTATCGCCAGCCACCTGAGCTATTATGTACAGGAGGTCTTTGAAAGTCTCACTTTTTTGGGGGTGCCACATGGCACACAGGGTACCATCTCCCCAACCAGGGATCAAACCCGTGCCCCCTACAGTAGAAGCAGAGTCTTAACCACTGGACCGCCAGGGAATTCCCTTAAAGTCTCGCTTTTTATTTATTTAAAGACTTATTTACTTTATTTCTGGCTGCGTCGGGTTTTAGTTGTGACATGCGGGATCTTTGTTGAGGCATGTCGATCTCTCACTGTGGAGCGGGCTCTTCATTGTAGTGTGTGGGCTCCTCTCTAGTTGTGGCGTGTGGGTTTTTCCCTTCTCTAGTTGTGGCGCGCAGACTCCAGGGCGCGTGGGCTCTGTAGTTTGCGGCACGCGGGCTCTAGTTGAGGTGCGCGAGCTCAGTAGTGTGGCGCGCGGGCTTAGCTGCCCCGCGGCACGTGGGATCTTAGTTCCCTGACCAGAGATCGAACCCATATCCCCTGCATTGTAAGGCAGATTCTTTACCACTGGACCGCTGGGGAAGTCCCTACAGTCTCACTTTTTAATTGAATAAATTAGCATTATAGGAAAAGTGTATATCACTATTGTAAATGAAAACCAGTTGTTGCTACAAGAAGGTGATCCTGAAGATAAGGACAATGAAACAAAACGCAGTGTTACGTTAAATTAAAAAAACAGCAACAGTAAAATACCGCAAGAGGACCCGTCCTTCAACAAGAAGAGGGTGGGTCGTGCTAACGAGTAAGAAGGGTCTGGAGCTGATCCCACGTGAGGGTGTGGAGTCGGGGGTCGCAGGGCTGGCGCCCTTGGTGGCCGCCACGTCTGAACAGTTTGGGTGGGAGGCTGAGCTGTTCAGGGGAAGCAGGACACGGGGCCCGTCAGGAAGACCTTGCAGCCCTTCATTCCACACAGTCCTGGTGAAATCGCAGTTCACATTGCGAGGTTTTCTCACATTACATAACACACAGAAACTAAAATAAAAGCCAGACCCGACTTTCCCTGGAAGATACCCGTCGAGGGAGGCTCAGCTGTCAGCTGAGGGTGGGCCGAGAGCAGAGGCCGGAGACGGAGGCCAAGCTAGACCAGGAGCCTGAGGACCCCGGATCACAGCCCATCAGTGTCGCGTGGTTTCCAGATAATCAGGTGTCTCCAGTGTCTCGGCTTAATCACTGCGAACAGCTAAGCACTAAGAATGAATAAAAGGACCCCTCAAGGTCTTCATTTAGGAAGCGTCGGAAAGTACTTTCTGTATCTTCCACACCGGCACCCTTGAAGGAGAATAAACAGACCAGGAGTCGGCAGTTCCCCACGGAGGAGCCGCATCGCCCAGGGAGGCGGGGCTCCCTTACCGGACCACGGCCCCTCCTCCTGCCAGCACCCAGCTCTCTCAGCAAGAATCCCGATGTGCCTCCAGCAGGCCGTGTATCACAGCGTCCGTTTTCTGATGCCGGCTCAGACTTATTTTTCCCACAGTATATTATGGGCTATTCGTAAGATTTTCCATCACACATAAATAGACTCAGATTTCTCTGTAGAGCAAACTTCCCATATCACTGTACTGGTCCAGCTTAAGATTAAGTCCAAGGACATAGAGGAAAATGGACTTTTTTTCTAGGTGGTACAACTTGACGTTAAATAATATTCGTATCTGAGCAGCAACGAGCATCTGTGGAGGAAAAGACCTACAAGTCCATCCCCGAGCTGGGGCAGAGCTGACATGCTCGCTGTGGGTGTCCATTTTCTTTTCCTTTCAGAAAAGTAATTTCCATGACGTACCCACCCAGGACCTGGGACTGCGAAACAGAAAGCACAGCAGGAAACCTCCAAGGCTCCCCTAACTGCTCAGGAAGATAGGAAAGATGCCATTTTAATCACCTGCCTGTGAATCACAGCCCCCCGCCAAGAAGAGCCATTTCCTCCCCAACCCTACCACTCCCGCGTGCAGAGCGGGTGGGAGGCCTGGGGAGGCTCCAGGGCCGCCAGGGAGCCCTGGGGGCCGGACCCATGGCTGGCCCAGCACCAGAGGACTGTCCCCCGAAGTGCCCAGGGCTGGTGGGAGACGAAAATAAGGTGGTCTCAGTGACAGTCCCCGGGTCGCATGTCACACGTCACCACACGCGCAGCTGTTGTTTCACTGCCCCAAGTTCACAGGCACGGCTACAATTTACACAGCAAACGTGACCTGAATATTTATTGTTAGGGTCGTAATATTGTCAAGTAGCATGTTAGGTGTTTCTTTGAAACCAGTAGAACAGACCTCATATTCCAATGTTGGCTTCATCCTCTTTAAATATTTTATTGGCGGCAACACTACCCGGGCCTCCAATAGTCTTCTGCTTCTAGAGGGAAAGTGATCACAGCTTCGGGGCAGGCGACACCTCTCTGACCACCGCAGCCAGCGTTCCTGGGCGGCAATGGCATCCTCCCCTGTTTCCTGTCTGATTTATTCCAGTAAGAAGCCCAGTGAAGTTTCCCAATGTTTTTGTCCTTCAAATTGATGAAACACAAACAAGCCGACAGAAAGCCAGCATCCAGTCCCAGAAGAAGAATTCAGGGTGCAGGAGCGTGGGACATCGGGGCTGGGCTGGCCTCTCTGATCAGTGGTTCCAGGTCTCCACAGCCATTCCTCCTGCACATCACAGGTCAGCCTCCCAACTTAGAAACGCTGAGTCGTGTTCTACCGCTTCTGTCCCGTTTTATTCCCGTCTGCCTCCCCCCGGGGCCTGACTGGCCAGTCTGGCCACATTTGGGAGATAAAAATGACCATCTGCACTGTGAAATTGCCCGTCTCAATTCAACTGGCATTTACTAAACATATTCTGACGTCTGGGACCCCGACCCCAAATTCCTGTAGGGCAGCAAGCCCCCCGTTTCAGGGAATCCAGAAAGCACGAGCTGACCCTAACCTTAACCCAAACCCTAACCCGCAGGATGTGGGGTCTGCCCTGCGTGCAGGGCTCCAGTCCCTGATGGGAGGACGGCATCTGTCTGCTCGCCCCTCGGTGCACACAGGAAAGGTCACCCATCGAAACCTGATTTCTCTGGCACAGACTCAAGTTTCAGGAAAAATAATTTTAAAATTAGACCATCCTTCAAAATTCTGGTTAAGGTGAGTGGAAACCAATTGGTTCCACGGACAGCTTTGGTGTGGGTCATCTACTACTGATGCAGATTTTCACGTGTGGACATCGTGTGTCCTCGCTCTGCCTGGACACAGGGAGCCTCCCTCCCCCGGCCACGGCCGAACCACGGGCACGGGAGGGGCCTGGGCTTCCCCAGCACCTGCCACGTCCTCGGGGCCCTCTGGGCTCCACACCAGGTCCCCAGCGCCCGTGGGGCGGCCCCAATGCCTCAGTTGCTCTCGCGTCACTGGGAGGGACCTGGGCCACAGCTGCCCCCCGGGGCTCCCCGGGCCGTGCCAAGGGCTCCAGGCAGCTCAGGCCCCTGAGAGCTCCTCCCCCTGGGAGGAGCGACTCTGGGGTCCGGACCACGCCCGTTCCTCACAGAACACTGCGTCACGGTGGGGCGGGGGCCGGGGCTTGTGAACCTCCGCGCCTTCCAGCCCCTGTTCTCGGGCGAGTGGCTCTGCCTGGATGTCGGCTGCAAGTCAACCCAGTGAGATGCAAGAGGAAAGGCTGCTGGGGAAGCGGCCGGCCCCAAAGGAGAACCTCGGCCTCTCCGCCGGGACGCCGCCGTCTGCGGGAGGAGTCCCGTCCGTGGCCTCTCGGCCCCCAGTGTCCCAGGCACGCGCCTGGGCAGCCGCAGCTTTTCTCTTGATTACGAGGACCGGCCGAGGGCCCTGGGAGGCATCCACTTGTGGCCGCCCGCCCCCCTGACTGTTCTGCCCCAATAACTGGTGAACCAGGGGAAGGAGCTTCGGCCTCAGGCAGCTTCTATTTAGAGAGGAGACAAGAAACAGCTGACCTCAGAGTCCCCGTGGGAGGTCCCAGGAAGGAGAGTGATGGGGAGGTCGGGAGCCGTCGGGGGCTGGGGGCTCCCTCGAGGAAGGGGCAGTAAGGCCATGGCTGAAAGGAAGGTTGGCGGGACTGCAGGGGGAGGGGCGGAGGGGGTGTGAGAGGCCCCGGGAAGAGCCACCCCGGCCGTGGGGTCAGGACTGGCTGCCCCTCACCTCCCCTTCAACAACTCCTGGCTTCCAGAGGCCCAGCCTGGAACCCTGTTGTGACCCCGGGCTCAGCCCTGGAGAGCTTGTCATAAATTCCAGCCAGCTTCCCCAGCCTGAGCAGACGTTCCGATGAAATGGGGGCATTAGAAAGATCGTACAGCAGACTGCCAACAAACACATGAAAGGATGCTCAACATCACTAATCATTAGAGAAATGCAAATCAAAACTACAATGAGGTATCACCTCACACCAGTCAGAATGGCCATCATCAAAAAATCTACAAGCAATAAATGCTGGAGAGGGTGTGGAGAAAAGGGAACACTCTTGCACTGTTGGTGGGAATGTAAATTGTTACAGCCACTCTGGAGAACAGTATGGAGGTTCCTTAAAAAACTACAAATAGAACTACCATATGACCCAGCAATCCCACTACTGGGCATATACCCTGAGAAAACCATAATTCAAAAAGAGGCATGTACCACAATGTTCACTGCAGCACTATTTACAATAGCCAGGACATGGAAGCAACCTAAGTGTCCATGACAGATGAATGGATAAAGAAGATGTGGCACATATATACAATGGAATATTAGCCATAAAAAGAAATGAAACTGAGTTATTTGTAGTGAGGTGGATGGACTTAGAGACTGTCATACAGAGTGAAGTAAGTCAGAAAGAAAAATACCATATGCTAACACATATATATGGAATCTTAAAACAAACAAACAAACAAAACGTTCTGAAGAACCTAGGGGCAGGACAGTGATAAAGACGCAGCCGTAGAGAATGGACCTGAGGACATGGGGAGGGGGAAGGGTAAGCTGGGACGAAGTGAGAGAGAGGCATGGACATATATACACGACCAAGTGTAAGGTAGATAGCTAGTGGGAAGCAGCTGCATAGCACGGGGAGATCACCTTGGTGCTTTGTGACCGCCTAGAGGGGTGGGAGGGAGATGCAAGAGGGAGGGGATATGGGGATATATGTACAGGTATAGCTGATTCACTTTGTTATACAGCAGAAACTAACACACCATTGTAAAGCAACTATACTCCAATAAAGATGTTAAAAAAAATAAAAAAGAAAGATCACACAGGACTCACGGCCGTTTCTGGTCTGAATTAGAACAGCACATCTTTGGCCCGTTACACGAGGGAGCCGGGTGGGACTCGCAGAGCTGTGACCCAGCTCAGTCCTCTGCCTTCCCAGTGGGGAAGCAGGAGAGCTCAACCTTTACCCCAAGGCAAAAGGCAGGCCTGGGTTTGCACCAGTTGCTCTATCTTTTGTTTTAGGCGAAGCTGAGGGCTGGCGAGGCTGGGGGTACTCTGGGTACCCGACAGGGGCTGGCCCAAAAGCCCTATGAAAATAGGGGCTCTTGGGAAAGAAAACTGATTAAATCTTTTTGTCTCCAATGTCACCGACCTGCTTCAACAATTTGCCCCGACCTTGAGAACCCAGCATCTTTGAGGCTTTCTCTCCCATGAGTGGGCTGTGAGATGATGAAATCCGTTTTTGTGTCCATGCCGTCCAGGGTGATGAACTACCTGTGGCGGAGAAGCGGCTACTTCGGCTTAACGTTTTGATTCATTATTTGTTCATCTGATCAGGAGCTTGGCGATGAAGCTGCCTAAAAGGATCCCAACATTCACAGAACCCGTTTTCTTCATGGGTAAAACCCCCTATAAAATGGCTTCTAGGGGCTTCCCTGGTGGCGCAGTGGTTGAGAGTCCGCCTGCCGACGCAGGGAATGCGGGTTCGTGCCCCGGTCCGGGAAGATCCCACGTGCCACGGAGCGGCTGGGCCCGTGAGCCATGGCCGCTGAGCCTGCGCGTCCGGAGCCTGTGCTCCGCAACGGGAGAGGCCACAACAGTGAGAGGCCCGCGTACCGCAGAAAAAGAGCTGGGGTATCTGTTTCCAATTCTGAGCTGAGAGCTTTTCCCCTGGACCCCGGAAGTCACCCAGGCTTTACCATCAAACGTCAAAACAATGACAACAATACTGGATATCAGGAGGTCCTGGGTGAGAACTTGGGCCCTCCACGTCCGTGGCTCTGCAGGCCACTCACTTCCCCTGGTGGAGACAAAGCGCAAGGTGCCTGACACGACGTGTTCACCCTCCCCAGAGTCCTGTGCAGGCCCCTCCTCCCCCCTCCCTCCCCCTCCCCTTCCCTTCCCCCTCCTCTCCCTCCCTCACCCCCTCCCTCCTCAGGACAGGGAGAGGAGACAGCGAAGTCCAGTGGGTCCACCGGTGCAGGCAGCTGGCTGGTGAAACTCTAACGCTTTCCGTCCACAATCTTAGCTCCAAACGCTTCCCTGTATAAAACTGAACCGCAGGGCCTGTCCTATTCGTTCGGGGAGCCACAACCCACACGCGGCTAAAGTAAAGTAAGAATTAAGTCCCTCCACCCGACCAGCCACATGGCCGGTGCCTAACAGCCACCTGTGGCGAGAGGCTTCCTGCTGGGCAGTGGGGCCGTGGGACCAAAGTTCTCCTGAACGGCGCTGCGGACATGCAGCAAGGCGGCTGATCAGTAGCACGTGGGCACCTCTGACCGATGGGAAGCTCGGCTTTTAATGAGGTCGGGGCGATGAGACGCAGGTACGTTTAGATGTTTTGGGGGGAAAAGTGGAACAGATGAGAATAAAATGAATGACATACTTAGTGCTGAAAGCACATAAGCTGTGGACGCCGGGCATGCCTCCCACCTCCTTCTTCACCTTTTTAACTGTTGGACCCATTTAACTGTTGGTCCATTTGTGTTCGTCTGCAGGATAGGAAAGGGGCCATGCAATCCTCCCAGAATTACAGCACAGGCTCTGCAGGGTCGGGTCCCCCAGGCGCAGGCGGGGGCAGAGGTCTGGGCGGAAGCAGCCGGCTCCCTGGGAAATGGAGCTGAGGGCGGCTCGCTGAGAGGGCAAGTGCGCGCTGGACAGAAACACACGGCCCAGCCTTGCACGGGGAGCTCAGCGCGCGAGGGTTCCAGTCCCGATTCCCAGGCTCCGTCCCACCCATGAGGCATGTTCCCATGCACAGGCCGTCTCCCCGCTGTCCGTCCGGGCTCTGTGGGACGACCCGGGCGCCTGAGGGCGACGGGCCACGGCGGCACCACGCCTGGCACCGCTGCCCGTCACTCCCCTGCCCCGCCACTCCGCGGCCCCGCCAGACACCCGCCTCGCGCCCCAGAGCCACAGCCGCCTGCTTGCGCGTCGTCCCGCTCAGGCCTCGGGAGTCGAGTGGGCTTGTCCTCCCTCGTCTTCCATTCAGAGGAACGGCACCGTCTTCACCGCCTGTCTCCCGAAGGAGGCCGGTTCTCGCTGGCCGAGCGGCTGGCCCCGCCAACTCCACAGGCCGCCGGGCAATTGCTCTCTCCTCCCCACGCCTCGGGGCCTCCACGAGGCCGGGCAGCGCGGGGCGGGCGGCCTGGGGGTGTGTGGGCTCGACCTGTGCTGGGCGGCAGAGAAGGAGCCCACGTGGGGGACACGGTCACCCCGTGAGTAGGCGCATTGGTAAGGCTCGTGGGCTGTGACCTGGGGGTGAGGGGCGCCCGTATCTGAGCTCAGCGTTTACCTGATGAACCTTGACCTCTGTTTCCTACTTTCTGACAACTAAGTGCTCACCTCACTGATAAACTGTTTTCTACAGCCACAGGGTAACCCTCAGGCTACAACTGGGGAACAGCTAGAATTAAAGAGGAAGGTGAGTCATCCAGAGACGCCGGGAAGCAGGGGCCCCGTGAGAAGGCGCCGGCAGATATGCCGAGAGGAGAGCCCCTGTCGATGCACTGCTCTTCCTCCTGTCCCCTGTCCCTCCCTCTGCTCCGCAAGGAGCAGCCTGGCCTTTTAGACTGTGCTCTGCGCACCTTACACGGTCGACCCTGAGATGCAGAATTTACAGTCTGCTTGGCGAGTATGGCATCTGGAGCTCAGAGACCTCCATGACTTTTCTCAGCTCACACAGCTTCTAAAACCAGAGCCAGAATCTGGAAACAGGGGCAGCCGAAGCCAAGGCCATTTCCTTGGGGACGGACGGCTGCAGGGCTGACTCCCATCCTTGCTGGGTGCTTCGACCTTGCAAACAGATGTAGGCAGTGCTGTAACTGGTGGGATACGAGCTGTTTCAAGCACTGATGAGAGTTCAACCACTTTCGTGCTGGAATTCTCAATCTATCCTAAGCGTGCACTACCGCTGTAAAAGATCCGTAAAACTGTCCAGGTGTTTAGGCGGCAGGCCGTCTAGAGACTCGGTCTTTTTTTTTTTTTTTTTTTTTTTTTTATAAATTTATTTATTTATTTAATTTTGGCTGCATTGGGTCTTCGTTGCTGCACGCGGGCTTTCTCTAGTTGCAGGGAGCAGGGGTTACTGTTGTGGCGCGCAGGCTTCTCATCGCGGTGGCCTCTCTTGTTGCGGAGCACAGGCTCCAGGCGCACGGGCCTCAGTAGTTGTGGCTCGCGGGCTCCAGAGCACAGGCTCAGCAGTTCTGGCGCACGGGCCCAGCCGCTCCGCAGCATGTGGGATCCTCCCAGACCAGGGCCCGAACCCGCGTCCCCTGCACTGGCAGGCGGACTCCCAACCACTGCGCCACCAGAGAAGTCCGAGACTCGGTCTTATCTGCTGCCGTATCTCACCCAGAACCAGACTGTCTGAAAGACACCGTGGGTTGTATCACATCTCAGACAGTCTGAACACAAACGTCCTGGCACCGTGGATTCAGAAACCAGAACCACCATAAACTAGGTGAATGGTCTCCAACGACCAGGACGGGAACTTATAAGTAAAGCCATGGGCTGTGAGCTTCCTGCTAAGAAACATTTGGTGCCATTTCCCTGCGCATAAGATGAGGAGCCGCGGGGCACGCCCACCGTAAACACGGGGCGAGGTGGGAGCCGCGTCCTCGCTCACACCCCCTGACGGGAAACGATGTAGGAACTGGCACTCAGGGGCCAGGCTGCCCGGCCACCCGAGCAGGAGTGGTCACGTCCAAGACTGAGCTGAGACCACGCACAACAGGGAGAGCCCAAATCGTGGAGGCGGCGTCCGGCCCGAGCGAGCTCTGTGCTGCTGCGTCACTCACTCGTTCACAAACTCCCTCCCTCCCTCCCTCACTCAGGGGCAGCTGTCTTAAGCAATGACTCAGCTGGGGACGGAAGGCGCAGGAACCAGTGCCTGGAGAGTGGAAGGGGCACCGGGATCAGGGTGACCAGTTAAAAGGCTCGTGTTAGACGGTGACGACGAGAATGCTGGACCTGCAGCCTGTCGGTGGACGATGCATCACACAGCAGGCGGCACTCAGACAGCTTAAAGATGCCAAACAAACGCACAGACGACATGGATGAAGAAACCCCTGAAATCACCATGCAGCACAAGAGGCCCAGACCAAACACATACAAACGTGGAGGGTGTAGGAACAGGGGTCTCCTGCCCAGCCCCCTTCCGGGAGCTCACAGCCTGCTGAGGAGCGAAGAGGGGGACGGTGATTTGGGCCACGTGCTCGAGGTCCTGCGGTTGTTCAGAGAGGCACCTGGGGGTCTGCGCAGGGGCCGCGGGGAGCGAGAGGAAGGGACGGGGGACGGAGAGGGCCAACTGGGTCAGGCCCCGGAAGGCCGCCACCAGCCCACGGGCCTCAGAGACACTCCCACCTGAGCGCGGCACCAGGCCTGGGCGCCCTCCCCTCACTGGTCACCGATGGGGGTCAGCGGCCCTGGAGGTGCCCGGTGTGGCCAGCTGGGCCACCGCCGGGGGTCGTGGGCTCTGTCAGGGCAGCTGACCAATGCAGGACGGACTCCATCTCTCCGGCCGAGTGTGGCTTGGAGCCCCCGCAGGGGGCAGCAGCCTCCCTTCTGGGCGCAGCGGCCCTTCCCTTCCCAGATGTCCGAGGTCACTGACAAAATGCAGTACAGTTTTCCATCTCTCTCCTGTTTAAAGAATAGCTTGCTTGTCTGATTACTTTGAGAGTATCTATTAATTTCATGCTGCCGACTTAATCAGAAACTTCATTTACAATTCTATAAACTGCGGAACTCATTTGCCACTTACTGTCATATATTTTACACCAAACTCGTCAGCACCGCAATCCCGAGCCGATGCTTCTCATTTCCCCGAGTTCGGGAAAATCTATATTGAGCCAGAATAAAGTGGGTCCGCATAGAAGCAGGGTTTTAGTTCCTCATGTAAAATGCCTTGGGCCTGGAGCCACGGAAAAGGCACAAATTGCTCTATTAATGCTTCCAGTGCCCAATCTGGGGGTGAAGAATGGATGTTGGATGTTATCACCTGAAAAAGAGACAGCAGTGATGTTTCTGCTGGAGATAAATATGCAGGGTTTCGGCGGGCTTGAGCCATCTCTGTGCATCTTCTGGAAAGGTCTGCTCGCCCCATCTGGCCCCGGGAGAATCCTCGCTCCAGGTGAGATTGGCTCTGACCACGCCCGGGGTCCCCACCTACACCTCACCGCCGGCCTCTGCCTCCTCTGGGGGTCCACTGCTCTCAGCAGCAAAGGTAAAGTCAACCACGGGTCTCTTATTAAAGGGTTGTATGCAGTCCTTCGCTGTGACTGATGCCTCCACCTGACACACGCAAAGGGATTAAACGTCAAGCTTGGTTTTCACTATGGTTTTGCTGCTTGTTTCCTAATATTTCCCTGAGATAATAGAAATGGGCAAATTGCATCACTTTGCTGACAGTTTAATTTCAGGACCGCGGCTTCCTGCTCTCCCTAAATTTGTTTCCATTTTTAAAAAATTCCTGACGATACACTCCTGACAACACTCCTGGAGTCTTTACTAAACCATGTCCTTCAAGCAAATGAATGTAAATTTCACCCTGACTCTGAGTTCATTTTCAAAGAACGGGTTGAGAAGCGTTGCCTCCACTCCACCGAATTTTATCTTTAAAATGCTTATTTCCGCTTTTCTCACAACAGAGATGCTGGTGAGGATGGTTTTAGAGCCTCTAGGAGCATAAGATGTGCTGCAGAAATGCTAATGGCCTCATAAACAAAATGTGAAAAACAATCAATTTCCTGTTTCCTTGGAAGCAGCCGGATCTCCAGATGGAAAGGGGAGGAGAGGCGTCCCGTGTCCAGGCCGCAGCGAGTGCCGGGACCCCAGGCTGCCAGGCCTCTTCTTAAGGTCCCTGCAGCTTATGGTAATGAACGCAGACAGGTCACTATTGTTGTCTCTGTTGATTTCTTCTAGCCAATGCGGAGAGAAAGGTCAGTAAGTCACGTCTGGAATCCAGTGATCCCACACTGACGGAAACACAGAGCTGCTAATGGGGCCCCTTCAGACGTGGAAACAGGATGGGAGGCCGCTGGGTCCTCACGTCGCCTTTCAGGGAGTCAGAGACGGGCGAGCGGGCAGGGACGCACAGACGGAGCTCAGAGCGGCGCCCTGAGCAGCCGCTCAGACACCCTGCGCCCCGGGGGCGCGTCTGGGCCGGGAACCTCGGGATGGGGCGCACCCGGTTCAATGTGCCTCCGCCCAGGTACCTGCAGCTGGAGCCCGTCCCGGAAGCAACCGCTAGAGGCTGAGTGGGCTCCCGCGGGCCTGACTGCGGTTCCAGAACACTCACGTCCCATCCTCTCCTCTGGACGGAAAGCCTGGCCCTGACCGCCCCGAGGAGCACGCAAGGTCGCATCCTCCAGGCCCCGCAGGCAGCACGTGCTCCGGCCTGGGTTCCCGCGGGCCCTGCTCCGCTGGGCGCGTCCTTCCCCGGCGTGGGTGTGCCCGGCCCGCAGGCGGCCGCGCACCTAAGGAAACGACAGCACTACGTTTCCTGGGCAGTGACTGCGTTCGGCACGCATTTCCTTTTGAAAGAGAAAAGTCCAGGTCTCTGCTTGTCCCGTGCTCGGTGTGGCTCCAGCACTGAGGGGTCTGGAGTCAGACTTGGAGGCTCCCTAGGGCATCTGGGGCGGGAGCCCCACGTTCCTGAAGCGCGGCTTCCTCCCGTCGTGCCAGCATCTCGGGGTTCACCCGCTGCCTAGGCCCCAGCGAGGGGTGGTCCCGGGCAAAGCATAAGGAAGGAAAAAGCTGTCTTTGATGAGGCTGCTTTTTCAAAAAAATTATTTTAATTTATTATTTATTTATTTTGGTTGCGCTGGGTCTTCGCCGCGGCCCACGGGCTTAGTTGCAGTACGTGGGATCTTAGTTCCCCGACCAGGGATCTGGGATCCAGCTCGGACCCCCTGCATTGGGAGCGTGAAGTCTTAACCGCTGGACCACCAGGGAAGTCCCCAGTGTGACTGTTTTCATCATTCATGTTCCCTTTCTCGAACATTCTTTCCTGCTCTGTGCCCCTTCCTTCTCTAAGGGTCTCACTTCTCTTTTAAAGTGGTTCCTGCAACTGGTGCAGAGACCAGGCTGCAGCGCCGGGCGGTCAGCTGTCCCGTGAGACCTGCGCGTCCTCATTGGGACAGGAGGCACGGTCAGGCCGTCTTGTTTGGGTCACTGTAGCGAGGGATGCCGACCGTGGGCCTCCCCGACGGTCACTGCTTTTCCAAGAAGAGACACTGAAGGTCGCAGGTATCAGAGACACGAGCCTGAGAATCCAAGGCTGCCCCGCAGTCTCGGCTGGGATGGCCCCCAGGTGCAAATCTGTGCCGTGTGGGTGGGTCCCTCGTCACCCCTTCACAGGCTGACATTCAAACGACAGAAACATCACCTCACGTCCTGGCGGCTGGAAGCCGAGATCCGGGTGTGGGCAGGCTGCTTCCTCCTGAGGCCTCTCCTTGGTACGTGAACACCGTGTTCTCCCCGTGTCCTCCCCACGTGGCCCTCTGTGTGCATCCCTGGTGTCTGTGTGTCCACATTTCCTCTTGGAAAGACGCCAGTCAGACTGTATCAGGGCCCAGCCACATGAGCTCATCTCAATCGCCTCTTTAAAGACCCCAACCCCAAATAAAGTCACATCCCGGGACACTGGGCTTGGGGACCTCAACATACAAATTTCAGGGACACACAGTTCAGCCATAACCGGAAAGATGCGGGGAGTCAAGGAAGCGGAGCTGGCCTGCACGTAGGGGCAGGGGTCCCGTGCTAACGCTCCACGGCCCCTCTCCAGCCTCACGTGAGCCCACTTGCCACTGCTGGCCACGCTGAGGGCGGAGGTCAGAGAGGACGACCTGACAGACGGGAGAGTCAGAGACCCCGAGAGGGGCTCCCCAAAGTAAGCGGACCTAAAACCGCAGTGAGTCAGCGTGGTGCTCCCAATCAAGAGGGCCCTGGCATAGTCCGTAAAGGAGCTGAAAGGCACAGTGGTGGATCTGTGAGGGAGAGGGACAGCTGGGCGAGACACGAGGCAGAAAAACACGAAGGTGCGTGATGTGTGTGGTGAGTGACTGGCATGCACAGGGTGCTCGGGGAGTTCTGGGGAGCGAACGGGCCAGAACTCCTCCTGTGAGCACCGAGGGGAGACATGGGGTCCTGGCTCTTCCCAGTTTCATCCTCAAGACAAAGAGGGGCTGGGAGCCCCGAGCAGGGGGCCGGCCACCCGGCCTGTGCACGTCCAGCTCTGCCTCTCCTTCAACCTGGGTCTGAAACGTGCCACCTTTACTGTGATGCCTTCGGCATATCCTACAGGCTGCCCAATCATCAAAGGAAAGTTTACGACTTGTTTCGTCTTCCGCTGACTTTTATTTATTCTGCAGACCGCACCCTGACAGCGAAGCCTGCAGCCGAGGAGATGCCTCCACTCAGGGCTGTGAGGCTGCAGAGCCAGAGCCTCTTTCTTGTACACCTTTGCACAACGCCCGGGGCCCTGCAGGCACTTACCAGATGTCCAGAATTTAAATAAAGCTTCCACAACGCTCCTGCTTCTGTACTCTCCCGTCTCACGGGTACCTTGCTCTCATGGTCTAGCCGCTCTAAGTGTTTTCACTCTTAAGTACATATGTAGTAAATGTGATAAGTAAATGTTTGATGCTCAGGGAATTTTACCACAAACACTGACCCGTGACCTTCTTCTGAAGTTACAGGCACAGACCCTCGCCTCTCGGGGCTCTGAGGACCTCGGAGCCCAGCACGACGGGCCTTCCTGCAGGACTGGTCCTCGCGGAGCAGCGGCAATTCTCCTCACTCATCCGGGGCAACGGTCCTGGCCCAGGTGCCCTGAGCACCTGGCACTCACGCCCTGCTCGGTGTTTCAGTCGTTTTACAACCACTCTCTCCGGGCTGGACTTGAAAACACCTTCATGAATCACCAAATCTGTATCCACCCAGTGTGGGCCAGCAGTTCTGAGGCACGTCACACCCACAGAATTCATTCCGTTAACCGCGCTGCCTGTCTAGGTTCTGTGCCAACGAGCCTCCACCTTACACAGTTACTTGCTCTGTCCGTGGAAAAGTCAGCATTTTATTTTAAATGCAGATAAAGTCAATTCTGCATGGAGAGCGGAACCCACACGTGAGGGAAATGGTGACGATGTGATCTGAAGCAACAGCACAGTAAAATATACAAGATTAAAAAGCTTCCAACAATGAGGCCATGAGTCTTAACGATAATTGGGTATTCTTAACCAAAAATCTTAGACAAGCCAAATTTTCCCACTTACGTGAAAACCCTGGTGTTGTACTGAGTATCAGGACACATTTAAATTCTGACCGAAAGCAATTTTGTCCACAAGCCTGGCACCCCCAAGCGCCCACCGTGCACCCTGGAGCCGCAGCCCCCCTTCTCCAGTGTCCGCCGGGTTCAGCTCTGCCTGGGCTGAGAAGAGCAGTGGAGGGGGTGTCCCTCACAGGAAAGACCCCCAAGGCAGCGGCAGGCGTGTGAGTCTCCAATCTGGAATCGTGAGTACCGCCGCTGACACTCTCCCCACGAAAGGCACCCTCCCGATGCTTCACGTTCTTCACGCGTGAGCTACGTGGCGCCATTTCCGGAATCCCATGCCCTTGTCCAATCCCGCGCTTCTGCAGCAGTTCATCCTGCTGGGGAGACGCCGGCCCCCAGCCCCAGCGGGGCTGCTTCCCCACCTCCCCGTCCTCCCCATTCCCTGCATGCCTGTGCCTCTGGTAGAGACTTCCTCCCGTCTACACTGCCGTCTCCCAACCAGGCACTGTGGGAGGACCACCCTATGCATGGGCATCCCCACTAGTCCTCAGGGCGAAGTCTCAACAGGGCCCGTGGGGGCGTCTGTCTGCTCCCCAAGAGCAGAGGGTCCTGGGGGTGAAAAGCCTTTGCTCACTCACAGGTGTACCCACCAGCTCAGCACTCACCCCCTGGTCCACAGATGCCTAAAATGGACCCACAGATACACAAACCCTCGATTTTTAAAGCTGAACTAACAGCATTGGGTGTTTTCCCCGTCGGTTACACACACAACATCTTTTCTATACTTGAAAAAGTAAGAATCCCAAGATCAGTGGTTAAAGTGGGGCACAGAGGTTGGTGCCAATTCCGTTTCACAGTGACTCCCACGCGTGCAGGTAACAGGCAATGGAAGAGTCTTGTAAATATTGAAAACCATAGAAAAGTTCAGGTTTCAGAGAAGATATGGTAGCACCTCATTTATTTAGCATTAATTAGGTAAAGGTCATTCCAAAAAAATATATTTCCAGGGTAACTTAAAACATACCTACATAAGCGCTCATTTGAGAGGTTTAAAATGGAAGTCTATTTTGTAAAAGTATTGCTTATTTCTCTGATGCCTTAAGCCTGGTAGAATGAACAGAGACTAATTTATTCTTGATGACTCAGAGTCCTCATTTCATATATTAGCACGGTGCTTTTGGTGCCAAACCCAAGGCCTGAGACACTGTGGGACAAGGAGGCTGCTGCCCCTGTTCCAAATGGTTCCATCTGGCTGTGGAAGGGAAGGAACACCCCTACTTTAATAGCATCTTTCTGCTTTGAATAAAACCCACTTCTACACACAGAAGATTTTAGAAGTTCACCAATTTACGAACACAGATGGGATCATGGAATGTGACAGCAAAAGGTGTCCTTGAAAATGATCAAAGATGTTCATTATGGGATTTCCATGGTGTCTTTACCAACACAAGATCCCGCCTGCATGTCATCGCTAAAGAAAACAGAATGGGCCTCTGTGTGACATTGAAAATGACTCTCACAGTGGCCTCTGCTTTCCCATGATGCTTAAAGATGGGGAGTTTTATAAAAGAACAGCACCATAGTCTCTATCTCCCAATTATCATCAAGAGCTGACAGAAGCTCTTCTCTGTTATCTTTGTTTCTGAAATCCTTTACCTGAATGTTTTTTTTTAAAGTATTAATACCCTCAATCACAGGTGTACATGTGTTTGGTTCCATTCCAGTTCAAATCATCTTCCAACCAGAAGAGGGAGCACATGTTTAAAAGACCCTGAACAATCAGGTCGTCATCACGACCAGAATAACAGCATCCGGTAATAGAAAACTACAGAGTAGGCTAAAGACATATTATGATGCTTCGGTTCATAAGAAGATGTGAGCCAAGAGAAATAAAATTAAAGAACACAAAACAAACATAACCATACAAAATCTACAGGATGCAGCAAAAGCAATTCTTAGAGGAAAGTTCATAGCAATACAGGCCTTCCTAAAAAACAAGAAAAATCTCAAGTAAACAACCTAACCCACCACCTAAAAGAATTAGAAAAAGAAGAACAAACAAAACCTAAAGTCAGCATAAGGAAGGAAATAATAAAGATAAGAGAGAACATAAATAAAATAGAGATTAAGAAACAATAGAAAAAATCAATAAAACCAAAAGCTGGTTCTTTGAAAAGGGAAACAAAATTGACAAACCTCTGGCCAGGCTCCCTAAGAAGGAAAGAGAGAGAATCCAAATAATTAAAATAAGAAATGAAAGAGAGGAAATCACAACTGGTACCACAGAAATACAAAAGCCCATAAGAGAATGCTATGAATAATTATATGCCAACAAATTGGACAACCTAGAAGAAATGGACAAGTCTCTAGAAATATATAGCCCACCAAAACTGAATCAAGAAGAAATAATTTGAACAGACTGATCACTGAAAGTGAAAAACAATCTGTAATAAAAAATTTAAAAAACCCCTCCCTGCAAACAAAAGTCCAGGACCAGATGGCCTCACTGGGGAATTCTACCAAACATACAAAGAAGAATCTATACCAATCCTTCGCAAACTCTTCCAGAAGACTGAAGAGGAGGGAACACTTCCAAAGTCATTCTATGAAGCCACCATCACCCCGATACCAAACCAAACAAAGACACTACCAATAAAGAAAACTACAGGCCAATATCTTTGATAAACATACATGCAAAAACCCTCAACAAAATATTAACAAACTGAATCCAACAACAGATAAAAAAAGATCATATACCACAATCAGATTGGATTCATTCCAGGGTCACAAGGATGGTTCAACATAAGCAAATCAATCAATGTGATACAGCACATCAACCAAAGAAAAGACAAAATCCACACGATCATCTCCATAAATGTAGAAAAAGCACTTGATAAAATTCATCATCCGCTCATGATAAAAACTCTTACCAAAGTGGGTATAGAAGGAACATATCTCAACATAATAAAAGCTATTTATGACAAACCCACAGCCAACATAATACTCATTGGTGAAAAGCTGAAAGCCTTCCTGCTAAAATCTGGAACAAAACAAAGTTGCCCACTCTCACCATTTCTATTCAACATAGTATTGGAAGTCCTAGCCACAGCAATCAGATAAGAAGAAGAAATAAAAGATATCCAAATTGGAAGAGAAGAGGTAAAATTGTCATTATATGCAGACAACATGATGATATAGATAGAAAACCTTAAAGACTTCACACAAAAACTACTAAAACTGATAAACAAATTCAGCAAGGTAGCAGGATACAAGATTAACATACAGAAATTGGTTGCATGTCTTTATACTAACAATGAAATGTCAGAAAGGGAAAGTAAAAAAAAAATCCCTTTTAAAATTGCATCAGAAAATAAATAAAATACTTAGGAATAAACCTGATCAAGGAGGTGAAAGACATATGCTGAGAACTGTAAAACATTGATAAAGGAAACTGAAGATGATTCAAAGAAATAGAAAGATATCCCATGCTCTTGGATCGGAAGAATTAATATTGTTAAAATGGCCATATTACCCAAAGCAATCTACAGATTTAATGTGACCCCTATCAAATTACCCATGACATTTTTCACAGATAGAACAAATATTCCTAAAATTGATATAAAAACACAAAAGATTCAGAATTGCCAAAGCAATCCTGAGGAAAAAGGACAAGGCTGGAAGCATAACCCTCCCAGACTTCAGACAATACTACAAATCTACAGTAATCAAAACAGCATGGTAGGACTTCCCTGGTGGCGCAGTGATTAAGAATCTGCCTGCCAATGCAGGGGACATGGGTTTGAGCCCTGGTCTGGGAAGATCCCACATGCCCTGGAGCAACTAAGCCTGTGCACCACAACTCATGAGACTGCACTCTAGAGCTGGCGAGCCACAACTACTGAGCCCCCGTGCCACAACTACTGAAGCCTGTGTGCCTAGAGCCCGTGCTCCACAACAAGAAGCTACCGCAATGAGAAGCCTGCACACCACAACGAAGAGTAGCCTCTGCTCGCCACAACTAGAGAAAGCCCACGCACAGCAACAAAGACCCAACGCAGCCAAAAATAAATAAATTAGATAAATAAACTCAAAAAAACAGTGTGGTACTGGCACAAAAGTGGACATATGGATCAGTGGAACAGAATAGAGAGCCCAGAAATAAACCCACACACCTATGGTCAATTAATCTTTGAAAAAGGAGGCAAGAATATACGATGGAGAAAAGACAGTCCCTTCAGCAAGTGGTGTTGGGAAAGCTGGACAGTTGCAGGTAAATCAATGAAGTTAGAACACACCCTCACACCATACACAAAAGTAAACTCAAAATGGCTTAAAGACTGGTTTAGTTGGTCATAGGTAATTATTTTACAGTAAGGTACCTTTTCCAGCTCTTCCTAAGTCTAATCATAGTGTAGAATTCTTTTTTTCTTTCATTTTCTCTCCCTTCCTCCTTCCTTCCTTCCTCCCTCCCTTCTTTCCTCCCTCCCTTCCTTTTTAGAAAACTGTAACAATGAGAGCAAAAATAGCAATTTCATAACTTACCAAGGATTTTAGACTCAACCTGGGACAATGAACAGAAGCCTTTTACTCATGTGGATGAACCCAAGATTATTAAGAAAGTCACTCAAATTTCTGCTTTGTATACAGTCATTTATTGTGTAAGTATGAGATAACTGTTCCCTTTCTACAACCTTCCCTAACAGATTGTAGGAGCATAGAGGGCAGGGCCCACAGCTGTGTATTTTTCATAGTGTTTGATATACAGCTTTTACAAAGAGGATGTTTAAAAACATCTGCTGGGTGTGTGAATGGATAAATGGAGGAAGAAGGAAGAAACACCTGTGACCACGTGTGATACGCAGAGGACGTAATGATCATGTCATACCCAGTAAGTCACAGTGAGGCAGATGCAAGAAAGCCTGCAGAATTTAGGCAGCAATGTTTCAAAAAAAAACTATGGTGTTTAGTTAACCAGAGTAGAAAATTATAAAGTAAGGGATAATAAATCCCCATGGAAGAAATACCAAAATTCACAAAATGTAGAAGGTGGAGTTTTTAAGGTGTATCAAGTAATCAGCTTGGGGTGGGGTGAGTGGGGTTCCATTTACACCCACATCAGTGAAAGTCACATGCTGTCTCTGGTCTCTGCTAGCACTGACTTTGGCTGTGAGTGACAGGAGAGACCCAAGTAACAACATAGCAGATTGTCTCTCACATAAAACTTGGAAGTTGGCAGTTCAGGGCTAATATGTGGGCTTGGGTTTGTGAGCCCTCCTTTCCCTCTCTTGCTGCCTCAATTCCCAAGTCACCTCATGGAACCTGGTGTGGCATCAGTTCCAGCCATCACATCTGCACTCTAGAAATGGGAATAAGACACAGAAATGAGGGAGGAACAAAGAATGTGTGCAGAACACTCTGGCTGATGCCAACTGGCCAGGACTTAGTCAAGCAGCCTTTCTTAGATGAAGGGGAGGCTGGGGAATGTAGGTTTTACTCTGGGGTGAGGAATGTGCCCAAACTCAACTACGGTTCTATGACTAAGGAAGAAGACGAGAGATGCTGGGCTCAGAGCACCCACGTGGGGGTGGGGCAGTTGAAACGTGCTCGGCGTCAGAGTACGGCATTCTGGATGTCACCATTCTGGATGGTGGCGAGCGGAGACAAATAAACCCAGGATCAGCATTTGTCAGCTTGGCTGCTCTAACAGGACTGCAGGCAGGGCGGCTTAAACCACAGATGATTACTTCTCAGGGTTCTGGAGTCTGGACGTCTGCGGTCTGGTGCCAGCATTGCCAGGGTTATAGTGAAGGCCCTCCTCCTGGCTTACAGATGGTTGCCCTCTAACTGTACACTCTCTCGTTATGGGGAAAGAATGATCTTATGTACCCTTCTCTTTTTTAAGGGCACTAATCCCATCAAGAGGGCTCCACCCTCATGACCTCATCACCCACAAAGGCCTCACCTCCTAATGTCTCACCAAGGGTTAAGATTTCAGCATCCGGGATTTGGTGGTGCACCAACATTCAGTCACAGTGATCAGAGACATAGAACAGTTTCTGTACCCATCTTCCCCCCACAGACAGTGGGCCAGGCCCTTTTACATTTGTCCTCATATGTGGTTCAGAGGAGCATGTACACCTGCAGTGCTCTGAGGGAAATGCCCATCTGCAGGACTCATTGTTCACAACTGCCTGCATTTTCAACCCACGATGCTCGTGATGGAGATCAGGATCCGTCCTTGGGCCCTGGAGAGCTGCTTCACCGGACAGGAGGAAATGCACAGGGTTGCCAAAAACTTAGGCAGATGAGAAAAATTAATGTTACCACTCATGCTCCAGCACACCAAGGCTCCCATCAGATGAATGGCATGCTTCTTGAAGGAAAACTCTTCCCTGAATTCCACTTCAGAATCGTAGCCCAGTGCCTTCTCTTTCAGCCAGTCAGCTACCGAGCAGACTGGTCAAGTTCCCAAGCTAACATTCCATTAGGCAGGATTTGTAGGGGTGTTGGCCACTGCTGTACATGTTCCTTTCATCCACTGTCTTCCATCCATTCATCTATCCACCCACCCACCATCCATCCATTCATCCATCCATCCATCCATTATCCATCCATCAATCATCCATCTATCATCTGTCCATCACCATTAATCCATCATTCATCCATCCATTCACCTGTCCATCCATCCATCATCCATCCATCCATCATCCATCCATTCACCTGTCCATCCATCCATCATCCATCCATCCATCCATCCATCCATCATCCATCCATCCATCATCCATCCATTCACCTGTCCATCCATCCATCATCCATCCATCATCCATCCATCCATCATCCATCCATTCACCTGTCCATCCATCCATCATCCATCCATCATCCATCATCCATCCATCATCCATCCATCCATCATCCATCCATCATCCATCCATCCATCATCCATCCATTCACCTGTCCATCCATCCATCATCCATCCATCCATCATCCATCCATTCACCTGTCCATCCATCCATCATCCATCCATCCATCCATCCATCCATCATCCATCCATCCATCATCCATCCATTCACCTGTCCATCCATCCATCATCCATCCATCATCCATCCATCCATCATCCATCCATTCACCTGTCCATCCATCATCCATCCATCCATCATCCATCATCCATCCATCATCCATCCATCCATCATCCATCCATTCACCTGTCCATCCATCATCCATCCATCCATCATCCATCCATCCATCATCCATCCATCCATCATCCATCATCCATCCATCCATCATCCATCCATTCACCTGTCCATCCATCATCCATCCATCCATCATCCATCCATCCATCATCCATCCATCCATCATCCATCATCCATCCATCATCCATCCATCCATCATCCATCCATTCACCTGTCCATCCATCATCCATCCATCCATCATCCATCATCCATCCATCATCCATCCATCCATCATCCATCCATTCACCTGTCCATCCATCATCCATCCATCCATCATCCATCCATCCATCATCCATCCATCCATCATCCATCCATTCACCTGTCCATCCATCCATCATCCATCCATCATCCATCATCCATCCATCATCCATCCATCCATCATCCATCCATCATCCATCCATCCATCATCCATCCATTCACCTGTCCATCCATCCATCATCCATCCATCCATCATCCATCCATTCACCTGTCCATCCATCATCCATCCATCCATCATCCATCCATCCATCATCCATCCATCCATCATCCATCATCCATCCATCATCCATCCATCCATCATCCATCCATTCACCTGTCCATCCATCATCCATCCATCCATCATCCATCAATCCATCATCCATCCATCCATCATCCATCATCCATCCATCATCCATCCATCCATCATCCATCCATTCACCTGTCCATCCATCATCCATCCATCCATCATCCATCATCCATCCATCATCCATCCATCCATCATCCATCCATTCACCTGTCCATCCATCATCCATCCATCCATCATCCATCCATCCATCATCCATCCATCCATCATCCATCATCCATCCATCATCCATCCATCCATCATCCATCCATTCACCTGTCCATCCATCATCCATCCATCCATCATCCATCCATCCATCATCCATCCATCCATCATCCATCATCCATCCATCATCCATCCATCCATCATCCATCCATTCACCTGTCCATCCATCATCCATCCATCCATCATCCATCCATCCATCATCCATCCATCCATCATCCATCATCCATCCATCATCCATCCATCATCCATCCATTCACATGTCCATCCATCATCCATCCATCCATCATCCATCCATCCATCATCCATCCATCCATCATCCATCATCCATCCATCATCCATCCATCCATCATCCATCCATTCACCTGTCCATCCATCATCCATCCATCCATCATCCATCATCCATCCATCATCCATCCATCCATCATCCATCCATTCACCTGTCCATCCATCATCCATCCATCCATCATCCATCCATCCATCATCCATCCATCATCCATCCATCCATCATCCATCCATTCACCTGTCCATCCATCATCCATCCATCCATCATCCATCATCCATCCATCATCCATCCATCCATCATCCATCCATTCACCTGTCCATCCATCATCCATCCATCCATCATCCATCCATTCACCTGTCCATCCATCCATCATCCATCCATCATCCATCCATCCATCATCCATCCATTCACCTGTCCATCCATCCATCATCCATCCATCATCCATCATCCATCCATCATCCATCCATCCATCATCCATCCATCCATCATCCATCCATCATCCATCCATCATCCATCCATTCACCTGTCCATCCATCCATCATCCATCCATCCATCATCCATCCATCCATCATCCATCCATCCATCATCCATCATCCATCCATCATCCATCCATCCATCATCCATCCATTCACCTGTCCATCCATCCATCATCCATCCATCATCCATCATCCATCCATCATCCATCCATCCATCATCCATCCATCCATCATCCATCCATCCATCATCCATCCATCCATCATCCATCCATTCACCTGTCCATCCATCCATCATCCATCCATCCATCATCCATCCATCCATCATCCATCCATCCATCATCCATCATCCATCCATCATCCATCCATCCATCATCCATCCATTCACCTGTCCATCCATCATCCATCCATCCATCATCCATCCATCCATCATCCATCCATCCATCATCCATCATCCATCCATCATCCATCCATCCATCATCCATCCATTCACCTGTCCATCCATCATCCATCCATCCATCATCCATCCATCCATCATCCATCCATCCATCATCCATCATCCATCCATCATCCATCATCCATCCATCATCCATCCATCCATCATCCATCCATTCACCTGTCCATCCATCATCCATCCATCCATCATCCATCCATTCACCTGTCCATCCATCCATCATCCATCCATCATCCATCCATCCATCATCCATCCATTCACCTGTCCATCCATCCATCATCCATCCATCATCCATCATCCATCCATCATCCATCCATCCATCATCCATCCATCCATCATCCATCCATCATCCATCCATCCATCATCCATCCATTCACCTGTCCATCCATCCATCATCCATCCATCCATCATCCATCCATCATCCATCCATTCACCTGTCCATCCATCATCCATCCATCCATCATCCATCCATCATCCATCCATCATCCATCCATTCACCTGTCCATCCATCCATCATCCATCCATCCATCATCCATCCATCCATCATCCATCCATCCATCATCCATCATCCATCCATCATCCATCCATCCATCATCCATCCATTCACCTGTCCATCCATCCATCATCCATCATCCATCCATCATCCATCCATCCATCATCCATCCATTCACCTGTCCATCCATCATCCATCCATCCATCATCCATCCATCCATCATCCATCCATCCATCATCCATCATCCATCCATCATCCATCCATCCATCATCCATCCATTCACCTGTCCATCCATCATCCATCCATCCATCATCCATCATCCATCCATCATCCATCCATCCATCATCCATCCATTCACCTGTCCATCCATCATCCATCCATCCATCATCCATCCATTCACCTGTCCATCCATCCATCATCCATCCATCATCCATCCATCCATCATCCATCCATTCACCTGTCCATCCATCCATCATCCATCCATCATCCATCATCCATCCATCATCCATCCATCCATACATACATTCATGCACCATCCATTCATCCATCCACCGTCCACCATCCATCCCTCAATCCATCATCCACCATCCATCCCTCTATCTATACATCCATCATCCATCCATCCATCATCTGTCCATCCATCCATCCACCATCCGTCCAATCCATCCATCACCCATTACCCATCCATCCATCATACATCCATCAATCACCATCCATCATCATCATCCATCCACCATCCATCCATCAACCACGATCCATCCAATCTAAACATCCATCACCCATCAACCATCCATCCACCCATCCATCCATCATCATCATCCATTTGTCATCCATCCATCCATTATCTACCTCTATTCATCTATCTTTCCCTTTGTTCCAAAACAAAAAAAAAGAGTTAAGGCTATTGTTTCCCCTCAAATCTTTTTAAATTCAAAAACTTACTTTCAGTTCCTAATTTTTAACATAATATAAACTTTTCAGAGTCTTTCTTCCTCTTCTACTCTCTCATTTGTTTCTCTTTTTCTTCCCTTTTATCTTGAAAATCCCACAGGGAAAAGTAGATAGCTGAAATTGGAGGCTTGGACAGAGGAGAGGAAAAAGATTGTAGCTCCAAATGCCCAGGAAGCTCACGCACTTAGCTGACCTGTCTTCACAAGCACGGCCGAGTGCCAATCCACACCCCATCTGTGTTCCCTGTTGGATCCAATGACTTGATTGCCTATCTTTGAGTTTCTCTAAACCATAATATCTTGTTACCTTTTCTCCATTTGTCTTCATTTGTTCATTTTATTTCTAACCTAAATACTAAAATGAGTGAATCCCCAGAGTCTATTGATAAAGAAGTATTCAAGGTACTTTTAGAAAATTTGCGACAAGTGAGAGAGAGGACAGGGCTGAAGCATGAGCTGTGTCTCTAGGAGAGCTGGGGTGGGGGGCACTACCTTCAGCGTCTGATGGGGAAGCACAGGTGCTGGAGACCCCTGTCTGCCTAGTTTGGATTCGGCCTGGTTCTGCGCCCTTGCACCATGACCCTGTCTCACAATTCCTTTCACTCTTACCTACTCACGACAGGGAGGAACACCTGCTATCTGCACCCATTCCCCCCCCCTCCCTTGCTCTCCATCTACATATTTATAATCCACTTTCAAAGGAAGCTGAACGTATGGGGTCTTTCTTCCTTTTTTCTGCGATCAAGCAAATAGCTATTTATAGGAATTCAAAACAAATAACAAATGCGTCTGTTACAATTGTCTGACAGTCCTCAGGGTAAACAGTAAGGGGAAACATCTATTCCTTAGGGCCTGGTAATTAACACAGAGCAGCCAGAGTCTGGGATCTAGGAGGAGGGGGAGGGGAGGGGTGAGGTAAAGGAGGAGAGGAAAGGAGAGGAGAGATGGGAAGGAGAAGGGGGAGGGGAGGGGAGAAGGGGAAGGGGAGGGAGGAGGGGGGAGAGGAGGAGGGGGAGGGCAGAGGAGGGGAGGGGAGGGGAGGAGGGGAGGGGAGGAGGGGGACGGGAGGGGAGGAGGGGAGGAGGGGGAGGGGAGGGGAGTGGGGAGGAGGGGGAGGGGAGGGGAGTGGGGAGGAGGGGGAGGGGAGGGGAGGAGGGGGAGGGGAGGAGGGGGAGGGGGAGGGGAGGGGAGGAGGGGGAGAGGAGGAGGGGAGGGGAGGAGGGGGAGGGGAGGGGAGTGGGGAGGAGGGGGAGAGGAGTGGGGAGGAGGGGGAGGGGAGGGGAGGAGGGGGAGGGGAGGAGGGGGAGGGGGAGGGGAGGAGGGGGAGAGGAGGAGGGGAGGGGAGGAGGGGGAGGGGAGGGGAGTGGGGAGGAGGGGGAGGGGAGGGGAGTGGGGAGGAGGGGGAGGGGAGGGGAGGAGGGGGAGGGGAGGAGGGGGAGGGGGAGGGGAGGGGAGGAGGGGGAGGGGAGGAGGGGGAGGGGGAGGGGAGGGGAGGAGGGGGAGGGGAGGGGGGGAGGGGGAGGGGAGGGGAGGAGGGGGAGGGGAGGGGAGAAGGGGGAGGGGAGGGGAGGAGGGGGAGGGGAGGGGAGGAGGGGGAGGAGGACAGAGCAGAGAAAACAAGGGTCTAATTTTAAGGCTAGTGGAACCTCCTGTCACTGGGCAAGTTCTGAGCGCCTCACAGGCTGCAGGGAATGACCCTGAGCGGACTGTCGCCCCAGCCGCTCAGGCTCTGTGAACTTGCACGGAAAACATGTGGCACGCGGGTCGCACAGGATGGCCCCCTCCTTGAGGAACAAGAACTGCTTCCAAGACCTTGTCCATTCAAGCCAACAACCAGCAGTTCTCTGAGAGAAAGAGAAACCAAGCCTGTCTCCAAGGAACCATCTGATGCTGTGAAAGGCTCGCGAGTAGGGAAGTGGACAGGAGGGAGCCGCGTCTCCGTGTGGGACGTGTGCGTCTCCGCCCGCAGTGCTGCCACCTGGGGTCACACACGTGCGGAAGGGTAGTGCGCTCCCGGGCTGGGCTGGGGCAGAGAAAGGATGTGGCTAAGAGGCACAGAAGTGGCCCAGGGGGTCCTCCCTCAGCGGCCGAGGGCACTGGGCCCTCAGAGCCCACTTCCTCTCTGAAGGTCATTAGGGACGAATCCCAGTAAACACACACACCCCCATCAGATTAGCAGACAACATGGTTTCCATGGCAACTGCTGGACAAGAGCGTTGCCTGTATTCGGCATTCATTTAAAATACTTTCCCCCAGTCTCCTTGGAGTCGGTCCTGTGAAACACAAGTGCTCGCAAGCTCTCTCATCGGCAGCAGCCTTTGAAGTTCCATCCAGCGTGTGTTGAAGCTGTGAGCCAATTAGCGCGAAGAGAACTGGGTGGATTGCGGAGAAGCTGGCAGCACTGTGTTTACCAATTAGTTGTCCTTCTATGATGCAAATGCCGCACAGCACGCAGCAGGAATAGAAGCTGGCGAAGCTGAATATGAAACTGTTAATTGCATTTTCGGAGACACAGCTACAAGGTGAAACTAATCATACAAATGATACGTGAGTTTCACCACCTACCGTGCCTCCCTATTACGCTTGGACTCATCTGTGTTAAAACAGCCCTGTGTATCTTTGCAGGAAAGGAAAACACAGCGTTTGGTATAACCTCCCAACTTTAAAGGGAAAAATGTGCATATGTGGGAAGCAATATAAAGGATAATTTTTACTTAAATCAGATTAATAACGTTAACAAACACAATGGCAAAGGGCAGGACGGTGCTTCTTGAAATGAATTTTCTGCCTGAAGATTACAGAAAGGTGCATTTGCAAATGAACGCCAACACCTCCTGACAAGTGTGGCTTAAACTTGTTAGAGAAGAAAGGTCATGATAATTATCCGCTGTTGATTTTCCCAACAGGGAACATCAAACAGAGAGGCCGTCCTCCAGTCAGGGAGAAGGAACACCCTGAGAACCCCGCTGAGTCAGCACCCGGCAGCCAGGCTGGGGACGGGGTGGGGACCTCCGCGGGGGTAAGGACCCAGGCCCAGGGCACAGGGGGCTCCCTCCCCCAGGTCTCCTGACTGCGCTGGTGCCACCCCAGGGCTCTGAGCAGAAGCAGTGCTGGAAGGGGTGCTCACGTTGGGTTAGGTTTGGTTTTAAAGTGCCTCAGAAGAATTTATGTTCTTTTTCTCATTTCTCAAAATAAACTGCCCCGATTCTGCCTAAGTTCATGTTAAAATGCATGGGCAGTGATCGAGGAACAAGCCAGCAGCCAGGAAAAGGGCTGGGTGAGGGGAGTTACCCTCCCCTCAGCAGCCGGGCAACAGGCCCTCGTGGGAGGCCCCTTCCTGAGAGCGAGGCGCAGCGCGTCCTGAGGATGCAACACGCAGCGTGGAGACCGTGGCTCGTAACGCCGTGTCGTGTCCCTGAAATGGGCTAATAAGAGGGTAGACGCAAGCATTCTCACCAAAAAAAGGGGGAAAACGGTAACTAACTAGCAGCCATGTGCTAGTTAACTTGGTTTGGGGAACAGTTTCACAATGTATACGTATAGCAAATCATCGTACGTTATAACGTTACTTGTCAACGATTCCTCAGTAAATCCGAGAAAGTAGAAGGCCATGGAGGTGGATGGGGAAGGAAGGTGTGAGGGACACAGCCCCACGGTCCCTCCACCTTGAGCGGCGGCAATCCGACCCTCACGCAGAAGCCCCCATGGCCCACCCACACCAGGTCTGCCCCGTGCCTGACCCCCATGTCTTTTCTAAGTACACGCCAGCACCTGACTGGCCAGCTGACCTGCCACGCACAGTGGGACACAGACATGACTCATCTGTGCCAACAAACTGCCTCTCAGAGAGTCCGTCCCTGTCTCCCTCTTTCTCACTGCAGCAACATCACTGCGGACACACGAGTTAGGTGGACTTGAGTCCCTGCTCCACGTCCATCCCTTTGGTGGCATTGGCCCCGAGTGACAGCACACCCTCCCCAGTGTCCCTAAGACGTGGGCGCTTGCCGGGCGCAGCCATCACCAGCCCACAGCCCTTGGGAGGGTTCCTGCGGAATTCTGATCATCTGGCCAAGATGGAGAAGGCACTGTCAACGTTCAGAGCAGGTGGCGAAGGCAAAGAGGAGAACCAGCCTACATCCTCTTCGAGGAGACACACTGGGACTGGAGGGTGGCGGGGAGGCATGCATGCCCAGCACGGGCACTGAGGCTGAAGAAGCACCTACAATGGGCGGCCACCTGACCGTCAAGACAAGTCACTGCGGCTGTAAGGTGTCACTCCCACACGGCACGGCGGCACTGAGGGCCGCGTGCACTCTGATGGGACCTAGATGGAACTGTAACTCCTGGGTAAGGAGACACTTCATTGTTTACTTTATGTAAATCTGTAAGGCTCGAAGATTTCGTAGTCTGTGACATACGGTGTGCCTCGGACTTGAAATTTTCTTCAGAAAATGTCTGTCTCTGTGGAAGATCTCTGTGGGAGCTTTGTCCCACGTGTTGCAACATCACCATGTTTGGTAGAAACCATCTCTACTCAAAGATTCAGTCGGTTTCTCTTTGAGAATATAAGAAACATAGAGAAAAGTCAGCCAGGATGGAGGAGGAGAAAGACCCTGTGCTCACTTCCTCTCAGATCAAAATTACAACTATTTACAGAACACCTAATGACGAAAAAGACTGAAGCCTTCCGGAAAAGATCTTCTACAACTAAAGATATAAAAAAGGAACCACAATGAGAAGGGTAGGAGGGGCAGAGTCACGATATAGTCAAATCCCATACCCCTGGAAGGGTGACCCACAAATGCGAGAATAATTACAATTGCAGAGACCCTCCCGAAGGAAGGAGGGGACTGAGCCCCACATCGGGGTCCCCAGCCTGGGGTCCTGCACTGGGAAGACGAGCCCCCAGAATGTCTGGCTTTGAAGGCCAGCGGGTCTTACTTTCGGGAGAACCAGAGGGCTGTGAGAAATAGGGGCTTCACTCTTAAAGGGCGCACACAGAATCTCACAGCTCAGGGACCCAGGGCAGGAGTAGTAATTTGAAAGGAGCCTGGGTTAGACACACCCGCTGATCTGGGCAAGTCTGCAAGAGGCGGGAGGCGACCGCAGCTCCCCCTGGGGAAGAGACGCCGGCACAGCCACCTTGGGAGCTTGTTCTGCCATGTGGACACTGGAGAAAGCAAGAGCCACTGTGGAGTCCTCCCTCTAGCTCATTAGCACCAGGACCGGTCCCACTGTCAGCACGTCAGGCCAAGCAGCTAGCCAGGCAGGGACACGGCCCCACACCCCAGCAGAAAGGCCGCCTTCAGACCCCTGAGCCGTGGCCCTGCCCACCAAAGGGCTCAGGACCTAGCCCCACACCCCAGGGCACAGGCAACAGACCTCGGACCCCCAGGGCCCTGCAACCAGAGACCCTGGGCCCCAGCCCAACCACCGGGGGGCAGCCACCAGCCCCAGAATCCCTGGCTCTGTGTACCCGTGAGCCTGCTCTAGCCAGGAGACCCAGCCCACCCACCAGCTGGGCCAACACAAACTCTGTGACAAGGTAGATCCCACAGTCGTCTGTGTCAGGAAGTGGGCCCACCTGCCAGGGGTCCAATACCCCCGGACATTGCAGGCAGACCCCAGGACCTGGCTTTGCTCGCCAGTGGGCCGGCACTAGCCCCAGGACCTGGCTTCACCCACTAGTGGGTGGGCACAAGCCCCAAGGTATCCCGGACCCCAACTCTGCCCACCAGTGAACCAGTACTAGCCCCCAGGCCCCCGGGGTTCCACAGCCAGCTGCCTCATGACCTGGCCCCAACAACCAGTGACCGGCAGCCTCTGCATATTTAAAATGATGAAAGGGAAAAACCTACAACCAATAGTATTCTGCTAGGCTAGGTTCTCATTCAGATTTGATGGAGAGATCAAAAGTTTTACAGACAAGCAGAAGTTAAAAGATTCAGCATCAGCAAACCAGCTTTATAAGAAATGTTAAAGGGACTTCTCTAAACAAAAAAGAAAAGGCCACAACTAGAAACACAAAAATTATAAAAGGAAAAAGTTCATCGCTAAGTGCAAATATACAGTGAAGGTAGTAAATCACCCGCACACAAAGCTCTTAAGAAGGTTAAAAGGCAAAAGTAGTAAAGTCGTTTATATCCACAGGAGTAGTTCAGAGACAAACAAAACAGTCAGATGTAAAACATGATACCAAAAACAGTAACCAAGAGGGGAAGAGAGCACAAATGCAGGGTTGTTAAAATGCATTTGAAATAAATAAGTAGCAACTAAAAACAATCACTATATAAATTGATGACTCTATATGAACCTCACATAACCACAAACCAGAAGTCTATAATAGATACACACACATAAAAAGAGAAAGGAACCCAAATATAACACTAAAAACAGTCATCAAATCACAAGAAAGAGAATGAAAGAAGAAGAAAGGAACAAAAAAGAACTATAAAAATAACCCCAAAACAATTACCAACATGGCAATAAGAACATACATATCAGTAATTACTTTAAATGTGAATGGACTAAATGCTCCAACCAAAAGACACAGACTGGCTGAATGGACACAAAAACAAGACCCATACATATGTTGTCTACAAGAGACTCACTTCAGCTCTAAAGACACACACAGACTGAAAAGTGAGGGGATGGAAAAAGGTATTCCACGCAAATGGAAATCAAAAGAAAGCCAGGGTAGCAATACTTATATCAGACAAAATAGTCTTTAAAACAAAGACTGTGGGCTTCCCTGGTGGCACAGTTGTTGAGAGTCCACCTGCCGATGCAGGGGACGTGGGTTTGTGCCCCGGTCCGGGAGGATCCCACATGCCGCGGAGCGGCTGGGCCTGTGACCCATGGCTGCTGGGCCTGTGCGTTTGGAGCCTGTGCTCCGTGACGGGAGAGGCCACAGCAGTGAAAGGCCCGCGTACCGCAAAAAAACAAAACAAACAAACAAAAAAAAAAACAAAGACTGTTACAAGAGACAAAGAAGGACACTAAAAACTGATCAAGGGATCAATCCAAGAAGATATAACAATTGAAAATATATATGCAACCAACATAGGAGCACCTCAATACATAAAGAAAATATTAACAGACATAAAGGGAAAAATTGCCAGTAACACAGTGATAGTAGGGACTTCGGCATCCACTCACATCAATGGACAAAACAGCCAGACGGAAAATCAATAAGGAAACACAGGCCTTAAATGACACATTAGACCAGATGGACTTAATTGATATCTATATTCCATCCAAAAGCAACAGAATACACATTCTTTTCACGTGCATATGAAACCTTCTCCAGGATAGATAACATGCTAAGCCATAAAACAAGACACCATAAATTTTAAAAGATTAAAATCATATCAAGCATCTTTTCTGATCACAATGCTGTGAGACTAGAAATCAACTACAAGAGAAAAAAGTGCAAAAAAACTCAGACACATGGAGGCTAAACAATATGCTACAAAACACCTAACGTATCACTGAAGAAATCAGAGAAAATTTAAAAATACCTGGAGACAAATGAAAACAAAAACACAATGATCCAAAATCTATGGGACACAGCAAAAGCAGTTCTAAGAGGGAAGTTTATAGTGATAAAGCTTATCTCAGAAAACAAGAAAAATCTCAAATAAACAACATAACATTATACCTAAAGGAATTAGAAAAATAAGAACAAAAAAACTCAAAGTTAGTAGAAGGAAAGAAATCATAAAATCAGAGCAGAAGTAAATGTAATAGAAACTTAAAAAAAAAAACCCAAAAAACAATAAAAAGATCAATGAAAATAAGAGCTGGTTCTTTGAGAAAATAAACAAAATTGAAAAAACTTTAGCCAGGCTCATCAAAAAAAAAAAAAAAAAAGAGAGGACCCCAATCAATAAAATCAGAAATGGAAAAGGAGAAGTTACAACCTACACCATAGAAATACACAGGATCATAAGAGACTATTACAAACAATGATATGCCAAGAAAGTAGACAACCTAGAAGAAATGGACAAATTCCTAGATTGTACAATCTCCCAAAACTGAATCAGGAAGAAATAGAAAATAGAAACAGACCAATTACCAGTAATGAAATTGAATTAGTAATTTAAAAAACTCCCAAGAAACAAACCAGATAGTTTCACAGGTGAGTTCTACCAAACATTTAGAGAGAGTTAATGCCTCTCCTTCTCAAACTATTCCAAAAAATTACAGAGGAAGGAATGCTTTCAAACTCCTTCTGGGGCCAGCATCACCGTGATATCAAAACCAGTCAAAGGTATCACAAAAAAAAAAAAAAAGAAAGAAAGAAAATTACAGGTCAACATCACTGATGAATGTAGATGAAAAAATCGTCAACAAAATCTTAGCAAACCAAATCCAACAATACATTTAAAGGATCATTCACCATGGTCATGTGGGATTTATCTCAGGAATGCAAGTATTTTTCAGTATCTGTAAATCAATCCATGTGATATACCACATTAATGAACTGAAGAATAAAAACCATACGATAATCTCAATAGATGCAGGGAAAGCTTGTAACAAGATTCAACATCTATTTACGATAAAAACTCTCCAGAATGTGGGTATAGAGGGGACATACCTCACAAAATCAAGGCCATTTAGGATAATCCCACAGCTAATATCATACTCAACAATGAAAAACTGAAAGCATTTCCTCTAAGATCAGGAACGAGAAAAGGATGCGCACTCTCACCACTTTTATTCAACATAGTTTTGGAAGTCCTAGCCATAGCAATCAGACAAGATTAACAAATAAAAGGAATCAAAATTGGAATGGAAGAAGTAAAACTGTCAGTGTTTGCAGATGACATGATATTATACATAGAATATTCTAAAGATGCCACCAAAAGAACTACTAGATCTCATCAATGAACTTGGTAAATTTGCAGGATGCAAAATTAATATACAGAAATCTGCTCCATTTCTGTACACTAACAATGAACTACCAGAATGAGAAATTAAGGAAACAATCCTATTTACAACCACATCCAAAAAATAAAATACTTGGGGAAAAACGTATCTAAGGATGTAAAAGACCTGTACTCATAAAACTATAAGACACTGATGAAAGAAGCTGAAGACAACACAGACAGATGGAAAGATATACTGTGTTCATGGACTGGAAGAATTAATATCGTTAAAATGACCATAATACCCAAGACAATCTACAGGTTCAATGCAATCCCTAGCAAAATACCAGTGGTATTTTTTCACAGAACTAGAACAAAAAAATTTTTAATTTATATGGAAACACAAAAGACCCTGAATAGCCAAAACAACCTTGAGAAGGAAGAACAGAGCTGGTGGTATCATGCTCCCTGACTTCAGACTATACTGCAAAACCACAGTAATCAAAACAGTATGGTACTGGCACGAAAACAGACACATAGATCAATGGAACAGGATAGAAAGCCCAGAAATAAACTCAGACACTTATGGTCAATTAATCTATGATAAAGGAGGCAAGAATACACAGTGGAGAAAAGACAGTCTCTTCAGCAAGTGGTGCTGGGAAAACTGGACAGCTACACGTAAAAGAATGAAATTAGAACTTTTTCTAATATCATACATAGAAGAAACTCAATATGGATTAAATACCTAAATGTAAGACTAGAAACCATAAAACTCCCAGAAGAAAATAGGCAGAACACCCTTTGACATAAATGATGGCAATATGTTTTGGATCTGTCTCCTAAGGCAAAGGAAATAAAAGGAAAAATAAACAAATAGGACCTAGTTAAACTTAAAAGCTTTTGTACAGCAAAGGAAACCACCAACAAAACGAAAAGACAATCTACTGAATGGGAGAAAATATTTCCAAATGGTATGACCAATAAGGGGTTAATATCCCAAATACATAAACAACTCATACAACTTACAAACTCAAAAAAACAAACAACCCAATTAAAAAATGGGCAGAAGAGCTGAATAGACATTTTTCCAAAGAAGACATACAGATGGCCAACAAGCACATGCAAAAATGCTATACATCACTAATCATCAGAGAAATGCAATTCAAAACCACAATGAGATATCACCTCATCCCTGTCAGAATGGCCATCATCAAAAAAGTCTACAAATAACAAACGCTGGAGAGGGTGTGGAGAAAAGGGAACCCTCCTACACTGTCGGTGGGAATGTAAATTGATATAGCCACTACAGAGAACAGTATGGAAGTTCCTCAAAGAAATAAAAATAGAGTTAATATATGATCCAGCAATTCCACTCCTGGGTATCTGTCTGAAGAAAATGAAAACACTAATTTGAAAAGGCACATGCACCCCAATGTTCACAACAGCACTGCCTACCACAGCCAAGACATGGAGGCAACCTAAGTGTCCAAGAACAGATGGATGGATCAAGATGTGGGGTATGTATAAACAATGGAATATTATGCAGCTATAAAAAGAATAAAGTTTACAGCAACATGGATGGGCCTGGAGAGTATTATGCTAAGTGAAATAAGTCAGACAGAGAAAGACCACTACTGTATGGTATCACTTATATGTGGAATCGAAAAAAATAAAACAAACTAGTGAATATACCAAAGCAGAAGCAGACTCACAGATATAGAGAACAAACTAGTGGTTACCAGTGGGGGGAGGGAATTGGGGAGGGGCAAGACAGGGGTAGGAAATTAAGAGGTACAAACTACTATATATAAAATAAATAAGCTACAAGAATATATTGTACAGCACAGGGAATATAGCCTATATTTTATAATAACTATAAATGGAGGGTAACCTTTAAAAATTGTGAATCACTGTGCTGTACACCTGTACATCAACTATACCTCAATTCATAAGATTATATAAAAAATTAAAAATATTTTAAAGACTATAAGAAACGTGTAAGTCAAGTGAAATTAATTCACTAAAATTACGAAGTAGAATACATTACAACACGCACATGATCGCATGTAACACAGAATGAGGGAAGCGGCTCTGGATCCGCCCGAGCTGTGCATAGAAACACCAGGAGGGCCTGGTGCCAGTGTCCCACCCACGGTGCAGCTCCCAGGAACAACCTCAAGGGCCAAGGGTCATCCGGACCCGCAGACAAGATGCCACATGGGTCCCAGACTCAAGGGAATTTTTCCTGATTCTAGGGCTCTCTGTTGTTGTAATAATGTGCTTGTCACCATATAATGTTTATCTTGTATTGAGTATTTTCAGTGTACAGATATAAAATAATGAGCCTTGTAAATAAATAGCATATGGATGGGACACAGGATACGTGAGGGAAACAGGGAGACGGTGAGTGTCCGGAAGCCCCTTCTCCTCTAGGTTGTGGACACAGGAGATGGGGTGAAGACGTAATGGGGGTCGGAGGGTCACGGAGGACAGACCCCTGGCTGGAGGGCAGGATGCAGCAAAACACTCTGCCTTCACGACCCACTGACAGGTTCAGCTTGATTTATACAATGACTCCTTTTTCCTCCTTAGTCTCTTTCCTCTAAAGAATTCCAAGGATGAGAGAGGGAGCTTAAATATCATCAAATAGAGAAACCAGAATTTCTCGCGAGCCCCTTGTACAGAAGACGTGTGTTTAGCAAACAACCTCAGGAGTTAGTGACAAGCATCTGATGGGAAAGGGGGTGCGGGTCTTATCTGCTCCCTTCACAGGCCCACTAAACACCTCTGCAGGCCCGGTCAGCTCTGAACCAAGCGGAGGAGCCCTGCCCAGCACAAAGTGTCCCCGGAGGTCAGCCCTGCTGCCTTAAGCGTCAGCCTCAGGCTGGCCAGGCACAGGAGCTCTACTGCTCGCACTGTCCCCCCAGCCTGTCCAGACCATCTCCTGCAGGTTGGGCCCCAGGCCTCACGTCCTGGCTACTGCCCAGGGTCACCAGGAATCCCGACACCGCGCTGACCCTGGACTTCTGTGTCACCCTCCTCCTCCCGGAGGGCCCGGGGCTGGGGCCCCACCCTTGTTCAGTGTGGTTTGGACCGAGGGGCATCCCTGAGGGTCCAGCGCTGCCCTCTCCTACCTAGAACATCGTACTATTAAAACCACAGTTCGATGCAACTCCGTTCCTGCATCTTAATCCCTTCTTGGGTGCAACGCTAGAGACACGGCGAGGATGCGGGGCCCAGGGCGGCCCCCTCGGCTGCGTCTCTCAGGATCTCACTCAGGGGAGGGGTGGGGGGCCATTCCAGGCAGGAGACCTCCAGTGGCAGAGCCTGGCGGTGAGAAGCAGCGTGTGAGGCTGCCGGGAGCCTGGGGGACGAGGCAGGGAACAGCCGGAAGGAGCACGGGCTCTGTCTGCGTCCAGCAGCCACTGCGGGCTCCGACCTGGCGAGGGACGGGTCCGGACTGGGTTGGGGGGATGTGACGGGCCTGCACGGGGGATGCAGTCGGCAGCTGAGCAGCTGGAACAGACTCCAGGGTCATCCTGGAGGTGAAATCAGCGCGGTGTGGTGACGTCTGACATGGCTGGTGAGGTCCCCAAACCCCGCCTCACTGACGCTCCCAGGACCACAGCAGAAACAGACTCTCAAATGGAAGGAGGGATGGAGACAGGCAGAAGCCAAGTCCAGGCAGAGGCCACCGAGAAGCTGCACTTTGCTAGACACAAAGGGCACAAGGTCCCCTACGGCCTTTAGGAGCCGACGGGGGACGGGGCCTGGCTCAACATGGCCGTTACACGCCCGCCACCTCACGTCCTGCCGCATCTGGTCTCTCCCCACCTCCTCCTTCCCCTCCGCCGGACCCAGCTTCACAGAAGACCTTCCCCCATCGACCTCCGGTCAAACGGCCCCTAAAATAATCCTCTCTCCTGGGATCGCTACACTCAAAGTTCTCAGCTGCGCTTCTGCCCATGTTGGTCACTGCTTTTCCAAGGCAAACACACTCAACTCCTCTGCACTTTTCTCACAAGTAGATCTTCCAGCCTCTTAACCATTTCCGTGCTGTTCTCTGAATTCCCTCCAATTTGTTGACATCCTTTGCCTTCTCAAGTTTTAAACGCCTGTGTTTACTTTGTTAGGACACAGCAGGTGTTACGAAGGAGTTGGATGAGATTCAAGCCACCGCAGTTACAGGAAAACAAGTTCAAAAGCCTTGACTGAAAACAGCAAGTAAGAAGGGAAAGAAAGAAAAAAATCACAATAATGACCGACAGACAACACTTTTCCAATGCAGGACGAGACAATGAGAAACTCAATCAATGATGATGGCCAAAAACAACTACGTAATAAGAAAGAGAGTATTAGGAAGTCCTTAAGGAAAATAGACAGAAGGACATATAGGTAATTGATACGGAATATAGATCCCTCTCCCAGTTATACAGTCTTGGGTCTTTGGAGGTTTTAAGTCAACACAGACTCAATACTGAACGTCTAGGGGAACAGACTTTTAACTCTGATGTGCTGTTTTAGCTTCTGCCCTGTGCTCAAAGCCCTGGTCCTGGGAACTAATTACAAATTCCACATCCTTCTCCCAGGGCGGTGGCTAATTTTTCATGTGAACTTTAAAAGGAATTGGGGTTGGCTTCAACTCATTCAAGCCACTGTAACATGAAGACAGTCACAGGCAAAATATACACGAATGGGTATGACTAGGTTCAAATTAGGGCTGTCAGGTCAGCTTTCCAGTTAAACTAGAATTTCATATAAATAAGAATTTAAAAAAATAAGTATTTCCTATGCACAACTTGCTATTTATCTGAAATTTAACTGTTGTCCTGTAGTTTTAACTGCTAACTCTGAAATCATGGGCTGAATTGTGTCCCCCCCAAATTCAGATGCCGAAGCTCTTGTGCCCAGTATATCAGACTGACTTGTTTGGAGACAGGGCCTTTAGAGGGGTGATTAAGTTAAAATGAGGCTGTTAGGATGGGCCCTAATGCAGTATGACTGGTGTCCTTGTACGAAGAGGAGATTTGGACACAGGAAGAGACAGCAATGTGCACACACAGAGGGATGACCTGTGGGACACAGCGGGAAGGAGGTCACCTGAGGAGAGGGGCCTCAGGAGGAACCAACCCTGCTGACACCCTGACCTCCGGCTTCCAGCCTCCAGGGCTCTGAAAAAATAAATCTCTGTTGTTTAAGCTGCCCAGTCTGTGGTGGTTACAGCAGCCCTGGAGACTGATACGTCTAATAACAAAACTAGTTCCAACAAAAGCTGTATTTATAAAAACTGGCGGCCAGTTCATGGGCCGGAGTTTGCCAACATCTGTTCCGGAGTTAAACCCAAACCGTGCAAGCGGTCTCGCAAGGTGCCCCGGGGAAGGGAGGGATGGGGGGAGGGGGCCGTCCGTCTCCGTGGTCCGGCCTCGCCCCCCGGCTGCCGGGCACCACAGGGGACTGAACACACACTCCACGTGGCCTCTACTCCGTGGCACCCGACAGGTGACGGGCTCCTGAACCCGTCAGCCTCGGCTTTGCACCAGCAGGGAAGCAGCGTCTGGAGGGGCAGGGAGAGGATGCCGCCTGGGGAGCAGGGAGCACAGCCCTTCCTCCCAACCGTCTCCTGTCACGGGGCCTCCGGGGGCTCCTCCCCCTTCCCCCCAGTCCTGTCCTAAAAGGGGTTCGCTGATGGAACAGAAGCCGATCCCGCAACGCGCTTCTCTCTGAGGAGGAGATGCCCAGCGTCGTGTCTGGGGGCGGCCGGCTCTGCGTGCGACCGAATCACAAGGCCCGAGTGCCGTGGAGACTTCAGGCAGGAGCGCAGCTGCCCCCCGAGCGCCCCCCAGGGCAGGGCACCGTCCAGTGGTCTGCTTGTGTCCCCCTAAATCCATGCTGAATCCTCACTCCCAGAGGCTGAGATAGCAAGAGGTGGGGCCTTCACGAGGGGGGAGCCTTGGTGACGGGATCAGTGCCCTCAGAAGGGACCCCAGAGAGGACAGGTGAGCACAAACTCCTGCTGTCTGCACGCAGGATGGGTTCTGTTACAGCAGCCCCAAAGGGCTGAGCCAGAATCTTAACCCTCGGAGCAGAGTTTCCACCCCAGGCCGTCCACCGTCTGCCCCCAGAGAGCTGGTGGAGAAGGCAGGGGAGGGCCCCAGAGGAGCGGCTCACAGCAGAGGCACCTGCGTCTCCGGGCTGGATTCTCAGTGCAGGTTCAGCCCTAATAAATAACACCACAGCCTAAAGCCCGCCGGTGATAAGCTGAGGTCCGTCTGCAGCAACTGCTGCTGTCCCCTTGCGACTCCTTGCCGATTACCAGCGTTCACTGTGTCGGTCGCTGTGCAAAGCTGTCCCCGGGGCTCACTTGCGGGGGCGCGCCCTCATCCTCCGGCTCCCAGGATGGCTGCCGGCTCCAGCACGGCGTCCTGGCCGAGCTCCCTCGGGTTTCCGCGGATGGCTGCTGGGCTTCTCCCTTGGACGTGCGTGCTTTTCTCTGTAGTAAGTAACACTTAAAATTTTTTTCTATTTCTGGGCTCTTTAATAACTCATAGAACTTTCCAAAGGCACAGATCCCGCGCGTGTGCCATCACCACGGGAGCGGAGGGCAGAGAGCGGTTTGATCCTGGCTGGCTCCCCCTCCGCCCCGTGACCTGCACCAGTGGACCCGCGTTTACCACGGCAAAGGTGACCGTGGACGTGAGGCTCCCTGACCGCGCGTCCTGTGGGCACCCGCGTCCTTAACGTGAAATCATTACTGCAGCAAGTCCCGACATCAGGCTGCAAGCCGTCACGTCCCGGGTGTTCCCCAGATCACCCTTGCCCCTCGAGTCACTCCCTCTCCCTCCCTGACACACGTGCACACTCACAAACACTTAGGCGTGCACACGCACACACGCTCGCAAGAGCGCGGCGCTGGGGTTTTTTCCTTGGCAGGTGCCAGCTGATACTGTAAACAGAACTGCTCGGTGCTTGTGTCCAGCAGCGTGTCAATTCCCCTTGAAGCGTGAGGGCCATTTTCGTGTTCTCCAAATGCCCCCGTGCGCGCCCGAGGAGCCGAGGACCACGGAGCTCGGAATCCTCGCTGCCAGTGGTGCGATGCATCCAGGCCCTTGGAACCTGGACGGAGGGTCTGACCTAACGGACTGGTTGGTCTGGGCGAACCACCAAGAAGCAGATCAATCAAACACACGTGCAGCTCACTGCCCTGAACGGTCCCCTCAACTGAAACCACCAGGCGGCGGCTCTGGAGTTTAAAGATCCAGGGAAACGTGTGCATCTAAATTTTTAAAAGAAAAAAAACTGCCAGAAGATCACCTGCGGCCAGTGCAAAGGGCACAATAACACGACCTAGCCCCGGCCTTGCCGCGGACATGCATCCTGCATCTGTGAGCCCAGCCGTGCCCAAGGTGCACCTCCAGCCCTGTGCTAGCAGGATGAACAGGACAGGCTCTGGACCCGGCCGGCCCCGGCTGTGGGGCAGAAGCGAGGGCTCTGGTGACAAGTGGACAAGGAAGAGGAGGTCCCCTTCGGACCACGGGGGACGAGCCCGCTGGCCTGTGGCTGGGCTGAGGAAGGCCACCCGCACTAAGGTGTCCCTGACCCCGGGCGCTGAGCATCACCGGGTGCCTTCCCACGGTCTCCCTGTGTCTGCCTTGTATCTGGACAAATGTCGTCACACAGTAGGTTCCCAACAAACGACAGACTTTACCTAGAAACAGAAAGCTTTAGTGGGCTTGGGGGCTGCAGGGTGCCGGCTTGCTTAGTCGGTGGTGGTTGTGTGGCTTTGTGGCCGTTCGATTAGATTTCCCTTCCAAGGTGGTCAGGGCACCAGGGTCAGAGTGACTGTGCCCCCGAGGGACGCAGGCGAGCGTCACCGTCTGGGGAGGGGGTGGAAGGCCTGATTGCAGAAGAGGCAGGGCGGCCCCCGCCCGCCCGCTGCCCGTGTGGATGGAGACCGCCCCGCAGGCACAATGCAGCCGACCACAGCTCGCCTGCCCCATTAGCTAAAAAGCATTCTTAACACTTAAGAAATGCAGGCCGAGGTCCCCAAGGTACACGCGTGGGCTGCTTTCTGATCTCCCACCCCTGAGGGCACGCCAGTGGCACCTGGGGCTCCCCCTCCTGCGGCCAGTTTACCCCGGAAACAGGGTCAGATTTCAGACACTGAGCTGTAGCCTGCCGTCCACAGCCGGCCGAGCCCAGCACACAGAGCAGGTATAGGTAGCCAAAAACCCCACTGGGGCTGAGACGCACAGGGGACCCGCCGGGATGGTCTCGGCATCTCCCTACTCGCATCTCCCTACTCAGCTATCAGCGGGGTATCGGCAGGTGAGATTCAGAAGCAGAAGCAAAACACAGAGCAAAAACTAAAGCTCTTCCACAAAGGCTTTGCCGTGAGGTGTGCAAGGCAGCAACGGACACAGCAGAGAGCAGGCCCCTGGGCCCGGCGGCCGACACGGAGCCAGGGTGGCTCTGCTCCGGCGCTTCCTCCCCTGGTCTGGGTCGTATCTTTGCCTTCGGTTCCCTTTGTAACAGGCTGGGGGTGTTACCTCCCGTGATCGTGAACCTCCCGAGGCGGCCACGCTCCTGGGAAGCAGCGTCCTGTAAGCCGCTGCTGCTGCCGCCCAGCTCCGCGCACGCCTGCCCGTCACAGCGGCGCAGGGCTGGGCTCGGATGGAAACGGGGGGCCGCGTGCAGGAGGGCTGAGCGGCTGACGCGACATTTAGATGTCGTGATTTCATCCAGAGCACGTGCTCATTTAGGGAAAATCACAGAACCCACAGCGCTGCTACTGATACGTTTCCCAGAACGTTAATTTGCAGGTCAAACGCTAGGGATTACTGAACTGACATGTGCACAAAGTTCCAAAGAAGGCGCCCTGGTCTGGTGACCCGGGCTCTTTTGAAGAACGTGTAGCGGTTTCTGGCCGGCAGTCAGGTCAGGGTGGCGGGGCTGGGCTCTGTGCAGACGCGGGCAGGACCCCTCGGGGCAGCGCCTTTGCGGAACCTAGCCGGGCAGACCCCGTTCAGAGGCAAGACTCACCTGGTCTCAGCACTGGCTCAAATTCCTTCTGTTCTTCTCTTACTCAGACACGTATAAAGTCCTTATGTTTGCCGTTCCTATGTGATCATGAGCTAAAGCAACCTGCCAGTTAGAGACAAAGGGCCCATTCACCGCTGGCAGGTGTGCCAGGGCTCCCGACACTGAAGCGGCGGAGACTCCCAACCAGGGGCGCCGGGACCACAGCTGCCTTTGGTCCTGGACCTGCCCCACTGAGACCCTGCAGCCCGGCACGTGCATCCCCTGAGTGCTCTGCCCAGCCACACAGGTGGTTCCACACACTCAACTCCAGGGTGACCTCGTGGTGTTTTCCATAAAAAGAGGCCTGACGACACGTCCGCCCTCTCCTCCAGGGGCCGCGTGGCACACGAGGAGCCCGTAGACAGCGATTCTACCAGGTGGTCCTGGGTGCCCAAGGCAGGGCTGCACCACGTAACAAGCAGCCCCACCCACGGCCCAGCGTTCACACAGTTTTATCCTGAAATCTCGGGCTCAGATTATGTCGACACTGTTCTGAAGGCCAGTCAACTTGCAAAACCTACATGAACGAGACACAGGTGAAAAATCTGCTTGAGGAGAAAAGAAGGAGGAGAAAAACAAAGAAGGCGCTAAAAATCTGAAAACGAAGAAGAAAAGTACAGAGAAGCCACCAAGGACCGACTGGTCTGCCTCTCCCAAATGTTGGGAGAAAGCCACTTAGATAAGACAGAGAAGGAGAAAACACAGGCAAGGGAACCATAACCAGAATACCAACCAGCCTAAACCGAAAAGAGACGTTGGCGGAATCAAGTGAAAATTTGGAACAAGGGAAAGAGAAGTGAATTAAATTAACTGATGTTAACTGGGGGGTGGGGGAGACTAAAGTTTTGGAAGGAAAAAACAGTTTTGAACAGCAACCTTGGGAAGAAGGCCCTGCATTTTCTGAAACACTGATTCACGGGCTGTTCTCCCACCAGAACTGGGCGTCCTGCCCCAGGGTCACCATGTGAGGGACAGAGGGGCCAGCCCCGTGAATACTGGGCGGGCCACAAGGACTAAATCAGCACCGTCAGGGAAGAATCAAAATCCACAGAAGTGGGCAGCACAGAGCAGGGTGAGGGGAAGCCAGACGCCCTTCCTGTGCAGGAGACCAGGACCCCTGAAGGGGGTGAGGACCACGGCCCTGCCCATGCTGCAAAGGCCACCTGGTTGAAAATACTTCAACTCCATGAAAGCAGCCGTCCTGACACCCGAATCAGAACACTGGGCTGTCCGCTCAAGCCAGTCACCCGTTCGGGAACAGTCGGATGCCCCAGCAAGTGGGCGGACAAGCCAGGTTGCTCTAGGCCGACCACACACATCTGTCCATCCTGCCCACGGCCCTCGCCCTACCTCCCGGGACAGCAGGCCCCCGGTACCCGTCCTGTCTCCTCTGAGCCCCCCTCGATGGTGAGGCCCGTCCGCCACCTTCTTCCTCCTGCACTGCCCCACGGACGCTGAGGGAAGCAGCCACGCTTCTCAGCACCAGGCCTCCTGAACCCCGAGGCCACCTCGGTTCTGCACCCCACTTCCGGGCACAAGCTCCTAAAAGCCCCACGTCTATGGAGGGACAAGCGTGACGGGGCATCTCTGTTCTAATGCGGCGACGCTTGGGCTTCAGGACAGGGCTGGTCACCAGAGAGACCCAACCTTGATGAGAGGCCCCAACTTTCAGCCTCAACCCCCAACCTCCGGGGGGCGAAGCTGGACACTCTGAGCTCGTCGGTGAGCAGCTGGACCCTCCCCAGAGCCTCCCTGACACCCCGAAACCGCGGGGCTGGGGGAGCTTCCGAGCCGGAGCCCCTCCTCTCTGCCCGTCCCTGAGCCGCGTGCCTCACGACGTAACACATAACCGGGGCAGGGGCGCGGGAGGCGGCGCGGTTGGCCCAAGAAGAGGCGGGTGGGGGTGGAGCTCGGCACCGCGTGCGCCCCGTAACCTCCTCCAGCACAGCCCGGCTGGGGGCTCTGTGGCCCTCCCGGCACGACCCCCGAACCTCTCCTCCCCCTGCCCCCCACGAAGCAGTCAGACAGCCGACAAAACCCGGAGGACGTGACGTGTGTGAGCCATGAGCGCACCCATTCCAAAGACAGCCGAGGACGCGCAGAGAGGAAACTACACAAGTAAGAATGATAATAACATCGCGTTAGAGTGACAGAAACTTCCAGAGCAGAAGCCACACCCAACCAGGGTTACAGCTGAGGGGCGAGCGGAAAGCACCCACGATGACGCGCTCCGACGCCGAACTGCCACGCTGGGGCCTCACCTGCCAATCAAGACTGCTTGCTTTTAAAGGTCAAACAGTACAGACGCGAATCCCCGCCAAGAGGCAAGCCGCACGAACGGGGCAGGCCCGAGAGGCCTGTGGGGTGAACCCGCGACCCACGCCCCGGCTCCGGGAAAGGGCGCGGCCGACACTGTGTGCTCGTGGCCCCGAGGAGACGCGCTGAGCTTAACCGCCAGGCCCTGTGACGGGACCTCATGTGGAAACAGGGTCTTCAGTGTGAGCGAGTTAAGGCGAGGTTACAGGGTGGGCCGGCCCCAGTGTGACGGTGTCCTCGTGCAAGTGGGAAATCTGGATGCAGACAGGGAAGACAGCACGTGAACGGACGGGGGACGGGGTGATGCATGAACACTCGGGGGGCCCCCGGGACGCGGCAGCCCCAGAACCCGGGAGAGGAGCCTGCAGAGAGTCTGGCCCTGCTGGCGCCCACGGGCGGTGACACCATCGTCTCTGCAGTTTTCAGCCACCTGCCTGTGGTGCTGCTTCGGCAGCCGAGGGACCAACACAGCCCTGCAGCCGTTCCTCCCCACCATGCTGCCGGCCAGGTCGGGCCGCACCGGGGGTCTCTTCCAGAGGCCGTCCCTCCTTTCCACCCTGTGGTTGCTAAGTTGGAAAGAGAGGACGAGGAATCATATTAAATAACACCATCTAGTAATTTGCAATATACGCTGAAGATCCAAGGTTACGTGCTAAATTCAGCCAGGTGTGGGTGGAGAACGCTGGAACAATGTGGCTTGGTCACCGAACCGCTGCTTTCTTTAATGTCTTCCTTGTCTGCCCAGCTGTTCTAAAATTTAAAAGCGGAGCCAAACATCTGTCCTGGAAGATGTGTGCCTGACCTTGATCCTGCAATGATACAAACACCAACTCTAGGACAGTAAATTTTACGTTACACCTTTCCTGCACTCAGAGGTTCCCACGTTTGACGTTTGGGGTCTATTTTGTTTTCAAGGGAGGACAGGTCTCGCCAAGGGTAGAGCGACAAACAGTAAAGTCGCAGAAATGCCCTTCATTATAATAAGATATCACTTATAACCAGTGTGTTTGCACCAAATGCCATCACTTTGTGATAAAATATTGTCCACAAATGAGAGTGTGAAAAAAAGCCCTTTAAGCTGCTTTATGCTTATTTTTTAAATGAAAATTTATAATATCAATGCATATTCAGGAATTGGGAAATTAATGCTTCTTCTGACTTTAGAAAAAGTAAGTGAAGGGCAGGCAGAGTATACGTTGTAGGAATGGCGTCCTCACACACCTTCAAAAGGTGCTTGAGTCCTCAATGGATGTTACTATTCATTTGTTTTAAGAAAGAAGGAACAGGAAGAGAGGTCAGGAGCCGCTAGATAACATGAGAGACGAAGTGGGGAAGACAAGGTCGACCGTACCGGAGAACAGGGCCGGCACCTGGCGGTCTTTACAGCAGCGACGCGGGACCTGCTAACACTGCTGCAGGGAAACTGTAAGACAGACGCCCCAGGGAAGCTGGGGCGTCAACCCCACCGAAACCCTTGAAGTTTCTCGGTTCCTCTGCTTCTCGCGCTGGGGCAACTGAGCTGGCTGTTTTCACCGCCTTCTGTAAGTACTGCCTCTCCTGGAGCTCGAGATGCTTTTTGGTCAGGGAGGGCGGGGCGGGGAAGGCTCTGAGGTGGGTCTGGCCCTGTCTCCAGGCCCCTCCTGTGCCCCCGCCCCGTGAGTGTGGTGTGACGCCTGAGAGAGCAGGTCCTCCTCTGGCGACAGGGACCCAGAGGGAGCCCAGGACGGTGTGCGGCCACCACCCCACTCCATGCCACCTGCCTCGGTACATCTGTAGGGAAAAGTGACCCCACCGGACACACCCCAAACTCAGGCAGGAAATCCCATTGCACGTACAATTAAACCATGGGGCCACGGAACAGGTGACTGTTCTCGGCCCCCAAGAGGACATAATCCCAGGCAGATGCATAAACTTACAATCCACTTACAATCCGCTCAAAATGTAGCTCTATGAATCAGTCAACTAAAAGCATATATTTCGTCTTGTAAAGAAGGCCTTATGAGTGTCTGTCATTTAAATATTTACCAAAATAATCCTTCTAAAACTCATCTGGACACAGAGCAAGACACGAGGATCTCGGACAAGTAGGGCCTGTCCTGTCCCTTAAGACGGCAGCAACGCTGCAGCCGTGTGTTTCCCTGAAGCATCAGAAATGCCACTGAAGTAACTTACACGTCAAGTCATATTCTGGCTCTCCAGGTGCTGGGATCACCTCAGACTTAATTTGAGCCATAATTATTTCTAGAGGAAAACAGCACAAAGTTTCAATGTTGGGGAGATATTACGGAATGGTAGCAAATCAAGGAACCAAATCAGCGTAGCGGCATGTACATGTGTGTGTACATGTGTGTGAGTTGTGTGTGTTAATTGTGTGTGTGTGTATCTCAGAATTAAAATAAAGTTCAGAGGAAGGCAAGGTAAAGCACATTAAAGGAAGAAAGCCTGTACTTAGAGTAGAAAGGCAGGCCCCGAAGTTCTGAATCACACGCAGGGCACCTACGGGCACATTTGGCAGTTTTTCACGCATTAGAATCAGATTGGATCCTGTGAGGCTCAGACTACGGACATTCAGGATAAAGGGCGTACGATGCTGGGTGGCGAGTTTGTACGACTGTCAACACAAAGAGGTCTGACCTACGCTGGAAGTGCATTCACAGAGAAGCAGGCATCTGTCTCCCGCTGGCCACTCGGGGTGACGCCCGGAGGGCCGACAGTGCTGATGACAGGACCGAGCAGAACTCTGGACCTGGGAGGCCACGTGTCCAACGTGGCCTGGAGGGCAGTGGCCTCTTCACACCCCCACCCCGAGCTCTTCAAGGACGGGCCGGGAGCTGGTTCCCGCACAGCAGAGGCGGACCGTCCCTGATCTCCAGGCTCCGCAGAGGAAGGGGCCAGTCTCCTCGTGAGAAGCCGCTGTGAGTTGCTTCTCGGGACGCGTCTGTTCACTGCTTCTCCTGGGAAGGGTTCACAGAGGCAGCTGGCCAAGCTGTAGGTCCAGTGCTGGGCTGAGAGCAGAACAAGGGCCTGGGCTGGAGGCCAGACAGTTCTGGGCCAGAGGCTGGATCTGGGCGACATGAGGCTCGATGAGGCCAGGCATGAGGCTGGGGACCCAGCTCCCCTCCGGGGAGGGGAGGGCGAGGGCCGGGAAGCAGTGACTGGCTGAGCGACGCCCAGTTTAGCTGGTGGGTGGTTTAGAATTTGGCTACTTTGTCCCGGTTCCTGGGAGGAGCCACTAAATCCTTGGAGTTTCCCTGTGATGGGCGAGTCCTTGGACCATACCTGGTGGTTGATGCCAACAAGGGCTCCGGATAGGGCTGCCCCCCAGAGAGACCCTGCAGGAGAGGAAGCTGGGGTGCTGGCCACCGGTGCCCGCCTCGCGGCCAATGACAGCAATCTCGCCCACACAGTGAAACCCCATAAAAACCCTGGCATCAGGATCGGGAGCCATCGTGGCTGGCCGTGCCCTGCTGTCCTGACAAGTGGACGTGGGGGAGAGTGGCGTGTCCCAGCTCCCAGGGGAGGGGGCACAGAAGCCACATTCAGGGGCCCCAGACCTCATCCTCTGGGTCCCTTCTTTCAGTGGTCCTGGTTTGTACCCCTTTTGGCTGTAAGGCTAGTGCTTTCCTGAGCTCTCTGAGTCGCTCTAGGGAGTTACTGACCCTGAGGGAGTTGTGGGAACCCCAAATTTATAGTTGGTGGTCAGAAGTGTGGGTGGCCTGGGGACTCTCAAGCCTGCAGCTGGGGTCTGAGCAAGGGCAGCCTTGGGGGCTGTGCCTTCCTCCCGAGAAGTGGGGTTCACCCCGGGTAGCAGGGCCTGATCCACGGCAGCCTCGCACGGCATCCGGTCTGTGACATCTGCGGCTCAGCTGTTCTCCGCACCCCAGCAGGAGAGGGACACACAGAGGGACCGATGGGAGGCCCCACCAGACCTGGAACCAGAGCTGGGGTGGCCCTGGACCCCTCACCTACGCCAGCTCCTTCCCCCTCCCCACTCCAGAACCGAGGATGCCATCTGGGTCCCAGCAGAGGCCTGGCCTGTTGGCGTGGAGACCAGATGACAGGACGTTGCCAGTGCTTGGCAGAGTGGACTCCGGGCTCCACGAGCTGCGGTAGGGGGTGCACGCGGACACCTGCCTACCAGCCACCGTTCCACAGGGAACCTTCCTCACACCCGCGATGGACAAAATGCTCTTGCTGAAAGCTGGGATCGATTCAGTAATTCTTCTCATAACTACGGTCACCACTGTTTTGGAACTCCAATTCAGAACACGTGGCCTGTCCAGTACGTCTGCGCTCAGGAGGACCGAAAATCTGAGGTCTGATTGTCTAGGAAATGTGACGTGCAGTTGTCTTTATAAGCAGCCGTGTGGCAAAAATGTGCACTTTCAAATACTCGATTTCATAATCGACAAGCATCTTATCACAGAACTTTAAGAGTCAAGAAGAACTTTAGGCTGAAGCAAACACTGTAAAAACAACATGGACACTGCTCCCTGTCTGACACATAAGCATGTTAGATAAAATGGGGCAAAGATTTTGATCCACTACTAAACTGGGAAGAAGCAGAGGGAAACCCCAGATGCCCCCAAACAGAGAAACCCAAAGCTCAAGCCACAAGCAAGCACGGCAATGGGTGGGGTAGTTTCTGACAGGCGGGGCACGCAGACACGGGTCCTGACGCCCACATGGAGGACGGAACTGCTGCCTTGGCGTGCAAGTGGGTCAGAAGAACCTGCCCTCGCTGGGGCGGGGGGCAGGATGCCTTGTCTTCAGACCCTGGATGGAAACAAAAGTATCTCTCATGGGCAAGAGAGACCAAGAGTTTGCATCATACAGGGTGTCACACCCTAATACAGTAAAACTCTTGTGTACTTAACACGCCAACTGGGATCGCTCTCCTGAAAACCACTTTGGAGGAACATTCCCCACACTTAGGGTTCCTGGGTCTTCCGTATGGTTCTCCCAAGAGGAAGGAAGACATCGAAGATAAGTTTACAATGAAAATTCTAAACCACGTATGAAATGATCCATAATGAGGCAATGTTGGCAAAATGTAACAGAAAAGGCAAACAAGAGAATTAATGCCATAAGAAATTGAGACACAATGTAATCATCTGAAAGGCACCACTGACAGCAGAAATTAATGAAAAGGAAAACAACAGTGAACACTGACAAAAACCCAGAAGCTGGTCAATTGAAAAGTCTAGTAAACTTGGAAGACACCTAATCAAGATTATCAGGAAAAAAAAGAAAGCAAAAATAAATAACGTTAGGAATAATGTTGTGACAATATACACAGCAGAGATTCACAAAACCACGAGAGAAAATTATGAGCAATATAAACATAATTGGAAAACACAAATGAAATGAATCATTTTCAGGAAAAAATACAAAGTTCCAAAACTGAACTGGAGAGAGTACAACCTGACCATTCTCACAACGGTAAACGGCTGCCTTGGAATCCAGCTCCCAGGAGACTCCCCGCACCCATAGCATCAGCTATTCCCTGTCTTTCAAAGATTTTCCTGTAGTCAAGAGCCACCTTGATACTAAAATCGGACAACAAAAATATGAGAGAGAAAAATAAGTGAATTTCACTTCTCAAAAAATATTAGCAACTGAATCCAACAAAGGAAATCAGCAAAACTTAATAACCCAAAAGGGTCTAACCTGATTGCAGACTTCCTACAGCAGGACGTCTGTCAATGTCATTTGCTTTACTAAGAGCTAAAGAGAGAAAAGGCCCAATAACACCTCAGAGATCAAGAATAAGCATTTCATCCATTCAAAATTTAAAACATTTTAAAAACGAGGAATACAACTTCCTTAGTTCAATAAAGGTTTTCTAGTAAAATAATTCCGCAAACATCATCCTTGGCAAAATGAAATACTGCAAACTTGATGGGTCTCACGCCACTCCTTTTATTTAACATTATACAGAGATCCTCGATAACTAATAAAATCAGAAAAATTACAAGATATGTAGGATTAGAAAGGAAGACAGCAAATATTCACTGTAGATGATACGTCTGTGAAAACGCTAAGAGAATCTATCATCAAACAAGTATAACTCATACGAGATTTTTTTTAAGGATGGAAGACACAAGGTCAAAATCCAAAACCGTGTGCCTACATACCAGCAGCAACCAGCTATAAAATAATTTTACCTTGTTTGCAGTTGAACTAATGTTTATTATGTTTCTAGCTTTACTGAGATACAAATGGCATGTAACACTGTGTAAGTTAAGGTGTAAAACGTGATGATTTGCTACACGTGTACACTGTGAAATGATGACCGCGATGCGGTTAGTTAACATGCCCATCACCTCACACTGTTACTTTGTGTGTGTGTGGTGGGAATGTTTAAGATCTCCTCTCAGCAACTCTCATGTTACTGACCACAGTCACCAGGCGGGCACCAGGTTTCCAGCACCTGCTCATCCTCTAAGTGAAAATCTGTGCCCTTTGACCATCCTGTCCCCACCCCTGCCCTGGGAAACACCAATCAACTCTCCATTTCCATGGGTTTGGTTTTTCTAAATTCCACATGGAGGAGAGATTATACAGTAATCGTCTTTCTCTGTCTGACTCATTTCACTTAGCACAATACCCTCACACTTGGTTATATTGTTGCAAATGGCAGGGTTTCCTTCTTTTTATGGCTGAGTAATATTCCATGCATATACATAAAGTAAAACATAATAAAGAAAAATATTGATAAACTTGGTGAGATTAATTTTTAAATTCTATGCAATAAAAAGATACCATAGAAAAAGATAAAAGATAAGCTATACCTTTATCTTTGTAACATATATAATGAACTGAAAAAGTATTAGGATTCAAATATGATATTATAAGATTATATAACCAAATATTATACCATATATAAAAATATATAACATTTGTTTGTAAATAATTATATTTATATATTTTAATGTAAGACAGTTGACCCTTGAACAACGCTGGTTTGAACCGCGTGGGTTTTTTCAGTAGTAAATACTACAGGATTGTGGTTGATCACGGATGTGGAACCGCCGATATGATGGACTGACTGTAAAGTTACACTCAGGTTTTCGTGCCTGTGTGGAGGGCTGGCACCCTAATTTTCACATCGTTCAAGGGTCAACTGTGTACATTTATGGAATATATAAAACGCATATGGCGTTTATAATGCGTGTATAATGTAGTACATACAATACACTGCAAATACTATGCATGCACCATTCATAAGACATAAACGACGTGTACGTGTTCCCAATTCCAGGCCCCTCTAGACTTCACACTCACTTAAGAGAGAGAAACGCTGAGAAGCGTGTGCGATGGTCTCCGCCCAGGCTCGCTGAGGACTGAGACCTGACCACAGACTAGGGGCCGGGCCCCTCCCTTCCATGCCTCGCCACTGCATCACAGGGCTTCTGCACAGTAACAGGTAAAGAACTGAGCCTCTCAGACTTCATTTAAGAAGAAGTCACTAGGGAAACCCAAAGAGGACAGAGGAGACGAAACAAACTGAAAAACGACTGGCCTCTGACTCCCACGGTCACGTAAAGAGTAAATACCACCTGACTCACAGCCAGAGAGATGCAGAACCTCGCACAGAAGGCCCATCTACCCCGGTTCCTTTTCCCCCATACATCATGCCTGGCTTTCAGCAACAAATAAATCCCAAAGCACATTCAAAGGCAAAGCAAAACAAAACAGAAACAAAAATCACTGCCTGAAGAGGCAAAGTGAGATCAGAACCAGACTCGAGAACAGAGAAAACGGACGTGTAACAGCAGATGGGTAGTACAAGTAGAGAAATGGAAACGCTCAGAAGGAATCAGAAAGAGATGCTAGAAATTGGAACACTGTAGCAGAGACGGTGAAGGCCTAGGCTGGTCGGGGCTGAGGAAGAGGCCCCCAAACTGCTCTGCGGAGAGAGAGTGAAAAAGACAGAGGAGGTTACCCAGCAACGAGAGGGGGCTGCACAAGGCGCCTGTCGTGTGATGGGAAAACCGGACGGAGAAGAAACAACTGAAGACATGACGGCTGAAAACGTTCAAATGAGTGGTGCACACTGAACCACACGCCCAGGAAGCTCGGAGAGCACGGAGCCCGAGAAATTCCCACCAAGTCTGTACCTGCGACATCGTGTTCAAACTGCACGACACCACAGATGGAGACGGTCGTGAATGAGCCACAGGGAAAAGCAGCTGCAAAGCAGCAAGGGCAGACTTACACCGACTTTGTTTCCGGAGCCACGTGAGCAGGAAGGGAATGCAATGAAACACTTAATGTGCGAAAGAAAAAGCGCACGCACCAGCCTAGCAGTACCGGATCCTTCAAAGGTGAAGGAGAAACAGAGACTTTTTCTGATAGAAGAAAAATGAGCGAGTTCGTCAACAGCTGATCTGCCTTGAAAGAAATGTTGAAAGAAGTTCCTTCGAGAGAAGGAAAGTGACGTAGGTAAGGAATGAGCATCTACGTAAAGGAACAATGCAAATATGGAGGGAAAACACTGCAGGCTTCAGGGAGGCAGTGCAGAGGCCCCCGGGGGAGCCTGCCTGGAATGTGTGAGACGCAGCAAGAAAGCCGGGGGAGCCGAAACGGACCTACTCGTTATTAAGGGACGTCGAAAGCAAGAATAAAAATACATTATCTGTATAAAAATCGTTGACTGCTTTTTCCCAAGTAGTTCTTAATACCATTAATATAAAGAAACAATCGAAAGCTACAAAGAGTCAATATTTATTGTCTTGGAAAACCTCTGGCCAGACAGAGACCTGAGTACTTAGGTCCAGAAAGAGGAACTAAGTTTATGTGGATTTGGTTCGTTTAAGGTCAGCTCTCAGCTTTTCCTAACCCTTTGTCACGAGACTCTTCTCAATAACATCCTTTCCTACCGATGACTAAGCTCGTGTTTGAAAAGACAGATTGCCTTCAAGCCACGTCTAGCTGCTTTATTAATGCTTCTATCTTGCAAAGCTCTCATTAAACACACGGCTTGGGGGGGGTCTTCCTGTATAGCTATTACCTGTTAGAAGCCTTCCGGAAGGTCAATGTCAAGAGGAAGATGTCTGTGTTAAAGGAAGATGCAATTAAACACACCAAGAGATTCTGAAGCTGGGCACGCGACCCGGGAAGACGTGCCTGCTGCATCACAGGGCTCACACACAGGCCACACAGCCTTCGTGGAACGTGCAAGGTTAACTTACCTCACTCGCTGAAAGGTGCGCCGAGCACCTACGTGCACAGGGGACGGAGGGAGTGGTGAGGACTCCACGGGTGAGGACAGACCCGCCACCAACACTGCGTCTCACACTCCTGTCCCACAGCACGGCACGTGCAACGTTCATAAAATTAATTAACCCCCAAAGCAACCCTGTAGGATGCTTAAGATCAGAAAATTTTAAAACACTTTATCTGAGTTATAGGATTTTATAAACCAACAGCCCATGAAATGTCCAGAACAGTCTTTGGTTAAATAAAAAATGATTGAGTGGCACAGAAAACAGGAGAGAAATTATTAAGCTGGCTTATCTAGGGAGCACTTGACGAGATGAAGAGTGAAGAACCGGAGAGAGAGGGCGAGGAGCTGGGGGCACGCTCATTATCCATCTCATCAGTGTCTGGCCCTCATCCTCCCCCTGCAGATGCCTCACCTCTGCAGAAACCGGAAAGTAACAAAGCAGAGCAGCTTTCCAACACGTGTGTCTTTCCAGTTCCTACTAAACAGGGAGCCGGGTCTAAATTAGTTGCAGCCCCAAAGGGAGACCAGTGGTCAGGGGCCTGGGAGGGAGGCACAGCCGGGGTCGTGGAAGACCCGGTGGGAAGGAGGCCTGGGGGAGCAGGGGCTCGGGACCCCGAGTCGTCGTAAAATCGAACTCGGCGGCAGAGGGCAAGGGGCACGGGAGCAGCTGAGTTAACGGCGGCCCCAGATGACCACGATGGGACCGGCCTGGGTGGTGCAGGCCGGATGCTGGCCGCCCAGGAAACATGCCCTTCCTGCACACAAGCCTCCAGAGGTTCAGCTTAATTACACGAAACGCCGAGGAGGGGACCCAGGGCGGTCTTTCATTCTCAACAGGAGCAGCTGGAAGCCGAGAGGAGAAACAGGCTCGCAGGAGAGGTGATCCCCGCTGGGTGGTTTTTAAGCCAACTTCCCATATTAAAAACAAAAAGGGGCTCCTCTGTTAGACCTCCCTGTGCTGAAGCTACACGTGTGCGTCGACCCCGAAATCAATGGGAATTTATGCTGAAACCACCCAAAGGTACAGCTGGGGATCCGATTCAGTTACAAAAGTCAAGGGCTTTTAGGAAAACAGGCACATTACGTGCAGCACAGCCTCTGTCTCCGGAGAAGACGGCAGTGAACAAGTAGAGCTAAGTCAGCCTCTGTGTCAGGCGGCTCCAAGCGGCTGGAGAAATAATTTTTTTTATTTAATAAAAGTAAATTGAGAAGATGTTTACATGCATCAGATTTCCACTTTTCCACTTTCCAGTGGTAAAGATCCTGGCTGTGCAGGTAGATGCTGGCTTTGCATCCCGAATGCCCTGGTGGTGCTGGCCTGGGTTGGCACCGTGAATATTCACGTCGAGAGGAGATGCAGAGGCAGAGTGGATGCTGGACGGAAAGTGGGGAGGTGAGTGCAGGGTGCGGACACGCCCTGGATTCAGAGCATCTTTCCGTCGGCAGAGATTCCAGAGATTACTTAGCAAACACCTCCTGTTTTATAACTAGGGGCCTGAGGAATTGAGAGAGCAAACAACTAGTAATCATTGCACCACGAGTTAGCGACAACTAACACAACCAGTTAGGGGCAAAACCTAAACCCCGGGGTCCTGACACTGCCTTTCCAAGAGCCACCCTTCAGGTAACGACGTCCGTCCTGTACTCACCTGCGAGCACGTTCCCGACACCGTCCCCGCGGTAATGACGTAAGCCCCGCCGACACTGCAGGGTGTGGGCACCTGATGCCTCTGGACGAGGCGGCGGAGCAGGGGGAGCGCCCACCCGAGGGGCTCCTGCGCCTCCTTAACTGGGCATGAGTTTCCCAGCCATAATCCCTCACCCGCCACCTATAGACTGAGCCCTGTCCTCTGTGCACCTGCGGCCGGGCGCCCGTCCCGCCGACTTGCAAGAAGGCCGTCCCCACCTACCGAGGCTTATTTCTAATTTAACCTTGGTCCACCTGGATCGGCAGAGGGGCAGGCCATGAGGCTACAACCAAGCAGGAGAGGGCGGGTGGCCCCCAGCTGGGGTGGAACCTCCAGACACATGGCTGACCCACACCGACCCCTCTGCTCCCGGAGAGCGTCGCAGCGCCTGCTCTGCACGCAGCACCTCTGTGGTACCAGCTGTTCTCTCCAGGCGGGGTCAGCAGTGGCGGAGTAACGGGCAGAGTCGGAAGGACCGTGTAGGGGCCAAGCACTGCGAACAGCTCAGTGGGCCGAGGGCCGACGAGGGGCCTCCTTCCCCCTCAAGAGGCCTTTGGTCTGACAGGAAGACGAGGGACGCGCACGATGACCAATTACGTCATTGTAGCCCCAGGAAAAGAAGGGCCGGAGTGTCCAGCCTGCCAGGGTCCAGGCAGGGACACGCAGCCCCGCAGCGCGAGTGGCACCAGGGCGGGAGCCCGGGAGGATGCAGGTGGTGCTGGGGGTGGAGGGCGGGTCTGAGAAGGGGCCAGAGCCAGGACAAGGGGCCACGTGCAGACGGCTGGACTCTTCGCCAGACACAAGGGGCCACCTGGGCATCCTGGCACCAGCACTGCAGGGGGACAGAGGGCGGCTCTGCCGGGGTCAGGGTCCCAGGCAGACGGAGCAGGGAAGGCAGGCCCCCGCCAAGCCCCCTTTCCAGTGCCCCAGGCCCGCCACGTCCTACCCGTCCCGCCACCAGGCCCCTTCCCGAGCGGTCCCGCCCGGGGCCTCGGCGGCTCCGGGGACTGGCCTCTGCCCCGCCTGGCTCCTCCACCCGCGGCTGGCCATCCCCGCCGCCTCCTGGCCACCCCGTCTCAGCTCCCGAGGCCTTCGCTCTACCGGTGGACGCTGCCCTGTCTCCTCACCTGCTCATCGAGACCCTCGAGTGGCTGTGTAAACACCGAGGCCAGAGGCCAGGCCTGGCGCTCAGAGCCACAGCTGACCCCCAAGTTCTGGGGCTCGAGTTCCCGCATGCCAGCCCAGGGCTGCCCCTCACTGCCTGGGAGACGCTCGGTGCTCGGCCACCTTCGGGGCCCCAGAAGTTAAAGAACTCAGGACACTAACCCACTGCGAACAACTGGGGGGTGCCCTGACCAAGAACACATGCCCAGGAAGATGTGTCCAACCAAACCGCTGCTTACGCCGCCTAAGTTACAGTTAAACCTGTCGACAGACTTACTCCGAAGGGCAGGAGCATTTGCTGAGTACAGCTCTTCACGGATTATTCCTCTGTCTTCTCTTCGAATCAAAGAAAAACCGTCCATCACAGAGCGGAGCCTCCACCCCATGCCCCGTCCTCCCCGCCCGCGGGCACCACTGCGCTTCACGTTCCCCTGGCCCAGCGCCCTGTCGCTTAACCGGCAGAAGGAAGCGGAACTCAACTCTGTCCTGACTTTACGACTCACACCTGCAGGCCTGAAGCCACCCACCTCAGGAGGCTCCTGCTGTTCTGGGGCCTCTGGGGGCTCACGGACAGGCTCCGAGGCTTCCCCTGGGGCTTCCTCACCACCCACAGGCCACGCGCCTGCATCTGTGGCCTCCTGCTTCCCCAGGCGCACACCCTCCCGGTGCCGACGGTCCTGTTGCGGCCTCGTCTCTGCGGCCAGGCTGGGCTCCTCTCTCCACAGGGTTCAGAGGCATCCCTGGCTGGGGAGCGGGGGAGGGCCCCCCATCCCATCTGTCTCTCCCGCCGTCTTGCCTGCCTGTTCCCGGCTCCTCAAGTACCTGCCCACTGCAAAGGAAAAGCCTATTCACCACTCTCACACCTCTGCTCCTACAAAAAGACACTCGACACACCAGAGGCCCCGCCAACCCCGTCTCCGTCCAGCTGCACCGACCGCCTCCGTCCACCACTGCTTCACTGGGTAAGTTTCGCTCCACCCACCGCTGCATTTACAAAAGCCATTCCCGCAGGGACAGTCCGGGAAGCACCCCGCCCCCAATGACCGTGTGCAGGGTGCTGGTGAGCAGGCTTACGAGGAGAGAGGGTGGAACCCAGAGATGCTGCCCCCCCCAGCGGGGCGCCCAGGCCCAGAGGTCCTCTCGTCTGAGAGCTCCAGCCTCCCGCTGCCGGTTCCAGCTAAAGGATGAGAAGCAGAGGTGATGGTGAGCAGGGCGACCGTGGCTGGCAGCGCCTCCGAGGGTGTGTTTGGGGGAGCGAGGGGGCGCGTGCTGTCACCGTGGAGCCGGGCGTGGCTTCCCTGTGGGGGCCCCAGGCTCTGACAGTGCTGTGCACGTGGAGGGCGGGAGCCCCGTCTGGTGCTCTGGGCAAAGCTCAGCGCCTGGGGTCCGGTGTGACGCCGGGGACGCAGCCCTCCTCCCCACTTCTACGTGCCTGCGTGCTTGCTGGCACGCTCCCTCACCCCTGCACTCGTGTTTGCATGCTCACGCCCACGCTTTGCAGTGCTCTCACGACGCACGTGGATCCTCACACACACCCAATGCGTGCTTACACGCTCGCACACTCACCCTGTGTTTTGCACGCTCACACTCATGGTCACACACTCACACGTCCACAATGGATTCACGGGTTGCCCTGGTGGTCGGGTGCCCCCAGGGCTCCTGCAGATCAGCACCCAGGGCAGTGACACGGCCCTGCTGAGGGTTCGCAAGTCACGCTGCGTTTTACGGAAGGAGGAAAACAGCCGACCTGAACTGGGGCAGCCCAGGCCCCACGAATACCTGGCACTTGACCTTTCCTCATTTTGACGACGCACAGCGCTGATTACAAAGTGTCTCAGCTGGCAATAGGTTCACTTCGTTTTTCTTCAAATGTGTTTCTTATTCAGTTCACAGATGAATCCAATTAGCATATCACTGTGGCCGATTACATATGCCTCATGTAAATTTACATGTCAAAACACACTCTGAACCTACACAGACAACGCTGCCAGGCCTCGTAAACCGCTTTGCAGGTACCGGCAGCTTGAAGCACAAAGGCTGAAGTTTCAATCTGCGATGAATACCTGGCACAGTGGGAGGACAGCTGCTAGCTGGCGTCACTCACGCCCGAGGGGAGGGGTGAGTACACGTGGGCCTCCATCTCTGACGAGAAGCCCTTGACAGGAGGGTCCCCGTCTGCATCGGAGGCTGTCACCTCGGATGAGCTCAACGGGTGATGCACACTCAGCCTCTGATCCAGAGAGGGTCCTGGGCGGTGAAGTCGAGAGGCTGCTCAAACAGACAGTATTCTCTCCAACAGCAGGATTAAATGCACGTGGAACGACTCCTAGGCGGAGACTTTTGTCGAGCACGCGCTCACGTTTATTATCTGCGGCATCTTCCTATAACAGGTGACCTCCGCTGACAGCCCCGCCACTTGTTCCCTGGCTTCTGACGTTTTCTTCAGAAAGGAGCAAAAACTGTCTGGAAATTGGGCTTTGAAAGTCAAGGAAGGACTGAGGGCCCTCCCTGGATTCCTCCAAAAGCAATGACTGTGGAGTTTGTGGGTGACTGGGGGACATTCTTAAAATAATGAAATGGTCAGAAACGTCGGGGCCCAGGGGGGCTCTCGGGCTGACCCTCGCCTCCCTGCCACACGCGGGAGCCCAGGGGGCCCCCATCTCGGCCAGGGAGGCTGCTGCAGGGGTACAGCTGTTCCCTCCGAGGCCCAGGTCCCCAGGCTGCCGCCAGCCGGGGACGGAAGGCGTGGGGCTGTGAGCGCCCGTCCGGCTCCTGCCCCCATCGGCCTCGTGGCAGGGGCTCTGCTGAACGGCGCCCTCCTCGGAGCCCTGATGGCGGCCATACGGCAACACAGAAGTTCTGCTTTTTCACCACCACGTCGTCGGGGGAGGGGCTGTCCTTTCAACCTCGGATCAGTCAGTAGAGGCGGTTCCCGTAACCTCACCCAGAAGGTCCGCCTGGGACAGAATCTCAGGGAGCAGAGAGTGGGCGTCAGAGGAGCTCAGACCGTGGAAAAGCTCACAATGGGGCAGACGCGCCACAGGACCCGACGGAGGGGCGCCCGCGGGGTCAGAGCCACCGCTGCAGCGACGTCGGCGGCTTCCCAGAGGAGCAGGAAAAGTGGGGCGGGGGCTCTGCATCTCCTCATTAGGCCTGCGACACCGGGGTGGCTTCTGGGGGAAGGCCACCACTTAGTGTGGAATAGAAGAAAACAGGTTATTCGAGAAAGAGAAAAAGAGAACACGTTCAGATCCACTGCAGCATCTTACGCCCAATGCGCGGTGCTCCAAAGCGCGAGGATATCGCGACCAAATGGGAAACAAACTTTGCTGTGTTTTATTACAAACTGTTAAAGCGATTAAATGTGCTTCGTGCGGTAAAAGCAAAACATTTAACCATAACAGGCATGTTGTGGAGGCTGCATGTAAGGAAGTTTCCCTTTGTTTACATAGTGTTTAAACCGACTGTGGAAGATTTAAGGGAACTCCAGAGAGAGAGTGGGATCCTGTGGGGAGGAGGCGCCTTTCCAGACACTGGATGGATGGGGCCTCAGATCTGGGGTCCCTGGAGGTGGAGGTGCCCTGGCGGGGCGGAACCACTGCTGCACAGGACCTGGCCCACACGGCGCTGACTCGGCAGAGCTTCAGCCGGCCGCCCCAGCGGGGATGGCGGTGGGCGGCCTCACGCACAGGCGCATGGGGAAAAGCCCCCTCCGGAGGGGCGTACGCCCCATGCCAGGGCGGCCACAGAAAGAAGGGCAGGTCGGGGGGAGAGCAGACCTTCCCACGGGGACCGTGCGGGGCTCACGTCCACGAAGCTGCCCGAGTCCAGGGTCTTACAAACATTAAATTACTCTCCGAGACGCAGTTTTTATCCTGCAAGCATTTCCGAACACCTTCCCGTGGCTGGTGGGAGAGGCCTGCCGGCAGCCCAGCTCTCCAGCATCCAGTGGCCGCAGGAGGCCCCACGGGGGGCAGGGGTGACGGACTCTGCACCCCCGACTCACACCTCCACCTGGACGCGGCCAGGTGACAGAGCCGGGATCCTGCGAGCCATTCGCCCCTGATGTTTCTGTCCCTCCGTCCAGTCCATCAGATCCCACTGGGGTCACCTGCTGCCTGCATCCGTGCTCCAAGCGCCGACCAGTCCAGGAGAGGCCCTGGTTTCCACGCCTCTGCCTGCTCGGCAGCCTCCGTGGTGGTCGGCCACCAGAGGGATGCTTCTAACCGGCACCGCCCAGCCCTGCCTTCCTTGCAGCCTCGATCCAGCCACCCTGCGTCCTCACGCCCCTGTGGCCCGGGTCACATCTCTGCACGGGGTCCTGCCCTCTCCTGCCTGCTCTCTGCCTGGAATGGCCACCCTCCTTCACTGGCTCTGTCAACACCATCAAACCCCACTCATCTCGAGGCAAAGGGAGGCCCTCCTCCTGCAGACTCGGTAGGTCTCCTCACAGATGCTCCGTAAATCACAGCCCCTCAGCGGTGAGATGTGCGTCTCCTACAGACAGACGCTCAAGGACGGGGTGGGCCAGCCTTGTGCGCAGTGCCCAAGGGGCCGTGCTACTCTCTCAGCCCCCATCAGTCCTGGGAAAGTGTGGGGAAAACCACTTCATAAAAGGCTCTCTTGGATTTGTTTTCAGCACAAATTCTTGCCCTGTGCCCCAGGTGGGGTCAGGTACTTAAGGCCCCCAAGGCCCACTTTCTTTCTGATTCGAAGCACCCTTCTCCAGTGACTACGGTCAACCCGACAGGTTGGCTGCCAGGCGTCACCTCATCAACACCCCTCCAATCGTCTCCCGACGGTTCACAAGCCAATGTTCTCACCAGGGAAGGTGGGAACTGCCTGACGTCTATAAAGCCAGGTGGGACGGGGCGTTGGTCAGGTGCCGGGGCTCAGAGCTCGGCAGCCCTCAGAGCTCCTCTGACCGAAGGTGGGACTGGGGTCCGGGGGCAATGCCCGCACGTGCTGCCCCGCAGCAGCCGGCAGGCCACACGGCCCTCCCGGCCTCACACGCGCCACGTGCAAGGCGGGCAGCCGCATCGCCACGCCTCCGTCCATGCCCGGGACCCACGTTTCCTCTTTCCCTTTTCCACGCCCTCACCTGCTTGGCTCCCCTGCTGGCAATTCCAGAAGGAGCCGGAGACACCCCTGCTCTAGTCCGACCTGCAGGGGCCTCGGTCAAGGCTCCAACCCCACCACATCCATTTCTCCAGCCAGAATCACTCAACTTTTGGGAAAGTGTGATTTGAGATGAACCTCCTCTCTTCAGACAAGCGATCGGAAGTCCATGAAGCACGGCGTACGTCCGCCACTACCACTAATCTATGGAGGCTGGCGCCACTCTGTGCGATGCTCGGCCAGGCCCGCTTCCTGGCCCTGCGGCCACAGCATCCGGGTCCAGGCGTGAGAGAAAAATAACACAGATGCCTGCACCACACTCTCACTTGCGTGTGGTCTGTGCAGGCAATCTAAGGGGCCCAGGTGATGGGAGGCCCAGCACTGACTGTGCTGCTGTGGGCGGCTCTGTGCCAGGGCCTCATTTGCTTCCGCTCAGAATCACTGCTTGGCCGTCCACAAAGACAGCTCTCCACACAGAGCGCCGTCTACAGAGAGCCGTCTACACAGAGCTGCCTACACAAACAGCCGTCTACACAGACAGCCGTCCACACACACAGCCGTCCACCCAGAGAGCCGTCCACCCAGAGAGCTGTCCACCCAGAGAGCCGTCCACCCAGAGAGCCGTCCACATAGCCGTCCACCCAGAGAGCCGTCCACACAGCCGTCCACCCAGAGGAGAGCCGTCCACACAGCCGTCCACCCAGAGAGCTGTCCACCCAGAGAGCCGTCCACCCAGAGAGCCGTCCACACAGCCGTCCACCCAGAGAGCCATCCACCCAGAGAGCCGTCCACACAGCCGTCCACCCAGAGAGCTGTCCACCCAGAGAGCCGTCCACCCAGAGAGCCGTCCACCCAGAGAGCTGTCCACCCAGAGAGCCGTCCACCCAGAGAGCCGTCCACACAGCCGTCCACCCAGAGAGCTGTCCACCCAGAGAGCCGTCCACACAGAGAGCTGTCCACCCAGAGAGCCGTCTACACAGACAGCCATCTACACAGAGAGCCGTCCACACAGAGAGCCGTCCACCCAGAGAGCCGTCCACGCAGAGAGCCGTCCACCCAGAGAGCCGTCCACACAGACAGCCGTCCACCCAGAGAGCTGTCCACCCAGAGAGCCGTCCACCCAGAGAGCCATCTACATAGAGCTGCCTACTCACTGTATCTGAAGGATGCCAATGGCTCCATCTTTCTCAGAACAACCCTTTTCTCAATGACACTGTCTTCCTCCACATAACCTTGACCCCACCCACTGCAGTGACTTCCTGAAGGCCATCTGCTGGGGGACACCTGCTGGTTATAGGCGGGGGGTGGAAGGTCCCCTCCCATGAGCGGGACCGCCTGCCGGCCCATCGCACTGTCCTCCAAGCGCAGCTGGACGGGGTCCTCATGGCCCTGTGCACGTGACCGTCCACAGAACTGCAGGTGGTCTGATGTCCCCTAGAAAGTCAGGACCGACGGTCCACGTGGGGCACGAGTAGCTAGCGGCAGTGATGGCCGATGCTCTGCCTGCTTCCGAGAGGATGGGAAGCAGCTTCCAAGGAGCTCGGGGCAGTGACACGACATAGTAGGACAGTGTGAAACAGCAGTACAGGATGGGACACAGCAAGACAGGATACAACAGACATGACACGTGACAGGAAACAGTGTACGTCATGCTCCCGGGTGGGAAATGGTGAACGCGTGGGCACGGAGTCCAAGCGTGAGGCTCCGGGCCATCAGGGCGAAGAGAAACGATGGGCTCAGCAACTCTCAGCGCCTCCCGGTAGGAATCCTGAGAGCTCCCCGGAACACAGCCTTTACCCTGGCCGCGAGCTCCGAGGTGTATCGTGGAGCTTCCTGGCGGAGAGCCGCAGAGAAGCTCCCTAACCGGCTGCAGGTGTGCTGTCCCCCGAGGGCTCCTTTCAGTGGCCAGCGTGGACACGTCTTGGAGAACCTCCAGGAGTGGCTGGTGAACCACCCTCGGCACTCAGGCCTCCAGCGCCAGCTCTTCTCCAGTGGTGTTCTGGCCGCATGAAGGTAAGTCTCAGGTAAGTGTCTGAGAGGCACAGAGGCCGCCAGCTGTGCCTTATGAGGATGGTGTCTGCCAGCGGTGCTGTGCGCGGGGCGGACGGGGTCACGGCAACAGCACAGCCGCAGGTCAAGTCCACGACGGTTCAGGACTCTTGCTTCCACGATGGGTGGACAGTACAGCAAGTGGAACCATTCGTTAAACTGGCGCTGGGAACCGTTTCACTCGTTCATTTTTTTTTTTTTTTTTTTGGCTGCGCCGCGGGGCATGCGGGATCTAGGTCCCGGACCAGGGAGGGAACCCGCGCCCCCTGCGGTGGAAGCGCGGAGTCCTAACCACTGGACCGCCAGGGGAGTCCCTCACTCAATTCATTTTTAGAACAACAAAGTTGAAAATCCACCAGGGCCTTCAAATAATAACACATTCTAGATTTAATTACAGATAAACGAAATCTGACTTTCTTAAATGATGAGACATTTCATATTCAGAATGGCAATTACCCCAGAGCAGGAGAATATCACTGTCTCTCTGCATTATTTTAGAAGAAGAAACTTACATGATCATTTGGTTCTTGAGAATGTTTCTTTAAAGTCGAGAAAAAGGAGGACTCGTGTGAGGGTACGCTCCACTCTCAGGTTCCAGCCCAACCCAGGTCGCCGAGTTCTGAGCCGGGTGCTTCCTCCCTCCTTCCCGAGGTGCCCGCCTTTCTGGCTCCAGGTGGGAAAGAGCCTTAACTAGGCGTGCGTCCCAAGGGGGCTGGGCTCAGGCACCTAGGGCTGCGCTTCTTCTGCAGGCATCTTCGAATGTCTCCCACGCTCTTCAACCTAGAAAGACCCTCAGAGCACTAAAAGGGGTCCCGACTTCCAGGTGGACACGTGAGGCATTTACAACCTGCAGTGGAGACGTTCCAAAACATTGTGAAACACAAAAAATGATTTTCCACGGGAAGATGTTAAGGTTAAGGTTACTTCTAGGACTCTGAGTGGTCCCAGCTCTCACCCAGTGGACCGCCTTCTGGAGGTGCCTGCCCTGTTGGGACTTCGGGCTGCCTCAAGAAAGAGCCGGTGACGGGAGCCGAGCGGGCCCGGGTCCCACTGGCAACCAGACCCCGTAGCAGGTCCCTAAGGCTGACCAGCGCGAAGCAGCCAGCAGACCCTCCGGCCTTTCCCCTCATCCTGGGAAGCGTCACAGGGGAGCAGTCATCGCTACAGATGGCCTCAGAGCTGGGGACAGAGCAGGCTTGTTCCCATCTCCTCCACCAGCAGCAAAGCCAACGCAGAAGCGCTGGGACGGCCTGGACAGTCAGAGGTGTGTCCAGATGGGCGGAGGGAGGGGAGGGAGGTTAGGATGAAGTGTCTACTTCCGTATAAATGAAACTGCCATAAACGCACTTTTTAATCAGGACTCCTCCATTTAGGGCGGCTCTTGAAACAGGGCACGCATTTCAAGCGCCCACATTTTCCTTTTGTCCACATCACTGTTCCCGCCGACCACAGACACCGTCTGCGCCCCTGCATGGCAAAGCCCCAGCGGGCGGCGGGTCTGGAGACCTCTGCAGATTCAGGTGGGTGTCTGGGGATGTCTGTCTACAACAGCCAGAGGTTCTCAAGTGCCTGCATCACAGCAGCCCCTGCGGGGCTGGTTCCAACACGGATTGTGCCCCCTCCCCAGAGTATGGGCTTCAGGACACCTGGGGACCCAGGAATTTGTTTTTTTTTTTTTTGCTGTACGCGGGCCTCTCACTGTTGTGGCCTCTCCCGTAGCGGAGCACAGGCTCCGGACGTGCAGGCTCGGCGGCCATGGCTCACGGGCCCGACCACTGCCTGGCATGTGGGATCTTCCCGGACCGGGGCACGAACCCGCATCCCCTGCATCGGCAGGCGGACTCTCAACCGCTGTGCCACCAGGGAAGCCCAGGAATTTGCATTTTTAACAAGTTCTCAGTCGATACTGATGTGGTCGCTCTGGGGGACCACACGCTGAAAACCACCGTCCTAGGACTCTGCAAAGGGCCACGGAGTAAAGAGTGCAGCCTTTGGGGCCACACGGTCATTCTGCCACACCGCTGCCCTGCGCGGAAGCGAGAGCTGCCAGCCAGACGCAGACGTGGGAGCCTGGCTGGGCGCCAACCGTGGTTTGCCCAGGAGCCGCAGGAAGCCAGCCTGGCCGAGGGCCGCCCCTGGGGGAGGAGGGGGAGGCCTTGTGGGTCGAATGGGCAGTGACGGGCAGACTGCGAGGCTTCCTGCTGAGCTGGTGCGGATCCGGGGTCCGGGGTCCGGGGAAGAGGCAGGGCTGGGAGATGCAGGAAGGGCAGCACGGGGGCTGGAGGAGGAGCCGGTGGAGGTACGCGAAGGGGTGGGCTGCGGGGTCCTGGGCAGCAGCCCAGGCAGAGCCCTGGCAAGCAGGCGGCCCCTCTGCAGGGGCTCCGGGCCCGGCCTGCCCTTTCCTTTCACTCCCTCACTGTGCAGGAGGAGGAAACGAGGAAGCCGGGGAAGCGCCAGGGCTGCTGCCCTTGCTGCCCCGTGGTTTGCTTGTCTCTGCCAAGGTCCCTAGAATCTCGAAGGGCCCAGCGCAGAGCATCCCTGCTCCAAGCTCTGCAGCCAAGAGAGGTGAAACAGCAGCCCCTGCAGGAAGGCCCCGCTGATGGTGTCACCGTTCTCCTTCTTAAAAGTCACAGGGTTAAATAAAGCGCTGCACCCGGGCGAGCGCCTACAGGATGCGGCCCGCCGTCGTCCAGCCGGGACGTCTATATCCGCTCATCACGACCAAGTTTTGTCCAAGTGGCAGCTTGGGTTACCTCCTCGAGGGGCAGTTTGGGGATGTCGATTTGGCTGTGACATTGGCACGACTTTATCCGTACCATTCTATCCTGTAGGAGGGAACCCTATCATTGCTTTTGCTGAGGACTTTTCATTGTGAGTTTGCTTTTTCATGCTTTGCAATTGTAATAAGACAAGGTGTTGACGGAGAGCAAGCCGCCTTTAAACGGAAAAGGAGGAATTGTACAACCACCTTAATCAGCGCGAGGGCATCGATCCCGCGGGCGTACTTCCTGAGCTGCCTTCCCCTGGGCGACCATCCACACCGAGGCTTTGCCCTCACGATGCGGGCCTCGGTCCTCGAGCAGAAGGAAGTCCGGGGCAGACGGTGGCCACACACCTCCCTCCCCCTCCAGGAAGACCTGGGTCCACGTTTAATGACCACGTAATGGTCCCATCAGCCTGCGACCCTCCCACAATCCTCACACATGGCCGGTTCCCCTTCGTCCAACCCCACGAAGCACCAATGCAGCTCCGGCCACACGGAGACCACCACGCACTCCGGGCAAGCAAAACCGACAGAAATCCAAGGTGGGCGGTGACAGCAGCCTGCCAACCCTGTAGAAGCAAACTTTCACTCACACCCAACTCCTCCTCCATTGTTTAATCCCACTGCGACCCCAGGGGCATAATTACCAGTCCCATCCCACAGAGAAGGAGCCAGGAGCCCGACAAAGGAGCCGTCACACGACGGAGCTGCAGGACGGGGGCTGGGACTCAGCTCTGAACCCTGGTGCCCACTCTTGCGGGTCTGTGTCCCCAACTTCGGCTGCCAAGAAAGAGCAGAGGGGGCGCCGGGCCAGGCTGGGACGGGAGCCCGTGCAGACTGGCTCTTAGCGTGTGGGCGATCCTGCAGCCAGCTCGCCTGGAAGCCGGCGCCCACCGTGTGACTCCTCTTCCCACAGAGGGGGCCGTGGGAGCTGCTCCAGCTGGGCTCACACGCCATCCCGTGGAGCCTTTTGTTTGCTGGCTGATTTGCATGTCACATATTCAGCATCACCCCAAGGGCTGCTGTCCCATAACACAGCCACCCGCGGAGTTACCGCAGCTCCCCGATGCACACGGTGCCTTTTCAGACTTGTGTCTCAGGGCCAGATGGACCTGGGGTACCAACATCCCCTGTGACTTAGATGGACTTGGGGTACCAACATCCCCTGTGACTTAGATGGACCCGGGGTACCAATGTCACTTGTAAATTAGATGGACCTCAGGTACCGGCGTGCCCTGTAAACTACATGCACTTCAGACACCGGCGTGCCCTGTAACTAGATGGACCCGGGGCACCGGCGTGCCCTGTAAGTAGGGGCTCACTTTCAAGAATGGGCCATCGGAGCCTCAGTGTCACTGTGCAGAAGGAAAATGGGCAAGTGGGTGGGAAACAAGCCCAGGCAGGCCGCACTGGCCTCATGCCTGTGACAAACGTCCCCACCCGTTTCCAAGGGCTTCCTGCCCAAGTGCCAACAGACAAAGCCAGGCCCAGCCCCTGTCCCCCCTGCAGGGGGCTCTCAGCTCCTGACCCTCTGTCCTGCGGCGGGAGGTGCCTCTCCTGATCCCAGCATCTGCGGGACCTGCCCTGGGCCAGGCAGGTGACCGCCCGCGGCTGCCAGGTGTGAGGAGGGACTCCACGCTGCAGGTGCGTCGAGGAGAAATGGCGAGGCGCTCAGACACCGAAGGGCTTGTGGGAAGAATTTGTTAAACAGTTAGGCGTCACAGGGCCTCTGAAATTATAGCATCAGGACACCTCAAGTGTCAAAGACCTGAGCTTGGCCGTAGAGCTGCTCCGACGGCCACCCAGGAGGAAGGAGGCCCCCAGGTCTGCGCAGGGCTCCAGGCTTACCGACCCAGCATCGTGGGGGCCAGGGAGGGTCTGGGCTGGGAGCCTCCGCTCAGACCCCACCTGGAGCAGCCGGCCTGCAGAAACAGGGAAACACGCTCATGGCTGCTCCGCTGTTGTGCGCCCTCCGCCGTTGCCATGGGGACTGGTGCAGCCAGAGAGCCCCGGGGAGGCGGCTGGGACACACTGCGCTCGCCCAGCTGTGCGGCCGGGGGCAGGGGGCCGCTGGAAACTGCTGAAGGAGGTCCCGGCCACGGGCCACACTGTCCCTCCCCGCACGCTGCCGGTGGCCCGCCCGTGCTGTCGCCGCGTCTCCTCCCGCGGGTGCCTGTCTTGCGCTGCGGCCACAGCCCTATTTTTAAAACCAGCCACCTCCCACTTAGGCACAAAGACACTCAGGTTTGTGCTGAGAAGAGGAGGAACAGCGTCCACGTGCCGACGAAGCGTCACAACGATCAACTGCGGGAACAGTTGCGTGACTTGGAAGGACTGGGGTTTTGGACACTCACTAAGCAGAAGGGCAAAGGGACAGCAGCGCGTGTCCTCTGCGTGTCGCCGGGGGCCCGGAGCCCCGGCACTGGACACAGCGTCCACCTGAGCCCTGCACGTGGCGGGTCACCTCCTCCAGGGGCGGCCGGCTACGCCCTGACCACTGAGATCAGCACTGAGCCCCCGGGGCCGAGGGCTGCGGCAGTGGAGGGGGAGGCCCACGTGTAGGGAAGGAGCCTGGCAACCACATCCCAGGGGCAGCTCACAGGACCCTGCCCCGCGGGGGCCTGCGTGCCAGGCCCTCACCCAGCCCTCGACGGTCCTGTGGGTCAGGGTTCTGCGTCCTTCTCACACGATCCAACTGGGACTCAGCCCCAGAGCGCTGGGCCACAGGTCACAGGGCTGGGCGGGGCCCGTGTGACCGAGAAGGCTGCCCTCCGCAGACAGCAGCTGCTCAGGTGGCACCTGCCCGGCTCGGGTCAGCTCGGGGCCGCCGGGGCCACTTCTCTCCAGCTGCACCTGCACGGGTCCCTCTTGGGAGACACGGGGCCCCAGACGCACATGGGCCAAACCGCACTTACCGCGTCCCCATAACACGTCGTCCTGTCCTGAGTGCTTCCTGCCCCCCCGCCCACCGCCCGGCAAACGCCCCTCTGCCTGGGTGACCCAGCCAGAAAATCTGGTGCCCTCAGCTTGGACGCTTCTCGCACACTCAGCACCGTCATCATACACCGGGTCCAGCAGACGTGTCCCCAGGGCCCCTGTGACCTCACCCACGACGTCGCCGGGTCCCCATCCGTGACGCGTGTCCCTCTGGACCACACAAACACCTCTAGCGCACCTCGTCTCCCCATACATCCCTCGAGCTGAAGCCAGGAGCTTTCAGAAGTGTCATGTATCACAATTAAAACTGCGGGTCTGAGCCCATCGCGCCCCCTCGTGAACCCCAGTGCTCCCGCGAGATGCCTCCTCCAGGAAGCCCTCCCTGCCTCCCCAGGCTGTCTGGGCCACAATGTCTCTCTTTCCAGCAGACTCCAGGCTTGGAGAGGACAAGACCTGTTCTGTATGGTTCTCTGTGACTCCTGGCACCAGCACAGAGCGGGAAGAGGGAAGGAGAAGGAAGGAAGGAAGGAAACGGGGCTTATAAGTGTGAGACTACAAAACCCACCTTGACAACCACAGACAGACTCCAAGGATGTGCTGGGCATCGTGTCGCCAACTCCCAGATCCAGGGCCCCGACCCAGAGATGCAGACATCCCACTGCTCGTAGGCAGAGGCCTGGCTGCCGGCGGCCTCAGCTTCTGTCTCTACGGCCGCTCGGGGCCTTGTCTGGCCACCATTTAAACCAGCTCCCGTCCCGACCCGTCCAGTGCCCATGCCCTGCCTGGTTTCTCTTCAGACCACTCCACGTTCCCTGAGGTGATGTGATGTACAGTACGCTATCGTACGGTGTACCGTCTTACAGTCTGTTACATCCTACTGCTACATACAACGCTACGCTATAGCACACCGCACACCACGTCATGCTCTACCGTGTACTATACGTCAGGTAACGTCAAATAACTACGTAATGACAAAATTATATCACGTGACAGTGCATGCGCTGCGACACTGCCTTACTGCTATAGAGCGCGTCCTTACGCCATGCCGCGCCGTATTACATCGCGCTGCATGTTTACGTCCTCCTCCTCCGTCTCCCTCGCTGGGCCGCACCTTCACCAGAGCCCAGTCTCTGTTCCGTCACCCCGGCATCCCCACTGCCGGCACAGGGCCTGGCACTCGGCCGCCCGGCGTTGGTACCAACCAATGACCGGTAAGTGGGAAACTGGCCTCGACGAAAAGCAGCTCCATGAGACGCCTCGACCCCAGAGACAACAGAACGTAGAAGTCCTCGGCGTGGACACCTCGAAGCTAAGCCGGCCCCTTCCCACTCCCCGGTTCTGCACTCGTGTTTGGCCAGGGAGTAAGCAGGCCATCCCGGGTCCACATTTCCACCCTCGCACGCCCAGCCCCGGCCAGTGCTCACAGCTTCCAGAACCTGCGTGGGTCTGGCCCCCCAGGACCCCCAAGCTCTGGGCTCCACCCCCGTCCCGACTCCTCTGCCTTTGCAGGATCGCATCGTGTCGGCATTTGGTTCTGACACTGACAGCTGCCCACGAACGGCCCTCGGCTCTGGGCTGCATCCAACTCCGGGGCAGCCAGCAGATCCCAGGAGGAAAGGGAGGCCCGTGCGTGGAAAACGCCTGGTCCCAGCCTCCCGTCCACTCTGCTGCGGGCTGTAGCAGTGGGAGGGGGTGCCCAAAAGAAGCCAGAAAATGCCTTTCTGGGACCGAGGATGAGACAGGAGATTCGTCTGCAGACGGGTCTCCAAGTCTATCCGAACAGAAGCAGATTCTGTCTTCACGTAAGTACGAAGAGGGAGCAGCCCCGACTGTTATCACAGGAACTTCTTGAGCTGCGTTCTCCAAAAACTGAACTATCCCCCCGAGTGACAGCACGTTTTCACTGTTAATAGATTCATTGTTTCCAGTAGCAAGAGCGGCACCTTTCCACCCGCCGCGTGTTCTGCAGCTGGTCGCGAATCCATCCAGGATGAAGCCGTCACCACCCCTGCTTCCTCCCGAACAGGCGTGAGGACCGCGGCTCTGTCTTTAGACCCCTTTCTCATCCTCAGGAAAAGCACGAGCGCCCGCTAAAGCAGGGGCTCCAGGCCACACTCCCTCTGCGGAGGGGGACGTTCACTCGGCCCAGATGAGCCTCGCTCCTGGACGGCAGACATGGAGGGTGCATCCGACGGCCAGCAGGAGGACAGGCCTCTGTCGCGCACTTCACTTTGGAAACACACAGTCTATCCATTCAGCGAAATAAAGCAAGCTCGTCCCTTCCAGGTAACAGCACAGGATATACAACAGACAGAGCTGGAAAATTATTCAGATTCTTTTCCGGAATCGCCCTGTTGGAGTCCGAGACCCTTGCCGAGCCCCCAGACCCCCGGCCGGTTTCCTCTGCTGCCCACCTTCCCGCCTCAGTCCTCGGGCGCCGTGTCTGCCAACCCGCCTGCTGAAATGGGAGCAGCAGGTGAGCTGACCCTGCAGGGCCCCCTGCCCGTCGCTGGTGACCCCCGAGGTTCAGCCAGGCTTCACGGGCCCTCGACCTGGAACCTGCCCGAGGCTGTGAGGCGACCGCACCAGAACTGCCTGGAGAGCTGAGACCAGGCCGCTCCCCGCCGCTGCCGCGGGCTCCCCGCGTCCCACCACGAGCCCACCGCCGCTCTGGCCTGCGTTTCTCATCTGTGCCACGAGGCACGGATCAGGAGGGACCCCGACGTCGCTTTTACCTAAAAATCCTCCGATTCTCTCACGTCACGTCTTGGAGAAGATGAGAGTCCCTGTAGGCTTTGGCTTTTAGCAGCTTTTCACAGGCGTCCCGGCCACCTGCAGAGGGCACGGTTTCTCAGCAGCTGGACCGCACGAGCACTTCCAAAGCATCCTCCTCAGTCTCGTTGAAAAAGCACAGCCTTCTTTCCAGCTCCAGGGCTCACCAGCCCCTCCAACATTTATGCCGGGCTCTCAATCACAATGAAAGCACACTGCGTGCAAAACCGGTTCCGGGCACCTACACGCACAGCTGCCTGCCCACACTCAGGTGCAGGCACTGCATCCCAGGCGAGAACAGAGGGTGTGACCACGGCAAGCAGGCCGGGCCGTCAGGGGAACCTGTGTGTGCAGCTGGCGCTGCCGCAAGGAGCCCCTCCTCCCCTGGGCCAGCAGCCTCCTTGTTCCGGGATTCCTTGTGCAGGTGCGGGCACCTGGGCCACTGGCCAAGCCCCTGGGGTGTCAGGAAGGCAGCGCTGACCCCACAAGCCGCCATGAACTCGCTGAGCCCTTCTCACGGACCCAAAGGCTCTGCCACGGGTTGAGTCGGGTGACAGTCAAGCTGCCGGCCCCGCCCGGACCCGTGGCTGCCCCTTGCACGGCTCCCTTCTCCCCTCCAGCCCACCTGGCACCCACGCTGGTCCTCAGAGCCCCCCGACAAGCACCCAGGTGAGGCATCCCCTCCTCCGAAGGCCGGGCTCTGCATACGTCCCTGTGGCCTGGGCCTCACGTGGTGCTCCCGTCAGGGAGAAGCCTGGTCGGCCGTCCAGACGGCTGCACTGTGTGGGCATCACAGCAGGGGTCACTCCGATCTCCCAGGAGCGACGGCATCACACTTCGCAGAAGGACACGCCTGCCCCCTTCACCTGGAGGCTGGGCAGAGCTCACGGTCCGGGGTGGGTCTTGGCGTCCAGCTGTCCCGGTTCCCAGCCCTGGGCCCGCACCCGACAGTGTTTAAAGGCATCGTTCTCCAAACGGGAGACGCTAGGATTTAAAATCACGTGTGTTACTTGAAATGAGCCCAGAGGGAGAACAGAAGCCGAGTGCTGAGGCCAGAGCTTGGATTAGACAGGACGCAGCTGGTGCGCTAAGATCCAAGGGAGACGAGCCCCTGAGCCCGGCCCATCGCCTGCCGGACAGTCACGAGTCAAACACCCCAGCAAAGAGGAGCTGAGGCCGAAAAGGCCCCCGGGGGGGTAGCAGACACGGCCGATCTCAGGGCAGGAGGGACGCGCAGCGCACGCAAGAGGCCACGGCCCCGGGGACCACGGGGCAGGCGTCTCCGCGGGGCGCGGGGAGCAGAGCGTGTGCTTCCTCTAAAGGTGATCAAGCACATCCTCCCTGAAGGGAGACGCGCACACGGGTTAGAAATACGCCACTTAAGGATAAGCTACCGAGAAAATGAAGAGTGAGAAAAGGATTTTTCCGTCCTGCTCAATTTGACTAGACGACGTGGCCACGAAGACTGAAGGTAAGCACCGGTTTTCTCTGTGCGCTCTGAGCGCAGGAAGTGTCTCCTGGGAACCACTGTTCACTCACAGCTGACGTCCACGCCCGAGTTCACTAACTAATGCCCGGGAAAGAACCACCCGTACAAGGAAACCCACTGCATCCACCTTTCAGGACAAGCCCGGACCATGCCTGACGGGGACAGACGTGCCATCGGCTGCATGACTCTTCATTAAGTTCTGTCCCACCCTGTGCAGAACAGGCAAAGGAAATGCCCTTTGAACTCCATCACAGGGTCACGTCTCCCTTTGTTGGTAACAGGAGGGGCGTACAGCGCCGTGCCAGGAAGCCCCACGGCGAGAACCAAAGGCAAACGGTCCCGGGATCTGCAGGGGCACCGACACGCGGGCGGAAGGCTGGGCGGTCCGTACGCGGCCCGTCCTGCCGGCCCCGCCCACATCGCCACAACGACACTAGTCAGATTCCACATCGTGTTCTAAAACCGGAGCCACGAAACGTCCTTCTAAGTTCAAACTCTTCCTGATAACACGGGGTCACGTCCACCCCTAGGTGGACCCCGCACTGGAGGAGGCAGCAAACACGCCCTCCAGGTGGCCGGGGTCGAGGTGCCACTACAGTTTGGTATTTCTGCCGCCAGACGCTCAGATCCTATGGTCACAGGCTCTTGCCCGTAATCCTTTCCCTGTATAGCATCGGGTACGGCCATAACGTCATGAAATTATTTAAAACACCAAAGAAACGAAGGTTCAAAATCATGCACGTGTGTCATCCATTTTGCACAAGCAAGGAACACCCTGGCTGGCACAGCTATGCTGGTTCACGAAAATGTAATTCAGAAATCTGAGCATTTAGAGGGCCGGCGATACGACACTCAAACTGCATGTACAATTTCCCCCTCGGTACCTGACGTGAACACGATTAAAATGACCAAGGAACCAGACTTCGAATAATCAACCTCATTTCCCACAGAAAGCAATAAAATAAATGAAATGCCATTGTCATGAATATATGGTCACGACTCTACAAGATAAAAAGACTTCGTTCCATTTTATTCCATTCAGAGCACCCTTAAGTTCCAGCAAATCCAATTTTGAACGTATTACTTCCCAGCACCGGAATGAACTGCCAATTATGGAACAATCGCTAATGCGTTTCTGGGTAAAAAGTGATAACCTCTTATGCTGAGGAACGAGGACCATCAAATGGGTGCTGTGCAGGGAAGGAGCCCGTGGTCACGCAGGGTGAAGCCACTGACGCGGAATTCCGCTCCTTTTCATCCAGCGGAGTGTTTGGAATGGAATCTGCTGACTTCCTTTCTCCGGGACCCACTAGGCTGCTCTGCTCGGCTGGACCCCGAGCTCCACCCGTTACGGTGAAATGAAGCCTGGGAGGCAGGTGGGCTGGGGGCGTGCGCGTCAGCTCTCCACAGGCTTTCTGGGAAGTAGCAAGGGATTCTTCTTTAACCAAAAATTCTGTTCCCCAAATCATTCCTTTCGGCAAATCAGAGTCCCTAAGGGCATCAAAATATCCTACAAGGAAAAGCCAACAGCAACCAAAATAGAGAAGAGCTGCAGTCTGTTCCACCAAATAGGGTGTTACAGCTATTTTTATGCCCTGTTGACCGTCACTGGATAAAGAAACTTTAATAGACGTCACAAGGTGATCCCTCAACGGACGAGAACTAAACGCCCAGATCTCGAAGTCAGCCCAGATCCCAGGCTGCACCGTACACCGGGGTGAAAATGTAGGTTTCATTAAAAATAGTTCATATATTTAGCCACATACAGGACTGGCTGAAACAAAGAGTCATTTTCCGCTGCGTCTGGGTCGGTGCATTCAGCCACTGCGCTTACAAACGACCATAAAGCACGAGAGTCCTTCCCACTGAGTTACTGGGAAACGTGAGGCTCAGGTTCTGTTACGTTTCCTATATTTTTCTTACTGGGCGGAAAGACTGTACATTTTACACAAGTTTTCAGTAGCTGAAAACAAACGTGGGCTGCAGGGGAAAGCAGCCTTCGTACACACCCCACGTTCTGCGCTTTGCGTTTTTCATTCGGTGACAAACACCAACCACACGCTGGGACCCCCCCCCAGAAGATCTCAAAATGCGTGAGCGCGTGACGGGCTGGGCTCTAAGAGGGACGCCGAGGTCAAGCACTGGGCTACTCGGACCTTCGTCCCGTGCTCTCGTGGGCCAGGTGGACACGGTGAAGCCCGTGCGAGCTGCTGGGCTGGGACGGGACGGAAAACCTCAAAGCACCAGGGCATTGTCTTGTCCACACGGGCTCTTCGCAGAGGCCGGAGGCCCGCCCCTACACCACCTTCGATCCGAGCGAGCAGTGCGGTCGCCAGCCCCCACCCCCGGGAGGCCAGCCACTCCCCTCCGGGCCCCACCCGATGAGTATCGGGGTTCTGGGGAGACGGCGGTCCTCGGAGCAGCTGGCCCCCTTCCCCTTCCCCGGGCGGGTGCGTGCGCTTGCGCGGAAGCAGCCTCACCTGCCGCCTTCGCAGCGTCCGCCGCCGTCACGTTCTGGAGGTTGGCGCGCACCCTGAAGGTCACCGCTGGTCCCGAGACCCTGGAAGAGACCGTTTAACAGACGTGAGAACCGCTCAGCACACGGGCCTCCTCCCTGAACGCCGCACGCTCCCCAGGCGCTGCTCCTCCACACGCGACCTCCGCGGGGGTGGCTTTGCGGGGTCACTGTGACTCTGTTCCCAGATTGCAGGAATTCTATCCGCAGGCTTCGCTTTTCTAACACACACACGGCAGGGCTCTTACAAAAAGTTCAAATCAACCCCAATATCCAACAATAACAAGCAGATGTTCTTGCAAGGGAAAAAGAAAAATCGTTATGGAAACTGTTTTCAGTATTCTGTTCCCAAGGGAGCCGCAGGAACCAAAAGCAGAAAGGAAAGAGACGGGTATTTTTAAAATTCTCCTGAAAAGAGCTGTTTAAAAAACTTATTGAAATCTTTAGAACTACTCAGTAAAAAAATAACTGGCAGGGGGGCTTCCCTGGTGGCGCAGTGGTTGAGAGTCCACCTGCCGATGCAGGGGACACGGGTTCGAGTCCTGGTCCGGGAAGATACCACATGCCGCGGAGCAACTGGGCCCGTGAGCCACAACTACTGAGCCTGCGCGTCTGGAGCCTGTGCTCCACAACAAGAGAGGCCGTGATAGTGAGAGGCCCGCACATCGCGATGAAGAGTGGCCCCTGCTTGCCACAACTAGAGAAAGCCCGCGCACAGAAACGAAGACCCAACACAGCAAAAATAAATAACTTAATAAATAAATAATAATTAAAAATGAATATCTGGTAAAAAAAATTTCCAAAGCTTTTTAAATACTGTGCTGCCCATGACTTTGAAAAGTACAGCCCCCTTTTAACAACTGATTCGTCTGAAGGGGGGCAGGGAGGCCGCCTTCGTCAGGACTGTCCCAGCTCTGCATCACCTGGGCCGTCGTCTCCCGGACACAACCCCCAGGAGCTGGTGTCGAGGGGGCCGGAACGGCGTGGGCCGCTCAGAGGTGGCCCTTCCCGTCACACGCGTGGTTTCCAGGGGCTCCTGGCCATCGTGATGCCCCTGGCAAGGCAGCTGCTCTTCTTGGTGATCGGTGAGGTTCCCCACGACAGGCTTAGCGTTCAGTTCGACTGCCCTCCCCTGGTCCAGGGGCTGGGCCTTCCTCGCTGATGCCATGGAGTCTTATCAGTATGCACAGATTCAACCACCGAATACCACCGCTGAGAACAAAACCACGTGCCTGCCACCTGCTGAGCCTCCGTGCGCATGGGAACTTCGCGTGTACCGTGTTTAATCTCTCCAGCAAAGCAGGCGCGGTCGCCTCCATTTACGACGAGGACCCTGAGGACCCAAGGGCTGTCCTCCCTTAAAGGGAGCCCAGCTGAGTCACAGGTGACGCCGCCCTGCACCTCCCCAGACGCTGCCAGGCCGCCCGTCACCTGCATGTTCTAACCTGGCCCTGCCCCCTGCCGGGCCTCCCACCCGCTCCACGCCAATTCCAGCGTCTATGACAGGATCATTTCAAAGGCACTCCTAATAAGGGTGATGTAAGGAAAAGTGCACGAGAGTGAGACTCAAGTGAAAGGGACGCGCTTGAGAAGAGTTACGTGGAAAGGACAGCGACACTCTCAGAAATGGCAGAAACACCGCTAGCAGGAACCAAATCACCGAGTCAGGCGTGTGCCACGTGCCACCTCCTCTGCATCCACTCTGTCCCCTCCCCTCCTTCCCGAGCGCGTCATCCAGAGGCCGGCCCGCTGCTCCAGGTCGTGGGAGCTCAGACCACGCCTCCACGAGCCTCAGGGCTTCTTGGCATTCAGGGGCTACCTCCACTCGTGACCCCTGGTCTCGCTCGGGTCCTGTCCCTCAGGCGGCCTCTGGCCCAGCTCCCGGGCCAGCCGGGTCCTCTGCAGAGGGGACTGCGGAGCCCCCAGGGGTAGCATGGCCGTCGTTCCAGCACCTCTGCTGTCGGACGTTCCACCCCGGAGCCTGGGCCTCGCCGCAGGCGCAGCGAGCGCTCCTGAAGCAGCTCCTGCCGTGGCGCCCACAGCTCTGGTGGCTCATCCAGCCACGGGGCCTCCCGGTCACCTCCCTGTACAAGAAACGTCACCACGTCCTGCAGAAGTGCCACCTTCCCTCTCCACCCCCGCTGTCGCGGCCGAGCCGAGTCTTCCCGGGTCCCGCCCCCCCTCGTGTGGCACCCGGAGGACTTGTCCGACCCTCCGCCCGCGTCGCACGCAGCATCCTCTGTGGACCCCCCAGGCCCCAGGGTCCGAGGGGATGCAGCAAACCTCTCCCCGGCCCCTGCTGGATGCTCCCGGGGTGGACAAGGGGGCCTCCCCGGCCCCTGGAGACTTCCTGCCGCGGTGTCTCCGCCCTCGCCGTGGGAGTCGGGTTCCGCCCCCTCCTAGTTCCACAAGCGGCCTGAAAACCGTTGCTCTGGGACCTTCTAGCAAGTGCAGCGACTGCCTGATGTCTGTGCTGGATTAAACGTTAATTACCGTGCAGATCACGCGTGTGCCGACGCTTCCCACCGGCGCCTGACACGCGTGTGGACGGTGGGGCTACGTCTGGGACTGAGCCACGACATCTAGTGCAACTGCTTCCAAAACTAGGAGAAAGTCCTTCCTAACACGAGCGTCCACACCCACCATCAAAGTACTAACAGCAGATCCACGCGGCGTGGCTCTGGGTTTAAGCGTGGCTTCTGGGACGTGTCTAATCTAAACTACGTCTGCAGAGTTCCAGGAACGTGGGACCCCCCAAATCTAATCTTCCCTCCAGTGCCGACGGTTTTCTCTAAAGATCTCACGGATGTCCCTGGATTCCCAAAGATGGAGCACACAGGGGTGGTTCACCTGCCCCAACACTTGCGGGACCAGCGGGAGAGGCCGACGGGGCACCAGGGCCCTCCTTCCTACCGGGACGCCACACACATGCCTCTGGGATGCACACATGTGACCCCGGGATGCACAGCCGTGACCTGGGACCGCCTAGCGTGGAAAGCACGCCCCGTATGGAGGGTCCGTGTTGCCGTCACCGACTCCCTACCTGACACCTGGTCTGTGACGGCCCAGCCCCTGAGCAGCCGAGCCCTGGCCCTGGCACCGGCGAGGGAAGGGTCACCCCGCTGCACGGGGCATATCCAACCCCTCATGGCCGAACACGACGTGAGCTCAGGCGCTCGCTCCCCAGCACCTGCTCTGATGCGCGGGGATGTGAAAGCCTCTGCATAGGGTCTCCACTGCACGGCCGCGTCCTGTGTCGCCATCTGTCACCCTGCTGAGCCTTAACCTCCGAGGCCTCGGTTTGCCCAGCTGTAAAACAGGGGCAGTTCTGCCAAGTCGCCAGGGAAACAAGACAGGAGGTAAACAAGTACAATCTCTGCTCCAGGAAACTGAAGCACGTCTTCCAGAATCCTCCAAACCTGCGGGGGTCCTCACAGGGAGGGAGGTGTGGAGGGTCAGCGGTGGGCACGGGACGGGGGGCCGCGTCCTAGCTGGGCTCCTGCAGGGTCCAGCTGACCTCGCCTGTGCACAGGACCTCGTGAACACGTCAGGCCGTGAGTTCCCGCTGCGTCTTCAGGAACCGCCCTTCGTCAGCGCAGTCGACCACACGGAAGGGAGATCACACCGCTTCCCGCCTCACGAGGACTCACGAAGGGGGACCCGAAGGGGGACCCGGGATGAGGCTGGCGCCTGCGTTCCCCGAGCTGGTTGAAGTCCCCACTGGCTGGGAGTCTGCGAGGCCCTGCAGCACCGCCCACCTGACCAAGAGCCGCATCAATCAGCACTGCCTCCTCGGACAGCCATGATTAAATTATAAAATCACAACCGCGGTCGTGTGCGTCTGCCGGCATAATTACCCCAGTGTGCTGATGCCGTTTTAATGGCCTCTAACGATGTAATAAGAAATAATGAAATTTGCTTGACAGCTACATAACCATTAAAAAAACATATGAAGCATAACTAGTACTTCCATAAACACGCAGACAATCCTGGAAGTGCCGCCTTGTGGGGCAGACTCCTCTCCTCTCCTGCCACGATGACCAGCCCTGAGAGCGTGCTGGCCACGCGGTCGTCCCCCCAGGCGCCCCCCCCCGCCCCAGGTCAGTCCCTGCGGCTGGTGCGTGTCCTCATGTGCTGGGTCCTGGGGGCGACACACAGGACGTGCATGTGTGGCATGGGACACCACACACACCCCCGCAGACCACGTACAGCGTTAAATACTCAGAGGTGCGAGACGAGCGTTAACTGGGCAGGACGGGGGTTCCCAAGAGGCCTGGGCACCCAGAAGCAAACTCAAGGGCAGACAGGGGGCTCCAGGGCCGGGCGAGGCTGCGGGGAAAGGGCCGCTCGGGGGTTTAGTCACACGAGGGCCCTGGACCAGACTCCCAAAGGCTGAAAGAGCGGGGTGCAGCATGGCCCCGGGCGAGTCGGAAGCCCCTGTCCCCTGAGCAGGAAAGAGACTGGCAGGTGATGTCTACAAAAGAGCTGGTCTGGGAACCGGCCCAGCTTCCGAGCCTGGAAAGCCCCCAGGACACCCCTGTGTCCCCAGAGTCTCCAGACCTGGAGGGACTGAGCCGCAGACCCAGGTGAGGGGCCAGAGAGGGGTGCCGGGCAGGTTAGGCAGCGTCTCCCAAAGGCCCCCAGGCCCGAGCGCCCCCCACTGGAGCCCCTCAGGACTGACGCCACTTCCCACAACTCCCTTTCCTCTCCAACCCTCCCTCAAACGCTCCCATGGCAGCAGTGGGGGGGGCGCGCAGCCCCGGCCTCTATCCCATCTGGAAGGGTTCTAAGAAACAAGGGGCGGCAGGGGGGCAGCAAAGGGCACGTCTCCAGGAAACAGCCCGGGGCTGGGACCTCTGCCTTCCATCTGCTGCCTGGTCATCACGGAGGGTTTTGCTAACGGAAGGTGATGAAGGTTCAATGAACACAGCCCCGTGGGGGCCTAAGGAGTCCCACCCTAGAGCTCATTCGGGTGATTACTTCTGAGGCGCGAGGACGGTCTCCCAGCGCTGCAGGCCGCCAGCTGCTCCTGGAAGCTCCGGTCTCAGGACCCCTCTGCCTGGTACTTGAGGCCCTTAGAGTTCTCGCACGAGGTTCTTGCCTTTGATGAAGGAGGCACCCACTCCCTCCCTCCCTCCCTCCCTCCCTCAGCCCTGGGCCACATTCAATGTCCCCTCTACAGAGGGAGGAGTGCAGTGTCACTGGGGGGCCGTCTGGGGTGCCAGACCCGCCTGTGCCATCACTCATTCCGTCATGCGTGTGTTCCGTCACACGTGTGCAACACACACCCACGCCGTGTGGTCAGCGTGCCAGGTGTGCCTATGCAGACGTGCAGCAGGGACCCCTGGACCTGAGATGGGGCCTCAGTGGCCAAGCCCGTGAGGACCCCGTGGTGTGTGCAGCCCAGGGGAGTTGCCCATGGGAGCCAGGAATGGGGCAGGAAGCTCCAGAGACCCCCTCCTCCTCTTTGAAGGGAACAGTCAGAACCTCCGGGTCAGGCCGTCTGTCCTGCTTACTGGGCCATGCGGAGACCGTGACGGGGCCAAAGGGCCTGTGGAAGTGGCCACGGGCAGCAGGAACGGCTCCCCGCTGGGCTGCGTGAGGCCCTCCCACTCCAGGGCCTGAGTCTGATGACCAAACCCTCCTGGAGGTCCTGCACACCGGAGCGGTGCCGGACGCACAGCCAATCAATGCGATTTGACAGAGGACAGCTGTAACGGACCCTTGATGTTACAGGTGGGAATACAAGTGGCTTCGGGGGCCCGTGTGCGGCTTAACGGAACAGACATGGACCCTCTGCCAGCGGGTGACTCATCTCGCACCCGCCCCTCCCGCCGCCCCTCCCGCTCCGAAGCCACGGCCCGTCACCGGAGACCTCAGCAGCCTCACGGCACTTGGGCTCCACCTGGGTCCCCTGTAGTTCGTTCTCCAGGCGGCTGGAAAGGCACCTTCCTGGAGAACATCCGCGGTGGCTCCAGCACTGGGACCAAGGCCACCTGGGCTCCGGGCCGGGCTCCCATGGCCGCATGACCCTCCCATGTGGACGTCCCCCCCGTGGGTGGGGTCTCCTGCCCCAGGTTCCTCCCTCTTGGCCTCATCCCTCTGTTCACGGGGACGGGACGGAAGGCGCCTGACCTTCTCTGGCTCTGTCTACGTGTCCACCTCTGCTGGCAGCTCAGCTCACCAGAGCAGGAACCCTGCCTGCTCTCCACTCCACCCGGGCACTCAGCGCTCGGTAAACATCTGTGTAGCGATAACCGTCCCCGTGGACCACCACGTGCGCATAGCTGTCAGAAGAGCCTCATTAGCTGAGGGCCCAGCCCCGAGGCCCCGGCTCGCCTGCGGGGGCCAGGCCATCCCGACGGTCTAGAGCCTCCTGGGTGGTTCCTGGCGCAGCGGGGAGACCTGAAGCCTGGGGCGGGGTTCTTTCAGGGGACTATGGTCCTTCTGACGATGCTTGGGTTTCAGCTGCTCTTACAGAAACCACCTGAGCCCCACTGGGCCTTTCCTTCCTCTTCTTCCCTCACCAGTTTCTCTGTGACACAACTAACGAAGCCCACAGGCGCACAGTGGACCCACCAGATGGAGAAGACGCCCAGGGCCCCGCCCACACTCACGCGATGTCCGAGAAGATGCCCGCCGGCACGTCCAGGAGACGCGCCACGTCCTCCAGCACCTCCGTCCCCTTCTCTGGGCTCAGCGGGCTGCGGGGAGAGCACAGGGTTACGTGGCGGGCTTGTCGCACCTGAGGAGCAGGGACCCCTGCAGCCCACCCTCCCGCCCTGCCCTGCTCGGAGAACTGCCCCGGCTGTACCAGTCACATCAGGGCTGGGCTGCAGCCACCCGGGAGCAGAGGCCTCCCCAGCCGTGATGAACCACCTGCATCTTCCAGCAAGAAGACCAACACCACGATGCGAATGGGGTTGTTAGGGGAGCGTGATGGGCCCAGGAGCCAGCAGCTGGCTCATCTCAGCCGGGGAGCAGGGGAGAGCGGGGTGGAGGTGGGAGAGGGGGGCGGAGGCCGGGAAGCCAAGTTCAGGAGGGGCGCCAAACGTGCGGAGGGAATGCATGTCTGTAAGTGGATTCGGGTTCATTTCTAAAATGAGTTATGGGCCCGTCAGGATACTGAAAAGTCACACTTTTAAGGATGGCAGGACAGCGTAGCAGCAGCGACTCCCCAGAGGGGCTCATGTACCACAGCATGGAGCCTCGGACCCCCAGCAAGGCCAGCGTCCCCGGGGGGCACCTCCAGCAGCGCGTGTGACTCAGGTCCCTGAGCCCAGCCTGTCTCGCACCCCAGGTGCTGCCCGTGAAAGCCCGTCAGAGCCCTTCAGAGGAGAACTCGCCTGCGGTCACGTGAACACCGTCGACAGCTGGGGTTTCCGTCCCAGCCTATCATTCATTCATTCATTCATTCATTCAGCAAATGTGCAAGGAAGCCACTGGGTGCCGGGCGCTGGCCGGGAAATTCAGCGACAGACACTGAGCTGCTTCTTGGGCTTTATATCCAAGTGGGGACACAAGCAGCAAAGTCATCAACGAGGGAAAGGGCCTGTGTCGTTGGGGGCTGAACTGTGTTACCGAAAACGCCCACCTTCACGTCGTAAACCCGGAACCTCAGAATGTGGCCTCACGCGGAAACAGGGTCCGTGAGGTCATCAGGTGGTTTCCTCATCCACCACCGCCGGGGTCCCCATGGCAAGAGGAGGTGGGGACACAGACACGCCCGGGGGACGACCGCGAGGACCCAGGTGCCAAGCCCGCTTGCCCCTCCCGCCCCCCACAGAGGGCGGCACTGTGTGCGTGGAGGGCGGTGAACATGCAGGGGGTGCCCGATGGGCTGTCCCAGGACCGCGTGACTCCAAGAGCCAGCGGGGGCACAGGGCACCAGAAGGAACCAAGGGGGGTCCCAGAGGCGGGGGCCGTGGAGGTGGGTGCCGGGCAGGCCCTGCAGCCTGCTGAGATGGTTCAGGTGTGCGGGCAGGAGGGACCAGCAGGTGAGCGAGACCACGGGCGCCTCGGGAAGGGCAGAGGCAGAATCCCCGCGTAGACGCGTCGACAAGGGCTGTGACGTCGGCTGGCGTCAGGGGAGGGCTCCAGACGCCTCTGCGCCCCGAGGAGATGCAGAGAAGCAGGCGCAGCGACGGGACTGGGGGCGACTGCTCCAAGATTCCCAGGCTGACCGCCGCGTCCCTCGGAAGATGCTGTCACCCAGTGGAGGAAGCGCTCGGGAGGCCGTGATCAGTGAGTCCCACCGCGAGCTGGCGGCAGGTCTGGGCTGGGAGGCTGGGAATGTTTTTAAAGAGGTGTGTGTGCTTGTGGTGCAGACACGGGCCCTTCTACCCCGTCCCCTCACTCACGGGATCCCAGGGACACCTCTCAGAGCTGGCATGTCAGCCCCACCGGGAGGTCAGCTGCCAACTGGGAAAGGAGTCCACTCGGAACGCTGGTGTCTGCCTCGTCGCTGCCTGCCAGGAGCTGCAGGTCAGGTCCGTCTGTTCCTCAGCCAGCCTGGTGCTCGAGCACGTCTGCATCTACATGAAGTCTGCTGGGACCCCGAGCTCCGCGCGGGGACAGGCCTGGCTGCACGGCAGCCCCGCGGGCACCTGTGCCCCGGTGACAGGGCACGGGTCTCAAGGGAGCCGTCCGGTGCTGACCACAGCGCCAGCTCAGTGCGCAGGAGAAATCCCGCCACGTCACATCAGAGGGGGACGAGTCCCACAGCCCAGCGTCAGGAAGACAGGGCCCTGTCCCCCCCTCCCCAGCTCCTGGCCACCAAGCAGGCCCCACCAGCTCTCACCCCGAAGGCCACGAGCTCCCTCCTTTCCCCGAACCTCCCTCTGCACGTTGACTCCAAGCCACCCAGCACGCCACTTATTTTCAAAGATCTCTGAGGATTTCGCGTGCTTCGGTCCTGTCTGTCCACGAGCTGCAGGCTTGCTGAGGGCGTGACCAGCTCTTATCTTTTTCTTTCTCTCCAAAGTCTAGGCCCCTGCCAGACACAAACCAACTTCCCTACCAGGTTGCTACGAGACTCCACGAACCCCGTTTCCTAGCTTGTCTTCAACAAGGGGTAACGTAAGGAGACGCGGAGTCCGGCGCCTCCGTCGTGGATGTCAGGCCCACCGTAAGCCTCCCGGCCCTACCTTCTTCCACCCTCACAGCCCAGAAATTGAACATTTTCCTCCATTACGAGATTGTCTAAAACAGCCCTGAAGATAAGGATGAGGTGCGCCGGCCCAGAATGTTCTCGGTGGCCGGCTCGCTCTCCAAGGAGACTCCTCGACGACCGGAGCCGCGCGGTGACCCCATCAGCCCCTCCCGTCTCGCCGTCACGGCTCCGGCCGGCAGATGGCTCAGGGCAACAGCGGCTCCATTCTTGTGCAAGTCGGACAAACGAGAGGGTGCTGACTCTGTACTCAAAACGAGCACGCAGTTGTTTCTGTTTTATCTTTAAACTACGTGGCCATCAGCTGTCATGTCATGGTCTGAACTTCCTCAGAAAGCAGCTGGAGTTCATTTCAAAAATCAATGGACGGATACAGCACGCGCAATTTCAGGGGCCCGCCTGTGACAGCTGCCACCCTGATTACCTGGACGCCCAGCGCCGCCTGGAAGAGAGAGATGGGGCGCTTTTAGCAGCTCGAGGTCAGAGCGGGCAGCGGCCATGGGGTCCTCTGCCTGCCTGTCAGCGGCAGGAAGGATTTCCTGTCGACAGCTGGGCCGGGCCTCCTCACTAAGGCACTTCCTTTCTGAAGCCACACGTTCCTGGTGTTTAACCGAGTTAAACAAGGTTGCTGCCGGGAGCTACTAAGTCAGCAGAACAGGCGAAATGGACTGCGTCTGCGTCCTGACCTCGATGCAAGCCCGCTGAGGGGCGGCCGCGCCCCGCTCTCAGGAGAGCCTGATGGCCACACGCACAGCCCCACATGGCCGCGGTGTCCTGAGTCACTGCTGGACTAGAGGAAGGGGCCAAAACGAGGAGGTGATGAGGGAGTTTCGGAGGCCACTCTGAAAATAAAGACTAGTGAAAACGGCGTAAGGGGCAGAAAGATTAGGACCAGTGCAGACTTCTGGAAGGCATCCCTCCGCCCTCGGCCGTGCGTGACTCCACGGAAATTCTCTCATTCACTGCTCACAACAGACCTGGGAGGAAGGTCCCGTATTAACCTCACTTGAGAGAGGTGGAAACTGAGACTCGGGAAATTAAACCCCTTGCCCAAGATCGTGCTAGTAAATCCCCAAAGATGGAAACGGAAAATGTCAAGTGAACGCTGGGATGTCAGCGTCCCGACTGTTGCACCTCTGCCTGGATTTCAGCCCAACCAGACTGAAGAGCGTCTGCACCCGTAACCTCTCCAGGTCTTATTTTTCCAAGTGCTATCGTCTCTTACTTACGAGACACATGAAACCAAGCAGAGAACGGGATGCGGCAACGGGGCCAGATGCCCCCCCCAGCCCCACGCTCACGTCTAGGACTCTGCGTCCAGGAGCCGACCGTGCTTCTGCTGCTTCACTTCCTCACTGCGGACATCTCACTATTTATTTGAAAATTCACCGAAGGTTGGGAACCAAATGAGTGATGGATCACAAAATGAAAACGAGTCAGCCTTGATACAACTTTTTTTGAGATGATACTTGAAATCAATCAACAAAATGAGATTTTCACGGGGTTCACCGATTATTCTAGTTATCCGTACCCATCATTGTAACAAATAATGATGTTTATCTTTTTAAATAATCCTATAAGGTAGTTAAAATTTCTGCTAACCCACAGCAATTCAACCCGATGCAGAGAAGTGACGCTTCTGATGAGGACAATCTTGCTGGCACCACAGTGACTCAAGTTCCCAACTCCCGTCTGGCACCACCGTCTTCCCTGCAGGAGTCGAATGAAGGCCCCGTTTTTCAGAGCGTGAGTGAGTGAGCCTATGACAATCTGGGCGGACACACTGAGCTCCTGTGAGGGCTGAGCTGCCCGGCATCGCAGAGCACAGGCAAATTCACCTCGAGTCTCTGACAACCCTGAATTACTCTTATTAAAAACTGCTAACAACCGTCAACTCTTCACAGGTAAATCATAAACAGATAAAAAACTGTTGTATGCTAACAACTTAGCATTTTTTAACATCAAGATGAGACTGTGCGTCTCGACATAAATATATTCAAAATTTTAACAAATATGTTCTCCATACTATATTTGAATAAATATATTCTCCAAAACAATTTTATTCTCCAGGAAAAAAAATTTGCCAACCGCTTAATACAAATCTAAGTATACAACGTCTTAGAGTGTCACCTTTATAAAAAGTGCATTGACGTCAAAAACATAAAAATGTAACACTTTTGTATGCAAAGTTAAGCTGCTGTCCACTTAAAGGGACTTGTAAATAGGAGATGTTTTATGGAAGCCTCGTGGTAACCACAGAGCAAAAGTCAACAGTAGCACAACCTAAGAGAAAAAGCTTTCAGCTTTTCACCATTGAGTACGATGTTACCTGTGGGTTTGTCATACGTGGCCTTTTTACGTTGAGGTATGTTCCCGCTATGCCCGCTTTGTTGAGAGTTTCTATCATAAAAGGAAGTTGAATTTTGTCAAATGCTTTTTCTACATCTCTTGAGATGGTCATTCTCACCTGCTTCCAAGACACTCCACGCAACCCAGACACGCCGTGTGTCCCATACAGCGGAGCGCAGATCAGGGTCCGGGAGGAGTCGGGGGCGGGAAGGACCATCTCCTCCCGGGAGCCCCCCTCGTGACTCTCCTCCCCTGCCCCTCCTGCGGCCCTAACTTCCAGTGGCACCCACTCGTGGGGATCCTCCACCGAGCCTCCTCGGGACACACGGCCTCCGTCAGCGCAGCCCCGCGGCGAGAAGCAGCGGGTGCCCTCTGCTGGCTCCCCCGTCCCACCCCCGGGCCCCGGAGGCTGACCCCAGATCTCGCCAGGGCGGACTCCTCACCCCAGCAGTCGTGGTGCAACTGCCGAGCTGGATTTCAGTCCAGCCCAGGTCACGGCACAGACGACGCCCGCGGCACAGAGAGCGAGGCGGGCACGGTGCTGACGGCCAGCACGCCCGCTGGCCGGTCTCCTCCGTCCACCGCAGGTCCCCTTACCCCTCCTCCACGGACAGCAGAGGATCCAGCAGAGCGGACCCTGACCTCGCCACCCACCCCTGGCGCCTGCAGGGCCGTCCTACGTAAGCCTACATGCCTCAACTGAGTCTCCTCTGGATGCTGTTTATTTTTCCATTTTTCCTTTTCCCTCTGGTTTCATTATTCACTTGCAGACTTACTATTTTGACAGCAGGGCAATCTCATCTTTTCATATTTTTCTCGCTCTTTCCTAGTCCTTCGTATGTAGGAGTGGAATTTAAACAGCTTAACTTCTGACAGATTCAAGTCTTGGCCCATTTATAACACAGAAGAGACACTTTGCAAAAAATCAATTGCAGGTGTTAGGGTATGAGGGTCTGTGGGGATTACTGTGGAATTTCAGGGCATCATTGAAGACAAAAAGCTAAGCTTCCCCAATGATTATGGAAATCCAACAGCAAAGCAGCTGGTGGGCTGCGTACAGACAGATATGGACACAGACGTAGATGATACAGATGTAGGTATAGATACATAGGTGTAGGTATAGGTTAGGTGTAGCTGTAGATGTAGACAGACAGATACAGACATAAATAGATGACGCAGATGTGAGATGTACAGAGGTACAGACGTAGGTATAGGTATGAGTGTAGGTGTATCTGTAGGTGTAGACATGCAGACATAGATATGGACGTAGATACAGATAAATGTAGGTGTAGGGGTAGGTGTAGGTACACAGATACAGCTGACACAGACCTAAGCAGACGACACAGATGTAGGTGTACAGATGTAGGTATCCGCACAGGTGCAGCTGCAGACACATACACACAGGTACAGGTCTTCATGGCTAAACGAGAGCAGGGTCCCCACGTCGCCAGACGCTCCTACGTCCCGCACTCCCAGGCTGGGCTGTAGAGCCAGCCGGTAGGAGTCGGGCTCTAAGGACAGCCATGCGGCAGACAGAGGCCGGAGGGCCAGGCTCCAGGCCTGCTCGGCGCAGGCCGGGCTTCCCTCCCCTCCCGGCCCCGCCCACCAACACCACATCTCGCCCTTTGCTGCAGCAGAAGGATCCCATGTGGGAAGGGGGCTCACAGTCAGAGAGAGACCATAAGGGTCCCCTGGCACCATCGTCCCTTCTGGCACCTCTGAGCAGCCAGACATGGCCAAGCTGACCTGGAAGGCGTTGGGCCAGAGAGGCACTGAAACTGTTTTCAACACCCATCACATTTGCACCTTTATGGCATTTTCTCACTTTGTCCACCGCCACGGTTAGAGGCCAGGCAAGTGTGAAATACCCTCCAGTTCTAGAATTCCAGCCACTAGCAGACGTCAAACTCCAGCACGGCTCTATAACCTCAGCAAACAGGAGCCAACAAGCTAATAAACGAAAACAAAGTTCTGACGCTGATGTGACAACTGGAAATGTGAACACAGACTACATATTTGATGATGTTAAGGGATTTGGGGTCCTTTGTAGGTGTGATATGGCATTATGGTATGTTAAAAAGAAAGAATCCCTCTATTTGAAAGATATTTCATGAAATGCTTCTAAGACAGTATAACTGGGATTTGTTTCAAAGGAGGAGGAGAGCTGGAAGTAGGTGGGGTGTGACCGGCCTGGGCTGTCTGGGTCGCCGGGCCTGGGTCAGTATCTTGCTCTTGTGTGTGTTCAAAATTCTGCATAGGGAAGAGCAAACACAAATCTGCTGCTGCGTGAAAAATACGAATCTGACAGCCAGGGAAGCCTGTCGGACAGGGGACCCCGTGGCTGCGTCTCGTCACCCAGGACGCCCAGGCCCTCGAGCCGAGGCCATGGGGACACCGCCCAGTCCCCCGGAGCGCGGCCACCGGCAGGTTGTCCTCGTGACCCCCAGGCTCCCTTAAATCATCACTGAGGACGCAGATGTAGGGCTATGAACTGACCCTGGGAGGGCTTTCTAAGTAGAACCTCTGTTTACAGGCAAAAGCCTTGCCACTGGTGCTTTTAAAGACTCAATTCTGTGACTTGGATTTCTGTTACCACTGGAGCCTCAGACAGCCTCGGGAAGGACTCTCACATCAGTTACAACCATTTTCCTAGAATTTACGCACAGCCCGCCCCCAGCGGGCTGATCCTCGAGTGGAGGCCTCAGCTTCCGGAAGTCCCTCCTCACCCTGTCACTTACTCCCCCAGCACCCCCAGTGCCTGTCTGGCACTAGGGCTCCAAGACCGACAGAGCAGCCGCCACAAGAAGCATGATGTCTGTGTGAAGGCATGGTCTGCAGCTAAGTAAACAGATCCAGAGGGGGCTCCAAAGAGAAGCCCATCCCAGCCCACCTGAGGAGTGAGTGTTTTCCCGTAGAGATTCAGAACCATGAACATGAGAGCCCGGGAATGGCTGGAGGGCGGGGTCCTGAGGTGACAGCAGCCGGGTGGATGGGTGAGGGCATCCAGCCGGGGAGCTCGCGTGATCTCACAGCAGCACTGGGGCTACATCAGGAAGGGAGGGACGCGTGCAGGGAAAGCGGGTGGGGGGCTGCGAAGGCTGCGAGAGGGAAGGAAAGCACCGCAGACCACCAGCGCCCTCGGAGGAGCCAGGCGCCTCAGGGGCTGGGACGCAGCTGAGCAAATGCTGATGCGGCCCCTGCTCGAAGCGGAAGAACCCCACATTCCACCCCCAGGTAAGGTTCTGAGGGGAGGGCGGCGCCCTGGAGGAGGGACCCTGACCAAGGAGAGCTGCCTGGAGGAGGTGGCATCTGAGCATGCTGGGCCAGGAGCAAACCCAAGGCCTCCTGTCAGGACCCCTCACATTCCAGAGCGGAAAGGAAGCAGGCTGGGGAGAGAAATGGAGCTGCAGGGCCCAGGCCTGGGCAAGGCCGTCGTCGTCGGGGACAGAATGACACGGTCAGGTTTAGGTTACGGAGCGCTCTCCTGAGGGGGAAGTTTGGAGGGGATGCGGGGAGACCTGGGAGGGGTCCTGCAGGGGCAGGGCTGGCGTGGAAACGTCAGCGTCAGCGTGGGCAGAGTCTCCCGGACAGGAGAGGAGCCGGTCAGCTGGGGGCGGGGAGGGAGGCACCACACCCCAGGTGACAGCAGAGGAAGCGGGCGGGGGTGGGCTGAGCACCGTCCCTGGGCTCCCGTAACCAGTACGAGGAGAGCGACGTGGAGAGAGCTGGGTCGGGGTGAGACGTTTACAGGTAAAGATCTGGTTTGAGCTGTGACACGGGATCGCGAGGTTCTTTACTTCGTGGGCGTGGGGACCCACCCGGCTAACACTGCTTACACCTTCATTAACAACACAGACACCCCGGGGTTCTGAATCTCACAGCCTACTTTTGTACTTTCCTCAGCTGAACTTCAAAACAACCCACCAAGCTGAACGGAGGTATGTCTGACTGCCTCAGGGGAAAAATTACACCGTGTTACGTCTGGATCTCTTTCCTTTTGTGAGCACCTCCTGTGTCTCGTTCATTGTGGGTCCTCAACACTCGTCCCATTTCACAGCTGGGGCGCCAAGTCCAGAAGGGCCGGCAGGAAACAGACAAGTCAGAACTGGGCCACCCCCTGGGGCTTGAAGACCACTGTTCACTGTTCTTCTCACTGACAGTTCCCAGAACTACCAACTACGCAGTCAAGAATTTTAGATTTGGGATATTTTTTGTTTCTTTTTCTTACCATTTTTTAATACACAAAAAATGATTATTTTCACTCCTTAAGGCAACCCCCCTCCCCCACCAATCTTAAGTGATAGTAAACCCATCACACCAAAGACCGTCTTTTAAGACAAACAAACGAAAGGATGGATGGTGTCATGGGAGGGCTGTCCAGGAAGGGTTCCGCACAGAGATGCGGCCACACCTGAACACGTCATCGAGACATGGCCCGAGAGTGGCGCCGAGTAACTACAGTCTGCACTGCCACCGTATACACAGAACCGTCCCCCGACATCCTGGAGGTCTCCCTTCTCCAGCAAGGGAGGGAGAAACCGCAGAGATGGGCAGGACCCGCTCCTGGCTGCCCACGAGCACAGAAGCAGCCACGTGAGCTCTGAGGGGCTGCTCGGGCGGGGCGGGTCGGGGTGGAGGGTGGAGGGAGACCAGGGCTGGACACCCCCCTCCCGCGGCTGAGCGGAGCCCCCCTTCCCGCCCCCCCGGCTGCCGGCGCTGGCGGCTCTCCCACCGTGGTGAGGGGTGGCGGAGGGCGGGCAGGCTTCCCTGAGGGCTCGAGCGGCAGGTGTCTGAGAGGAGAAGGACGGCACCTGGCCCGGCAGGGCAGCCTGGTGCACGGGCCTGGGGCGGCACACGCTCCCGAGGCCTCGCCCAAAGGGGCCCCTTCTTCCGGACTCCACTGCCCAGGCCTTACCCTTGCCCGGAGGAGGGGGGGGCGCAGCGCGCGGCCCGACGCCCCTCGGCGCCCTCCTGACAGCCTCCCCCGACCCACAGCCTTTGCTCCGCTTCTCCCCGGGGGCGGCCTCCCCGCGGCGAGCGCTGCGGCTGACGCCCCGATCTGGTGAGCGCGCCCCCCCATGCGTGTCCGCGCCCCCGCCGCCACGACCCGGGTCATCTGCCACTGTGGGATTCCCACCCCAAGGCGGCCTCTGCACCGAGCCCCAGGGAGCAGCCACCAGTGGGACCCGGGCTTCGCCCCACCTTGGGGGCTCCAGGTGACCTGTGAGGGCACGGGGGCCGCAGCTCAGGCTCACGCCGTGGGTTTACTTCCGCAAACTCGGTCTGCGCGGCTCGGACGACCCTTGTACAGGAACAGGTCCCCGCAGGACACGAGGGCTCGTCTCCTTAGGGGGGCATCCCTGCCCAGCGCACCTCAAAGCTCCCAGGTTTTCAGCTGTAAAGGCGGTTTGGCCTCTGCTGACAGGTGAGCAGTCCCCTCTGCTTCACATGCAGCCTCCATCCTGTGGTCACCTCCTGTCAACCTAACTTGAAATTACTTTTAAATTGTCCTTGGAGGACCCGGGATGGCTGCCCTGCCCTTCATGCGTCTTGAATAATCCATCCAGTTTGTAAAGAGGATGAAAATGCAAGTGGCAAAGGATTAAACTACAGCCCCATCCATCAGGAAATGTACGAGCGAGGCCAGCCACGTCATCCCTGCCAATGTCAGGAGGAGACAGCATGCTCCTTTTCCTTTCAGGAAGAACCAAGCATACAAAAGTCCTTTTTCTAAAAAAAAGAGAAGAAAAGAATAGTGTCGGATTCTTGTCCGTAAATAGTTGATCCATTAAGGCTTAAACTGAGATCTGGTGAAATCTTGCCCCAGAGAATCCCAAGTTACCAGTTAATCTGACAACAGAGGCAGAAACCTCCGTCCATCCGTGGAGGGAGGGTGGGAGAAGCTTCTGGAGCATGTCTCCCCTGTGATACACAGGGAGTTCTGGACATAAGCCTGTCGGCCGCACCACAGATCTTCCATCTGACGGAAACGGCAAAAGAGAAAACGGGAAATCGGCCAAGATAAGATAATGATCCTTTTCTTTAACCCGTGCTTGTAGCAGGTGAGTGTTCAGGCCCCAAAGGTGAGGCCAAGTTAAAGCCCTCAGGAAAATGAACTCTGGATGCAGAGAAGAAACGCTCAGAAGTGGCTTCGTATTACAGGAAAGTCAGCAAGAACAGGAGGAGACACCCGACGAGATGGGTCTCCATCCAGGCGTCGTCCACTCACGCTGGGTTTCCTGTGATGCTGAGGACGGTAGGCCTGGATGGTCCTGCTCTAAAGTTCATCGTCCTCTGTTCTCCGTTGTTCACGCGGACTCGAAAAGTCTTCCCAACGATCAGAATCCTTTCCCAGCACTTTCACGGGGCCTCAGTCTCCTGTGTGCGCAGCTAAGCCCCAGGCCCCAGACAGGAGCAGCCCCGTACCCTGTGCCGGGGACCAGCCCTTGGCATCAGGACATCCTGGCAGGAGGAAAGGTGCTCAGAGCAGCTGCACAGGGGTCCCTCCAGTGACCACGCACACACACACGACACAGAGACGCACACATACACACACACACAGGGACACGTACATACTACACACACAACACACAGCCAGACACACACATCCTACACACACAACACACACATACATGTGCACCCGTGTATACACACATGCACACATACACACAACACAGACACACACAGACACATACAGGCTACACACATACACAGAAACATACAATACACATACATGTCACACACACACACACGACAGCAACGTTTGCTGAGAAAGGGAAAACCCACGGCACAGGTCAGACCGGGCAGCAGGCTGCTGGAAGGGTCTGAGTCAACAGCACCATCCAGGCCCCCGTGCGCGCTGTGTCACGTGTGACTCTGACACACCCAGCGGGAGTTCCAGTTCTGAGCAAAGGGGCTCAAGGCAGACAGAGTGCGAGGAACACGGCCCGGAGGTGTGGAGGCCGGAACGGGCAGGCGCATCTTCATGGAAAGGCTGGAGGAACGGGGCATCAGTGCTGTGGATGCCTCCAAACCCAGGCGAGGACGCCATCTTCAGTTTCACGGGGCCCTGACACGGGGTCTGTGTCTGTGGTACAGGCGGCGTTTGCCGTGTGCGGTGCAGCGACGGTGAACACGCGCGGAGGTGAGAGCGCAGAGGCCGCGGAGCCAGCGGGAGAGACGGAGCCCCTCCCCGCGGGGAGTGACCACTGAAGCACACTCGAGCCTGACCAGAGGCACAGTATGACGCAGACGCAAAACCGCGGGTGGACGTGTGTGCACACCTGCACACGCGCCAGCGCACACCTGCACACACACGCACGCCCATGCATGCAGCCAGACACACGTGTTTTCCCTTGGAATCCCCACTTCCATTCCTTGAAGAAAACGCACCGTTACAAAGCGTCAAACGTCAGGTTCATTAGTGAGATGACCCGAAGAACAATGCCGACCACTTGCCACTTGCTGGGCACGTGACATTGATTCTGTCCCTTGTTACGCTCAGCACAAAACTAAGGGGAGGACAGAACACTCCATGGTGTGCGGCACGTTTTTCCCTCGGAAGAGTGACTCATACCCTAGTATACGGACGACTTGAAGCTTCTGGAGTTCTAGCCAACGTGGGCTGCCCGGGGCGCCCCTTGCACCACCCATCCTGCCTGAGACACCCCGGCTCCAGCTCCAACAGGCACCCTGTGGTCGGAGCTGCAGGCGATGGCGCCAGGACCAAGGAGCCGGGCAGGGTTTTGTTTGGGGTTTATTTGGTGGAGAATCACCCTCAAGCTTGGGTTCCCGGTCCAGAACACGGGGTCGGGGGATGGCTGGTTCCTGGCTGCCCTCCCACACCTGCAAGACCAAGGATGCCCACCCTCCACCTCCAGGTGAAGATGGGGAAAAATATGAAAGCGTTTCCCCAGCCTGCGCAGGGCCAGGATCTCACCCACGGAGAGAGGAAAAGCTCCCACTCACTCGTTTTCCGTCACAATGTAGCCGTACTCCTCCTGGGGAGGTTGGACTTCCAGCCGCAGGCCTTGGCCGGGGGGTCCCCGGGCCCCGGCGCCAGGGCGCTGGTCCTCCTGCGGGGCCGCCGGAGCCCGGAGCTGCGATGCCCCAAGCCCGCCCGGCCCCGGCTCTGGGTGCGGCGGCCTTTGCAGCAGCTCCTTGGAGTAGGTCTGACTCTTTATGTTCTCCACCCCAACGCGATCCTCCTCTGAAGACGGGGAGGCCTCAGGGTCCTCCGATTTCTTGATCTCCGTCTTGAAAGACCCGGCAAGATGGGGGGCTCCAGGCAGGAATGGAGACCCAGGACCCTGCAGGAGGTCCCTGAGTTTGACGCCCAAACGGCTGACCTGGCAGAAAGGAAACCAGCTTAAGAATGTGCCCCAAGTCACAGAGAGGCATCAGCACCAGACCCTCGGGGGAGCGGGCACGGGGGAGCGGGCACTGGGGAGCGGGCACTGGGGAGCGGGCACTGGCGTACGTGAGCCTGGGGCTGGGAGTGGGCCACACGGGGCAAGTTCGGGGTCCGGCCGAATGCATGTCGTCTGGAGACCCCAAGCTCTGCTGGCCTCTCCCTCTGCGTCCCAAATTGGGAAACGTGTCCCTAGACCCCATGGCTCCCTCCGCAACTCGGATAGCTGAACCCTCCACTTTTTATTTCTGATGGACAGTTCAAAGAATTGTTGGTGTTTTCTTCACCACGTGCTAACAGGCACTGAACCAGGAACCACTAACATAATCTGACAAGAGAAGTACTAACCAGAAATCCTTCTTTTCCGCCCACAAAATAGAGTTTCGTTGATTGATTTTGGTTGATTGATTTTCTGCATCCTTAAGACTAATACAAATGAGCAGAGGTTCTTCAACAGGGAAAACCAACAAAGCGCTCCGTGGGTGGGCGTCGTCCACCGCGGGCGGACGTGTGCGCACACAGGCACACGCATTGGCCGCTTCCAGACCCTCTGGGCCAGCGCACTGTCGAGGGGCCCCTTGGCGACGACGGAGGAGCAGTGGTCTCCCCATCCCCCACAGTTACTAGGGAGCATGGGACGTGCGGCTGGCACAGCTGGGGAACTGAAGTCTTATGGACTTAACGGGTTTAAGTTCAAGCAGCCACGTATGGCTGGTGGCGACCACCATGGACAGCGCCATGGGTGTAAATGATCCAGAGCCTGTGAATGTCCGTTAAATGCACCTCAGAAACCAGGACACGCGGGATGACCTCAACAACACAAAGCGGGTGTGAAGTCTTATCACGCGGTGTTATCCTCCCGTTTCCCTGGGTGGGTGGGGGGATGGTTCTGAGGAACATTAATTTGAGATTATGAGGGTTTTTCTATCTTTTTCTGGAAAAATTTTTTTTTGTATTTCACGTACGTTCGCAAACTATGGACAAGAAAACTAACGTGACTCTGGGTTTCACAGGACCCGAACACGCCCCATCTTACCTCCTGGTAAAATCCTGTACCGCTGTCTCGCACTCTGTTATCTGTGAAAGACACGAGCTCATCAAAATCCCGGCCCAACATATATACACTACCAAAGGTACGGCAGATAGCTAGTGGGAAGCAGCCGCATAGCACAGGGAGATCAGCTCGGTGCTTTGTGACCGCCTGGAGGGGTGGGATAGGGAGGGTGGGAGGGAGGGAGACGCAAGAGGGAGGGGATATGGGAACATATGCATATGTATAACCGATTCACTCTGTTATACAGCAGAAACTAACACACCGTTGTAAAGCAATTATACTCCAATAAAGATGAGAAAAAAAAAATCCCGGTCCAGCATGTCAGCACGAAGGTCACAGGACATACAGGGTGACCACTGAGTAGGCCAGGCACAGAGAAACTGGCCTCATCCCCACGACAACGAAAACCTCCGCGTACAGGACAGAGGTGGCGCTCCATAAAGTCCACGACAGAGGAGCGGTGACACACTGACTCAGACACGAAGTCAGTCAGTCAGTCCCGGTGTCAGTTCCAGGGAACCACGTATTATCCTCAGGTGGCTCAGAGCAAGGAAGAGCCGCTGAGCCAGGCGCAGTGCGCAGTTACAAAAAGGGGAAGTGAAGTGTCGAACCCACACAGCTCATGCTGAGATGCCTCCAAACCGGTTCTTTTCCTGTGGCGGCCACTCCTCGGAAGACACACGCAGGACTCATTGTGTGGCTCCCGTGCTCCTGCAGACTCCCCCAGCCCCGGGACAGGGACCATCTCGTCCGCGTAGCAACCCAGCATCTTTTCCTGCATCAGTCAAGCCATGCTTCCAGCTTCCAGGCAAGCCTCGTCCCAACCCACAGAGGAGGGAGAGACACGCACCTTTCACCTGGCACGTTCCTGGGCGCCCTGCGTGCAGCGCACTGCGTTAGATGGTTCAATGTAGCTTCCGCAGCTTTGAGAAGCGGTCAGGCAGGGGAGACGGGGCCTGCCCTGCTCGGCCCTCGCACAAGGTTCCCTGGTGGCCGTTAGTGGGTGTATGTGTGTGTGAGCGTGTGCGTGAGTGTGCATGCGCCGGGATGTGAGCGTGCCTGTGTGTGTGTGTGTGTGTCAGTGTGCGCCAGTGGGCGTGTGCCTGGCTGTGGGGAATCTCTGCTTTCTCCCTGGAGCGGCCTCAGAGGCTGGTGTGAGCCTCAGACAGACATTTGAATGAACCTCTTTGACTTTATTATTCAAATATTTGCCTCCATATTGTACTCACTCACACAGTCCGGACAAAACCTCTTTCTCTCACTCCTGTTTTTGCTCACCCGGAACCTCACACGGAGGCATCACAGCCCCCTCCTCCAGAGAGCAATTCGCCCTTCAGCGTAAGTGCTCTGGAAGGCTCAGCCTGCGGAGGAGGCTTTCAGAGGCAAAAGTTCAGACAGACACAAGTCGTTAACGTGAATCCCACCTCGCAGCAGAAAGAACGCAGCCCAGCACACCACGTGCACATGTGGCGAGCGGCCGGGAGGCACTCACCCGGCACGCCGTCTCTGTGGCGCGTGGCCCCCGAGCGGCCCGCCTGGCCTCTCGGCCCTCCGCCGCCTCTCCCGGCGCCGTCCTGCTGCTCCCCTTCCGCGCGCCCGCCTGGCATCGCGCTCGCTATCGCACGGGCTGCCTCGGCCACATCGAGGGCGCTCAGACCCTCCACGCTGCCCGGGCGCTCCCGCAGGTCCTTCAGCAGCGCCTGAACACGTGCCCCTAGACGGCACACACGAAACAGACAAACCGAGACAAGGGACAGCGTTAGAACGAGGACACAAGGATGCAGATGGGCGGCAACGGTGAGCGCAGCAGAGGGACGGGAGCAAAAAGGGCCACATGGAATTCTGCAAGTGAAGAGTTCAGTGTTTGAAATTTAAAAGCTCACTGGATGGGCTTAACCGCAGATTGGATGATGGAGAACAAAGAGCTGGTGAACTTGAGGACAAACGATGGAAACGATTCTCATCCGTGGAACAGGGAGAAAGGACTGGCCACACCTCGGCAACGTGGCACAGCTTCAGGCGTCACGAGTGTGACTGGGTCTGAGAGGGAAAGGAGAGAGAGAAGGGGACAAAGAAAAGAAAACAACCTCCACAAATGGCCCGAAATCGGTGAAGAGCATTAACTCAGAGATTCGAGGCACTCGGAGAGCCACACGATGGCCGCTCCCAGCCGAGTTCACAAGGCCGCACAGAAAACCGAGGTAGAGGAGACGTTAAATCGGCCAGAGGCGGGGCCAGGACGGCGGTGCCCCAGGACACGCCCAGTACCCTGTAAGCATGACATACGTGACATGATACACAAGTACACGCTGGATCATTTACATATGAGGGATGCATTTGAACCACTAAAAGAGAAGGTGTCTAATCCAGAAGTCTAGATCACACAGTGAAAAGATCCTTCAAACGAGAGAGTGGAAGGAAGACATTTTCATATTATTGAAAAGAAAAGAGTTACGATGGTCCCTCACCCTGGACCTGCAGTGCAGGAGATGCTAGGAAAAGCTCTGCCGGCTGGAGAGCAGTGGGGTGGCCCCGAGTCCCCCACAAGGTTTGCCGCAGGGTGGTGACAGCCCCGGCCTTGATTCTGTGTCAACCAGGAGCTCCTGAGGCTCTGACCTCTGGGCCTTGCCGGTCCCGGAGAGACTCGTGTTCCCGGGGCCGCCCACATGTACAGACAGCAGACGCTGCTTCCAAATGCCAACCAACCAACCCAGAGCCCCGCCCCGCCCCCAGGGGACTGGCCCCCTGCCCTGCGCACCCCAGGACCGGGTCCCAACAACTAGGGGCTGCCCCTCTGCCCCAGAGCCGCTGACATTATTCACACCAGCCGGTGCTGCCTCGCCTGCTCCTTCCTGCAAACCCACAGAAAGGCCCTGCCTACAGCTCCCCTCCCTCTGCCCCGTCACCAGCCTGGTGCTTCCCCGGGTGGCCCCCGCCTCTGGGAAACAACCTTTTTCACGATAACCCTCTCCTGATCTGTTGGTCTCACCACACCTGAATGGTAATAAAACCTGCACTTCGAAACAGCTTCCCGTGGAAGGAAATGCAGACGGATGACTTCCCTGTGGCTGCTGCCTCCGTGGTCCTTGACCCCGACCTGAGCCCCTGGGGAGGGCACTGCCCCCCTGCATCCCCACCTCCCCCTGCATCCCTCCCCCCACAGCCCCGTAGACACGTTTAGGGACCAAACGCTTGCCTTATAAATAACTTCCAGCAGTGAACCTGGAAAAATATTTCTCACTTCCTCATAAACAGAAACGTTGTAAAAACACAGAGAAGCGTGCCTGACACAGAACAGGGCGGGAGGCTGAAGGTTTGAGGGATCCCAACCACACACGGCGTCAGAATTCCTGCTTTTCTGGGCTGACAAAGGGCACATACATGTTGCTTCGTAGAAAAGAGAAAAACTAAGGTAGAGTAAACAGTAAGGAAAACAACACCTAGCTGTTTATTAAGCCTCTAGCATTAAAAACACATCAACTTTCAGGGGTCTGTACTGTCGCAGCCATGGCCTAAAAGGTGAGGAAACGCAATGGCCCTGAAACTAGACGCCGAGGCTTGGCCCCTGCAGGCGTGGTCCCTGCCAGGGGCCACAGCATGGCAGAACCCACCATGGCGTCCCAGGACACCAACTAAGGCAATGGAAATGGATCAGTACATTTACGAGACGTTTTTTAACGAGTGTTGAATCCAAAATGTGTTTCTGCGGAACGCAAACTTAACCAGGAAATTCAGCTGGGGAGAACGTTCCATTCCCCAGGGCCTTGGTTCACCGAGGATCTGCTCCTGTTCTCCGCTGGACCACCCTCAACGCAGAGCTGTGTCCCTCCTAACAAGGGTCCAAGAGGTGGACTCCCTGCCCCGACTGTGCCCTGCGAGGATGTTTCACCACCTTGCAGTTAAGCCCCTGAATCGCACTGTTGGCCGGTTTCAAGGGGTCCAGAACACGTCCTTCTAAGAGTCCACTTTCTCTCCGATTCCAGATTTAGGAACAGGACCAGTGGGGTTACTGTGCTAGAACCGTCATGCGAATGGGGGCACACGGGTGTCAGGGTGACAGTTCAGACCCTGGGTAGCAAGTCGCCGCGGACTGAACTGTGGCTGAAGCAGGCAGACTCTCCTGGGCACGGCCTGGCCTGTGGGTGGCCGGGTCCGCATCTGCTGACGCCCTGGTGCTGTCCTCTGTGCAGGGGGCCAGGGTCTGTCACCGCCCTGTGACCTTTTTGCCCACACACGTCCCTCCCCACAGCTGCTCTCAGGCTGCCTGGGTGGGAGACACACATTCCAGGTCATGAGGGAGGTGGATAATCAGTGAGGGATTCAGGCCTCCCAGAGGGTCTCAAACCTAAACGGCAGAGCTCATCAAGAGCAGGAACTCTCCTCCCACCCTTCGTTCTTTCCTTCCTTCCACAAATGTTCCCTGCACATTTTCTGCGCTCAGCTACCTGTCAAGGTGCAGGAATAATGCAGTTAGCAAAGCACTTGCTTCCATGGAACGTTCATCTATAGTAGAAGAAACAGAAAATAAACAATTAAAAACAGACATACAATGTCTGGTGGTGATGGGGCTGTGGGAACAATAATGCAGAGCGTGGAGGATGGGGCAGTGGGGAGGGACGATGCTGTGTTAGACAGGATTGTCGGAGAAAAGCTCAGAGACCCAAAGAAGGGAAGTCCTGAGCCCAGGGACTATCTTAAGGAAACGCTCTGCGGGCAGAGGACACAGCAAGTGCAAAGGCCCTGGGGCAGGAGCACTGGAAGGACAGGAAGGCGGCCAGAGTGGGTGACCTGGAGCAACAAGCGGGGTGTGAAAGTCGGGGGCACTTTACAGGGTCTCAGACCATGAAAAGGACCTGGATTTTTGCTGAGTGGGATGAGAAGCCCTTGCTGGGTTTTGAGCAGTGAGTCGTCATCTGGTTTACAATTTTAAGAGGCCTGCAGGCTTGAGACAAGGTCAGAGCCGGGAGGCCGGAGGAGGCCCCTGCAGGAACCCAGCTGGGGATGGCGGTGCAGCAGGCAGAGCTGGCGGGAGCCTATGTGTTTCTATGGCAGGTCCAGATGGACCGGATGTGAGGTTCAGGGGACGGAACAGAGCCCAGGTGGGTGACAACAGACAGCAAAGCTGGAGGAGCTGTGTGAGGTCAGCTCCCAACGTTGGGGGAGCCTGGGCAGGGGTGGAGGCGCTCGGCAGCCCCTCAAAGCATCCCACCGGGCGATGTTTTGTTTTAGGCAACCCAGGGCAGGAAGGATGTTGGTCAAACACAGGGCAAGTCAGACCAGAAATCCTAAAAGACCCACCACAAACAGGGGGTCACGATCTGGACAAAGTACGCTCTGCAGCCAGCCACACCCAGGCTCCAGTCTCGGGGTCTGTCTGTGTAGATGGGTCAGTAACTCCCACTTGAAGGGGTTATTGAGAAAACGAAATCAAATGTTTAGACTGTCTACCACATCTAATAACCAAATAGCTAAGGGGAAGTTGTGCCCCTCCTCCAATAATCTGTGCTGACATTTAATAACTCAGAGAAACCCTCCCTACAGTTACCTCATGTCCTTTCCCTTAACTTCCCTCAGCTCTATTCTCCTCATTTGGAGGGAAGAGCAGAAATAGACCTGCAGCGTGAAAACACTCACGTTCTTTAAGATAAAGACCAGAGAACGGGAGAGACTTTCCGTGGGCCTCTCTAACTATAATAAGAAACATCCATCTTCAAAACGGTACAATAAAATATAATTCCTAAAATTGTCTCCTCTCATCCAAAAAAGAAACTTTTCAGATTACCATTAGTGAAAAATAACTAAAAAACCCACAGGTATACAATGGTAGATACTAAGCGGCTGACCACTTAGGAGGAGGGCAATTAACTCGTGTCAGCGATCACCCCCCGCGTTAAGTGCGGCTGACCACAGTGAGTCAGCTCGGAGGCACCACTGTCAGTCCTCCGAAGATGAGGAGAAATGAGGAAACCCTCTTTAAAGAGTGTAGCCAGCCCTGGTGGACTGGAGGGACCGTGGCGCAGAGCACAATCAAATACCACACGCATCAAAGTGAGACGCTCTGTTCCGGCTGCCGCACCATGTAATTCCGAGATCCGGCCGGCTTATAATGACATTTTAAGTAGCTTTCAATGTGCCAAGTGGGCTCTAGCAGAGCAATTACATGAAATGTCAGGACATCAAATATGTAAGGCCTGGAGTAGGAGATCAGCTCCCATGAACAACCGCTGCAGGCCTGACCTACAGAAATTATATGTCTTAATAGGGTCCCCCAGACAAATGCTACAAGCTTTCGAGAATAAGCAATGGTGTACAGTTAACCTCCCACAAATCTGCTTCCACAAAGAGGATGTGAATCACACACAACAGTGTTCGCTCCTAAGTGCCTTTATCACCACGTGTACGTGAAAGTACACAGTTTAGGCACGTACAAACACACACATCACCACCATAATCACCACCATCACCACTCATCACCCTCAGCCTCACCGTTATCACACTCAGGGGAGTAGCCTAGACACGTGCTGGGTGGCAAATGCAGACCCCACAGTAGGGAACTTCCCAGGAAGGGCTACCTGGGCAGCCCCTGAAATCCGTCTACATTAACTAAATGGGCTGAATCAGCAAGGCATTTGGATCCCGTTCATGGAAACGCCCTTTGAATGTGAGAACTGCCGAGCTCCCTCCCCGCGGCACAGGTTGGATGGTCGGTGCCCAGGTGTGCACGCTTCATGCTGCAGTTCTGCAGACAGGAACTCAATCTATGATCAGAGCCAAACCAATGTGGATTTGCCACAATTTTTAAAACTCTCCATACAAAAGTGGCCTCGCGCTTTTTATTACCTAAGAGCGACTGGAGTTCATGGGACTTGCCTGAATTTTAACCCAGCGATGGAGGAAGAACGAGCCCTGGCGAATGCACTGCAGGGACGTGCAGAGGAGAAGCAGCAGCTGCGCATGGCCCCACCCGGGTCAGCCGTGCGGTGCCAGGCCTCACAAACGCACACGGAGCGCCAAAAGGCACCCCAGCGCTCACAGCACCTGCCTGGTGGTGATGAGATCCAGGGTGACTTGTTTTCTTCTTTCTACACATCTATTATTCTGGGATTGCATGGTAACCATTTACTACTTCCACAACTGATAAAAAGCACAACAATAATCCTTTACACATTCCGGTTTCCATAGAGAACCGATCACAGAATACAGAACAACACTCTAACGAGGGGCGTTGCCAGCTGGGCCACAACCCGAGACACCGTGTCCGAAACAGGAGAAGCTGGACCAGCCGTGTCTGAATCCCACACTCCACACTTTGCCGTTTGCCCTTGCCATTATCCTACTGCACACTGGTCTTTTAATTTTATGTGAACTAAAGCTTTTTCAAAGGTGACACGGTGTAAATAATGAATAAATGAAGGAAGAGGGTCTCCTTTCTAAGTTTTTACCAAATGAACATTTGCCATGCACATGAAGCCAGTGGCCTGATTTACTGATTCGGGAGCAGGGATGGGTGGGTTTTCATGAGCCCTGAGGGCTACAAATTGGTCTCGACTGTCCTGCAGAAGGGCAGCCACTATCTGAGTCACCCACGTCTCTGTCTTCCGCACTACACCCGTTGGGTGCCCGGCACAGCCAGCTCTCCAGGGCTGCGCCCCCGGGGAGGTCACACACCCTGGCCCTCTGGGCCTCCCTTCTGACTTTCTCGCTGGTGCTTTCAAGGTGAAACTGGGTTTTGAGGACAGGGCTCCTGTGTCTTGCGCCTTCCTAGGGATCCTGTGCTCATGGCTCACTGAATCTACCTGAACGCTCCCCGAGGTTCTGAAGGATATTAGACCGAACGGCAGGGGCAGTTTTCCAGGGGTGAGTGGTGTGGACTGGCCTGCCTGTGACTGGTCTGGACAGGTAACCCCGGGAAGCTCTGGGGCTTTAGAAGAAGGTTGGTCTTTTCTTGCCTTGTCCTTTTTCACTATGTAAGAAGAGAACCCTTCCTCCTTCCAGCCCTGGCTGACACCCCTGCCCCCAGGTGACCCTTCTCTACTCCTCTGCTCACCCTAAAGTCTCAGCACACAACTTTGCACACAATAGTCAGAGAAAGCTAGACTTTGGAGCTGAATGGCATTTAAAACGTTAGAGTCCAGGACCAATGAGCCCAAGAAATAAAGCAAATTGTGTTTAAATCTGCATTTTAGACGGTTCTTAAAAGCTTCCATCCACTTTGCCTTAAGTGACCTGACTTTGGGACAAGTGCTATCACCTGCTATCTCAAGCTGCAGTTTCCTCATCAGGAAAACGAGGCTGACAATAACACCACCTTTCATGGTTGACGTGAAGAGCAAATGACACCATTCATCCACTCAGCAAACACCCTGCAAGGCACATGCTGAGTCCTGGGTGCAAATGTGAGAAAAGAAGCACAGTTTGCTGGCTTCCGTAAGCTGACGGTCTACAAGCGGAGACAAACATTTATCCAATACATGCAAATGCGTGAGTCAGACTGTGAGACATGCTCCAGAGAAAAGTACAGCCCTGCGAGGGCTTCCCTCGAGGTGGGGTAGGGTGAGGTGAGCTCCTCTTGTTGGGGGATCGAGCACTTTCCAAACAGTCAAGGTGAAATGTGCCAGAAAGGTTACGTGGCCGGGGCTGCTGGACGCTGATGAGACACAGGGAGGCAGCGTCCCCCTCACAGAAGGTCGCTGTCCCCCTGAAGGCTTCTTGCTGAACGCTGGACACGCTGGTCACATCTCCGAGCTCCTAGCTCACAGGGCGTGTGGAACAGAGGAACAAGTACACGTCCTCCTTGGGGTGCAACCAGGAAAGCACAGGACAGCATCAACAGGCAGGAAGGCAGAGAGCTGGTCTCGCCAAGAGAAAACCCACAGCCACGGCGATCCACAAACCGCCAAGGATCACAAAGGGCTGAATCTCTCCTCTGAGGAGCGAGGGATTCGAGCTCCACAGGAGGCTCTCCAACCCCTAGATCCTGCACAGGAGAGATGAGCCCCCAAAACACCTGGCTTTGAAAATCAACAGGAGATACATCTAAGAAAACTACAGAACTACAGAGAATGGGAAATTCGCTCTTAAAGGGCCCTCGTGCAGACTCACTTGACTCAAAACCAGCGCAGACGTGCCTGATTGCAAGGCACCTGGATCACAGAGGAAGGAGACCCACTTACTCATCTTGAAGTACCTGCTGGAGAAACAGGGACCACTTGGGATGCTCCCCAAGGACTGAGACACTGCAGGCGCCACTGTGGAAATCGCCACCTAACCTGTTAGCACCCTACCGAGAGCGCTGCCACCCCTGCACCTCAGCAGGGCTCACGACCAGTCAGGCGATAACCCCACCCGCCAGCGCCCCTCCGCGACACTGACCTCACCGCAACAGGAGGGCAGGTGCCCCACACGGGCACACCCCTTGAGCCCCGGGCTCCGGTGGCCAGTGGGATTGCACCTCTGAGACCCACAGGATGTCTCCTACAAAAGCCACTCCTCAAGACTGGGAGAGGTAGCTGATACACCTAACGCAGAGAAACAGACACAGAGAATCAGGCAAAATAAGGAGACAAAGGAACATGTTCCAATCAAAAGGACGAGACATAAACCTCTGAAAAAGAACTAAATGAAAGAGAGAAAAGCAACTCAGCTGATAAAGCGTTTAAAATAATGGTCATAAAGAAGCTCACTGAACCCAGAAGAAGCATGGATGAACACAGCCGGAACTTAACAAAGGGACAGAAATTATAAGAACTACCATATGATCCAGCAATTCCACTCTTGTGTACTTATCCAAAGAAAACAAAAACACTAATTCAAAAAGATATATGCACCCCCATGTTCATTGCAATAGCCAAGAAGATATGGAAGCATCCTAAGTATCCATCAACAGACGAATGGATAAAGAAGATGTGGTGAGACTTCCCTAGCGGTCCGGTGGTGAAGACTTCACCTTCCAATGCAGGGGGCGCAGGTTTGATCCCTGGTAGGGGAACTAAGATCCCACATGCCTCAGGGCCAAAGAACCGAAACATAAAACAGAAGCAATATTGTAGCAAATTCAGTAAAGACTTAAAAAAAAAGGTCCACATCAAAAAAAAAATCTTAAAAAAAAAAAGATGTGGTACATACATATACACAGTGGAATATTACTCAGTCATGAAAAAGAATGAAATTCTGCCATTTGCTACAACATGGATGGACCTAGAGGGTATTAAGCTAGTGAAATAAGCTGGACAGAGAAAGACAAATACTGTATGATTTCACTCATATGTGGAATCTAAAATAGAGAAACAACATAAAGCAAAACCTCATTGATACAGGGAACAGATTAGTGATTACCAGAGAGGAAGGGGTTGATGGGGGCAAGATGGGTGAAGAGGTCAGCTGTATGGAGATGGATGGTAATTAGACCTTTGATGGTGATCACTCTGTAGTGTATACAGATGTCAAACTAAAACGTTGTACACCTGAAACAATATTTTTTTTAAAAAAATGATACAAGGGAATAAAAGAGGGAGGAGAAAGCTTTTGTAGTTTAAAAGGCGCTTAACAGGTACGTCCACCAATTCAGTGGACCGTCTTCGGATACTGCCTTCAAAGAACCGACTGTAAAGAAAATTTACAAGTGAGAAATTTAAACACAGATTAGATACTTGGTGATATGAAGACATTAGTATGAAGTTTAACATGGGATAAAGCTGTTTGGTTAGGTTTATTCATGAGTTGTATCTCTGGCAGTGCAATACTGAAGTGTGACAGTTGAAACCTGACAGCATGCGATTGAATCTGTCAGCGTAGGGGAGGAGGGGGTCACAGAAGTAGCGAGAGGAACCCAGCAATGCATGTGTGGGCGTTCATCCTACAAGTCTCTCTGTTTGCTCTGAGACTAACATTTTACATGACTCTTTAAAGCATATAGCGCAGCTGGGAAGACAATATATATAAAAAGATAACCCACATTGCAACGTAGCCCAGGAGAAAACGCCAACCAAATGATGCCGCTAATAAGGGTCACTGGAGAGCGGAGAGAGCATCTCCAGAGGGTGTTCCCCGAAGAGCCCCACCAGAGCGGCCCCGATCAAGCCTCCACTTACAGACAGGGAGCGCGAATGGGAACGGACACTCAATATTTTTTTACTCTGTTACCTGCTTCATGTTATTATTTGTATATCTTCAAAGGAGAAGTCATATTTTATCAAAATCGCACTTTATATTTTACGGTCTTAGGGAAAGGCTGTTAGAAAACAGATGAGGCCCTTGGGCATCTCACAGAGGCTAGGACCGGCCAACAGTCCTCCTCCCGTGGGGCGACCACAGCCGGGGTGACTCACATCAAGGGCCGAAGTGGCGGCCTCGAGGGCTGGTCACTTCAAGGGCCCAAGTACACTCACGGCACTGGGGGCAGCGTTCGTTTCAGGCCGGTCTCATGGGGGCCAGCAAACACCCATAAACTAAGGAGCTGGGCATGAGTCTGACCACAGGAGTGGAGAGGCGGAGACAAAAGGAAAGGGCAGTGGACTCCGAAGTCGTTTATATTCAATTTACCAAACGCTGGGCGGGGCCAGCTTTGGCCTGTGAGTCGTATTCCCTCATCATCTCCACCAATAAAGTCATGAAATAGCGAGACTGTCGGGGCAGCGAGAACTGAACGCGGAGGGCGTCTCCCCCAGGAGATCCGAAGGTCCCTCCGCCGCAGGCACTGGCCGCCTGAGTCCCCGCGACCCAGGAGCAGGACCAGGACGGACGGCCCCTCCCACCCCTCGGCATCTGTCCGCTCTATGGCGGAGCCTGGTGCGCACGTGGAGAGAGCCTCGGAGGCCCGGCCCGGGCAGCTGCCTGAGAGGCAGAAACAAGCCGACGACAAGCACGCAAAGGGTACTTACCGTCGTCCGTGCCCAGGGCGTCCCTGGGGTCCGGAGGCGAGGGCCATTTCTGGGGGGCAGCCGGTGCCGAAAGGATCCTGGGCTCTCGCCAGGGTGCGCGCACGAGCTTGCGGGTTGCGGGGTCGCCGTCCCTGGGGGGCGCGGGAGGCTTCCGGGCCGCGTAGGCACCCAGTGCGGCGACCAGACTCTGCCTGTCCGCACCACCGGCCACCTTGGGGCTGAGCTCGTCGGGCTGGAGCCTGCGGAGCGTGCGCAGCGGGCGGTCCCCGGGGAAATCGGCCCGGGACGCGGGGGCATAGGTCAGGGCGGACGTCCGGGCCACGAAGGTCAGCACGCTGTCGGCCGGGGGGTCCTCACCCTGCAGGGGCCGGGGGACAAACAGCAGGTGAGCGCCCATCGACGGGCAGGCCCTGAAGTGGCACCGGGTCTGGACCTCCGGGCGCTAAACAGCACCAGGCACCCGGAACGCGCACCCCAAACAGGCACCACGGATTAATTCACGGGTGGGCCGGGTCCCACGTCCACATTCCTCCCACGGTGTTTTTTTCATAACAGCTTTACTGAAATACAGTTCACACGCCATGAGATTCACCCCATTCAGTGTTTTTAGCAGATCCGCAGAGCGGTGCAAACATCGCCTGGAACGGAACCCTCTATCACCCCATTCCTCCTCCCCCGGCCCCAGGCAACTGCTCATCTACCTCCTTCTCCATGACTTGGCCTATTTGGGGGCATTTCACGTAAGCAGAATCACAATGGGGCCTTTGTGTCTGGCTTCTTTCGACGAGCATGGTTATTCCAAGGTGCGTCCGTGTTGTAGTACGTTGGTGCCAAATTCCTTTTGATGACTGAAAATTATTGATTAAGGACAGAGCACATTTTGGTTTCTTCATTCCTCAGCTGGTGAACATCTGGGTGGTTTCCATTTGGGGGCCATTACGAATAACGCTGCTGTGAACCTTCGTGTACAAGTCTCTGTGTGGACCTGTTTTCACGTCTCCCGGGCACGTGCCTGGGAGTGGGGTGCTGGGCAGCGGCCAGCTCTGCATGAACTGTCCGGGAGCCGCCAAAACGTGTTCCCGCGAGGCTGCACCACTATCACCGTGCCGGCAGCGTGTGAGGGCTCCATTTCTCCTCTTACTAGTTTTTATTTTATAGTACAGCTGTCTTCCTTCGACACAGCCATGCACTGTGTGTACGGTAACTCCACAGAGTAGCTTCCCCCGCGACGGACTCTCTCCTTTGTCTGATGGTTTTTATTTCACTCCAGCTCCTGTCTTTACTGATCACTTAAATCCCTTTTACATCCATCCAAGCCTTTTTACAGCGATATTCTGGCCGGTGAAGGTGCCAGGGCCTCTTGTTTTACAGATGATGTCGAATCCATGGCCTTTTCCTCAGCCTCCACCCACTTTGCCTCCCCACTCATTTAGTAAACGTTCCCCGGACATGATCTCATCACACTTTGTTTTGCCCACTAGACACAACAAGGCCCAGTTTCCTCACGTCTGGGACAGCTGTAAAAACGTTAGAAATCTCAATGTTCTGCCTCTGACGACGGCACCGTCAGAATTTCATGGACAAACGGTAATTTCCCACTCGGAGATGACTCAGGGCTGCTTTCGTGGTTCTTCTCCGGGTGCAGGGACCATAAACTTTTAAAACCTTGCCCGTTCATATTTTCTACATGCACCTCCCTTGGGGCACAAATCAGTGTTTAGTCAGTGGGTACACACTTGGGGATCTAGTTAAGATGTGCAGCCATCACTGAATTTAAGACAGTGGCTCAGACCCCCAAATCTGTCTATTTTAAAAATATCTGCGCTCAGCCTTGCAGGACAGATTTTCACGTAGCCAGCCTGAAGCAGGAAGCTGGGGTTGACAGGGTGCTACTTTCCGTTCTCACGTATGAGCGTGGGCGGGTCACCTGACCTCTTGACACTCGGTTTTCTCCTGTCAGAGGAGACTGGCCATTATCTCCAAGATTGTTTTTAGTTCTAAATGATGTGATTTTAGTTGTCATCCAAATTGTATAATTTTGTTCAAGTGCTGGCTGAAATCAACTGCTTTTCCTTTAGAAGAGAAAAAGTAAGATTCATGAGAAAGAGAGAAAGAGAGGGGATGCCTCCACAACAAGTAGCCCCTCCAGCAGTCTTGCACAAATTGGGTGTAAGTGTCAATCTTAAGTTCAGCCTGAACTTCCGTGGAGAAAGGCTGTCTCTGAACACCTGGTCGGGCCCCAGCGCTGGAGGCTGGGACGGCCTCCGGGAGCCTCATTACGGTGCCACGAGCACCGACCCTCTTTGCTGGAATGCACCTTCTACTCCAAGGGCCTTTCATTAGAGTCGAGTGGAGAGCTCGGGGGGCGGACACAGCAGGCTGCACACAGCGCAGACAATCAGTGCTGCGTGTGATCCGTGCAGTGGACCAGGGTAAACAATCTGCGTGAGGTCTTTTATGCTCTGAGCCAAATTAAGGTGAAGAGGGAAGAGGAATATTTCAGTAGGCAGACTGTAAAAGTAATAATAAAAAAAAAAACTTCAGTTTTCACAGGTGACCCCAGGTCCTCTGAGAGTGGGAGAGCTTAGCGCGGCCCCGGGTGAGGGTGCCCAGGTCACCCAGAGCCTGGGGGCGGGGGGGGGGGGGAGCAGCGAGGAGGGTATCCTCTCGGTCGCTGCCTCTTTGAGGCTTCCTATCCGGACGCAGTGAGCACGTAGAGGGAGCTGGCCTCTGGGCAAGGCCACCGGGCTTGGGTCTCACCTCTGCTGCTTAGTGACCTTTGCCTTGACGAGTTATTTAGCCTCTAAGTCACCTGTAAAATGGGGATGATGGGCGTAGCACCTGGCACAGAAGCGCTAGTAGCTCCTACTTACTAGTGGCTTACCGCTAGCCTACTAACAGCTAGTGGCTGTCACTCACTCGCCCGTGTCACACCCGCATTTCCTTTAGAGCAGTGGGGACCTGAGCACCGGCCCTGAGGGAGCCATCCGAGTGGACTCTGTCCCACCTCTGGGTCTAAAATTCTACAACCATTTTCAACCCCCTATTCCGAAGACGTTTTAAACCTCAGTCCAACAAACCTATGATGTCCAATTTCCTAAGATAATGCCGAGTAAGTGCTATGACTGCAGTTGCCCAAATCTGGAGATTAGCAACCTGTGGAAAGCATGAGGACTGGCTGGTACAGCCACTTCCGGCTTGTTAACTCTCCATACTGTGTGTCATCCCAGTCTAGTTTGGGTGTCGCTGGTGTGGTCTGCGTCGCGCGTGTGAAGCAGCTGAGAACTGCTGCCAACCTTCCTGGAATGTACCCTGGGACGACATTCCTCAGCCCATGGTGTTCCACACGAGACGGCGCAGATCCACTCCCTCCACATCCCACAAGGGTCTGCTGAGTAAACCCAGGGGACAGGAGGCTCGGTTGGGAGACTGGCCCAGTGCCGTCAGCACAGCTCTGTGTGACCTTCAGAACTTTCTAACCTCTCTGAGCTCCACTTTTGCCCCTACAAAACTGGGCGGGGCGGGGGAATCCTTTTTTTCTTGAAGCAGTTGTATTAGGGAGAGTACAGGTACCTAGCTCAGCACATGGCTCAGGAGGGCACTGGATAAATGGTAGCATCAGCATCATTGCTACCAAGCGTCGCCACCACCAGCAGCATCACAGCCACTAGTGCTGCTGTGTGCTGAGCTCTGGACCACATTCTACGTTCTCCAGGGGAAGAATGCCTCCAACATGGACCTGTCCTCAAACAGCCTGCAGACTGAAACGGGAGTTAAGTCACAGACATCAGTAACTATAATGGAAAGCATATCAAAGAGGTTTGGGGATACGGAGTTTGGAAGGAAGTGACCATAATCAGCTGGGGAAATCAGGGCAGCTTCCTGGAGCCAGGTGACACCCTTCCTAGAGCCACAACTTGCATCACATCCCCTGCCTGCGTGGCTCCCAGCCGTGCCAGGGCCTGGGTACTACAGCTGAAAGTCAGGGCCCCTTCCTCTCATGGAGATACACCTGCCCAGTCCCAGATTGCACAATTATGAGTTCCGACGGCAGGCCCTCCGAGTCCCACTTGCCAGCGAGCACTGAGTGGATGAGACTTTTGTCTGTACATTAGTCACTCGTGCTCATCACATATTCTCTTGTGCCGAGGATCCCGAACAAATTAGGAAACCCCAATTGAGCCACCTTTTGACCACAGAGCAAACATTTCCTCCGGTTTGTCTCACAGCCCGAAGGCAGCGTTGACAAGCACATTGATCAAGACACACTTGCTGCCGGCGTGACAGAGCACATGGCGGTGGGGCTGTCCACAGGCTTCCTAATGAGACGGCCCCGTGATGCCGTTGGAGGCGGCAAGATTGGGGGGCTGGGGGTGGGTCTCGGCAACCCTCACGTCCGGCTCATTAATGGAGAGTTGGGGTTAGACTGCTCTGCCTCGTTGGGCTCGGGCCGTAGAGGGTGATTCTGGCAAAAGCCGGTCTGTCTCCACACAGTGGGAAGCCGTCAGTGCTCAGTCCTGGTCAGGCTCTCAGCTACCCGCCCACGTTCAGGGGCAGCAGATCGGAGGTGTCATTCTTACTGACAGCACTGTCCCCAGGACAAAAACATTTCTGCATTCAGAGGAGCCTCACACTGGTCTACCTTTGACCACGACAGCTACGCTATCTGCTGCTCAGATACAGAGCTATCTGTTAGAAAAATCAGTCCCCAGTTTCTAGGGTTCACAAAATCTGAGGCTGAAGAGGTGTTAAGTTCTAAACCACGGGATCAATGAATTTTGCAGAAAGTTCACAGCAGTACAAAGCGTGGATGTTAAGTTACGGATATCTGCAAACGATGCTCCATTACGTAGCTTGGAACTAGTCTACAGAGACGGCTGACGACAGGACGCGCGCGTTGGTTCTCGTCTCCCCGTGGCACTACCTTCTTGCTGCGTCACCTCTGCGTCACTGGGCGCTCCTCCCGCTTTGCACTTTGTCCTTTGCGGCAGCTGCACCCCACACCCTCATGCCCGCAAGCAGAGGTAAAGGGAATGGACTGAGGCAGAGCTGCAGTCCGCTCTTCTGTCCAGCCCGGGTGAGCACGAGGCGTGGGGTTGCAGGTCAGCTGCCTGCCGCGTCCACCCGGAGGACCTCAGGACAACCGTCCCACGTGGGCGGTGTGTTCTGAGTGCCAGCGCCAGGCCATTCTTTGGCTTCATGTGTTTTTACTTCTTTTTGACCCTCTCAACAGACATGACATTTTGGTGTCTGCAGACTCCTCATTTTGTGGGTAAGGAGACAGGATCTCTGGTGAGTAGAAGCAGAGCTGGATGTGGCCCCAGGCCTGGCTTCAGGCAGTGCCACAGAGAAGCCGGCCCGTCCTGCAGGCTGGCTGACGGAAAACGCAGAACTGTGCTCAACTGGCTTCCAAGAAGGCAACTTGGGGACCTTCTTTTTGGCTTAAAAAACAAACATGAAAAAGTCGAACAAGAATTCCACCAATTAAGCATCTGAAAGTGAACATTTCACTCTGTCTGTTTCAGCCTCGGTTTCCCTCTGTAAACGGAGGTGTCACGTCTATAGGACAGTTTGGGGGAAACTGCCACCCTAGCACTGCCGAGTCCCCCACACGCGATCACAGTGTGTATCTCCACGAACGTAGGTCTTCTTTAATTACTCTCAATGTTTCAAAATTTTCAACGTTTAAAGCCTTACACATATTTTGTTAGATTATGTCTAGTTGTTTCATAATATTTGATGCTATTACAAACGGTATTTTTATAATTCCAGTACCTAACTGACGTTCGTATATTTGTATATTTACTCTGCATTCCACAGCATTTCCACACTCACTTATTCGTCTTAGTAGCTTTTTCGTAGATTCCACCAAATTTTCTACAAAGATGATCACGTAATCTGGATGCCTTTTATTCCTTTTTCTTGCTTTATCGCACGAGCTAGGCCCTCCAGGGCAATGTTGCACAGAAGAGGTAAAAGCAGACATCCTTGTGGAATTCCAGATCTGAAGTAGAAAGCATTCATTCTTCCTCATTCAGTATGGTGTTAGCTGTAGGTCTCTATCATGATGTTGGCTTTTGTCAAGTGCTTTTACTTTTGAGACTATCATATAGCTTTTCTCTTCCTTGTTAATATGGTAAGTTGTACTGATTAATTTCCAGATGTAACCAGCCCTGCATTTCTGGAATAAATCTCCCTTGATCGTGATGTATTATTATTTTTTTATATCGTTGGATTTGATTTGTCTAGAAATTTTGTTTCTGTATTTCTGAGATAATCATCTGTAGTTTTCTCTTCTTTTAATATCTTTCTCTGTGTGATTTTGATCCTTTGACATTTGTTGAGACTTACTTTATGGCTCAGCACATGATCCATCTTGGGAAATACTCTATGTGTACTTGAAAATAATGTGTATTCAGTGGTTTTTAGGTGTATCATTCTATAAATATCAATTAGGTTATGTTGGTTGATGGTGTTGTTCAAATCTTCTATATCCTTACTGATATTTAATCTGTTTGTATAATCAGTTCCTGAGAGAGGAAAGTTGAAATCTCTAAAAATGATTGTGGACTTGTACATTTCTCTTTAATAGTTTCATATTTTTGCTTTATGTATTTGAGGCTCTGACATTAGGTTCATAAAAAGATTTCTATGTCATCTTAATGAATTGACCATTTACTCATTATAAAACATCTCTATATCTAATAATACCATCTGTCTTGATGTGTACTTTGATTAATGTCAATATAGTCACACCAGTTTTCTTATATTTAGAGATTCCATTGTGTATATTTTCCATACTTTTGCTTTCAACCTATATATGTCTTTCTATTTCATGTGCGTTGGCTTTAGTAGAATATAGTTGAAGCTTGTTTTTTAATTTTTATTCAGATTGAACATCTCTGCTTTTTATTTGAAGGGCTTAATCCATTTGTATTTAATATAATTATTGATATGGATGGATTTAATTCTACTTTCTTGATATTTGCTTTATATTCAACCCATCCGATCTTTCTTCCTCTCTTCCTCCTTGCTTTCCTTCCTATGGATAAGTGAAGCATTTTTAGCATTCCATTTTATCTCTGAATTGACCTTCAGTAATACCTATTTTTGCCTATTTTTAAAATTATAATGTGTCTAATTTATCACAGTCTACCTTCAAATAATATCACAGAACTTCACAAATCGACAAAAAGTTACAACAGTGTAATTAGTGTTCCTACCTACTCTTTGTGGTCCTGTTGTCATGTAGTTTTCTTCCACGTAAGCTAAAAACCCCACAAATACATTTTTATTATTTTGCTTCAAATATCCAATAGCTTTTATCCAAAAATTCATATATGTTATGTGTGTGTATCTTTTATATTTACTTGCAAATTTACCATTTCTGGTTCTTTTCATCCCCTTTGTAGATATTGGCTTCTATATGATATCATTTTTCTTTAAGCTAAAGAACTTCCTTTAGCATTTCTGGAGTATGAGTCTTCCAGACACAGATTCTTCCTGTTTCACCTACAGTTTTGAACGATATAAAAGTCTAAATTGACAGGATTTGTTTGGTCTTTTTTTCCTTTTCAGTACTTTAAAGATGTTCTTCCATTGTTTTATGGTCTCCTAATGAGAAGTAAGACTTCATTCTTATAATCATTCCCCTAGATGTAAGGGGTCTTTTTCCCCTGAGGATACCTTTAAGATTTCCTCTTTATCTTTGGTTTTCCCCCAATTTGATTATGATATGCCTAGATTTGTATTTATCTTGCTTGAGGTTCACTAAGCTTCTTGGATCTATGTTTTGATGTTTTGTCAATTTTGGAAAAACCCCAGCCATTATTTCTTTAAATATTTCTTCTGCCTCACTCTCTTTCTCTTTCCCTTCTAGGATTCCAATTATACTTGTGTTAGAGTTATTTGAAATTGCACCATGTATCCTGGATGTCTTGTTCCATTTTGCACTCTTTTTTAAAATATAATCTTTTTTAAAATAAATTTATTTTTTTATTTTTGACTGCGTTGGGTCTTCGTTGCTGTGTGCAGGCTTTCTATAGCTGCGGCGAGTGGGGGCTACTCTTTGTTGCGGTGTGCAGGCTTCTCATTGCGGTGGCTTCTCTTGTTGCGGAGCACGGGCTCTAGGTGCGCGGGCTTCAGTAGTTGTGGTGCACAGGCTCAGTAGTTGTGGCTCAGGGCTCTAGAGCGCAGGCTCAGTAGTTGTGGCACATGGGCTTAGTTGCTCCGCAGCATGTGGGATCTTCCCAGGCCAGAGCTTGAACCCGTGTCCCCTGCATTGGCAGGCGGATTCTTAACCACTGCGCCACCAGGGAAGCCCTACAATATGTTCTTTTTGTTTCACTTTTGATCATTTCTATTGAGCTGACTTGAAATTCACTGATTCTTCCCTCTACTCTCTCTAGTCTATCATTAAGCTCCTCAAATGAATGCTTTACTTCTGATCTCATTACTTTAATTTGTAGCATTTCCATTTGGTTCTTTTTTACTCTTTCCATCTCTCTGCTACAATTTTCCACTTGTTCGCTTATGCTTTTCCACCTTTCCCACTCAATCCTTTCACGTATTTATCCTAATTATTAAGATATCCTTTTCCAATAATCCCAACAAATGAGTCATACCTGGATCTTCTCCTATCGACTCTTTACTCTCTTGACCAAGAGCGACATCTTCTTGTTCCTTCATGTGTCTGGAAATTTTAAGAGTAGAGGAGGATGAAGTAAACGATATTCAACCCTAGGAAGCGGACGGTCCCTTCTTCGCTCAGCCTGCTGATGTGGCGGCTGAGTCCATGAAATCTGTCGTTGACGTTGGTGTGGATTCTGTCGCAGAGGTGGTCAGATTCAGTCACTACTGACTACAGTGATGTTGAGGGCAGGACTGGGGCCCTTTCTTCAGCAGGGCTCAGATCCAAGCCCCAGTGCAACCCTGAGGATCGCTTCGTGCTCTGCAGACAGCTGCCGGTTTTCTGAACCAGGGGAGCTCTCTCTGATTCACAGCCCAGTACCGTTGTGAGTCGCGGAAGACTTCTTTTCCGGGCTTTCTGCATGCTATTCACAGACCTTTCTCCACCATGCAGCCTCATCCCAACCCTTCGGAGGGCTGAGGTGTGCTCAGAAAGGCCTGGAGTTCCTTGGAAGGACATCTCTCAGTCCTTGTCCCCCTCTCCCACCCTCCAGTGTCCTATCTCCAGCACTCAGTGCTCTGTGCAGCCTGCCTCTGGGCTCTACCCTCGCGCCAGGCTCCGCTGCCAACAGTCCTTAAACCCTAGGCCGCCTTCTTCCTCTCCCCGCCGTGGTTCCTGCCTGTGGGAAAGCAGCGGTGGTCTTCTCTCCCCTAGAATGAGCTCATCGCTTTCTGAACTTAGTTCATTCAGGTTTCTTTGTATCCTAGCTTTCTGGGTTTTGTTTTTGCCTTTGAAGGCTATGGTTTAGTAGCTCCCTTGGCTTATCCCTGCTGTCGCGGTAGACCAGGGGGACCTCTTGACATGCTGCACTTTGAGCTCATCTGAGCATCTTCAACTGCCAACTTCTGGTTGTTCTTCCAACGCCCAGCCCCCGGGAAGCCCTTGACCCCACGTGCCCACCTGGTTCAAGTTCAGCCTTCCCTCCATTACAGCACCTGCTCTGCTTTTAAATGTATCTTTGTGTCTCCCTCATTCAGTGAGATTGTAAAATCCTAGAGGGCAGGAATGTAAAATCCCAGCACCTAGCAGTTTCTTGCACAATAAAAATGCGTAAAACAAGGATTCCAAATAAATCAGTTAATTCATGGTATTTCCAAATGATGACTTTCGGTTTAAACCTCCTCCAAAGCATAGAATAAACTGGGACCTACAGTGTTTTCTGTAATGAACGAGCCCTACTGTGGTTGATAAAAGCGGGAGCTGGTTTCCACCACTAACAATGCAGAAGCAGTAACTGCATTGATTTGGTGATGATAAGAGCACAACTGTGCATCAGGGCTCGGGGCTGGGCGGTTCTGTCTAAGAGGAGTGTGACTTTACTCCCTCTGGCTTCTTTCAGGAAGTAATTCGTACTAAACCTCTAAAGATGATAAGTTCACAGCATTTCTCTGTCTATGACAGCTAGATTTTTGATGACACATACATAGAAAAGATGACTCATAAAATAATTCATTGCAAATTGGTTGCACCTTGAAAGATCATCGGTGTAGAAAGCTTACATTTCCAACTGAAATACTTCATCAACCAAGAGCCGAGGGGATCAGAGAACACTGCCCAAATCCCTGGCAAAAGTCTGCACAAAGCGCTTCTTGTACCTTAGCCTGTCTCAGTTTATTACAGGGATGATGAAGAGCTTTCTCCTCATTTAAACCCTGGACAGAGAAAATAATGAGTTCCAGGTTTTCATGCATTTTTAAATATTGAGAAGCATCCATCTTAACAGAGGATAAAAATACCTAAGCCAAAATGCCACCAAGTGCTCATTTTCGAATAATCCTTGTGACTGTCATGCTGAAACAGCTGTGTGGTGACATGACCACAGAATTCATCATTCAAACTGGACATTTCTGAGAGGGAAAAGGGGCTTGTTGGTAATTTTGACGGGGCAGCAGGCACAAACCGGCACGGTCCAGCCGGACCACGAGGTGTGGTCATTCCACTGGGCGGGAGTTTTAAAGATTACGGAGGGCAAACGTGATGGGCGGTCTCCGTTGCTGACGGAACGCTGGACAAGACCAGGGACAGCCATGTTGTTTCCCCATCAGTGTTTCCTAGAAGGGAGGGCAGGTCGGGATGTGATCACTCCTGTCCGAGGCAGCCCAGTGCCGAGGGTACAGCTCCGGGAGGAAGGCACGGTCCTGGCAAAGACAGCAGTCACCTTTCTCCTCCAGTGGGGAAGGCGCCTGGAGAACACGCACAGGGCTGGGCCCACCGCGTGCACGAGTCAGGGCTGGAAGGGCTCTGCGCTAAGTTCCCCGGATCCGCGTGAGGGCCCGAGTGCAGCCGGAAGAGCAGCACATCTGCCCCCGGAGCCGTGTCGGCTGCTCACCTGCGTCACCACTGCACCTCCCGGAGGCTCAAAGACCCCGCCGTCAACAAGTCCCAACAGTCGCTGCAGCTTATTCCTAATTCCCGCGTCTCGCGGGCACAGACAGCAGGCGAGCGTGGCAGAGTCAGGGGCCCACTCAGGCCCCTCCAGCTGGCTTCAGGCCACTCTTGGTCCAGGGAGCTAACCGAGCTCAGCCACCCCGCACGGCCACCACGTGTGTGCCGCCCAGCATCCAGCCCAGAGCTGGCTGAAGTGACAGGAGAGCGAGTGAAGGCGTGGCCCAAATCGCTCCCCCGGTGTCCCAGGGCCTTGCCGCCTTGGGATGAATCTGGGGGGTGTGAGAGGAGTAAAGCGTCCCAGGCTTTCATCCATCTTCCAGCACGGCATCAGGCTTAAAATGGGTCAAATTCCATTGGCGGAAATAACCTTCCACAGAAAGAAGCGTGAATGTGGCTGCCGAACACCCCACGTGCCCAGAGCACCTGGACTTCCATGCTTTCCCCAAGGCCACCCTCAAGATGCATGAGGGCCTCTGGCCCTGGACACCACTTCTAGACCCGTCTCTTCTAGGCTAGTCAAAAGCTGGCAACTGGTTTGACCGGTTGTCATAAAACCATGCATACTTTCCCATCTAGAAAGTTATGAGATTTCTCATCGTTTCTATAAACTGTTCTTTTAAATGGGCTTCGAGTCCTGGATGGCTCTAGAGCAGACTGGCCTTGGTACAGAATGAACCCGCACTGAAGACCTGACAGCTGCCGCACGCGGGGCGCCCCCGAGGGCAGGTTGCGTAAGGAGAACCGCCCTGGGACACGGGACCTCAGTGCCGACACCAGGACAGTCTCGGGCAACCAGGATGGCTGCTCACCCTGTGCCCACCGACTTCCTGCTGTCCTGCCTCACAGTGGACCCCGCAGCTGGGTCCTGGGTCTAGGTGGTAAGCGCAGGTCCTCCCGAAAGGGTGGAGACGCACCCTGTCTCTCCCTGGCCCCCCTGCTAGCCTGAGACACAGGAGAAAAGCCCAGCGATGCCACAGCCATAGGAAACGTTCCCTGTGTGTGCCCGGAGGAAGCCCCCAGCAGGGGCAGACACACCCCAGACCAGAGAGGGGCTCTGAGGGTCACCTGGGCCGGCGGCCTGTCCGGCTTCAGCCCGGGGAGCACATCAGGGATGGCGGCCTGGGACAGGGCCTCCAGGTAGGGCAGGTAGCGCTGAAGGGCCTCGGCCAGCACGTCGCCCTCGAGGCTGAGGCTCCGCTTGTCCTGGACACTCTGCTTTGAGCTCCTGCAAAGCAAAAGGAAAGCGTGAGCCAGTCCACGGGGCGTGGCGTTGATTCCGCTGACAGACGCTGCCACAGCGAGGGAGGGTGGCCGCAGGGACCACGTGGGGACCCGGGCGTCAGGCCAGGTGGCGAGAGCCCGGCCCCCGCTGCTCTCACCAACTGCAGCTGGAAGCTTTCATGCGCCCCCTGAGCCTGGCGGCTGGACACTGTGCAGACTTGGTGAGTGACCCTGAGAAGAGGACCAGCCCTAGAGTATGTTCTCAAGAAGCGCCCCCGACCACCGGGGACAGAAGACAAACTAGAATGTGGGAAACAGCTAGCACTTACTCAAGCCCAACAAGAACCTGAGTGGCAGAGAGGTTTCCTCAGTGTGGGGAGGGTCAACTGGAGAGCCCTGGTCCTACCATCCACTTGCTCTGGGACCCCACCATCTCAGCCAGCGCCCCCCATGTGCAGAGGAATGGGGTAGGGGCGCACTGCGTGAGTGACTCCTGGAAGCTGTGACCGCATGGGGTTCCGTGGCATGGCGCGGCGGGGGGCAGAGCGGGTGGCATCAGCTTGCTACTCAGCTGACCCTAAGGCGGGGGGCCCTCCCGGTACCCCAGTGTGACCACAAGGTCCTTAGAAGAGGAAGAGGGGGTAGAGGGCTGGTGTCAGAGTGATGTCATGAGAAAGACCTCCAGCTGTGAAGGATGAGCGCGAGGACCGCAAAAGGCAGGAAGCGATCCCGAGAGGCTGCTTGGAAGAAGGGACCTTGTTCTTGGGGGTTTCTCTTGTTCATTGCTCTGCCCAGAATCTGCACAGAGACCAAGTCACCGTCGGCACTGAGAACAGCGTCCACCGAAAGAACAAGCCTGGAAACACCTGGCAGGCTCTGGGGTGACGCCGAGTCAGCTTTACAGCTGTAGCCTTTCCCACCGCTGACCTCTCAGATGGCACTTTTCCAGCGTTAGGAAAAGCGTCTCTGTGACTAAGATCGTTTATCACTGGGAGGGAACTTCAGAAAACAAACTGATTATTGTGGTGAATGGCAGTGATGCAGATTATGGACTTACTTGGAAAAAACATGTCTTGTTTTCTTTTTCTTTTAAGAAAATGCACTTTTTAAATTATATAAAACACAGTACTCAGTCCCCGTCAAACTCTTTGACAACCACAGACACTGTTTGTGGGGAAAGTGCTGGACCACACACGACCTCAAGCTGTGCTCTGTGCCGGGGCTCAGTAAACGTGCGGTGACTTGTGAATCATAGATAACTGCACACATAGATAAGTGCTCCCTGATGTTTACATACAATGTACGTGGGGTTTCCTCACCTACTAAACTCATTTGATCTTCATGTAAGTGAACATGGGCCTTTAAGGTTGTCTTATTTTCTATAACCGCCGCAAGTGCCCTAGATGTGAACGAGAATATCCCAGACCACCAGAAGAGGCAGAGCTCACACGCCGTTCACGTGTGCTTTCGGCACGTGGGAAGGACGAGGACGCGTTCGCTGTTTTCTTCATTTATTCCCATCTTTTCTCTGACTTTGTATTTGGAGAGACATAGCTTTTGATCTTCATTTTTATTTACAAATGTACCAAATGTGATAAAAGCCATGCTAATTGTAGAAAAGGAGGTGTTGTTACGTGCAGAAGTGGACGTCCTGCGGCTCCCTGGCCTGGATGGGGTGGGGTAGGTGGGGATGGAAAGGCCGTAAGCGCGGGCAGAGGGACAGAGGACGCGTGCAGCCTGCGGCTACCCACAGCCTGGGAGCTGAAAGCAGGGCTGCGTCCAGCACAGCAGGGCTGGCTCGCTGTTCGGCCGCTGCCTCTCGCTGTAGCCAGAATACAGCCCATGGCCTGTGCCCGGAGGGGGCCACCCGGCCTGCCCAGGTCACCTCAGAAGATGTGCACCAGCTCCGGGCCCGGGAGCCTCAGGGCTCCGGAACCTCTGTTACTGCGGCTGCCCGGCCTCTACTCCACTGCACACTGGGGCCCGTGTCCCACGCAGCTCAGGACCCAAGCGAGACAAGCTCCCTGGGTGCCCCAGGTCAGGATCCCGATGGGCTTGGGTCTGCTGCCCCGCCAGCCTGGTGTCGTCTCAGACGACAACCTGAGGACGAAGAATCATCGCCCCATCGTCCAGCTGAGGGGACCGAGCCCCGGCGCATCACTGGGTCACGTGGCGAGGCCAGCTCTGGTTGTGCCCAGAAACCAGACAAATAAAACCGGGCTTCTTCGCAGTCGGGGATCTATAGGGTCAGCGGCCCCGGCCACACCCACTCCTCATGGGGACGGGACATCCATGGCCTCTTCGGGTCCAGGACACCGTCCTGTCTCCCAGGCTGATCCGGGCACTCTGCCGCAGTCCAACAGTGAGAACGGTGCTCTGTAACGGAAGTGACCTCCATCCTGATGGCAACGAGGCGTCTGCAGTGACCGAGGGTGGGGTCACCACGCGTGCACGCCTGCAGGCGTGTCTATGAGGGTACGTCTGTGTGCGTCTCTGTGTATGTCCGTGCATGTCTGCATGTCTGCGTATGTGTCTGTGTGTGTGTCTGTATGTGTCTGGGTGTGTATATGTATTTATCTGTGTGTGTGTGTCGTGTGTGTGTGTCCGTGTGTATCTGTGTGTGCCTATGTGTGTTGCAGATGTTGGGTGAGGCTGTGTTACTACAAATAAAGTGCCTGTTTGCTAACAACCATACCCACTTTCAGGGACCAGGAAACAATGTTTTAAGTATTTTATATCCGAACATGACAATCTGTTCCTTATATGTGGGTCTTTACTGTGATTTAGGGAATGTACTGGGGTTTTAGGCGGGTGTGTACCTCTTTGTAGATTTCCCACTTGGAGTAACGGAGAACAGGCTCCCGGCTAGTGTTTCCACGTAGAAAGTCTCATTTTCAAGAATGTTAGGGGTTTGATATCTGTACGTATTTCATAAAAGCTGGGACTTACAGAAAATCTTCACATTTGTGCTTAATTATTGCGATTGATAAAACTGTCCTGTTTTTATTTCTGATGCCCTTTTCAAGCTACACTGGCTCAGACTTAATAGGCATATAAATGATCAGGGGCTGCACGGTTCTTTGCATCTCAAATCACGGCTACGGCTTCCCTGACCATTTTTTAATGGATGAAATTTCATGTTCTGTGTGTAATTTAACTGAAGTCAATTTACTTTTCTGGTACTTTTTCTCACTAATTGCTAATCAATGTAGATAGAACAACCTCACAAATGTGTCTTGAAATTGTCTTATTCATCTTCCCTGCGTGTCCGCTGCTGGAGGACTGTTTGTGACACTGTAATACGTCACAGCAGCGAAGAGAGCGTCCATCTCTGTGTGTGCGACACTGTGGCAGTTAGCTCTCAGACTGACTTTTGCCCTGTCGTTCGGCTTGAAGTAGGTCAAAACTTTCTAAGTGTACCTTTTCTCCCTCAAAAGACTAAGAATGTAGTCCCTACACGCCGGTCTCCACTGGTCCCTTTCCCACCTCCTTGCACTGACCTTCAGGCTCCAATAACATGGGATGCTTTAAGCTGTCACCCAATGTGCTCAGGAAAAAAAAATCCGAATTATAAACAGAATCTTTGCAAAGAGCACACAGTGACCTGGTTCTCACTCCTTTCTCCATAATCCCAACCTTGTCTAATGATCATTTCGGTGCCGTTTTATTTTTCACGTAAACAGAATTCACGGCTCAGTCAAGTCCTCCGTAACATTGCTGCCCACCCCACCCCCATCTGTTCTGGCCATCAGGGGCCTCGGCAGAGGGTGTCCCCAGGCTCCCGGCGTCTGTCCCTCACGCAGCATCCACGACGCGGCTTTGCCTCTTCCAGGCTCTCAGGCAGGCTTGCTCTGCTCCCCCCAAGACTGGGTGGGGCTGGGCGTCCTGACACCACACTCTGAGCTTACTGCTACCTCCTGAATGTGTCACTGGCTTGGGGCCAGTTCCTTCATCTCTTTTAATGTCACCTGTCCTGTCACAAGATTGCTGACTGTGGATATTCACACATCTACAGGGTACAGAAAGCTCTGGAAGTACCCTGTGGAATGAAGGTCAGGCAGGATTCTTGGTCGGTGTGGTTACCCACGTAATAAACAAAAGTGTCACAAGACCCTTCATGCCTTCCTTCCTTCTTTAGTCAACAGCTCTGGGCTGGACACCCACCTGTACACGGCATGTGCCAGGCACCAGGGATGCGCTGGGAAGGGGGTGGGGGGCCCGAAGGTGGGATTCCTCCATTAATAGTGACTCAGACCTGTCACTTCAAAAACTGCCTGGAAAACCTAAAGGTGATGGCCGCGGACTGAATTTGAAGTAAGATACATAGTTACAAACACTAAAGATGGTGAAAGTAAACCAGTCACAGGCCAGAGAGGGAAAGAAAGAAAGCAGAGAGATCAGGGGTCTCTCGCCAGAGGGGCTGTAAAAAATGCCACCCGATGTCATTTATAAATGCTGCATGCAAAGTAAGAGGCTCCAAAGGGCAGAATTTTAAAGGATTAATTAGACGGCAAAACAGAGACAACACAGGAATGGTAATACCGATTTTAGAAAAGTGGGATCAAGACAAAAAGTACTAAAGATGATGAGGTCTCCATTTAAAAACGGCAGCAGGTGTGATGATCCCCAGTGGACGAGAAATGCTGTGAGTGCGTATGGGCTGAACGTCAGAACCCAAAGTGTGTAAAGCAAAATATGTTAAAAATGGAAGGAAGATTTATGGAAATAGTTTTTGTCTGAGAAATTTCAATAAATAAAAATATAAATAAGGACATTTGATTTTGAGTAATATAATTTATATTTATATGTAATTATAAATTTTATATATGATTATAAACTATATATAAAAATCCGTACACTGTAAATAGTGGATACAATAGTTTTTTTTTTTTTTTTACACGGGCCTTTCACTGTTGTGGCCTCTCCCGTTGCGGAGCACAGGCTCCGGACGCGCAGGCTCAGCGGCCATGGCTCACGGGCCCAGCCGCTCCGCGGCACGTGGGATCTTCCCGGACCGGGGCACGAACCCGTGTCCCCTGCATCGGCAGGCGGACTCTCAACCACTGCGCCACCAGGGAAGCCCGATACAATAGTTTTTTGAAGTATCCGTTGAAAATTAATAAAAGTGTGGTATAAACTAGGCCACAAAGAGAACCCCATATTTCTAAAAAGTAAAAACTGAACATGTCACAT